>NC_035109.1:202242401-203442401 GCF_002204515.2 Aedes aegypti | reverse complement strand
GTCGACTGCCATAGTAATTCAGTCACATATGTAGATCGTTGCACGCCTGACCTAACATCGAAACTCCATATAAAAAAATGTCAACAATTCCAGCAGTGAATGTCAACTCCATATAAAAAAATCTAAACAATTCCAGCAGTGAGTGTCAAAGAGCAGGACAGTCAATTGAGCGTGATGAAAGAGGGACAGAGAAGGAGAATTTTCCGTGACGTCACCATGCACTCTTCTATAAAGGGACAACTGTCGAAAAACTCGAGTGACAGCGCCGTGTCGAACGAATTTTTTGGTCGACAGTGACTCCAGTCGAGACATTTTTATCGTCGAACCTTAGGGCCCTGTTTTATAAGTCGAGTCGACCAAAAACGACTCGACTGGAGTCACTGTCGACTAAAAATGTTGCTCGACTCGGCTCTGTCACTCGAGTTTATCGACACTTGTCACTCTATGTGTCTGGATTACTATGGGAGTCGACGGTTGACATCTGAAATACGCATGCTTACTTTGATCGACAATGACTAAAGACGAGTCACATGAATCCGCTCGATTTACAAAATAGACCCCTTAATCCACCGTACAATATTTCTTCACCAGTTTGGCCCGCTGTTCATAAAGGCTGGGCAGGCCTGATGTTAAACCTAATTATATCGCAATGTTTCTTTATTTTTTTAAAACTTCTCAACGTATTTTCAGTGTTTTTTCGTGAATTAAAAAAAGAATAACATATTTGCCAATTTCATAGTTCTCATTCATTTTTTTTTTGGCGAGGAAATTTGGATAACTCAAAAGCCTATTTTCTCATAACTAGGGTTTTGCCAATAAGGCGAAGTAGGCCGTCATTGAAATTTGTACGCACCGTTGATGATTGTTGCTGATTCATCTCACGATTTCGTATCAAAGAAAATCAGTTGGTTTTGCACTGACACAGCTGAAAAAGTATCAGCATACTTTATGTATGTTGGCGCGTACAGTGATACTTTTGCAAGTCAATATAAACTATCAAGAATGGGTTTTATCACTTTGAAATTGCTCGCAACAAAATCATCATTGCTGCCAAAACGAATGACGGGCTACTTCGCCATAAGGGCCTTATTTTATAAGTCGAGTCGATCAAAAACGACTCGACTGGAGTCACTGTCGACCAAAAATTTCGCTCGACTCGGCTCCGTCACTCGAGTTTATCGACAGTTGTCACTTTATGTGACTAGATTACTATGGGAGTCGACGGGTGACATCTGAAATATGCAAACTTGCTTTGATCGACAATGACTAAAGATGAGTCACATAAAACCGCTCGATTTACAAAATAGACCACTAAAACTCCTCTGCTTTGAGTGGTGAGTTGCGAGGTAAGATCTGCCGACTCGATCCCTAGAATCATCCTTTTTTTCATACTAGGATTATTGTTTTAGTAATTTAAGGGTTTGCAGCATTTAATCCTATCAACCGATACCAGTCTTTAAACTGAACAGCAATTACTTAACATTATCTTGTGGATAGTTAAAAGACTTGGAGATCATCTGAGGCTTAATTCAATACAATCAATAAAAATGGATCAGGGATCTCTGAACGTACTAATGCTTCAAAGACGACTGATCAATCAACATGTGAGAACCCTCATTACTGAACTAACCTATTTTTTGAAATGCTGTTGTTGTTAAAAATAAGCTCCAGATTTTTCGTAGTCTATTGAGGATAGTTGTAACAGCTGGGCGAGAATTAGGCTTGGTTTCCAATGCATGGTCGAATATCAGTGCATACTAATGGTTTGTTTCTATCACAAAATTTAATCATTATGATTGATAAGCGCCGTTTTTGTTTAGTTAATTCTCTGCGAAGGGTCTCAATGACGGGACCTTGTTAACTTAATTGATTCCTTCAGATGTATTCAGATGAATAATCTTTCCTCAGAAAGCAAACAAGAACTGTATCGAAATCGATATTTTATTGCCTCTCAATAGCAATGAGTGATACGACACTACACTAAGTGTACGAGTGATGTCAAAATAGCTCTAAAAACCGGTCGTAGTGGCAGATTCGAACAGAAATAAAAGAAAAAATCGTCAATTATTATCGAGTATTTGAGCATACAGGTTCAATTGTCTTATATTACTGCTCTTTGAAACTTAGGAACAGAAGCTCTGCTCAAAAAAAATGTTCCGCGACGCAAAAGTTTTATTACACGATATTAGGGTTGATTGACAAACTATAACTTTATTATTATTATTATTATCTTTATTTATGAGATTTTCAGCCCTAGGCTAGTTCATCTCAATTAAACTAAAACTGTAATTACAAACAAGAGGTAAAACATATGCAGAATCTTCGTGGCGCATAGCACATTCCAAGGCTTCGCGGAACCCCAAGTGCCCCGATGAGCATGATCTAGTGAAACGTGTAAAATACTCGAAAAGGACGGCAAGCACATTAACCGTCGTGTGCACTACATTTGCCAGAGTTCATGGGGATAACATGGCGGCGTAGAATAAACCACGAAATTGCTACACTCTTCGTGGTAAATCTAGTATTCACAAGGTGGCGAATGCTGGAAGAATATGTTGGTTGAAGCATGTTGTGAATATGCTGAGAACAACACCAACACGATGAAGAACATGATTGCAAATAGATCTGGACGTATTAGCATTAGTAAAATTCTGTTAGACGATAAAAAACTGGATGTGGCGAAGAATTGATGAATCTTGGAACACTAGTGATATGAGATAATAAGGCTACCCGTGAGATGAAATTGTGACTATGAATTGGGCTTTCAATGACAACTGAAGTCCTGAATTCTGCGAACGAAAACATAACTAACGTTGTTAAAGACATTGATCCTTCCGGTTGCCATGGCAATGAATCGTAGATATTGAAGCAAGTTTTCCGAATTGCATTCGAGTGCTGCCTACAATATCGACTTGGGCTAAACAATCGCAGAGTGACCGAAACGATTAGCCCTGGATTGAGTCCAGTGAAATAGAATGTTTCACTTGGTGTGAATTTTGTGTCAAATATTATGGATATTGTTAAATAATTGTTCAAAAGCAAAAATGTCTGAACATTCAAAACATCCCCTATGGCATAGAATTGATATTTGAAAACTAGAAATAAATGTAAAATTGAACAAATAGAATAAGTATTGCCAAAGTTAATACTGTTACCACCATCAAAACTAGATAATCTTTCGAGTCGGATTTGAATAAGATTTTGAAATAGTCCCTTTAAACCTTCAAGATCTGATATGAATTTATTTAGCCTCACCTTACACTACAATTCGTAAAAAGTGCTGTCTAAGCATGGTAGAGTTGCAGCTAATATAATCGCTTTTGAATGGTTTAATAATCTTAAGGATTGCTAGGTAGTGCACGTTCACATTGCTAGTTAAACACTCCGCTGTAATTTAGGTGGCTCTGATGCTGTTTTCAATCGTGCATTGTAATTAAATAATATCCACCCTCAACGATTACCTTTCCTGTTTCATTCCGTTCGAGATTTAAATTGTTTTCTTCATTTGAATTAACAACAATTCGATCATTGGAAGCAGGAGATTGTGAAGACGAACAATTCGTGGTACAACTAGTGGTAGTTGGAGTAGTGTTATTGGAACAACTGTGATCGTTGTTGTAGGTTGAACAATTGTATTTGTTTTTGGATGCTTGTGACGTACCCCACATAAGAACGGTTTGCCGTCGTGGTTCGAAATGCTGCGGTGACAATGCCTCTTCTTTCATGTCGGAGTGTGGCATGTCATTCGTTTCGCGACTTTTGGTTGTGTTAGGATTCTTGATAACATTACTGTTGATCACATTATTTGAGGAATTCTGCCTATCTTGACCAGAGTTTGGGATCAACGTGTTAGTTAGGTTAACCGACGATTGAAGTGGTTTCCCTGAAGATGATACATCTTCGAGGGAAGGAGATTGCTTGGTTTTCTTGTGGATGTCAGGACTTTCGTAATCATTGTCCATTTCACGATTGATAGTATCGTTTTCAGGCATGCATTTATCAGCGTCGTGCCATCGCTCGTCTTTTGCTATGCCATAACCTTCATAAGGAACAAATCCATTGTTTGTTATATAGGGAGCTGGTGTTGATGCATACTCTGGGAAATATCCACCGACGCCTTGCAGCCGGTATTGATGGAATATGTTGTCAGACACTGAATAGAAGTTCGATGAGTGTGCCGGTGGTGTCATGTACATGCTCTCCGTCGAAACGTATGGCGATGTGGTGTACATGGGATTCAGATTCGAATAGGCTGCTGCTACGGCCACGGCAGGATCATTCACGTACTCAACCATCTGCACCGGAGAGGCGACCTGGAAAATTCAAATTTACATTAGGCCTATTTGTTTTTGTTTGCAAGCTTGAGATTTTTTCAAACTACAGTTAACTCTCCCTTACTCGATATTCTGTATCTCGATATCGAGTTAGAGAACCATAGTAAAAGTTGGTCCTCATGGCCAACTCGATGGTCCCTTGGATCGCAGATGCACTGGTTTTGTGTTCTGTAACTCGATACCTCCCTAACTCGATGATCCCTTCAATGTCGAGTAAGGGAGAGTTGACTGTAGTACAAAGATTATATAGCTATAGTTAATCAATAACCATGTTAACATTTCTCTGTGATTTTAATACCATGACGGAGTTGTAGTTCAAATCTATTCCACGGCTGCGAAATAGAGTTTGATAAACAATAAGGGTGCGTCGAGGAGTGCCGGGATATTTTGAAGAGAAAAGATGTAGAGTGAACTGCAATGCACTGGCCATGACGTGAGCGCCAATATGATCAAAATGCTTTTTTTGTTGGCGTGCATTCTTTACCCAATAAGACACTCGTTGGACATGCGAATTTGTTCTCAAATATTTGAATTATAAGAGGAAGACGGATAAGCATGAGCACATACACCAACTTATCCGAAGAAAAACTCGTGTTTATATGGAAAGCTTAGCGTATAACCCACTCAAACTCACTGATTAGTTGGATCAAATGACGTATGCATTTGCAGATGACAAAAACACGAAATTAAACAAAAATCCTCTCCCAGTCAACTTTTGAATTTCAATCTTTAGCAAAAGCACAGATTATTTGACCGAAATTGCTGAAAGATTCAAGAATGCAGCTGGGAACACAAAAACGCATTATCCCAGCAAAGATAGTGCTGGTGGTTACTCCGACCATGCATGAGCAGTGCAAACGATACGGAAGTAAAGCAAATCTGCTTTTTGGAAAAAAAAAAAAAAAAGTGTGGAATGGGAAGAGATGGAATACCAAATGATGAAGTAAGTGTACGACTCTCAAGAAAATCCGAAGTTGTAGCAGAAGCTCAACGCACGTGGCAAAGTTTTGTGCCTCGAGAAGAACTGTGCTGCAATAAGAACATGAGCATTTTGACCAGCATACGAGAAGTGTTAGAAAAAAAATCACTACGATAAACATCTGAACAGCGTCTTCAGCGCAGACACAGAGGATCTCTTTCAATGGTAGCTTAAGGCTAAGTAGCCCGTCATTCGTTTTGGCAGCAATGATGACTTTTCAGCTTGCATTTCAAAATGATAAAACTCAGTCTTGATAGTTCAAATTGACTTGAAAAAGTATCACTGTACGCGCCAACATGAAGAAAGTATGCTGATACTTTTTCAGCTGTATCAGTGCAAAACCAGCTGATTTTCTTTGATTCGAAATCGTGAGATGCATTAGCAACAATCATCAACGACGCGTAAAAATTTCAATGACGGCCTACTTCGCCTTAAGAGCTCCATGGATTTTCGACTTGAGGCCTCTTCTCATATCTGGCCCGTTGACTACTTATCTGAAGGCTCATTATTGTACTTTCCATTGAGTCACAAGCTAATATTTCAGTATGATTCATTGCGTTAGTTTTAAATTCTTCTAAGTTTACTTGATTTCAAAAATCATTCAAAATTATGCAATTTCAAATTTTGATAATACTGGTAGGTTCGGCAGCACTCTTTTTTGAAGTTAATAAGCTTTCAAATTACTCTGCACATAAAACAGGCTTACGTAAAATCAATTTGTGATTAGTAATAAGAAATCGTACTTCTTAATAATAACAATAATTTTATTATTATCAGAAGTACTTCATCACAAGTACTACTCGGCCATGACTTTCTTCTATATTTGATAGGAAACTGAATTTCAGTCAACAGAACAGAATATCACCGCAAATGCTCGATTCTAACATAACTTTGCACATCAATTTTATGGGAAACAGAGTTTCCACATAATCCCGGGTGGATCTTCTTCTTTCTGGCGTTACGTCCCCACTGGGACGGAGCCTACTTCTCAGCTAAGTGTTTTAGCACTTCCACAGTTATTCACTGAGAGCTTACTATGTCAATGACCATTTTTGCATGTGTATATCGTGTGGGTGGTACGAAGATACTCTATGCTCAGGGAAGTCGAGAAAATTTCCAACCCGAAAAGATCCTCGACCGGTGGGATTCGAACCCACGACCCTCAGCTTGGTCATGCTGTATAGCTGCGCCTTCACCGCTACGGCTATCCCGGGTGGATGTCTGACCATTAACAGGATTCATATCAAGTCATGGACAAATACCTCACAGATTCCAGAACAGGATTTTGGATTGAAGATTCTAAAAGTAACCTAGAAATAATACCTACAGAAATCTGCGTTGTATTTTTGCAAAATGTAACAAAGGATTGTCAAAAAATTCTAGGATTTTCAAATAATGATGGGTGGTTTTAGGCGACTTCTAAGTATGATTCTTATAACATTATTTGTATAGATATGATCAATCTTTGCAGACTCATGCAAAATGATAAGCGGCCTCTAGACGACATCAATATATTGATGGATTAATGTTATTTCTAAATATATTGAAATCATCTAGGTGCAAATAAATGCAAATATTGAGGTGAAATAGGGGCCCAGATAGCCGTAGCGGTAAACGTGCAGCTATTCAGCTAGACCAAGCTGAAAATCGTGGGTTCGAATCCCACCGGTTGAGGATCTTTTCGAGTTGGAAGTTTTCTCGACTTCCCAGGGCATATAGTATCTTCGTACCTGCCACACGATATACGCATACAAAAATGGTCATTGGCATAGTAAGCTCTCAGTTAATAACTGTGGAAGTGCTCATAAGAACACTAAGCTGAGAATCAGGCTCTGTCCCAGTGGGGACGTAACGCCAGAAAGAAGAAGAAGAATATTAAGGAGAAATCAGGAATGTTTGCACTTCAATATTTCCCCACATCTCCTTTCTCAGTTTGACCACGGTAGCCGACAGCAGCCGAAGTGAAGCGTGTTTTGCTGGATGATTTGTCTGAATCATCAAAATTAATCAATTTTTGGCTGAAGCAATCCAACATGGCTGACCCGACTTCAACTCGGTAAACAAAATATTGCGGAAAAGTATTTATAATAAACATATTGTCAATATCGTGGGCCGTGGCGCTTGTCCAAAAACCTTACTTTCGAGAGGGCATATTTTATCTAGGTAACATTGTGAACACAGCTTCTTCTAAAATTTACCTGTCCCCCAGGAGATTGTTGCAGCTTCCGTTTGGATCGGCATGTAGACAAGAAGTCTCGGAGTTGAGTTTTATAGCGGCGATTGTATCGTTGCGTAGAAGAAACTGGTGATGTCGTAGCCGCCGTAGGAGATCCACTAGGTGTCACGATCAGTTGATCTGCGTCAGTAAAGTATGTTGACGTTAATCCAGTATCTAAATAGCTTACCTATTGGGAAATAAGGGGTATTTTGGTGTACGATTAGCATTATTAACATGTATATGTATCGTTCTTGCTTAGCCTGGTTGAAATTTGTTTTCATACTGATTTTTAGTACAGGTATTCGTAGTGACATTCGTGTCATTTAACTCGATATATATATATATATATATATATATATATATATGTGCTTTATATATATATATATATATATATATATATATATATATATATATATATATATATATATATATATATATATATATATATATATATATATATATATATATATATATATATATATATATATATATATATATATATATATATATATATATATATATATATATATATATATATATATATATATATATATATATATATATATATATATATATATATATATATATATATATATATATATTATATATATATATATATATATATATATATATATATATATATATATATATATATATATATATATATATATATATATATATATATATATATATATATATATTAATTCTCAATACTTCCAACATTCATAATGTGTAGTTGCTTGAAAATGTTGTTTGATTTCTTCACCTTCATCTGGTCCATCGCCCTCAGTGAACAAACCGTTTGATTCTCCCCCCCCCATGGTCTTGCTCAACCAGCAAGCGAAAACAGCGAAGCAAACAAGACAAACTGCCATGCGTCTCCATCGTATTGCAGAGAATGTTCATTTCAGCCGTGCACTCTTTCTTGTGCACGAAAATAGCGTGTATGGACACAGCAGGAATGTGCATTTGTATTGACATTTCTAGAGCAACAGTGGCGTTGTATAGGTAAAATCTGGTTCACTCCAATTTGTGCACCCGAGAGATAAATTGCCCATGACGCTCGCATTGGTTTGCAAGAATTGAGAAAGCGCGCGCAACTGGCGTCACGACGTCTGCTGTTGGAAGAGAAAGCGTCAACGCCATACATGCTTTGTGTGTATGTGTGTTGCATGGAGCTTCCAGGTGTTGCGCGATAGTAGGCGCAATATTGATTGGAACCAATACTAGATGTTATAAACATATTGGCCAAATTGATTATGTTTTATCTTATTAAATACACAAAATTCATGTGGCTTTGAATTGATTTATAAACTATGTGTGAATATAGTTTTTCTTGCTCAACAGACCGACAACTGATAAATTGCGGTGGGCGTAAAGTGGGTTTCAGCGTTCAACAGTCAGTCATCATTTCACTTGAAAGCTTTGATGTATCCACAAAAGTATACAAAGAGATGTACCAGCGCTGGACATCGTTAAAACGCTAAGATATCGTGATACAATTGACAAGCAGTAAATAATAAGAATTATTGTATAGAATAACAACGTTAGGAATAATGGAGATTCGGAATTTCGCGAAAGCCACGAAATCTACGGAATTTATCCTTCATCGCGAAACTTGGAAAATAACGCGCAAATAGTTGAATTCTGAAGGTATGTATGAAAATCTCAGAAAAGTTCAGATTTTTGCTCATAAGAATGGTTTATTTATTTGTAAGCCGAGTTTCATATAAAAAAAATGTGCTAATCGTTTAGTTTCAAGTTAAGGTGAAGATAAATCGAAGCCAAAGTTCAAATTTTCAAGAACACGGATCTGGAGAACCAAACATCCGTTTAAGCTGAAAACTTAATCAATTGGTCACTAGCTGGTGGTGACCAATCGATTAGGTTTCCAGCTTAAACGGATGTTCGGTTCTCCAGATCCGTGCTCTTGAAAATTTGAACTTTGGCTTCGATTCATCTTCACCTTAAACGTCTTTTTTCTTGCTTTAAATTTGATAATATGATATTAAACTTATTATCTCAGTTCGCAAAATACGAAAAATGATTGAAATTTATGCATATAAAGGTAATTTTTACTGTAAATATACATTTTTATGTCAAATATTATCAAACTATGGAACCGCGATTAATACGCAAAATTTTTCTTTCATCGCCTTGGTATCAGCGAAATTTGAAAATTTTCCTTTTCCCTAAACATTGTATATTGGAATCATCCAAAATTCTTAAAACTTACAACTAGTGATTGAAACGAAGAAAACAAACAAAAAATACGTCCAATAAGCAACAAATATAATAGCTTCCAGACACTTCAAGATTGCATACAATATTGGAAATTACATTTTAAGGTGTTAATAATAAGAAATTACATTTTTAGCTGAAATACATTTTAAAAAATCAATTGAAAAATTCGTATTCATAATCTATATAAATAAAAATGGAGTGGTGTTTGTATGTCACGAGATGGCTTGAGAACGGCTCGACGGATTAGAATGATTCTTCCATAGTTATGTTCCTGAAGTGTTCCGACGTGTTTTTGTATATAAAAAGCAAAGGATATTTAACGGGAAAGTTAAAACAACAGGAGTGAACGGAACTTCCATTTTGCACGGAGCGTTCCATGGCGTTTTTCAACAGCCTACTTGATGGCAAGACGAAGTTTGCCGGGACCACTAGTTCAAAATAAACGGTTTGTGCGAGTCAGTGCACAGGTAATCAAATTCCTCACGGGACGCCTCTGATCAACTCCAATTCACCTCTACTGCCCAGTAAACACAAACTCGTATACGATAGCGCATAAGAGTACAAATGTGGAGGCGATATACGTACATGCGCCATAAGGCTGCATGCAAGATGTACGTATATCGCCTCCACATTTGTACTCTTATATCCCATCATAAACGATGGTGTGTTTACTGGGTGGTGGTAGTATTACTTTTATCTCACATTCCATGATTAATTGCCAACGATTGCGAGTAGCGGTTCCAATAAAGAATTCTAAACGTTCACATATATACATTTGGCATAATGGATTTTCAAATCAGTTTCATACAAGAACAGGTAGCATTCCAAAAAAGACAAATAATTATATTAATGTTTTACTTCCGATTTCAGGCAAATATTTATAATTCAAATTTTAATGTTAATACCACTTAACAAGAATCAGTTGTATTTTTAAATTTATGGTTCACGTTAAAAGCATTCACACCATTGTTCGAAGAGATTTTTTATGTTTAAAACGACACGTTAAAAGCATTCACACCATTGTTCGAAGAGATTTTTTATGTTTAAAACGACACAGATTAATATCTGCTAAACAGCTGTACATTCTATAATATGTGGAAGTAAAATTCGATTATAAATATTGATTTATCTATCTATCTATATTCTTCTATCTTCTATATGCATAAAAATGGAATAGTGTTTGTATGTCAAGAAATGGCTTACGAACGGGTCAACGGATCTGAGTGATTATTTCTCCGTTTTTTTCGTCAAGGGTTCCGACGTGTTTGTGTATATGAAAATCCCAATATATTCATTGGGAAAGTCGGAAAAACGAGAATGAACGGAACGGTCATTTTATATAGGACGATCCATAGCGTTTATCAACAGCCTACTTGATGGCAAGACGAAGTTTGCCGGGACTAGTATTTAATAAAATCTAATATTGACTATAATATTGATTTGATCGAAACATTGCGTTAATATCTTCTTTATTGTTAGTAGGAAATAGCACATTTGAGTCGATTAAAATTGGACTCTTTGAGTTGGCGATCGGATAGAAACATAGTTGCCACAACAGTTCTGTCCATAACTGTATATTTGACATTGACTACATTCGATATTTTTGACAATGTTATACCATGGAAATTTGTGCGATTGTTCTAGAAAATTCGAAAAACAAACAGAAAGTTGTTTTGTCGCATTGCCAATTGTATGATCATAACAGTTACATTGTGATTGTACATGTATAATATAGTAGCAATGATATTTCTATCAGATTTATTTTTAGGCTATTCACCCAATATCCGATATGAGCTGTATACAAGGTCAGCCTCGAATAAGTATTGTTGAGTTCTGAGTATTTTTTTTATAAATTTCATTTTTTTCGATACTGACAAAAAATCCACTCAGAGTACACCATTACCTCAATGCCTACTTTTGTCGAATGCTACATATATGCGGTTGTGGGCATAGCTGGATGTCTATAAAATGTTACTGAATGCAATTTTCTAGACGTAAAAGAACAATAATCGAATATTAAGAATATGGTGTTTGTATTATAAATTCTAATAAACTTGAATACAATTGGGTTTTCGAAGCATAAAAATAGATAGTATGAAAACGAATCTCAGGCAAGTGGATTTATTAACTTTTCTCACAGTCAATTTTTGTTTCAAATAAATTTTAGCGCAAACAATGCACAATATTAAAAAAGTAGTGCATTTTATATTGTATCAAGTGCTTTATACAACTAACACTATAACTTATCATGTTAACTATTTTAATGAAAATCATTTGTAAACTCTAAATTTGGTTTCAACACAGATAACTGTTGTTCAATTTGTGCTCATGAGGATTTACCAACTTTTGATTGAAAATTGTCTGTGCGTAAAGTTAAACGTGGAGGTTTCCAAAATATGGTTGCAAAATCTTACATCAAAAAACTTACTTTAAAATCCATCGTCCGCTTTCCGAGGAGATCTCTGCCTTCTTCTTCCATTAGCTGTCTGTGAGTACATATGATGAAGTCGGGCTTGGAATTCTTATAAACTAATCTGGAACTTGTTTGCAGCCACTGCCATTCTCCATTCTTTTTTTGGTATCGATATGCAATCATTCCTGATGCGCCAGTCTTAAGCACTAAGCAAAAAATTGAAATAGGTTAGATGAGATGATGATGTCTTACTTTATTTTCATGAGCAACATCTCACTTACATTCTTGATGTGCACTTGCCACATAGGCCAAATCATCAAAATGCACTAGATCATATCCGCCCATGTTAGCGAGTTCGGAATCTGAGTATCCTAATGTCATTTTTCCTCTGGAATGAAATGAAAAGTTAGTATTTTTCACAAATAGGGAATTTGAGAATGACAAGGAGTGTGTTTTTGCAAGAATAATCATTTTCAATTGAAATCTATTACATACAGTCACCCCACAGTTATGGATAGCACACAGATATGGATCAGAGTTGGATTGAAATGGGAATATCTCATCAAATAGAGTTGCAATTACGCAGAACACATTTTCTATATGTGAACCATAAATCTGTACAGCATCGCAATCAATCATACTATGCTTAAGCATATTATTGCCGTCCGTAGGAAATAAAATGTCAACCGTATTCCCAGAAGCGTTTTTTTGTTTTTTTCATCTAATTTTGTTCTGAAAAATGACCCTTAGTTGATCCATAACTGTGGGGTGACTGTACATCATTTGTATATCATATCCTTTGGAATACGATGTTAAATTTTAATCTTTAATCGTAAATAAAATAAATAAATAAAGTATTTACTATTTAGCTCAAACTAGAAACGACGGGGTTGGTGGTGTGATGGCTACCGCTTCTGCTTCATAAGCAGAAGGTCATTGGGTTCAATCCCAGGCCCGTCCCTTTCCTCGTACTTTGTAATTGTATATCTCTCACTTGCTTCTATCTTCCATTCTAAATCTATCACACTCAAACTATTTGTTTATAACATACGCTAGAACCAGAGACGGACGAGAAACCGTTTCCCTAACGCTTCCATTTTTCCACGCGCATGCCTTTTCGTACGCCTGATACATAGGCAGTCTGCTAACCACAAAAGCAAACCTCTCTGCCATGCCTTTCCCCCAACCCATACACTCCCGCATGAACTGGCTTAGATGCAGTGGTATATACGGTCTACGTGGGAACCAGTATAATGCATCATCAATTTCTCCCCCTTCCCCACATTGGTCTGCATTCTGACGTGGCAGGCACCATTGTCGCTAAAAATAGAAGATCACCAGCACTTATACACTGAGGATGCCTGTTAGTCCCAAGCAGTCATTCGGTTGGTTCCTTGTGAAAGTGCAGCTGATCTGACGATACTGGAGTAGCATCCACGGGCGGCCAATCAAGCTCAAGCAAGCTCAAGCTCAAACTAGAAACTCCTATCCATTGCCTAAATCTTTGGCATGCTTTTGTTCATATGTAATTGAAGCTTTGTTTAATAAGCTTTTATGAATGTTTTATGTTTTAATATTTGAAAATGAATCTAAATTCAATTTAAGTTTTTCAACCCAAATTTTGGTTTTTCACCTCAGTTGGCCAGCGTCTGGTCCGCATTTAAAATACTAAAATTAGGATACCAACGGCAAACCATAAGTTTTGCAATTTCTTCCTAGAAAACACATCTAAATTTATTAGGATTCAATATGCATTCAACCCAGATAGCCGTAGCGGTAAACGCGCAGCTTTTGAGCATGACCATGCTGAGGGCCGTGCGTACGAATCCCGCTGGTCGATGATCTTTTCGTAAAGGAAATTTTCTAGATTCTCAGAGCATAGAGTATCTTCGTAACTGCCACACCGATATACATATGCAAAAATAGTTAATCGGCAAAGAAAGCTCTCAGTTAATAACTGTGGAAGTACTCATAAGAACACTAATCTGAGAAGCAGGCTTTGTCCCATTTGGAACGTAACGCCAGAAAGAAGAAGAAGAAGAAGAAGAAGAATGCAGTGCTGGGAATGGTAATAGTAGTAGGCTTGAATTTTTGCGAAAATCACGTGGCTCTCCAGTACAGTAGTTTCAAAAACGTAAATCTCATCAAGTAGCCTATGTTGGGTGCACGAATTTTCTAAATCATGAGTGTCATTGAAGGCTCCAAATGCGGGAAATGCAGCGGGAAATAGAGCATTTTTCTACAGTAATTGTGGGTTGCCCTTAGCAACGGGTGTTTTGCTATTTTCAAGGCTTTTGCCTACAGCAGCGATGGGCGTGAGATTCACTGGCTTCGCTGACTGTGATTGGCTTTGCTTGGCTACTGTAGAGTGAATTTCAAGATTTTTCCCAACCCTGGAAGAATGTATTCAACCATTCCTTAGCCGAGTGGTTAGAGTCCGCGGCTATAAAGCAAAGGCATGCTGAAGGTGTCTGGTTGCAATTCCCAGTTGGTCCAGGATCTTTTCGTAATGGAAATTCCCTTGACTTCCCTGGACATAGAGTATCATCGTACCTGCCATACGATATACGAATGCGAAAATGGCAAAATTGGCAATAAAAGCTCTCAGTTAATAACTGTGGAAGTGCTCATTGAACACTAAGCTGAGAAGCAGGCTCTGTCCAAGTGAAGACGTAATGCCAAGAAGAAGAAGCTGTATTCAACCCCTAGAGATTGTTTTGTTTAAGCTAAACCTCCATGAGTCGATGTTCCATGACTCGATATCGACTCATGGAACCATACTAAAAACAAAATTTCATGGCTACTATGAACAGCTTTCCATAGCATTTGTGTTCCATGACTCGATATTTCCATGAGTCGATGGTCCCTTCAGATATCGACTCATGGAGGTTTGACTGTACATGTTTTATAAATAATAATAAAAACATTGCTTATACATAACTAAAGCTGTGCACATGCTGTAGATGTGCAAGAGCTACATTGCTTGCAGGAAATAATTGAAGTAAAGATAAAGAAAAATTAAAGACATCGATCACTATATCACAATTAAAACTGTAAAGTATTTTAAAATTTTATCTGTTTTTAGAGATTTTTAAACAAATACTTTGCAACTTTGTCGACAGTACTCGTCTCTAATAAATTGCTTCCAAAATATTGTCATAGGCTTTATTACAGAAACAATTTACAAAAATTGAAAAAAAATCATACTGTTTGGTCGAGATTTATTCCTACGTTGTGATTTCACAGTAAAATAGTAAAACTTTTGGATTAACATCCTGCCATGGCAGTTAGAGAGTTGCAACTGAATTATTTCTATTCAATACAATACATACAAAAGGACATACGTAATACAAGTAACATTCTTGGATACAACACATTTGCGCAAACACAAACTTATAATCACTTCCGAATTTTACAAATCGGCCTTGTGAACCTTGCAGACTTTAATAACTGATCGTTATACTGCTGATATTTAAACGCTAATCGTGGTAAATTCTTCTATTTTTTTATTGCGGACTACGTTAATAATATTACATTTCATTTTCGTGAAAATTTTTGATGAAGGATTGCTTTTTCCTGTAAGGAAAATTTATATGGTTTCATCTTTTGAATCTATATTGAGAAACATTGGTAATAAATGAGGCGCAGAGAAACAGACTTAGCACTTAGAACAAATGCCTTCTTCAAAATCCATCGCCCAGTTTACACCATTATCATCTGGTGAGCATGTTGCACGAAAAGGTGTTTCGTGCTACAAGACCAGCAGAAGAGAGGCGGTAGTGTGAAACGTCAAACGTCAAACGCGAAGAAAAACGATGAGCGTGCCTCTGGTTGTGAAATTTGAAATGATTGTTCAACGAGTAGTCGATAGAAATTTCGTCTGTTTGGCTGTGATTGAGGTGTTAATAAATATATTTAACTGACTAACGATCCTAAATGAATCCTCATTAGGATGACCCCTAATGATCAAACATCAAAAATCTCAAGGCAACAAACATTTATCGGTTTAAGCAGTTTTACCGGATGAAAACATAAATTTCATAACTGGTGTCCTTTAGCAAACTGCTAAGAAGGTGAGCCACACGCAAATCATTTTTGTCAATATCTCTGCCATTTTTCATAGCTTTTCCAAACGCAAATAATGGCGCGTACATGAATGGTTTGAGATTTCATAGAATTTTCGTTTTTCAAGTAAGTTCAGGTGAACCCACACTTTTGCGCGATACACTAGACTGATGCAAATTTTGAAGGTTTTTCTCCCCTATACACCGTTCAATGTCAATTATGATGAAAATCATTCTCCCAAAATTTGAAGTGATTTGGAAGAAATTTGGTAGTGCACACGACATTTGAAGTTTATATGGGAATTACCAGGCTTGGGAACTGTGATCACTATTTACCACAGTTCATTGATTCTGCCAATCAACCAAAACACAAAGCAGCAGCAGCATCAATACCATCAGGCGTTGCGCTGCCAACGGTTCACACACTGCTTGAATGTTTTTGTCTCTTCACTATGATCGTTTTCGGGCAGCCATCCCAAGGCGAATGAAAAAAATGTTGAATAATTCAATCGCTAATATTTTGCTTGTGTTTTCAATTAGTTGAAATCTATTAGTGCTAACAGAAAAACCACAATCATTCTGTTGCGATACATATAAACAAGTTCAATTTTACGCCGCCTTTACCGAGCAAAAAGTCGAAACCCCGAAAACCGGAAAAATCGTGTTACCACTGTGCTCGAGTCATTTCGCATTCAGCTTTGAAAAAACGTTGGGAAGAAGAAGATTACAGTTTTGCACAGCCATGACATTTTTTTTTGTTTCGAA
The DNA here is from genome assembly GCF_002204515.2 of Aedes aegypti. Taxonomy (NCBI): domain Eukaryota; kingdom Metazoa; phylum Arthropoda; class Insecta; order Diptera; family Culicidae; genus Aedes; species Aedes aegypti. The sequence goes on along the minus strand of NC_035109.1, from coordinate 203,425,384 downwards.
CTGTCATGGTTTGCTTTGGATTTTGATGGTCGTGTAGAAACATGTGAATGTCGTGATGGTAAATGTTTGCTACAGTACATTTCCCATCCCTGGGAATTACTGTGGAAAAGACAAACCTTTTGTGTTCAGTCCTCTAACTGCTCGTCGTAATAATCTATAGAAAAATTATCAACCTCTGCTTATGTGAAATCTTTCCAGCTGCAACTTTGCCGAAGAACACATTATGATGGGGCGTAAGGATAATTTGTTATTATTGATTCCAAAGTGTAGATCATGCTGAGATGATCATTGAATTACTTTCAGAGCAACACTGCTTTTTGATGTAGAACATATTAGCCTGGATTACGTTGATCTATTCTCTCCGCCAGGAGTTTCGTTGTTGCCTGCCGAGTAGTTGGTTAAGCATGCAAAATGCGAACCCACTCAATAATTATGAATACCATTTTATTCTGACGTCCAATCAAAATGTGGTCTTTATAGTATGGCGAAAAGATAGAGGGCTGAACACAAAAGGTTGGCGTTTTCCATAGTAATCTCCACATAAACTTCAAATGACGTGTGCACTGCACAGTCAAATCTCTTCAAAATCGTTTCATACTTTGGGATGATGTTATTTACCATGATAAAAATCGTTTAAGCATAGGGGAGCAACAATTTCAAAATTTTGCATCACTCTAACGATACACCATACTGAGGGGTGACCCAAACTTTTGCACGATGGCTTGACTATTTCATTGATTTTGAATACTTTTCTCGCAAAAATTTCGTGAGTGCCCTTCAAAGAATATAAGATTACGATTCTAATGACGCCTTGTTTTAAAATTTTGGTCGATCCAATGTTAAGGAAATTAGCAATGTTTTTTCAGTGTGTTTCTTGAAAAATGTTACAACTTTAAGTTAAAATTTAGTATACAATGTTCAAAAAATGTTTTTGGAAAAATACATACGAAGTAAGAACTCATTGCCTTTCTAATGTGGCTTATGAGCGGTTTCTTCACCACCGCTTAGGCCCTAAACCTGGTTTAATCGCATGGGTAAACGTGGTTTACGGCTTAAGCGAAGGTGAAGAAATCGGCCCTTAGAGAGTTTGAATTGGACGTGTAATCACAGAGATATGGACTGAACACTTTTGCATGTGTTTTAGGGGGTGAACCCAAACTTATGCACGGGAGTGTATATCTTACTGCAACTTGAATTAAAAATTTGTGGAATTACCTTTGATAAAGCATGTTAAACTGCATTTAACTGCAATATTTACAAAATCTTTCAATACTTTAAATATGTGAAAGTGTCCAGAATTCGAAGCAAATGTGTCCGGTATTTGAATCAGCTTTGAAATGCTATCCGGATTTCGAATCAAGACATACCACGGAAATGTTTATATGTTAGTGTTTTTTTGCTTTATGTATTGTAATTTTCTTTGCACTATAGCAAACAGCTGTAAAATAAAATTGCCGATAATTTTCATGTTCAAAGTTGAACTTCTTCTTAGGTGTCCAGATTTCGAGACAAAACGGTAGAGGCGTTAAGTACCATGCGCCTCCTTCCTTCCATGGGAGAGAACGAAGGTGCGTAGCGTACTTCATTTAAAGCTCAAAGCAGCACTGCCGTGAATCACAAGACAGTCCCATCTGTAAAAGTAGGCATTGAGAAAATGAGCTGTGAAGATTCCAAAATCGTTTCCCAAATATTCGAATATTCAAAAAATTCCAGAGATTTGGAACTTGTTAAATCCTAATGAAAAGTTCGCAATTTGCTTTTCACTACGATATCCAAGAAAAATATTAGGATAATCAGAACACGGTTCATTTCTGTGTTACATGGTGCGGAAATCTGTAGTGGGACTGATATCCGGTTATATTTCATTTTGGGACGATTTGACTTGCTGTTTTTTCTTAATTTTTCCAAACAAATCATATTATCTCATTGGTACAGTTGAAAGAACATTGGAAGATGTGTCGAAAACTGAACTCAACTCAATTTTGACGAAAATGTAGATGGGACTGACTTGCGATTCACGGCAGAACAATTCCCAGCAGGCACCATTTTTTTTTATTAAAAGCCGTTGTGTCACTTCTAGAGTTTCCAGGCACCAACACATTGCTTTAATAATTTTGATTTTCCATCAACCTAATACAACGAAGCCACGCCTCAAATTTTCAAGAGCACAAGTCTTAGGAACCGAAAAGCGCTCCGCGTTGAAAATTTATCCCATTGGTCTTTACCAGCAAGCAAACAATTTGATCGATTTTCAACGCGAACGGTTGTAAGGTTCTCCAGAATTGTGCACTGGAAAATGCAAAGTTTGGCTTCGTTTTATAACCTTAAAGCTTTCATCAATTTATTATATCAACAATCTTCCTGATAATGCGAAATTCACTTGAAAATACTTTACGATTTACGAAAAATTACACTGTTCCTTCTGATCTAAGCGGTCTGTAATTTTCTGCGTTTTTCGGGTTTCGGTTTCGGGAGTAAAATCAAACGCGACCGATTGACTCGAATGATTGTACAGAACTTGTTTATTCAGGTTAATTGAGAGACTTACAAAATAATGTGTAGAGTGTGGTTCGGCACAGAAGGTGCTCTAGGAATGTTCACTCTGTTGGGATGCTCAGGTAATCGAACACTCACCATAAGCTTAGACGGGGCTTATTGCTCCTTAGCAGTGGATAAAAGCGCATATGCAAAACATTAATTATTTCTATTGTTTGCCTTTTAGATATAAACCTTGACTGACTGTTTTAACTTCGGAAAAACAAAATGGACCGATGCACGAGTTCACTATTTGACGTTTGAGCGGTGCCGAGTTATTTACGTGACCATGGCAACGAGTGAATTCGGCACCGCTCAAACGTCAAATTACAGAACTCGTGCATCGGCCCATAATGTAGACATTCTTTCCGCATTTGGTATTCCCGCATATGTTATTTGCTTTCAAACGCGACAGCAACATCTTCTTTACTCTATGCCATTTTAAATTAGAGCTTATAAACTTTATCATATACTTACTTTTGATCCATTGAAACTAACGTAAAATCAAGTTTATGTTTTGATTTAAACATATTTTCCTTTTGTGGAATTTCTAGTAGACTAGGTGGTCCAAATGGTGTGCAAAAGGCGAACAGAGCTAAGGGTGGCTCTTCTACCTTGCGATTTTGGCCATGCAATATTTTCACTCGCCCTCGGATATCTAGCCTCTGTAAAAAAAAAATAATGGCCAACACGATTTCAATTAGTTATGCAGAACTTACCAAAAAGCCGGACGTATTATCTAGTAGACACCTGAACCTCACAGTGAAACTTCGTTCCAGTAGCGTGGATTTCTCAGGTACTAGAGCGTCGGTCAGTTGCAGTCCGGACAGGTCAGCCGGTAGAAATGTGTTCCATAACAACTGTCGCTGAAGCTCCTCGCGATCTTCGGAATGAACTAGCTCGTACACTGACTGATGAACAATGTCAGACTGCAAAATATAGAATATACAGCTTATTAGATTAAAACATTTCAGTTTGGTCAGTTAACGTTTCGATACTTTTAAAAGTTAAAAATTCTTGATCGTATTTATAAATACGCATATCGCCTAATTTTAAGACCTACTCTGAATTGTTGGTGAAGCGTAGTAACCCGCAGTGGGTGCCTTCACATGATGTTAAAAAAATGTATCAATAAATCATCTCTTTGAAAACTTCCAACTCAGTAAATTCTGGAGCAACACTAATTCAGGCGAATGCATATCCTACAAAGAATCATCGGTTATCGGCGATAAAGACAAAACCAGCATTGGCTCCCGCATCGTCATCGTTATTGCACGGAACAAATTGACTGTTCAAATTGAATGTTTCTGTGCTCTGAGGATGGGTACGAAACCGTGTTATGGATCGCGTTTTTCGACCATGACGAGCGCTCCCTGCCGAGTTTTTATCGTGTATGTGGTGCAAAGGAAAATATTATTTATGCGAGCACGTGATCTTGTTAGTCCTTCTGAATCATGCAGATTTCAGAACAAAATATGTGTTGATAGCACAGTCCATCTACGTATGATAAAATTGTTGCTAAAGATCAAGAGAAAAATTGATCAATCCACTTATTTAAAAATAATACGACAACAAGCTTTTCACGTAATTTCAATGTCATCATAAATTGAGGTGATTTCATCGTAATTTTCATTAATTGTTGATAACATCATGTTTAGTAAAAAAAAATTACATAAACATTTTCATTTTTTCACGAGTTTGGTTGTGCGAATCTCAGTTTTTTTTTTAATTTTAACCGATACTCGGCTTTTATTTCCCGAGAACTCATGCAATTTTTTTGTCGACTACTCGGCTTTGCAAATCTCGATTTAGTCGAGATTTGGCATTCTTAATTAAGTGTGTAACAGTTCGGCAGTTCATATGATCCAACAATTCATTTTTAAAACACATTTTACTTTTATTACATAGGGCCTTTCAAGATTGGTCAGTTTAATGCTAAAGTACATTATCAAAATTCAATGTCTGAATTCGTGTTTTTATGTCAAAATTGTTTTTTTTTCTTGATACAAAAATAATAATATTTATCATAAAAGGGTGGCATACAACCAATAAAAATGGAACTTTGAATTGCTCGATTTAGGTGTCCGGTACTGGGGGATCTCCCCCTATATTTTTACAAGTTTGTTTAAAATTTTTGCAAATTTTATGGTTTTGTAGGATTGCAAATGTAGTGCTACGAGCAATATCGTTTCAGAGAAAAAAATATGGAAGAAGGTAAGAAATAAGCATCGTCTCATTTCTAATAGAAGGAAGACAAATTTGTATTTTTTCTCACACAATGTCAAAATTATCGATGTTTTGTGATTGATTTTTTACGTAAATTTTTAACGTGAAATCAGTTGCGTAATGACTATTACGCAACGCTTTTTTATTACGCAAGTGTTGGTATGAACAATTTTCAGGAATTGCAAAATTTAAAAAAAATGTACGCAACTTCTTGCAGAATTCGATTTTTACAGCAGTTGTCGTAATTATCTAATCTCGTTAGACAAATATAAGGAGTGTATCGAAAAGTAGTCGCAAATATCTCAGAGCATAGTTCATCTTTTTGAAAGCTTTTTTCACGCAAATCTTCATCATGTCATCAAAAATTAAAGCAGCTAAATAAATATTGAATAATATGCAGTCTTAAAAAAATACAACAAGGTTTATAAAGCATGGAAAATAAAATCTTGCACAAAATTACGTTTTTGAAGTGTCTTCTGAAGATTCGATGATTTGTATTGAACAAAATTTATATGAAACAAAATAGGAGCTTATTCTATCGGAAAATATGTTTACTTCACACAGCACGTAAAAAGAAATTTAAAAAAAAAATAAATTATTGCTCTAAAAAAGCTCAATAATTGGAACAAGATCGGTTTTAGAAAGTCACTTTTGTTTAATCAACTTTTGAAGCTCTGTCATATACAGCGGTAATTATATAGAGTAACATTTTTTGCTTACGTTACTTCATAAATATGCAAAGAAACTTTTCCAATCAAAAAAACAATTTTTTATTCATTACAATCATTCGATATTAGCATTAACGTGTAGAAAGAAAAAAATAAAAAACGAGGTCCTTAAAAATCGACTTTTTTCGATTTTTGTATTTGCTCTTAAATGCTTGTTAATGATTTTTTCAAAATATTGTTTACACTATGTCATGAGAGTTGTGGCACAGAATATATTAGCACAAACAAATATATTTTTTCCTTAAATTCAACACATTTATTAACATATCAATTTTTTCAGAGGTGTGCAAGATTTTCATCGACATCTGTTAGTAATTTGCAAAATTATCATGCAAAATGCCACTTTCTTGAAATAATATCACCGCATCATCATTTTTAAATACAGTCGCCTCTCCACATCTCGATATCGAAGGGACCATCGAGATAGGGAGAGATCGAGACAAAGAACACATTTTTATTGAATACTAGATTGAAAAACACTACGTTGCCAAGAAAATAATAAACAATCAGACGTCGATGGAGTACCGTGTACCTTTTAATTCCACTCCTAAAGCGTACACGGTACACGGTACACGGTACTCCATCTACTTTTAAGTTTCTCTATTTGAGATTCTGCTCAGAGGGTTCGAACATTCATTAAAGAATCAGACGTCGTTGCGCGCTCCTAATTTGTTTTGAACTCCAAAAATTTGGTCTAGTAACCTTCGATATTGGTCATATCGACATACAGAGAGAAAATTGGGATAGAACCTGCTCCTCTGCAGAACCTGTTCTTATGAGAACTTTCACAGTTATTTATTGGGATCTTTTCTTTCACAGTTATTTACTGGAATCTTTCAATTTATCTATGATTTTCATAGCAAAGAGATCCTCAACCGGTTTTGTCTCAATTGGGACGTAATGCTAGAAAGAAGAGGAAACATCCGAATCACATTTCCAAAGCTTTGAAGATGCCTTTAGAGATTCTGCGATATCAGATGTTGAATACAAGTGAGAAACAGTACCAGTAGTCCAGAGATTATCCGGAGTATCGATTTTTCATTAACTCCGGATAATCGAATCACTAAAAAAAAATTAAAATCTGCGATGAAAGAACTTAAATATTATCTTTTTTTGTTGTTTTATTTATATAATGCAGTGGCGTAGCCAGAAATTATTTCTAGGAACATTAGGGTAGGGTTCCTAGTACCGACCCCTTTTGACCGGTACCGGTTCTACGGTACTCTAACTCTCAGTACCGGTAGTACCGGTAAAATACCGGTACTGGAAGATTTTCTTTGCAATAAATATAAAGCATACAAAGACAAGCATATCAGACAAAAAATCACATTTTTTTCTAGGTCGTCAACTAAAACATGTTTGTTGAAGCTGAATGAATAATATTTTGTACATTAAAACACTAACATAAAATGGTCCTAATAAAGTAATGAGTAGACCCTTCTAACTCATGAAATAAACTAATATATGAGTTTAAAAACAAGTTTTGTCTGGTATGGTGGACACTATTCATTCAAATCTATCCTTTTACCATCCACAGTTGTCCGTTTTATAGGATATTCGAAAAAGTTGCAGATGTCATGTGTAATATTTTATGTGAGTCGAAAAATCGTTTATAATCAACGGTTTATAGACGATTTTCATGTTATCACCTCGCTTTTCATTCAAAAAGTTTGATTAAAAAAATGCAAGGCATGTTCCAAGTTCAATGTTTAACTGCCATACGTGTGCGTATTTCTGTAACAAAGTTTTCAGACATTAGTTTTCTGGGTGTATCTGAAAATTGCTCAAAGTTTTGTCCATGCATCGTGAAGTGTTGATAAATATTTCGCTTTTTAACTTGAGAGACTCGTTATTCAAGAATAAGTCCGAACAATTTTTATCAATCTTTGTACCATAATTGAAGCACCTTTAAATGCTTCAGTATCCTGAAACCTAGTTGTCCAGAAAACTTAATATTCACCATCATTTGTATTTGATAATCGATAATTCGTGCTTTTAAAGATTTTATGCATGGAGATAAACCATCTTTAGTGCTGAAAAGATGATACAGTCGACTCTCCATATCTCGATGTTCTACATCTCGATATCTCTCCCTATGTCGATGATTTCATAAGTCCCTTCAGTCTGCATACATTTTCACTCTCCATATCTCGATATCCTCCTTATCTCGATATCCCCATATCTCGATGTGTTTCTGTTGATTTTTCGTTCTCAATTTTCTCTCCGTATGTCGATATGACCAATATCGAAGGTTACTAGACCAAAGTTTTGGGATTCAAAACAAATTAGAAGCGCAAAATGACGTTTGTTTGTGTATTACTTTCTTGGCAACGGAGTGTATTTCAATCTAGTATTCAACAAAAATGTGTTCCTTGTCTCGATCTCTCCTTATCTCGATGGTCCCTTCGATATCGAGATGTGGAGAGGCGACTGTAGTAAGAATAAGCCTTTATATACAGTGAAACATCCATGAGTCGATATTGAAGGGATCATTGACTCATGGAAATATCAAGTCATGGAACAGCAATCCTTTGGAAATCTGTTTGAAGGGACCATCATAGTAACCATGAAATTTTGTTTCCAGTATGGTTCCATGAGTCGATATAGAGTCATGGAACATCGACTCAACAAACTTGACCAAATTTACGTTCAATTTATTGTGAAAAATTAATTGATTCAAACGATTATTACATAAATAAATACCGAAAATACCGGTACTGAGTGCTTTCCAGTACCGGTATTTCGGTACTAGAAATTGGCCGGTAATACCGGTACTCCCGGTACCAAAACCCTACATTAGGGGTCTTGAGAAGAAATCTTTTTTTTTTTGATAAACATACACAGAAAAACTTTTTTCCATTCCTATTTTTCTTACCTACGTCCAAAACTGCTAAACCATTCATATTGTAGATTGCAAATCAAAATTATCTCAAATTTATGCATAAACACTGAAAAACAAGAATATCAAAAGTCAAATTCCGGATAATCGAGTCTAAAATTCCGGATAATCGAATCACGGATAATCGAGTCACCGGATAATCGAGTCTACGAATAATCCGACCTGTTTTGTCAGCAGAGTAATTTTAAATTCATAGTACAATAGGGCGGTTCAAAATTTAAAAATGTCTGAGAATCCAATCTCCCATATGTTCTTTACCATCCTTACTATGGAGAAATTTGGAGAAATGTTCCAAACACGTTAGTACTGTAATGTAAGTACAAAATTGTTATCCCAAAGTAAAAACTGATTCATCAAACCTTGATAAAGAAATTTGCTGAAGAGAGAAATTTAATCCAACGGATAGCAGAAGAGATATTCATGAATTAGTTTGCTATTATTTAGCTTAATATGGGATTATAGCCCTGCAAACATCCACAAATATCCAAAACAAAATTAGCTCAAAAGGGATTAGTTTCTTCAGCAACATCCTTCATTATGTTTTGAAGAATGAGTTTTCAATATGGGATGATAAGTTTCTACTTACATTACAGTACTAACGTGTTTGGAACATTTCTCCAAATTTCTCCATAGTAATTTCCATAAAAACCTACATTGCCTTTGGGCCACCTTTAAACCACCACCTAGAAAGCTGAAAATTTCACAGAACACTATTTTTATGGTAAGGAGAATATGGGAGATTGGATTTTCAAACATTTTTAAAATTTGAATCGCCCTAATAGTACAACCAATAAGCTTGGAAACAATTATTTTTAACTATAACGGAGATTTGTGATCACGTATGGATATGTTAAAAACATTTTATTTGAATAATAAGTTAAGTTGCGTATAGAAATTGATGCCCACAACTTCAGTATGTTCTGAAGACCTCGAAATAATCAATATTCATAGCAGTACACTCTTTGAGCCATATGAAGCTTTATGGATAGGAACGAGAAAGTTTCAAGAGAATTGGGTTAGTATACACTGTAGTTCATTTGGTAGATCATAAGGACCTGAATTCCAGGACGATTTGGATGACTTTCAATATCTAATTTCTTGGAACTGTCTGTTAAGGCTTAGTGAGTGCTATAAGCCAACAAACGTAGACATCAATCGCTAAAAATATCTTATGAACCTATGTTGAATATGGCAAAATTCCAGAATATTCTGGAGGCCTTAGTCTTACTTTAGGTCTATAATAAATTTTAAAAATAACCTGAGCCTTCGTAACTTATTAAAAATAACGGGTCTGTTCACATTTTATATGAAAACATTAAACTACAGTCGACTCACCACATCTCGATATCTCTCCTAATGTCGATGATTGCTTCGGTCCCTTCATTCTGCATACGATTTCTCTCTCCATATCTCGATATCCTTCTTGTCTCGATATCTGCATATCTCGATGTGTTTCTGTTGATTTTTTGTTCCCAATTTTCTCTCCATATGTCGATATGTTGGGGCCCAGATAGCCGTAGCGGTAAACGCGCAGCTATTCAGCTAGACCAAACTGAGGGTCGTGGGTTCGAATCCCACCGGTCGAGGATCTTTTCGGGTTGGAAATTTTCTCGACTTCCCAGGGCATAAAGTATCATCGTACCTGCCACACGATATACGCATGCAAAAATGGTCATTGGCATAGTAAGCTCTCAGTTAATAACTGTGGAAGTGCTCACAAGAACACTAAGCTGAGAAGCAGGCTCTGTCCCAGTGGGGACGTAACGCCAGAAAGAAGAAGAATGTCGATATGAACATTATCAAAGGTCACTAGACCAGATTAAAGTGATTCAGAACAATTTGGAAAGTCGAAGTGAATTTTGTTTGTTTATTATTTTCCTAGTAACGGAGTGATTTTCAATCTAATGTTCATTTAATTAATGTTCTTTGTCTCGATCTCTACAGTAGAAGCATTAACCTAAGAACGCTAATGTCGCTGCTGTTCGTGTTACCAACATCTAGTTTGCCACGAACTGACAGCTTGAGTACCGGGTCTCAAAGTGTCAGATTAATTTTAAGAACCATAACAACATCACGGAATAGAACAAACAATGAAAAACCATAATTTAAGGTAATAAAAATTGAAATCAGTTTTGTGACAACTGCGCCATTAGCGTTCTACTACTAATATTTCTATTATCTCTACCTATCTTGATGGTCCCTTCGATATCGAGATGTGGAGAGGCGACTGTGAATCAACCCTCAAAATTTCATTAAAAAATATGGAGTTATGCAAAAATACGAGCAACTTGAATTTTGTATGTCAGCCCCGTAGCCTACGGGTTAATCTGATGCCGTTTTCAGATTTTTATCTACAGGTCGTCAAAAATGTATAAAACACTGAATTCATTGATGTTTGATCGACAGTGATTACAGACGAGTCACATGAATCTGCTCGATTTACAAAATAGACCCCTAAAACAAAGTGTGCAAGTGAAAAAAAGCAACGACGCGTCAGTAGTGTTTGATCCATTGAATCTGTTGCATGCTTCTTTGGTGGGCGGAATTCGGATCGTGTCCGGTTCGCATAGTAACCGCACTATCGGTATCGATCATCCGTGTATATGTTCACGTATTCATTTAAAATTGTATCTTTATCGTTTACCAAAACGAATCCTTTCCCATATCCAAACTCCCAGTGTTTTTTTGTGGAAGTGCAGAGGACTCCTCGGCTTCCATAAAGCAAGTTGTTGGGGTTAGGTTGCACTAAGTCCTGAGAGCAAACACGAAATTTGTTGATGGTAAGCTTCAAGCTATAAAGGGATTTATTTAAATAATCATTTTACAATATAATTTTGCAGATACTCACATTTTTAGTGAACCGACTAAATATAAAGAGCGCAAATGAGTCTGCAAATGATCCCACGCTAAGTCCAACCTGGCAAAACAATTCATCTATAGATTTAAGATTTAATGGTTGAGTTATACTACTTACAATGTATAGTTCAATTAGTTAGTTAATTATAACCAACCGTACTAGATTAGGCTAAGTAGAATATCAAATTATCCGTACTACACTTTAGGATTAATTTTAGATAGGGAATTTGAGGTTTTAAATAAATTCGTAATCCGTAGACTATTATGCGTATCAAAAATGACTTTCACTTTTGCCAAATGACGTTTTCTCTCTTATCATTCTAATTTAATGGCATATCTCCATTTGATGTCGGTCGTCGGTTGATGCATCGCATCCATCGGTGTAGTCGTAACGAGGGACCCCGTCGTCACATACCCCCGCCCGTGGACCTTGGCGAGTTTGAGACCGAGTGCAGTCTCGAGCCTGGTGCACTATACTCCACGACGTCCAAAACGGCTATCTTTGTGGCTGAACTTCGTAGGGTCCCTGACGATGTCCGCACGAGCGCTTGTCGCACTCTTCCGTCTCTTCCCGGTAAAACTTCCTCAATTCGTCCCCGAATCCACTGGTTCCTCACCGTATCGCCAGCCACCAGAACCAAATCTCCGACCGCCAGGTCTTTCGCTTCCTCGAACCATTTGCTTCTTCTTGTGATGACGGGCAGATACTCCTTAAGCCATCTCTTCCAGAACTGATCGGAAATGTATTGAGCTTATTTCCAGCTACTTCGAAGGACTGCACGTTGTTCTACTGGTTCTGTGGGTAGAATCTTTGCTCCAGTTGAACTGCCGAGAAGAAAATGGTTGGGCGTTAACGCTTCTTCATCTGCTGACTCCAATGGTATGTAAGTTAGCGGTCTACTGTTCACCATGTCCTCAGCTTCGTAGAGTATCGTCTCTAACGTTTCATCATCAGATTTACGAGGTGCATCCAGAATCGCACCGATCGCCACCTTAACCGAGCGAACAAGCCTCTCCCACGCACCGCTCATGTGTGGTGTGGCAAGGGGAATGAAATTCCAGCTTGTTTGGGCACTAGTAAAGGTGAGAGCTAAAGCTTTTGTCGTGGCTTCGATTTCGGCTTTCAACTCATTATTTGCACCTTGAAAGCAGGTGGCATTGTCCGTCCAAAACTCCCTAGGTGGCCCGCGACGTGACACGAAGCGTCGCACTGCCATAATGCAGGACTCCGTGTTCAACGAGTGTACCACCTCCATGTGCACAGCCCTCGTTGTTAGGCAGGTGAATAGGGCCACCCACCGTTTGGCATTACTTCGACCCACCTTGACAAGCACGGGTCCAAAATAATCCAGCCCGACGAAGGTAAAGGGTCGGACGAAGGCTGTTAATCGCATCTCTGGAAGAGGAGCCATAACTGGTGGTTTTGGTGCAGCTTTCGTTACGCGGCACCAGATGCATTTCTTGGCGACCTTCTGCACGAGTGACCTGAGGTTTGCTATTTCGAAACGTTGACGAATCTCGTTGACGATGGTTTCTCGGTTGGCATGGCGAAAACGGCGGTGATACCAGTCTACAATGAGAAATGTAATTAGGTGTTGCTTGGGAAGGATGGCAGGGAACTTAGCTTCAATCGGTGCATGTGGTGCAGCACCGATACGTCCCCTCATTCGCAGAATTCCGTCGTTGTCTAGGAAAGGCCAAGTCTTATAGATTGGGCTGCTTTTTTCAACAATACAATGGCGTCCTTCCGGTGGTCCTTTTGATTTAGTTAGCAGCGAAATTTCATCAGGAAACGCCTCGCCTTGCGCCATTTTCCACAAAGCTTGTTCGGAGTGCTGTAATTCGTACTGGTTGAGAATTCCGAGTTCCAATTGTTGACCATCCCTCTTCCGGCGAAGGTTATCGATGTAACGTAGCACATATGCAGTGGCACGGTGAAGTCGAGCCCATGAGCTAAATCTTGAGATGTCAATTATTGGAGAGAAATGTCCAAGCTATAGATTGGTGCGGCGGAGTTCTTCGTTAGTATCTGAGAGTGATCGTTCCTTCGGCCATCGTTCTTCGGATTCATGTAGGAATTTAACGCCATGAAACCAAGGATTCTCCATGGATAGTTGTGGACCGCTCTTACACTTGGTAGCTGAGTCTGCAACGTTGATTCGTGACGGGACCCATCTCCAATCTTGCGGCTCAGTTGACATTAATATCTCACCCACGTGAACCGAAACAAATTGATGATACTGACGATGATTTTTGGACCGTATCCAAGCAAGGCAGACACCGGCATCACTCCACATGAACTGCCGGGCGATTGGATAACTGTGTTGTTTTTTGATACTGTTCAGCATCCGGGTACCCAGAACAGCTGCCTTTAGTTCGAGCCTGGGTATTGATATCGTTTTGAGCGGAGCGACTTTGGTCTTGGAGCTAACGAATGCTACTTGCACGACTCCTTCATATTCTAAACGGAAGTACGCCACACATGAGTATGCTGCCTCACTAGCGTCGACGAAGACGTGAACTTGAAGATTATCAAGGTTCTTTGGAAATGGATGCCGAAAGTAACATCGTGGTATGCGTACAGAATCCAACTCCGAAAACAAGCCAGTCCATTGTCGCCAACGCGTGTAGAGATCCTGAGCTATTGATTCGTCCCACTCGGTTCCTCTGGACCAAATGTCTTGGATCAAGATTTTTCCGTGGACCAAAAAGAAGGAGATGAATCCAAGAGGATCAAACAAGCTCATAACGACTTTAAGAACTTCACGTTTGGATGGGATATGTTGTTCCTCTAAAATCCTCGCAAGATCGTCCCTTATGGCGAATGAATACACGAACACATCCTCCTTCGGAAGCCATTTCATTCCCAACACCGATTCTGATTTGTCACCTCGTTCTAGTGCCAGATGCTTTGCCATTTCTTCTTCAAATTCTCCAACTCCTTCGTCCGCTTCGTTGGACAGAAAATGCCGCAGTGTGAAGCCTCCTCTGGAATGCACTAATTTGACTTCATTGACCACTTCTATTGCTTCATTTATTGACTGAAAACTGTCTAAGTAGTCGTCCACGTAGTGGCTGTTTTCTATGGCTAGCGCTGCGCGTGGAAATTCCTCTTCAAACTCTTTAGCGTTGAGATTCTTTACATATTGGGCCGATGCAGGTGAGCTTTTCGACTCAAATGTGGCAACATCCATCACGTATATCTGGGGATGATCAGTCGGCTTATTTCGGTAAACGAAGCGCTGGGACTGTCAATCGGGAAAGCGGATTTTGATTTGGTGGAACATTTCCATTATGTCGCCGCACACAGCCACCGGAAATTGGCGGAAATGACACAAGACTTGAGGAAGTGGGGTGAGGAGATCGGGACCCTTAAGGAGTTTCGAATTAAAGGATACTCCGCCCACTTTGGCCGCTGCATCCCAAATTAATCTGACCTTCCCAGTTTTTTTAGGGTTGGTCACGATACCCAAAGGAAGGTACCACACACGGTTTGAATCTACCGAGGTCAATTCCTCTAGCTTGGCTTTATGGGCGTATCCTTTTTGTTCGTAGCTCGCAATCTGAGAGCGCACTTTTTCTCCAAGCTCTGGTTCCCGTTCAAATCTCCGTTCTAGGGCTAACATGCGGCGGATGGCCATCGGAAAGCTGTCGGGGAAGTTAGGACCAGTGTTGATAGACTCACACTCAAAATCTCAATCAATACGCTCTCCCGTGAGAGCAAACTCATTAGAGATCCGCTTCGCAAATCTCACGCTTGAGATTTTTAAGCAAAATCAACTCAATCAACTCATACCGTAAAAAATGATTCAGTCGCAAAACCCGGCAAAAACTCGTGAAATCCGAATGTTGTTGTTTACGTTAGAAAGGATTACTATAATTTTACCAGACTAACAAGAAATTATTGTCGTGTGTGAGTAAACTGTGGAAATACGAGAGAATGAGTCAAAAAAGTGTGTCAACTCATCCATGATTTTTTGACTGCTGAGTTGCATGATTGACAACTCACGCATGAAAAATATCAAGCGTGAGTTGTGAGAAATTGAGTTTTTCACAACACTGGTTAGGACTATCGGTGTTCCACAGCAGTCCAGTCTCGAAACTGGTTCCGGATAACGTGCGCCGAGTTGTCTCCTTTAGCAGTCGCTTCGCACGTATTTCATCCGCGGATTCTTGTACCTCACCAACATAGCAGGCTGAAACACCTGCATTCTCCAATGTAAAGTAATCACGGAGCTGTTCGTTCATCTCGTGGTCTGGATCAGCAGCGGCACCATGAAAGTTAATGATGGAAGAGGCCTTTGGTTGCCCCGGAATGCAGCCGTAGATACTCCAGCCCAAACGACACTTCGCACCGATAGGGTCCTTCGGTCCACCTTCGCGAAGCTTCAACGGAACACACAGTCGAAGGTTGTCCAAGCCAATCAACAATTGTGGTTGAACGAGCTCATAATCTTCCAAAGGGAGGCCACGCAAGTGTGGAAAACGGTACGCCAGATCTTTATATTTTAGTGTTTGGGATGGGAGAACCAGATGACGAACTGTATGTACATGATCCAGATCATGAAGACAGGAACCATTTTTACCAAAAATCTTAAGATTCACCAGCTGAGATTTTGACTCCACACGCGTTACATTACCGGTCCATTGCAAGGTCAGTGGATCCGTCGGGCCACTAACGTCGAGCTGCTTGGCGACGGACTCCTCCAACAAGGTATACGAGGAACCCTCATCGATGAAGGCAAATGTGATTTGTGACCGTTCATTTCCATACAATACTACCGGTACGACGCGGAAAAGTGGCCAATTGTACTCACCGGCGGACACATGACTCGCAGATATGTGTATATCATGGAGTGTAGGAGAGGAAGAATGGAGAAGTGTATGGTGCTTTTGCCGACACCCATCGCACAGTATTTCGATAGGCCGAAATCGTGAACTTAATTCAGTAGCACTCTTAAACGTGATTTTTCTGGAATGGTGTCTTCGGACGAAAATTTTCTAAAAATATGGCGCATATATTGGCGGTAACTGTTAGTTCGCAACTTTGCCGTAGGCGGCGCTGTAAAATTAAAATTTCTGAAATGACGATCTTTAAATATGGTGTCTTCGGCAAAGTTGTAGATAATTTAAATACAAACAACTTTGCCGAAGACACCTAGTCTGTATCTAGTCGCATTTCCAAAATATGGAGGTATTTTATGAATGACCCCCTATAAAACAGTTTTTCTTGAATATTTTGAAAATGTGAGGTTTTCGGTAGTAACTTTGTTCTACAAAATTGTGTAAACAGTCAAAACGAATCATTTTCTCGAAGACACTAAGGTTCTAAAATGTAAGGGAAAGGAATTATAGTAATTTAAATGCAAATATCAGTCACTTTTCGGGGTCGTTTATTTTTTCGGGTGGCAAGTGGTGGCAGATAAAACCCATTAGGATTGAAAATATATTATAAGTAGTGTTCAATGTCGATAGTGTCATGATTATCCACGAGTATCCCTTCCAGTTAACGGGTTTGTTTTCAGAGTCTATTTAGGCAAGTTTTGATCACGCGCAGGAGAAGGTATGTATGTTTTTATTACGTTCCTTGTGTATATCCCTTTTTTAAGTTTCTTATTTATTATTTTTGGTAATAAGGGTTTTTAAGATAAGAATCAAGATTTAATACCGATGTATTGAGGATATTTTTTATCTAACGCATTGGCTTAAAAATAGTCGTATTCTATTTTATTGCAGAATATAATACTTTTTGTATAAAGGTATTAAAATCAACCGAAGGCTCACTCTCGCTCTTCTCTGAAGTATTGTATAGATTCCAGCTAAGGTACGCAACAGCTCCTTTGCATGTTTGGATTTTTTGTTGCTTGGTTTGTTAAAACTATTTTTAACTTATCTTCTTCGTCAACCATTTTTACCAATTGAAACAGCACTTGAAAACAACCGCTGGCTATGAAAATAAGCGCACATTTGACAGCATACATAAAACATAAACACACTCTAAACTAAATTGAGACAAATATTAAGCAAGGGTTTTCACATAGCGGCCGAAAAATTATTAATCACTTATCAGTTTTTGACTAAAAGAGTAGTTCACATTTTAAGCAAGATGTGTAAATAGACAAAGGAATTTTTCGTCGCTGTTAAAATGTCACGCATTGAATGTGTCTGTTTAGTTTAGAGTGCAGACGCATAAAAATCAAAACAGCGAATGGTAGGGAGAAGGGGAGAGTGAAAACAAGTGTATGACTCTCATAAAGATAGTCAGAGCAAGCATATTTATCCAACGCGCTGTCAAAACTTGCCTAAATAGACTCTGATACAAATCCCGTTAACTGGAAGGGATACTCGTGGATAATCATGACACTATCGACATTGAAAACTACTTATGATATATTTTCAATCCCAATGGGTTTCATCTGCCACCACTTGCCACCCGAAAAAATAAACGACCCCGAAAAGTGACTGATATTTGCATTTAAATTACTATAATTCCTTTCCCTTACATTTTAGAACCTTAGTGTCTTCGAGAAAATGATTCGTTTTGACTGTTTACACAATTTTGTAGAACAAAGTTACTACCGAAAACCTCACATTTTCAAAATATTCAAGAAAAACTGTTTT
The DNA here is from genome assembly GCF_002204515.2 of Aedes aegypti. Taxonomy (NCBI): domain Eukaryota; kingdom Metazoa; phylum Arthropoda; class Insecta; order Diptera; family Culicidae; genus Aedes; species Aedes aegypti. The sequence continues at coordinate 203,407,519 of NC_035109.1, read as the reverse complement.
AGGGGGTCGTTCATAAAATACCTCCATATTATGGAAATGCGACTAGATACTGACTAGGTGTCTTCGGCAAAGTTGTTTGTATTTAAATTATCTACAATTTTGCCGAAGACACCATATTTAAAGATCGTCATTTCAGAAATTTTAATTTTACATCGCCGCCTACGGCAAAGTTGCGAACTAACAGTTACCGCCAATATATGCGCCATATTTTTAGAAAATTTTCGTCCGAAGACACCATTCCAGAAAAATCACGTTTAAGAGTGCTACTGAATTAAGTTCACGATTTCGGCCTATCGAAATACTGTGCATTGTCGTGAAGATTCAGTCTCAGACAAATGGGTGTGGAGAATACCCGTGTCTCTCGGCTTTCGCTTTTCCACTCGTGGGGTGTTTTCAAACGCAGGTAGGTCGAAAGTTACTTCACTCGCTGCTGTTACGAGTTCTGACATAAACTCACCAAAGGTTTCCAATGTAGCAGGTTGATGTTTATTCTTGAAAACGGCCCAGTCGAGTCGCATCGTACCCGGAAGCTTTTCCACTAGCTCTTGCATGAGTACTGGGTTCGAGAGGTGATTTTGCTGGTTTGCTGCTTTCAAATGGTCCACGAGGTTCTGAACCGAGAGTCCAAACTGCATCAGCGTCTCCAGCCTGTCGTGTCTTGGTGCTGGAACATGATGAATTTTATTCATCAGAGACCGAATTAGAAGTTCTGGCCTTCCGTACAACGTACGCAGAGTCTGGATGACGTGCTGCACGCTCGATGGTAGGAGTAACCGGCTCTTGACTGATTCTAAAGCGTGTCCCTTTAGGCACCGCTGAAGACGGATGAGATTTTCCGCCTCTGAATAGCCGCAGGTGGCTGTTGACTGTTCGTAGCAGCTAATGAATATGGGCCAGTCTTCGGGATTCCCATTAAAAAGGGGCAGTTCTTTTCCCAAGACTTGTCGTGCTGCAATTTGCTGCTGGGAAAGACCGCCTGACCATTGAGTTGGTCCATGAAGCCCTTGAACTGACGAAAGTTGATTTAGTGGCGGAGTCATGTTATCTGGTTGTACGGGAAGAGATGGACGACAGCTGATGGGATATTTAGGAACGTTTAATAAATTTTGCAACGCTGATGCTACTTCTGATACCGCAGATGAACAGTCTGGCTGTTGTTCTTGCTCCGGAATGATTGATTTGCAAGGAACACTTCTTGATGGTATTACACTCACTTTCTCCTGTTCAGCCAACCATCCCTGGACCTTCTCATTTGAGTCTGGAATCGACCCTCCCCTGCTACTAGTTTGAGCGAGCTGCCGAATGATTTCGTTCCGTTTTTCTAGAGATTCGCGTCTGATCTTTTGCTGTAATGCCTTCATGGCGGATTCTTCCTTCAGCTGTTGTTCGCGAAGCCGTTTTTCTTCCTCTGCGATCTTTTTCTTCTCCTGTAGTTGTCGTTCCGATTCTTCCATTTCGCGCCGTTTAAGCTCCGTCTGCTCTTCCAGCTCCTGTTCTTCAAGACGTCGTTCTTCATCGATCATCTTCAGTTGCTCTTCAAGGAGCGCCCGACTGCTTGAAGTCGCACTTCCGGGAATGTTCGGAAGTTGTTTGCTTCTCCTGGATCCGGCTTTCGATCCTTTGACGGAACTGGTCATCGACTTAAGGTGCTTCTTGTTGGCCGCCGACGTCGATGCTTTCTGCTTATCGCTACAATTTTTACAGGCGAATTGAATACTGGATGCTTTAACTCGCTCGTCGACACCCGCACAGCCGAAATGCTCCCACAACTGGCAAAGGTGACACTGGACCATTTCGTCTTCCGCTGTATCCGGCCGTTCACAGGATTGGCAATTATGTGCCGTGGTGTTTGCCAGATCGTTCATATTGACGCTTCCCCAAAGATAAAAATCTTGAAGTTTGTTGGGGTTAGGTTGCACTAAGTCCTGAGAGCAAACTCGAAATTTGTTGATGGTAAGCTTCAAGCTATAAAGGGATTTATTTAAATAATCATTTTACAATATAATTGTGCAGATACTCACATTTTTAGTGAACCGACTAAATATAAAGAGCGTAAATGAGTCTGCAAATGATCCCACGCTAAGTCCAACCTGGCAAAACAATTCATCTATAGATTTAAGATTTAATGGTTGAGTTATACTACTTACAATGTATAGTTCAATTAGTTAGTTAATTATAACCAACCGTACTAGATTAGGCTAAGTAGAATATCAAATTATCCGTACTACACTTTAGGATTAATTTTAGATAGGGAATTTGAGGTTTTAAATAAATTCGTAATCCGTAGACTATTATGCGTATCGAAAATGACTTTCACTTTTGCCTAATGACGTTTTCTCTCTTCTCATTCTAATTTAATGTCATATCTCCATTTGATGTCGGTTGATGCATCGCATCCATCGGTGTAGTCGTAACGAGGGACCCCGTCGTCACACAAGTAACACGTCAACATTTTCCTCCCATTCCTAAATTGACCTGCATTCGGACACAGCTGGCGCCGGTATTGTTTGTAATAATAATGAGAGTACTTACACATTGAAGATGCTACTGATCCTGAGTAGCATCTGTTGGTTCCCTGTGTAAGTACAGCTGTTCTTGCAATAAAGGAGTAGCAACTGCAGGCGGTTAATCATGCTCATGCTCAAAGTACGGTCACCCCACAATTATGGATAGCACACATATATGGATCAGAGTTGGATTAAAACGGTAATTTCAGCAAATTTCCGTCCATAGGAAACAAAATGTGAACCGTATTCTCAAATAAGTAAGATAAGCCGATTCCGGAACAAACGCCAAAGCGTATGCTTTTACTAACACACCATTCGTTTACCTCGCAGGTAAATTGCTGTTATAGTGTTTTGATCCATAATATGAGTCGATTTGATCCATAATAGGGATCCTCCTCTCCCACTATCCACATCTGTGGGGTGGACGTCGTTTGAAATTTCTATCGAAATCGACACTTTTTCGACACACCGGGAATTTTGAGGTTGGTTCCTAAAAACAACTATATTCTGCAGGGCCAGGGAGGTAATTTTGTGTTGTACAGCGTCGCCTTTATTTTTAATCATATTTTGTTCTGAAAAATGGCCCTTACTTGATCCATAACTGTGGGGCGACTGTATTATGAACTTTGTGGATAAGTATTGTTATACACATGAAGTATGAATACTGTGGCAAATTTAGCCAATTGCCATACAAGCTGACAAACTTGCATGCAAGTTGACTGAAATAGTCAACTTTCACATTTTCAGCAGCGAATATCTCAAAAACTAGGCGTACTATGATCTTTTTTTTAAACGGCAATGGATTCAGCAACCCTTATTTAAGTAAATAGCGTTATTTTGGTGCTAGAGACAAAAACGTGTTCCGCAATAATCTTTTTAACAATTTGTTTGAACTATGGTTTTTTAAGGTCCAACTTACACCGGAGTACTTTATATATTTCATATATTACAATCAATACAAGCACAACGAGCAATCTGTGCGGTGGTGCTAAATGAATATGACATGCAAAACAATACTAGGAAATTATTAACATTTGTGTGGGAAGATAAACTTCAAACTATGAGCGCTATTTTCTCAGTGCCAACTTTTTCCATATGAGACAGTTATGCTTTTATGGGCAGTGAAGAAAGTCCAAATTTTGGCACACTGGCTCATCTAGGTATACACGAGAAATACGAGACACTGTTCCAAATATGTTTCCTACTATTTCATGTAATCACATCAGTGCCGCTTTTGTGGTTGATTCAATAAATGCACTTTAAATAAATGACAATGACACTACCGCAACTTTTGGGACGCCCACAAAACTAAGATGATGTATCAGTTGTTCAGTATTAGTTATTTACGCAACATTTTTTTCTATCTTTATTAACGAGATTTTTAGCCATTGGATAGTTTATCTCGGAACCATCGGCTTTACTTCCCTTCCCGAGGAGGAAAAAATAACACGCAAAAAACTTATGCATACCAAATTTTGGTATTATAATGGTATTGGAAAAAAATGTTTGAAACAATTAAAAATACTTCATTTTGGTATTCGATAGCTATTGAGGACTGCTGGAGGTATTGAACTATTATTGAAAAATTTCACTTTTATATGGAAATTCATCATGTATTATTTAGGTATTACAATACCTAATCTAATTATCAGCTTGGTATTTGTAGAATATGCAGAAGGTCCCCCAATGCAACAAGTTGCAAAATGAGGTTTTTTTTTCAGCAAGAGTTGTACATTTATACAATGAGGTTCGACGAGGTGGATAAATACAACGAGCACAACTCTTTCGGAAGAGTTCAAATCGAATTCAGTTTAACTTCTGCGTCCATGGGTCCTCTCGTGGTGTAGGGGTAACGTGCCCTATCTAACGGACAGGGAGTCGTGAGTTCGATTCTCACCGAGAAGACGTGTAACTTTTTCGAAAATTTCACTTCAATTTATCCATTTAATCCAATTGCCAAGTATATGTAATGTTTTGCTTTACGGTAGTTGTTAAAATTAATCATGTCAGGTATTTGCTTTGATTTATGAATTTTTCTATTTGAGGATACATCTCAAACTAAATAACATCGAGATGATGGGATTCTTCGCTTTTCATTAAAATAGCGAATAACCTAGTTCAGTCTGACTTAACACTGACTATTTATGGTATACTACTTACCTGATGAAAACCTAAATAACTTTCGATAGTATGAGTTGCAAAAAACACCTCTCCTTCGCAGGTCAGGATTATTATGAAACCGTTTAGAGCCTGAAATTAAAAAAGACAATTGAATCAAATTGACGCTTATATTGAGCTGTTCGGTTATCTAATCCGCATGGTTATCAAATTAATTACTTGGTAAAGTGCTCGTCTAGCATACAAGAGTCCTGGGTTCAAATCCCAGCTGAGCACGTGGATTTTTTTTTTCATAATTTCACCCATAATTTGTCCATCTTTACCACGCGTAATGAGTCAATTAATTTTACAATTGAATCAATTAAATTAATTTAAAGTTCAATATTTCTAGGGATCGAAAATGTCGAAATGAAAAATGTCAATCGAATACCCCTGACCACGATAGCTTCGCTAGGAAACGTTACGGGTTTGTTTGTTTCTGTTCTGCTTTCACTGCATGTGTGTGTCACATTCGACATAACAGGCAAGATCAAACTATTCATGTTGTTTGTGATCCGATGTCTGAATTATATGCAAAACTCCTATGTCTGCTGACCATGGCAACGAAACGAACGTCGCGCAAAGTGTCGAATGTTTACAGCACTGATTTGTATAAACCATCCAGGTGAGTTTCTATCTGACTAATTATTGAAGTATACTCTATTCCCAATAGCATTCCTGATTAGATTTCTTACATACGGGTAAGTTCAAATAAATTAAATGATAGTTTTTTTTTTTGATTTCTGCTTTATGGTAGCTACATGTACACAGCTAATATTTTTTTTTATTTATGTTCATTTTTTTTCATTTTTTTCCTGACTTCTTCTTCTTCTTATTCTTATTCTTGGCATTAACGTCCTCACTGGGACAGAGCCTGCTTCTCAGCTAAGTGTTCTTATGAGCACTTCCACAGTTATTAACTGAGAGCTTTCTTTGCCAAATTTGCCATTTTCGCATTCGTATATCGTGTGGCAGGTACGATGATATTCTATGCCCAGGGAAGTCAAGGAAATTTACATTACAAAAAGACCCTGGACCGACCTGGAATCGAACCCAGATACCTTCAGCATGGCTTTGCTTTGTAGCCGCGGGCTCTAACCACTCGGCTTTCCTGACACTAATGCTATAAAACTGATACCTAATGTATCTTTCATAAATAATAACAATATTGCTATTGCTACTTAGCTTCCACAAACAGCATGTATTTATGTTTGTGGAAGGGAACTTTGATTTATATATATTCTTTTTTTCATTCAAAATTTGGCTATTCTTATAAATATGTTCAAAATTTAAATAAAATTATAAAAAAATGTTTACAGACCTCAGACACGCAGACATACGTTAATTTTCGAAAGCAGAGTTTAATTTTCATATCCCATCGCCGCTAAAATTATAGACCTAACATCTATCGCGATTTTTTTTTGGATTCCCGTCACGATTCTCCCACTTTTTCGCCATAGGGTCACTAGAGAAATCGAAACTTAAATACCTATCGCCACATCCAGTCGTCGTATCATAAGATCACACAAGATTTAATGTTTTTTTAATGGATGAGACGCGTAACCACATTCTGAGCTCTACATCCGCAGTAACAGAAGCATTCGAAACTCGTTTTCGTGTATGGCGAGAAGTTAAGATTTCATGTTAACAAATTTTATACCAGCCTCACTCTCACTTCCTCCTCCACGGCGCGGCGCAGATGCTGTGGTTTGAACAGTCATTTAGGTTTATTTTGCGCTGTCACTGACTAACTCTGGGGCGCTGGGGCAATCTGTGGCCAACCGGCCAGTGGTGGTTTCGACTTCATATTCTTTCTACTCTATCCCCCTCGGTTACCCCCTGAAAACCGAACAGCCCATTTTTCAAATTAATATATCGTTACATGATGCACATAAATAAATCGCTTCTTTATTTTCATTGAATTTATTTTGATTCGCGATACATTTGTAAACATATACGAAGTTCTCGAATGGAATTTGCGTTTTGTTTGCTTCTCTGAACAAACTTTGCATCCATCAGTTACGAAGAATGTTCGTTGTTCTAAGTCGCCGAAATTAAGGGGAATCTACAAACACTTTGTGTGAATTATTACCCCACATCAAAAAGAAAATAGGCGCAGGTCAGTGCTGGGAATGGTAATAGTAGAAGACTAGAATTTCGCGAAACTCACGTGGCTTTCCTGACTACACTGCCGTGAATCGCAAGACAGTCCCATCTGTAAAAAGTAGGCATTGAGAAAATGGACTGGTAAGTTTCCACACTCGTTTTCCATACAAATATTCAAAAAATTCCAAAAGATTGAAACATGTTCGAATCTCGATAAAACTTCCACAATTTGCTTATCACTCCGATACCTTTCCGAGAAAAAATAAAAAGATGATTTCATTATGGGACGATTCGATAAATCTTTATCTCTTTTTGGAAAGAATGCAAAGAAAATGCGTCTTGCCATATTCTCAATCCGTCGTATCGTTTTCATTTCTGTCGCAATAAGTTCTCAGATTCGTCTCACAACTAAGGCTCACTGTGATATATTGAGTGGTCAAAACACAACATATCAACGCTATAATAGAATGTTTTACTAGAGTATATAGATCTACGGGCATTTCCCTCCATTCCTTCAGCATGATGGAATATACTAACTTCCTTCAAAATTCATTGTTCGTTATTCAGCCCAAACATATGAACACAATTCCTTTTGCCCGTACAATTATGGCATTTCCTCACAGTGCAGTGAAAACAAGAAAACCGTTGAGGAAATTTCATACAATTTCGTGAATTATAGAACTTTAACGGCGTATGATTGGAATGAAATCCTTCAGTGAAGAAATACGAAGGTTTTCCGTAGTGAAAATAAGTGCCCGGCGAAGTAAGTCACACAGGGGGCGGGAAGAAACTTGTATCATAAAGTGGTGACGGTGTCGATCGTTAGGCATTTCTCTCAAATCGTGTTCGTCCATGCGATTTCGGTGAAAAAGTGCAAAGTGGATAATTGAGCTGAAGTTATTTATCGAAATACAGTAGTTTTATTGCATTTTTGGTGTACAAGTGTACATACCGCGACAGCTGTCACAAAAATACACTTGAAAATGAATCTATGTTGCAGGTAAGTTGGAATATCCGCCGTAGTGGAACATTTTAGGTTTGATACGACGAATAATAGCGCTAACGACGAAGTAGAACGAAACGCTAGCTCATACGAGCTGTTTAATTTTCTTACAGCTAATAACGTGCATATAGCAGTTATTACCGAAACCTATTTAAAACCTGCATCCAAACTAACTTTTTTGTTTATCGTAACGATCGACTTGATAGGCATGTGGGGGAGTTGCAATCATCATTCATAGACGTATAAAATACAACTGTTTTCGTCATTTGAAACTAAAGTTTTAGAAACTTTAGGTGTTTCTGTTGAAACACAGCTTGGTAAATATACTTTCATAGCTGCCTATTTGCCTTTTCAATGCTCTGGATAGCAAGTTAATTTGCTCCAAACTGACTTGCGAAAATTGACTCGCAATAAGTCAAAAATTTTTGTCATTGGTGACTTTAATGCCAAACATCGCTGCCCTTAACTGCATATTTGTAACATTCGACAAAAGTAGGCATTGAGTAAATGGAATACTAAGTGTGCATTTTATGGCAGTATGGGAGGAAACTAAAATTTATAAAAATTATCAGGAACTCAAAAATGCTTATTTGAGGTTGATATTTTGTACAACTCATATCGCATACTAGGTGAATTGTCAGAAAATAATTCTGATAGAAATTCCATAGCTATCACACTACGAGGCTCATTTATAATCTCAATGTGACTGTTATGCGGTTATAAATACCAATGTGACAAAACAACTTGGTATTTTTTTCGAATTTTCTAGAACAATCCCACAGATTTCAGTTAGCTGATCGAAAGTGTTTATCATTTGATAACTCTCCATGGTATTAACTCCATTTTGTTAGAAATGTCGAATGTGACTGATTTGCAGTTATGGGCAGATTGGTCATGGAATAATTCTCAAAGTAATTCCAACGGCAGAATTTTGTTTGACGATTGCTCTTAAGGATATTTCTCAATTCAATACCCTGATAGCCCTACATGTTTTTCCTCTTCTAGAAATCCTTCTACGATTGATTTGGTCTTACCCGACTCTAGTCATCTTTGTAGCCAACTGATTACTCATGCTGATTTTGATTCTGAGCATGTCCCTGTTACATTTCAAATATCCCATGAAGCGATTCTCAATCCTATCAGCTCCACTTTCAATTATTTACGAGCCGACTGGAATACATATGAAACGTATGTTGACTCTAATCTTGATGTTAACATTTCTTTGGAAACTAAACTTGATATTGACAATGCTCTTGAAACTTTAACAAATTCCATTGTTGAAGCCAGGAGCATTGCAATTCCAAAATGTGAAGTAAAATTTGAAACCGTGATTATAGACGATGATCTTAAACTTTTGATCCGTCTTAAAAACGTGAGGAGAAGGCAATTTCAACGCACTCGTAATCCTGCTATGAAAATTATATGGCAGGATTTGCAGAAAGAAATCAAGAAACGTTTTGCAGATTTAAGAAACAAAAATTTTGAAAATAAAATTTCTCAATTGGACCCTGGCTCTAAGCCCTTTTGGAAATTATCTAAAATCTTGAAAAAAACCTCAGAAGCCAATACCGGCATTGAAAGAGGAAAACAAATTATTACTAACTAATTGCGTAAAAGCTTAAAAACTTGCTATGCTTTTTGCGACACTACTTATTAGATTTCTCAAAACGAAAAGAGTTGAGAATTGCACAGCCACCCACGATTTGTACAGTCGTTTATGCTATGCTATGCTATGCTATGCTAAAAGCTTAAAAACTTGCTATGCTATGTTTGAAAGTGCGCACAATTTTAATTTAGGACTTACTAGTCCAATAGAAAATCAAGTTACCCAGGACTTCGAAAATATTCTCAATCAAGAGAACGTTTTCGAAAATGCCTGGGAGACTGATTTGGAAGAAGTGAGAACTATTATTAAAAAAATCAAAAATATGAAAGCTCCTGGCGATGATGGAACTTTCTACATCCTCATCAAGAAACTTCCAGAAAGTAGCTTATCATTTTTAGTTGATATATTCAACAAATGTTTTCAATTAGCATATTTTCCTGACAAATGGAAAAATGATAAGGTTGTTCCAATTTTAAAACCAGACAAAAATCCTGCAGAAGCTTCTAGCTATCGTCCAAACAGTTTGCTTTCTTCCATCAGTAAACTTTTTGAAAAGGTTATTTTGAACCTGAGGCCATCATTCTGGCCCACATCAACGAAAATTCAATTTTTGCCAATGAACAGTTCGGATTCCGCCATGGACATTCGACCACTCATCAACTTTTACGTGTAACAAATTTGATCCGTTCCAACAAATCTGAAGGCTATTCTACTGGTCTTGCTCTTCTAGACATAGAAAAAGCATTCGACAGTGTTTGGCATAAAGGTTTGATCGTAAAATTAAAAAACTTTAATTTTCCAACATACATTGTTAGAATAATTCAAAGTTATCTGTCAAATCGTACACTTCAGGTTAATTATCAGAACTCCAGATCTGAAAGACTTCCTGTAAGAGCTGGTGTTCCTCAAGGCAGCATTTTGGGACCAATATTATACAATATTTTCACATCTGACTTTCCTGAGTTACCTCAGGGATATCAAAAATCCTTGTTTGCGGATGACACAAGCCTCTCCGCCAAAGGACAAAGCCTGCGTGTCATCTGTAGTCGATTGCAAAAAAGTTTGGATATTTTTTCTTCATACTTGCAAAAATGGAAGATTTCTCCTAATGCTTCCAAATCTCAACTAACAATATTCCTACATAAACCAAAAGCTCTTTATTTGAAACCTTCAAGTAGACATGTTGTCACGATGAGAGGGGTTCCAATAAATTGGTCAGATGAAGTTAAGTATCTAGGGCTCATGCTAGATAAGAATTCAACTTTCAAAAATCACATTGAGGGCATTCAAGAGAAATGTAACAAATATGTAAAATGTCTCTATCCACTTATTAATAGAAGATCAAAACTTTGTCTTAAGAACAAGCTTTTGATATTCAAACAAATTTTCAGGCCAGCCATGTTGTATGCTGTACTAATATGGACTAGCTGTTGTAATACCAGGAAGGAAGCTGTGTAAAGAATTCAAAATAAAATTTTGCAAATGATTTTGAAGCTTCCTCCCTGGTATAGTACCAATGAGTTACATAGAATATCCAATGTTGAAACATTGGAACAAATGACAAATAAAATAATTAATAATTTCAGGCAAAAATCGTTACAATCTTCTACTGCCACGATTAATGAGTTATATGTTTAGGTTAAGTTAGGTTAAGTATATTCAAAAAGTTTTTTTTTCTCTTATAAGCAGATGAAATCAACTCACCTGTAAAAAATCTGAACTGTAACGGTTTAGATCACCTCACTGCACATAAATTCCACTATTAGCGCCAAAATAATTTATGAAAATTTGAAGTCAGTCCATTCTGGTGCCAGAAGTTCAACTATTGGCGCCAAAATAATTTATAAAAATTCTAAATCAGTCCATTCTGGTGCCAAAGCTTTCACTATGTACGCCAAAGTACTTTTTAACAGAGCTGTTAAATGTCATGAATTTCACGTGACTTTGACATTTGAATATTGCTAATATCATCGCTCCTAGTGGAAAAAGTCATCGGAAAATGTTTTTTCCGGTGACCTTTTCCGAATCACTATCGATTGTCAATATTTGCTGATGCGATATTTCGCATGCGAGGGTGCTATAAGCATTTTATTTTTTTCAAAATTTTGACATTTAACAGCACTGCTCTTTAATTCTGACTTCAATATATTTGTTTTTCCAAACCAAGTGGCCTTAACTCACCAAACAATATTATTTCGCCATCTTTTTTGAATGCAGCACGTAGAACACGGATCCCAATCGAAAAAAAATCCGAGTTTAGTCCAAAAGTACCGTTAAAAATGCGAGTGTCCGGTTTTCGAAGCGCACGACAATTTGGCGTCTCCATAGGAGATATGCCGATTTCAGAGATTCTATTATTTTTTAACGCTTGTCACGCTTTGTCTGACCTTCACCACCCCTTGGAAAGTGACATGATTTGCGTGTGACCCCTATGAAGTACCTAGACTGAGACCAACTAGGTGTGTGTGCCCGACACCGAATTGCATGATCATTATAAGAGAAAACTATATTTCCATACCAGGGGGAGGGTTCTCATGTTTTTCAATTGTTTTTACTCAAGTCAAATTGATGACATAAAAATGAGTGCTTTGCGAAGGCCCAAGCAGTCCAATTAATTTTCGCGCGCTCGGAGTGTTTTTTCTCTGGCTTCGTTTGCTTGCTTAGTGCTTTGCGAAGGATCAAGCTGTCCGATTAGTTTTTCGCGCGCTCGGAGTGTTTTTTCGCTGGCTTTGTTCGCTTGCTTAGTGCTTTGCGAAGGTCCAAGCAGTCCAATTAATTTTCGCGCGCTCGGAGTTTTTTTTCAGTTAGCTCTTCATTCGCGCGCCATCGGAGTTATTTTATATTCCTGCTTATAAGTGTTGACGCCGCAATTGTAACTGTTCAGTCGAGGATGGATTACCAATTGGTGAGCTCGTTTCATGCTTGTAATAACACATTTGCATCATAACATGTATTTTTTATGAATTTGTTGAACAAACTATGAATGGTTCGTCACTTTAAGTGTTGACATAAGTCACATAACATAAGTGGAACTCAAGCTCAAGAAGTGATACCCACTTTTATATTTGCATGCTGGTATAAGCACATCGAAATGTCAAAGGAGTTATACCACGTTTACATTTTATAAAAAAAAAATAAATGTGTTTTATTTTGAGACATTGTTTTTCAGTGTTCCCCGATCATAATGTCTGCAATCTTTGCAGCAACTGGGCTATTGCTCGAATCATATGGTTTTTGTTTACCATTGGCAATGACATTTTGATGTCTTCTATACTAGATATACCACTTGCCAGCAGCTGAAAGTGGGTACAACTTTTCAACTTGCTGTGACATCTGAGTTCCACATATGTCATGTGCATAAGTGGTTATTCATGTTTTTTTAAATTTCGAGATTCAAACCGATGTCGACGCATTGATAGATTACTTTTTAAACGGCTACATGAATCGCATCACTTACCAAGGTGAATCCTGATCATGTAGCTTTGAAGCCCTCCCACTAACAAAACTCCTTCCCGTGGCAACCATGAAGATCCAGAGGTATACTCGGTCTTTAGTAACAATGGATGTCACACTAACATTCCTTCCCTTTCCCGATGACCGTAAGGACGTGGCCGGCGCCGTTATTGACGTTACTAATTTCAGAGTCCTCGAAAATGTACATTGAAGATGGTATGCTACTACCAAGCTACATCTGTTGGTTTCCTGAACTATTTCGATGATTCTTATCACTCACGGAGTAGCAACTACGAATTATACGATCATCAATGCTCATGCTCATGCTCATGTTCAAGCCAATTTGATGACAAAAATTTAAAGAAATTTTTATTGCAGTGCAACTTTTGTCAACGATAAGAATAACCAACTATTCTTTAAAAATAGAAAAATTTCAAAACAAAGTTTGGTGGTTTTGATAGTTTCTTTGTATAGAGCCCGACCATTGTGCAATGGAGCTCTTTGTGTAAAGAATAGATCAAAGTAATCAAAACTGCTATGTTATTCTGCAAAAAGTAGTATTGTTCTGAAAATAATTTAATGATCATCATCTTCACCTTAATATTGTATGTTTTCATAACTGAATATGATATAGAGATTTTATTATGTTGCACAATAATAATAAAAAAAGACAAACATATTCAGCAAACATATTGAAGTTTGCACACATATATTTTTTTAACTCAGTGGGAGTTTGCTGAATTTTGACAAACTGATGTTTTCAAAATAGTCAATGAAAAATGCTGAAAACCAGTAGATGTTACATAAGTTTTGATTAATTATGCAAAATGTATTTTATTTGAGCATTTTTTTTGTTGAATTATTATTACTATATAGACAATAATTACCTGTAGAAACATCTCTCCATCCAGCGGACCAGTTTCGAAGCTTCCAATCTCTCTCGTTCGATACGAATCATGAGGATGTACTGAATTACCTATGCCATTTTCTTCCTTAGATTTATGCATAACGACTGAAAAAGAAAGAAAGATATATGATTAGTAATAGTAGTTTTTGCAATTTCTAATTGTAAAAGGCTGTTTTTCATCATGCCAATATGTCATGAAACGGCCTACTTTCCTGTAGTCTAGGAATAGTCATTACGCAACTGAAACCAGTGCTGTATTGATTCATTACCGTAAAATGGGGTGTTAAGGGATGAAAAAAAAATTCTACCTAAATTTTGAGCAACTTCTAGTATGTCAATAATTGAACAAAATACAGTCCTACCATTCTCCCGACGTGTATATCAAAAGCCAATTACAATGAAGGATCCTATGGCAGATTTCTGAGATAATCATAAAAATGGGTGATTTTTGACGAAAATGCAAAATGGGGTGTTAAGGAATTTGAGCTTTGTAAGTAAAACTATATTTTGCCAACAGCAAAAAAAAAATATTTTGGTCAATATCGATGATGTGTTCAATCTAAAGATGATATTACTTCAATATAATTCAAATTGGAACTCCTGCAAACGTTAACCGTTTTAATTTACCTACTAAATCTCTCACACATATTGATTTTTTTTTTCAACCAAGCTATAAGTGCATCGCACAATTGTCTTGAAAGGATTTGTATACTTATATGCAGTATTCGTATCCTAGAATAGTGCAGAACAACCTTGTCATGACTTGTCAAAAGAAGGATAATTTCAACAAGCTTTCAGTTTGAATAGAGTAAGTGTCCAATTTGCCTTTTCAATAAAGCACCACCACAAATAACGGATTTGCATGTAACACCCAAAGGCATAACCGAAAAAAAAAACTTAACGAAAAGTTTCCAATATAAAGCGGAAATCGCACACACTATACTACAATGTACTCAATGCTCGACAACACTCAACACATGACCATGAGTAAAAGTTTTCCAAAAAGAGATCGGAATAACCTTATATTATTATTGTTTATCTAGGACGTAGGTAGTTTAAAAAAAAAATCAATAGCTCCAAAACTATCTCATATAAGATAACCATTCCTATTTTCAAACTTTTCACCAATGCAATGGAACAACTTTTGAAAATACTATCATGAAAACCCCATATTAAGATTAATTAGTTTTTATCTTTTAGGTTATGGCCTTCAGTCTATTATGCTCAAAACGGATTTTAAGTTTTCATCCGACGTTTCGGAAATGAGCACTTAAAATCCGTTTTTGAGCATAATAGAGTGAAAGCCATAACCAAGAACATAACTATCACAGTCGAATCCCCAATTCAGTTTTAATCTACATTTTCATAACAATTTTACCAAGTTTTGAGATAAGTCTTTTCTGGTGATATTCAGTGACTTACGAAATAGATCCCTTAACTTTCCATGCAGGTTAACTTCACCCAACCCAAAGTTATATTGAAATACATAACGGCATAAAACAACTAGTAACTTAGAAAAGTTAGAATAGATAATCCCTTAACACCCCACTTATTTTCAAAACGAGACTTTTTTCATAAAAGTTTCTCAAAATCGAAACCCAGATATAATTTTAAGAAATTTTTGTCTGCACTATGATCTCAATTAAATTAACTTTTCTTCTACGTTACTCGCGAATTTTTCTCAAATGTATTTCGTGGTTTTGTAGATGAATGTATTTAGCCCATAAAATTCGAACAAAAATGTTTTGAAAAGTTTTCAATATCTAGCCACCACAATACTTCATATTATTAGATAGCTCCTATTACATAATGCAGCTCACAATCCTCCGAACAAATTGAGTATTTCAGATGATTTATATATCGATTTTCCACGTTTCTGTGATTTGTCAAACTTGACTGAGAAGTTCAATCCCTTAAAACCCCAAGAGTCCTTAACACCCCATTTTACGGTACACATTTCTCATTACGCAACTGTTTTGAGTTGCGTAATAAACCATAACACAACATTTTTCAGAAATTGTAAAATAATGGTGAATGCATTCCGATATGGTTTCTGGTACCCTCAAGTGGTCTTCTACGAAATTGCAAAAAATATTGTACGCAACTTGTTGTCGAATTAGATTTTTACAATATTCGTCGTAATTATTCAACTCGGCATGCCTCGTTGGATAGATGTACGACTAGTGCGTAATAGTAGTTTACGGAACAAGTTGCAGAATGGTGAATTTTACAGCAAGAGTCGTACATTACGACAAGAGGATAATTACGACAAGTGCTGTAAAAATCTAGTTATGTAACGAGTTACGTACAACATTTTTTTTTTTGCAATTTCGTAGAAGACCACTTGAGGGTAAGTATTAGAAATTATATCGGAATGCATTCACCATTATTTTACAATTTCTGAAAAATTGTTGTGTTATGATTCATTTTGCAACTCAAAACAGTTGCGTAATGAGAAAGCGTTGCATAATGAATCATTACAGCACTGGTTTCAGTTGCGTAATGAATATTCCCGCACTGCATAGTTCAGTACAGGAAAGTAGGCCGTTTCATGACAGATTGACGTGATGAAAAACAGCCTATTACGATGAGAAATTGCAAAAACCACTATTACGCAACATGTTCCAGAACGATGATTTTTACAATACAAGTAATACATTTATAAAAATAGCCTTGCCAATTTGGATAATAACGATGAGTATTGGATGTTTACTGTTCTGAAACGAATTGTGTTCAACATATTTTGCAATTTTTTAAATGGTCAATAGAGATTATCAGG
This sequence comes from Aedes aegypti, assembly GCF_002204515.2. NCBI lineage: Eukaryota > Metazoa > Arthropoda > Insecta > Diptera > Culicidae > Aedes > Aedes aegypti. The sequence goes on along the minus strand of NC_035109.1, from coordinate 203,391,001 downwards.
GAACATATCGAAGGGATTTCACCTTAATTTTGCAATTTCTGAAAATTGTTGGATTATGATTCATTACGCAAATAAAAAAAAACAGCATAATTCAATAAAGGAAAAAATACCGTCTCATGATATACTAGCTGATGAAAAACAGCCTTTTACGATGAGAAACTGCAAAATAGTAGTTTACGGAACATGTTGCAGAATGATGATTTTTACAGCACGAGTCGTAAATTTATCCTACGAGGCTTGCCGATATCAGAAATTATTTCGGAATGCATTCACCATTATTTTACAATTTCTGAAAAAATGTGTTATGTGTTACGCTATTCCAAGCAGTTACGTAATGACTATTCCCGTACTGCATACTTCAGTGCAGGAAAGTAGGCCGTTTCATGACAGATTGGCGTGATGAAAAATAGCCTATTACGATGAGAAATTGCAAAAAAAAATTGTACGCTACTCGGTGCAGCGATACTATTTTTACAGCACTCATTCTAATTATCGAACTTGGTAAGTCTTATGAAATCTTGTGGCGTATACTATTATTTTACTTTCATCGTATTCATGCATATCGGCAAGTGTTTCCAAATTTAGTTGTGTAAACCTAGGCCGACCTCTGTTAGTGGTTTCTACTCGAAAAATATGCATTGCTCAACACTTTGACTTACCTTGGAAATAGCTTTTCGAAGGGATTTCACCTTAATTTTGCAATTTCTGAAAATTGTTGGATTATGATTCATTACGCAAATAAAAAAAAACAGCATAATTCAATAAAGGAAAAAATACCGTCTCATGATATACTAGCTGATGAAAAACAGCCTTTTACGATGAGAAACTGCAAAATAGTAGTTTACGGAACATGTTGCAGAATGATGATTTTTACAGCACGAGTCGTAAATTTATCCTACGAGGCTTGCCGATATCAGAAATTATTTCGGAATGCATTCACCATTATTTTACAATTTCTGAAAAAATGTGTTATGTGTTACGCTATTCCAAGCAGTTACGTAATGACTATTCCCGTACTGCATACTTCAGTGCAGGAAAGTAGGCCGTTTCATGACAGATTGGCGTGATGAAAAATAGCCTATTACGATGAGAAATTGCAAAAAAAAATTGTACGCTACTCGGTGCAGCGATACTATTTTTACAGCACTCATTCTAATTATCGAACTTGGTAAGTCTTATGAAATCTTGTGGCGTATACTATTATTTTACTTTCATCGTATTCATGCATATCGGCAAGTGTTTCCAAATTTAGTTGTGTAAACCTAGGCCGACCTCTGTTAGTGGTTTCTACTCGAAAAATATGCATTGCTCAACACTTTGACTTACCTTGGAAATAGCTTTTGGTTCTTAAATAACTAACGGACAGCCGTAAAATACTCAGTCGATCTAGTTTACTTAAAATATTTTGCTCGAACGGAAGCAGTGATGCTAGCAGATCTAACTCGGCGTTGAGGCGTTCACGATGCCGTTTGGAAGGGTTACTTTTGGTCATGCCTTCTTTTGGTGGTGCTTTTAAGCTGGAGTGGAAGAAAGAAAGAAAGAAAATATGTCACATATTTTTGACTAAACAGAAAAAAATATTCTGTAGATGTATCAATTAGGATGGTTTAAATTACGAAATGGTTTGAGAATCCTATCGCACAATCCTTATGCTTAAACAGGGTTATATTATTTTTTTAGCATTTTCGGTAGTGATTTAAAACTGACCCAAAGACAATGTATGGATCATATGAAAATTACTATGTAAAACGAATTTTATGTTAACCCAAAGTTTTGACATGAGGATTGTGTCTTCATCAGGGAAATTATTTTGTTGTTTAAGTCAATCCAAAACTACGTAGCCCTTAATTCCACTATCAAAAGATACAGTCGGTTCCTCTACAAAAAACTATGTAAATCACATACTTAGACAGGTTCAAGGTGTTTAAGGTGAAGATGCATCGAAGCCAAACCTCGAATGCACAAATCTAGCTTACAAAAGTTTGGAAATAGTTCTAACCGACAGTACAATAGAGCACTTAAAGACATCAAACGAATATAAAAATCAAACAGAATAAAATGTGTTCAATTTATTGTGTTAGATCCGAGCCAGGTGGTTTGAATAAAAACGAAACACACGATTTTTAAAGTAGCGCCAGTATTGAGATATGCTCGATGATCCGAATTAGAACAACGTCCGAATTGGACCATGTTGGAATTCTGATTTTGAATGAACACCCTGAATTTCTTAACCCGTACTTGGATTTCATATGTGCATGGAATATGCGCAGTAGGACTCTATGACACTACCACGAATGCCACTACCCCGAATGCCATTACCCCGAATGGGTCACTACCCCTAATCCTTAACATTTTGAGACTAATTATAATTAGAAGGTGGAGAGAAAATTGTACGATGCCTTATGAGTATTAATCAAGTTTGGCTTAAAAATGATTTTTTTTAAATAAAAAGATAAAAAAGGGGCATAAATCAACTTTCACATACTAAGTTTAGTTTAGGTTTGTCCTCTAATTTTGGTGAGATTAACACAGCTACACTGCAATTATCTGAAGAACTGCCTATTTCGGAAAGAAGGGTGAACTTATTATGAAAAGGATAGCTATAATATGCACAATAAAAGGATGGAATAAAGATTTGTTTTGGACGCTGCTACCTACTTCCTTTCCTATTTTTTAAGAAGTCGTCTCATATTCCGAACAGACTCGTATTCCGAATACCCTGTTTTTGTATGACGATGTGGTTGAAATGTTTCGCTGAAATATGTCATCTAATAACCTGAAAATGGTAGCCAATTGTAATTCAGTTTTAACATCTTCTAATCTATTTTATATTTGAATCGTAGTGATGATTATCTAGTTCGAGGTCAGTAGAACAAGCTCAGATAAATATATTTGCGAAATCATGCAGTTGGATATGATTTATTCGTGCTGTTCGGAATTTGAATCAAGGTGTTCGAAATATTAGACAGAATGAACGCAGTGCTCGGTATTTGAATCAAATCGTTTGGAACTTTAACTTTAAAACAATACTAAACAAGTTTAATTAAACATTTTTAACAGTACACCCAACAGCTAACAGTTAGACTTTGCAAATAAATTAAATGTTGCTCAAATATCAGATAATTTATGCCTATCAGATGCATTTGAAGTCACTGATGGCCTTAAGTGTTCGGAATATGAGTCGAAACGGTAATTGCATTGAGATCTTCCAAAAGATTTTATTCATATTCATGTATATATATATATATATATATATATATATATATATATATATATATATATATATATATATATATATATTATATAAACTTTAAGGTGAAGATGAATCGAAGCCAAAGTTCAAATTTTCAAGAGCACGTTTGAGCTGAAAAACTAGTCGTTTGTTCACCACCAGCTAGTGACTAATCGATTAAGTTTTCAGCTTAAACGGATGTTTGGTTCTCCAGATTCGTGCTGTTGAAAATTTGAAGTATGGCTTCGATTCATCTCCACCTTAAAGGGCTTGTGTAGTCTCAATTTTTATCCGAATGAGCTCAAATTTTGGAAGGACGCTCAGAATTTGATCTTGAATCGAATGAGTGGTGGGGAGCAAAAACGATTTTTTGAACCACTCTAATGTGCAGTCTTAAAGACGGGGTTGGTGGTCTGATGGCTACCGCTTCTGCTTCATAAGCAGAAGGTCATGGGTTCAATCCCAGGCCCGTCCTTTTACTCGTACTTTGTAGTTGTATATCTCTCACTTGCTTCTATATTCTATTCTAAATATATCGCACTCAAACTATTCGTTCATAGCAAACGCTAGAACCAGATACGGACAAGAAACCGTTTCCCTAACGCTTCCATTCTTCCACGCGCATGCTTTCCTTACGGCTGATTCATAGGCAGTCTGCTAACCACAAAAGCAAACCTCTCTGCCATGCCTTTCCCCCAATCCATACACTCCCGCATGTTCTGGCGTAGATGCAGTGGTATATACGGTCTACGTGGGAGCCAGTATAATGCATCATCAATTCCTCCCCCTTCCCCACATTGGTCTGCATTCTGACGTGGCAGGCACCATTGTCGCCTAAAAATAGAAGATCACCAGCACTTATACACTGAGGATGCCTGTTAGTCCCAAGCAGTCATTCGGTTGGTTCCTTGTGTAAGTGCAGCTGATCTGGCGATACTGGAGTAGCATCCACGGGCGGCCAATCAAGCTCAAGCTCTAATGTGCAGTCTTAGGTTCCATCCAAATGGGCAGGTTGGTTACCAATTGGTAGGACACTCAGAATCCTCGTTTCTTCAACCACTCGCTTCCGTTAATTTAATAAAATTGTCAAATTTTATTGACCATTTCGATAGCAAAAGATTGTGTCACATTTAACTCGCCACAGGATCAAAATGTTCCGACCTACTGACGGCCGTTTGTCGGCTGATGATACATCACAGACGAGTGTCAAAGTATACGCTTAGTTGTTTGTATATATGACCGTTCATGATCTGAATATACCTTATTAAGAACCACAAAATATAACGGCTACATTATGTTTTTCATGCATGGTTGTCTTTAATAAAAATTCTTTTAAGTATGATAACATACGCCACACCATATGTTGTGTGCATCATCATACATATTGTGCCTGACGGACACGCGGAAGGATAGCTCCCATGGATCGGTATATGTAGTAATTATATTATTTTCGTCTCTTCCATCTGTTCTTCAACCCCTGAGAATGAACATCGTAAGCATAAACGGACTGTTTTAAAACGCAAAATGTTAACTGTTCTTTTTCGTAGCTTTCTTTGGTGCTCGGTGCGATGTGTTACGAAAGCATATCTTCCTTCTTTACACATTATTCAATTCCATTCCGGCTACGGTTCCGCAAGGATAACGGACATTTGTGCAACTGCAACGGCATAGACCTTGGAAAATGTAAATTTCGTCATAAACACACCTGAATAGTTATCATTGACTACAAGGAGCGCTAATGGAATGAGTGGAAATCAATTAATGACCGCTTTCTTCCTAGGCAGCAGTTAACCAACCGTGTGTTGCAATGAGCGAAGCCAAATATTGACCCAGAAAATGAGCTAAATTATGTGGTGTTGAAGATGAATGTTGTGTTATAGTAAGGTGAAATTTATACCGTTAATTTAGCTTTCAATAAACAATATTACGACTTTAAGGACGATTAGTATTAGATTGACAACGTTCTAATATTTCTGCTGTATCTATCGGCCTTTAGTCCTATTCGCATGTACCGTATTCTCATTGGCGTAAATAAGGAGGGGCCAGGAGGGACTGATCCATCCCCCCCCAAACCGTGGACTTGCCTCCCCTAAAATTATTGAAAAATAGATGATGAGATAATTAAACTACATGTTGCATAAATATTTTCAAAATTTCATGACGATCATTGTTTAGAATGCAATAGCAATACGTAGTTTGTAGTTGTATTATAAATTTGAAAACCACACGATAGCTTAACAATTATGATTACCAATTTTATTACAAACTTCGAGATTTTGTGATCAATTATTGTTATAAAAAAAAAATCCGCTGATTTGCTGTTGAAAAGAAAAGAAATCGCCTTTTCTTGATGCGTGGAAAAGTACTTGTCTGAAATAGTCAAAAAAATAATATTTCTTTGATCGTAGTACGCAGTAGAGAAGAAATGTCATTTCAAATGGAGCTCTCTGTAGAAATAAATAAGGTACCGTGGAGTAAGTGAATACAGAAAAATCAATAGTCAACTTCATTGTTATGTACAGCTAATGTGAATAATGTAATTCAAACTTTTTTCTGTGGATAACAAATGAGGGACTAATATACGCCAAATCGACATTTATTTCGATTTTTCGGATTGTTATGTACTGAGTATAAGAGACTTAAAAATTTGTGGCAAACGATCCACTTTCCCCACTATGGTGGGGTAAGTGGATCACCAATAAAAAAAATCTGTTCTTAAACATATGCGGTGTAATTATGTATAGTGAGAATGATATTACTCTCGTTCTCGTTATTCCTAGTGCTAAATTAAATGTTTTTTATTTATTTTTTTATTTTATGTAATCAAAATATAATGAAAAAATAGTATAGGGTAGATGTACCAATTGTGGAGGTACTAAGTATGATTGAACTTCATTTAAACGCTCAAATTCAAGATGCGCATTTAATGTACATGTTAATGTTGTAACGGGATGTAACGACTTAATGAGAAAAATGATTTCATCGCAGTAATCCACGGCATGTCAGTGAAAAACAATACATCCACTATTGGTACACAGTTCCTTTCGTTGCGGTATATTTTTAATTTGTGTTCCTATTGTTGCGGTATCCGTTGTTTTCTTATGGGATCCTCCACTATAGGAACACTTTACCGCAACTATTGGTACAAGCATGTAAAGTTTTAGAAGTTTTAGTAATATTTCATCAGTTTTAAATCAATTTGAACGCTCTTTTCAACTATTCCGTGTATCAACAAGCCAATACGTCGGTTGGCAGTGTCGGTTCTGTGGTTAATGTAATAGAATCAGTGAAAACGGCACTACCGCACGGAACACCCACAACTAAGGGAATACTTACCTTACATTAATTCACACTAATTCGAACATAAAAAAACATTGGAACTAGAATAATTTTGAGAAAATTCATCCATTTTTACAAATAAGTTAAAGAGAAGTATTGTATGATTATTCCTTATGTTTTCGAAAAACACTCGTAGTTTAAAAATATTAGTTACATTTACTTTTGAATAACAAACTGAAATCCTTCTATTCTACTTTTGAATAAATTTGTATCATCTGTCTAGAACAATTCATATAGTCAAATAAGGTACGATATTATGCTTTCAATTGGAAAATTAGTATATATTGCTCTTTAGCAACTCAGCTCCCGTGGAGTTTCAGGTTATAATTCGTGTTTTCTTGTAACGTTTCTCGGCCTTTTGCAACTAGACAGTGAATTTATTCCTGCGAAAAATGTGTCCGAAATTGTGAATATTGTTCTACTGTCACCTAGAGTGTTGAACTGGGTTTAAAAAATGTCGGCAATAGACCACAGAGCCTCTTCATGGCAAATGGAGCAAATCAGAAGAAACAAAACAGTGATTTAGTTTATTAGAGAAAAATGCGTTGATGTGAATTGAAAAAGAAACGTAGTGCAATACTAGTCATTGGAAAAATGGGTGTTGTGTGGTGCATAGACGAACGAATACGTGGCAAAGCCGAAAGGGGAAGAAAGGCGATCCCAGAGCTGGTTGAGTCGAAGGTTACCAAGGTGACGGCAATGCCGCCTTAGATGGTTTTCGGTGAGATTGTTCTGATTATGATTCTTACTAAATAAACTAAATACGTGCCAGTTTTAAAGAAAACATCTTTAAAACTGGAAGTGTGTTTGCATTACCATTATCCATTTGATAACGGTAATGCATGCATGCGGGGCTTATTGCAAGTGAAGGTGACTTCTGAATGGACGTGTCTCTCCAGCCATTCTGAAATGGGTCACTGGATCCGCAATAGAGCTATCACCTTCTAACTCCTGGAATAAAGCTTTCTGCAAAACCATTGCAGAATTTTTTTTCCATAATATCACTGCCGGACAGTGGGTGTTAGATGGATCACACACACACACACACACACACATATTGCTCTTTAGCAACTCAGCTTAGATAAACCACGAAAAATTTCGTGTGAATTTTGAAATTTTTATTCTTCTATATAATTTTTTACACCAGAGAGGTTAAACAAACTTTTAGGTGGATTAATTCAAATTTTCTATGGTCAATTTGACAAATTTAAGCTGGGAATGATTAAAGTTAAAGAAAAACAATTTTTTCGTATATTTAAACTTATTAAGATTCTTGTAAGCAGTCTGCCAATAAATGATAATAAAACTTGATCCACTTACCCCACCCCATTAAAAAGTAGGGGTAAGTGTATCATGTACAATACATCTAAATTTATTTATAAAAATCACATACTTTTTTATTGTGATTCATTCAATTAGAACTGAAATGCTCACCATGTGTCGAAAAAATTTATAATATTTGCTTTTAGACAGAGATACAATGGAGTTTTGGTTGATCGTGAACAATTTTCAAATTAATTATTTTTGGCAGCTAACAAGTTTGCTTGTGTTAGTGTACGTGTAGTACCAGTTTTGCAATAGTATTAGCGTGGGCGTAAGAATGTAGCCTAAAACGAAGCAATGGTGCGAAAACATTCAACATATTCAAGTATTCATGCTCACGAATGATCCACTTACCCTACTGATACGCTTCCCCCACTGTATCTTACTTATTCGGAAAAGGAATTTCTTTACTTTTTTGTGCAAAACAGCATACTTAGCTTGACGGTTGAACTGAAAGCTGATTAGTACACTGGCGAATAATCAGTTGGCTTGAATGATACCTTGGATATCACCCTGAGAATTGTTGTTTGTTGCTAGTATTCAAAGCGTTCTCTGCCTCAAACATGCTATGATAGGATTAATTGTTTCAATATAAAAAATATTTCCAAGCCTGTGTAAGAACTTCTTCATGACTCCAATATCTAGAATTTTGTTGTTTAATCAATGATAATATGGATCGTTGTTACTGGAAAATGTTGTAAAGATTTTATTCAAACAAACTGTCCTATAGTACTGCATTTATGTAAACTGTCTGTAATTCAAAAACATAACGTTATTTTTTTAATAGATAAAACTTAATTTTATCGTTTACAAGATGACTATGACGTAAAGGTTCGTGGAAATTAAAAATTATTTGAAATATTTGGTTGAAATACCACAATTGTGGTCTTTGTGTTTTAATGCAAGTTTGAGAAAATCTTCAAAAATTAAATACAAAAGATTTTTAAAGTCTAAATAGTTTTTGGACAAAAGTATGTAAAATCATAAAATTTCTCTCAATTCCTAATTTGATTCAGATTTTTTTTTCGATTTGGGAATCGAGAAAATTTCCTTTACGAAAAGATCCTCGACCAGCGGGATTCGAACCCACGACCCTCAGCATGGTCATGCTGTATAGCTGCGCGTTTACCGCTACTGCTATCTGGGCCCCATTTACAAAATAATCTTTTGGATGGATATGAATAACTTAACCAAACATTTAAGCTTAAAATGAGTTCCGCAATCGCTTTAAGCTAGGAAAATATTGTTCTTACTAAAAACGAAATCGCCGAAATGATAGTTACCAATTTTTTTGTTAATATGTTTAAAGCTTAAAAATCAATCATTCAATCAATAGCAAACATCAAAATTTAAAAACCAGTTTTTTCGTCAAAACTTAATGCAATCATTAAAATCTATCTTTGCATTACGGATAGCAGTTGCAATGCAATGATAGATTTTCCTAAACATCGCTTCGATTTGCGTTGAAACCTATGAAAAAAGGTCCAGGATTTCACAAAAGTTGTGCCTAGAATTTCTTCAAAATCTTATCCAGTATTTATTTAGAAATCCTACCTATTACCTATTAAGATTATGTCAAAATTTTACGTAGAGTCGTATTGTTGCCCAGGATATCAAAACAACGTACCTATTGGATTCGTTGAAAATCTTGGTTACTGTTGAAGATTCTGCCAGAATCCTGGCCATTAGAGTGGTTCAAGAATCGTTTTTGCTCCACACCGCTCATTCGATTCAAGATCAAATTCTGAGTGTCCTCCCAAAATTTGAGCTCATACGGATGAAAACTGAGACTGCACAAACCCTTTAAAGTTTTTATGGAACTTACTATGGGATAAACAAGCAATTCATTCAACCGGTCATAGTGTTTGCCCATGTGCTCTTGGAAGTTAGAGCTACGTTGACACTGTGAGATACATTCATCTGCTACAACTTTGCCGAAGGCCGTTTTCAAATAGGACGTCTCAGTAATTAGGGATGGTACACAAATTATGTCACGCTAAATTTCAACTTTTTCGACCCCCGTTTTTTGTATGAGTCCTCCGAAATTTATGTAAGGCTTGTCACGCTTGGCTTGACCCCGTCCCCCCCTCGGAGCGTGACGTAATTTGTGCATGACCCCTTATAGCTAGGCATTGGATATAAATAGAAAGCGTTGTGTTTGGATGGGCATCTAATTCTTCCGAAAGAGGTGCACTGATTAGCTCAAACTCAAAATGGTGAATTTTTACATGTGTTAGAAAGCATACCTTTTCAAACTCTTATACAATATACAAACAAACAAACGAAGCAACTATTGTTGTAATACTCGGTGCACCGATTTCATACTTTAGGTGGGTAGTGTATGTATGCACTGCAATTCGAACTTCATTCTTGATTAATTTGAGAATGCTCATTACTGAAGAATATTGTGTTGACGGTAGCAAACTGCTACTGCAAAGTTTTGCGATCTGAAAAAAAACTCATTGATACAATGGTTAAAATGTCCACCCAAAGGAACCAACTGCGAAGGATATGGAATCTCGAAGGTGGTGAATACAATTATGTTAAATCCGCAAATAAAAATGCAAAAAGTTGCATAAAACGTAAGCCTGTGCTCGGATTCGCACGGTAGCAACGTTGAAGCAGCTGTGAAAAGATCGACTGATAGAAAAGTCAAACAAACGTTTACTTCAGGTTCAGTTCAGGTAGCTCAAGGTAGCCAGTTGGTGGTGTTTGGTTTTAGATTTATTTTCCACACTTAATTTTAATTCGTTCTCTTTTGGTTGTGTCCGGTTGCAGCACATCGTAATTGGTAAAAGTTGTACATATCTGTTGTCCGGAACAGTGTCGAACGACTGTTTTATTTTTCCGAATTAATTAATTGCTCGACATTCCTCGACCTTTATCATGTTGACACTTTTCATCAAGAGTTCAGAACTGCATTCAGAGAATTAGTGAATTGAGCTCGAAGAGTGTAACCTCCTGCCACAATCGCTTCTGTTTTTAAATGGAACATGATTGTATCTTGTAGGTACAGAACTTGTTACGCTCCAACGAAGGTATAATATCTTCAGAGGATCTTCAATAGCCGTCGATCCACAGACCAGCGAATCAGATGCAAATTTTTGCCAAAATTGACCAGCAATGGTTTTTAAGTGATTTTTCTCTACAAACAAAGAATTTACAAAAATGTTAAATTTAGACTCGATAAGAATTTGTTGAACTATCGAAACTTTTCATTAAATATAATCTAAAAATGATTTTATTGTCTTATTTCCTAATATTTTTTAATTATCTATTAGGTCTAGATTGCTTATCATAGCATTTATTATCTCACCAAATCTATCTGTGTTGTGTATAGAGTTCATTTCAAAACAAAATATAGTTAATAGAACTTTAAACAGCGAAGGTTTCAGCGTTAATGCGCGATTATACCAGCATAGTGATGATGCCTGTTTGATTATTCATGGGCCGAATCACTTAAAACGAATGTGTGGATTCTTTCTCTTTTGTGTACCTATACGTATTCATCGACTGCCCGCACCGTAGCACCAGAAGCCCTTTCAGAAGATAATTTGTGGCGCCTCCCGCTATGCGATAGATGCATAATCCGAGTGCAATTCGCCTCGGGCTCTGTTTTCAGCATTCATATTTTTTGGACTGGGCGTTGCGATGCCATAAATTCCGATATTCAGCATAAATCTTGAACCTGCACATTGTTAGCATCGCTGCGAACATCTTTATAAAAAGCGAATTGATTTCTGATTTATCGCTCAAATATATATTTTAAGTTTAGCCATCCGTACACAAATCTTCGAGTAATCAACACATTTAGCGCCGCAATTCAAATTTCTTAGTATACTGTTCTGAGCGATTGACGAACATACCTAGCAGGGTGTTTTCAAAACTGAAAATTTACTTTAAAAATTTGAGAGTTATTGGTAATACACTATTAGGGTAAGTGTACCAGTTAGGGGCATAGTGGTTCCCTATTTCGCCATACGTGATTACTTTAATGTCTTCAAATTTTGAAAATTGTTGTGTATTGTATTAGTTAGATTTAAGATATTACTTGATGTTAAAGCATATAAAAAAAAATCAAAATATGAAAGTTATCTGAATTTCACATATGTCCAAATAGGGAACCACTATGGCCATAACTGGTACAGTTTCCCTAGATACAATAAATAGATAAATCCGCTCATAACTTGAATATTTTGTCAAATTTATCCCCTATTGAGCAAGACCAAGCTGAGGGTCGTGGGTTCGAATCCGGCCGGTCGAGGATTCTTTTCTGCCACACGATATACACATGCAAAAATTATCAATTGGCCAACAAATCTCTCAGTTAATAACTGTAGAAAGCCTTATAAGCACACTACACGCTGTGCCAATGGGGACGTAACGCGAAAAAGAAGAAGAACATTTAAAAATATAAATGATCAAGAATTTCATTTCAAGGATAAAAATTCTATAAACTTTGTCACCGTATTTCACGCCATATTTAATTAAATGTGCCAGCCGCATATGTTTCCTTGATGCTACAACTAGACAACTCGGAAATCCAAAAATCATACATTCGACCACGGCATAAAAATTAACAAGGCAGGCTCTTCACTGATGTAAATATCAAGTTTGATTGTAAACATGTGACGTCACTCCTATCGTACCACTAGATCATTTCTTTTCGCAAATTTGTTCGAGGTGGATAAGAATGACGTCGTCAAGAAGCTGTCAGTTTTCGGAATATGTTACCGTAAAATCGGGTGTAATTGATCATAAGGGTGAAATTGATCATCGTATCACACGATTTTATTTATTCGTAATGGAGCACAAATATCAATGTAAGCTGCAGTAAATGAACGTTGTTTGTCGTAACTATTGTTGAATTGTGTGTTGTGAAGTTTTTTGCGTTGAAGAATGTTAATTACAATGAAAATAATGTAAAATTTCAAAATCATGCACGGTACAGTATTGACAAACACCTACAAACTTCTATTTCTAAGCAAGGATTTGAACATAGTATAAACCTGAAAGATTGTGAGGATGCTTGAGATATATCCCTAAACCAGATTTCATCACCAAAACTCGCTTCAATTAGCTCAAATGGTTGAAATAATTGAATTTCTGTTAGATATCATTGAATTCCTTAGGAAATTGCATACATTTAGGCGTTTTCCGCGTAATTCATGAAATTTAACTAGGGTAACGGTCGTATTTTGGACCCCCTAAGGAAGTGATTTTAGTTTTTTGTCCTAATTAATTAATTGCACAGCGTAACCAAGTCAAAGAACTTGCTAAAATGTAGAGAAAATCTTCCCCTACGAGGTAAAAATGCCCCTACGATCATTTAGAATCCAAAAAATGTCGAAAATAATTGAATTGTAAAGCACTGTTTTTCATTATTTTGGACACACCAATAGGGTAAGTGTACCAGTTATGGACATAGTGGTTCCCTATTTCGCCATATGTAGTAACTTTAATGTCTTCAAATTTTGAAAATGTTTGTATGTTGTAGCAGTTAGATTTAACATAAATCTTGATGTTAAAGCATTCAAAAAGATTTAAAATGTGAAAGTTATCAAAATGCCACATATGGCCAAATAGGGAACCACTATGGCCATAACTGGTACACTTTCCCTACATTTTGGACCGTCAAAGTATATATTTTGGACCCCCGGCATTTTTTATCGTTTGGCGACAAAGTCCACGACACTGGTTGTATAATATGCTTGCCCATAGTCTAATCAATCGATTGACAATGGAAAACCGAATAAATTCTACGCTTTTAATGCAGAAATTTGAAAAACGTTTTTGTTTACATTTGAAAAATTTCTGACGGCTTCAATTTCTGTGTGTAACGTGTTGTAACGGCTGTATGAATGAACCGATTAAATTAAATTAATTTCAGATAAAATAAACACATTTTCTATGTACAAATGGTTGATGCAAGTGCGGAATAGCCCTATCTTTCCAAATGGGATGCGAATTGAGTTGGTCTTTTGATTTAAACTGGGAAATTTGCAGAAAAATGGCCCAGTGGGTCCAAAATACATAGGGGTCCAAAATATATTGGTTACCCTATTCGTTATTGATATAAATATTGCATTGCTAAGAATTTTACAAGCATATTCGGATTCAGGGAGCTCAAATTTATCATGTAGAGTTGTTTTGAAAACTAACAATAATGGCATTGACAAGTGATCAATTTCACCCCGAAATGAGTTTCCCTGATTTTTATTTTAGAGATATTTGTTAACACTAAAATTACATTTGTTAGAAAATTTCGGTACATGAGTTGATGAGGCTCACCTTCGTACTTGTTTGCCTGCATTTAGTTGTTTGGCATTGTTAACATTATAGAAAACAGGTGGTGCATAGACGAACGAATACGTGGCAAAGCCGAAAGGGGAAGAAAGGCGATCCCAGAGCTGGTTGAGTCGAAGGTTACCAAGGTGACGGCAATGCCGCCTTAGATGGTTTTCGGTGAGATTGTTCTGATTATGATTCTTACTAAATAAACTAAATACGTGCCAGTTTTAAAGAAAACATCTTTAAAACTGGAAGTGTGTTTGCATTACCATTATCCATTTGATAACGGTAATGCATGCATGCGGGGCTTATTGCTAGTGAAGGTGACTTCTGAATGGACGTGTCTCTCCAGCCATTCTGAAATGGGTCACTGGATCCGTAATAGAGCTATCACCTTCTAACTCCTGGAATAAAGCTTTCTGCAAAACCATTGCAGAAATTTTTTCCATAATATCACTGCCGGACAGTGGGTGTTAGATGGATCACTCACACACACACACATATTGCTCTTTAGCAACTCAGCTTAGATAAACCACGAAAAATTCCGTGTGAATTTTGAAATTTTTATTCTTCTATATAATTTTTTACACCAGAGAGGTTAAACAAACTTTTAGGTGGATTAATTCAAATTTTCTATGGTCAATTTGACAAATTTAAGCTGGGAATGATTAAAGTTAAAGGAAAACAATTTTTACGGATATTTAAACTTATTAAGATTCTTGTAAGCAGTCTGCCAATAAATGATAATAAAACTTGATCCACTTACCCCACCCCATTAAAAAGTAGGGGTAAGTGTATCATGTACAATATATCTAAATTTATTTATAAAAATCACATATTTTTTTATTGTGATTCATTCAATTAGAACTGAAATTCAATTAGAATTGAATTGTAAAGCACTGTTTTTCATTATTTTGGACACACCAATACATTTTGGACCGTCAAAGTATATATTTTGGACCCCCGGCATTTTTTATCGTTTGGCGACAAAGTCCACGACACCGGTTGTATAATATGCTTGCCCATAGTCTAATCAATCGATTGACAATGGGAAATCGAATAAATTCTACACTTTTAATGCAGAAATTTGAAAAACGTTTTTGTTTACATTTGAAAAATTTCTGACGGCTTCAATTTCTGTGTGTAACGTGTTGTAACGGTTGTATGAATGAACCGATTAAATTAAATTAATTTCAGATAAAATAAACACATTTTCTATGTAAAAATGGTTGATGCAAGTGCGGAATAGCCCTATCTTTCCAAATGGGATGCGAATTGAGTTGGTCTTTTGATTTAAACTGGGAAATTTGCAGAAAAATGGCCCAGTGGGTCCAAAATACATAGGGGTCCAAAATATATTGGTTACCCTATACGTTATTGATATAAATATTGCATTGCTAAGAATTTTACAAGCATATTCGGATTCAGGGAGCTCAAATTTATCATGTAGAGTTGTTTTGAAAACTAACAATAATGGCATTGACAAGTGATCAATTTCACCCCGAAATGAGTTTCCCTGATTTTTTATTTTAGAGATATTTGTTAACACTAAAATTACATTTGTTAGAAAATTTCGGTACATGAGTCGATAAGGCTCACCTTCGTACTTGTTTTCCTGCATTTAGTTGTTTGGCATTGTTAACATTATAGAAAACAGACTAGAAAAACCGTGAAAAATGATCAATTTCACCCGAAATTACGGTACCTTCTTAATATAGTACACCGTGACATTCGACATTGAACGTTTAACCGTTTCACAAGGTAATCTTTGTACTTGTTTACTTTGAATCACACGCTTATGATCTGTGAATATCTGGCAGATTTAATTAAGATTTATGTTTCGAGAAATTGAACTCTTAAAATCGTAGTTCGAGTTGTGGAAGAAAACTTATGAAACAATATTAAGTTTTATTGCAAAACATACAAAACGCATTATGTATCCGTATCAAACATACGCATTTAATTTTATTTTCACGAGCCCGGCTGAGTGAAACTTGTTTTTTAACTTTAACCGAAATTCAACGATGTTTTTGAAATAGATGCGTCTACCCAAAGTTATTAAGCAAAAAGCACTTCCTAATTATTTTGAAAAACGCCTTTTTTCCACAAATTCAACTATAAAACAAAATTTAAAGCGATGACATATAGTTTTTTCGACGATAAATGGGTTGTGAAAGTCAAGTGAGCATGTTTGAGTAAAAAAAAAAATTTCCGATAACACTCAAAATTTATTTTACCCACACAAAAACGACTCTATGACACTACCCCGAACGCCACTACCCCGAATGCCACTACCCCGAACCCCATTACCCCGATAGCCATTACCCTGAATGGGTCATTACCCCGAACGCCAATACCCCGAATGGGTCACTACTCCGAATGCAAAACATTTTGGGACTTATTCTAGTTAGTGAGTGGGGAGTATTATGAGTATTTAACGAGTTTGGCTCAAAAATGTATTTTTCAAATATTTGAAGATAAAAAAAGCAGCTAGTTTTTCAGCAAATAACTTTTACATGCTATGTTTTGTTTGGATTTGTACTCTAATTTTGGTGAAATTCACATAGCCACATAGCAATGCTCTGAAGAACAGCCTATTATGAAAAAAGGGTGAATTTATTATGAAAAGTATAGCTATATATAATAAAAGTATGAGCTGTGCACAAAATTAGGATGTAGTAAAGTCTCTTATTGGACATCGATACCCACTTTTAATTTTTGTAGGAGTCGGGCTACTAGCATTAAGATCTACTTAAAGATTTTGTTATATAAACAATGATGATGGCAGAAAAGTGTAGAGCAAATCCATAAGAGACCTGTCTGTTTTAAGATAGAAGGAAGGGAAAATTTCTGATTAGAATTATAGCATGATTCAACTTAGTGAATGCAAGATACAGTTAACTCTCCCTTACTCGATATCGAGTTAGAGAACCATAGTAAAAGTTGGTTTTCATGGCTAACTCGATGGTCCCTTGGATCGCAGTTGCATTGGTTTTGTGTTCTGTAACTCGATACCTCCCCAACTCGATGGTCCCTTCAATATCGAGTAAGGGAGAGATGACTGTATATTCCTTAAAAAAAACTGTTCTACATGGAAAAATAAGTGACTAGCAACGAAAACTTGAAAGAACAGCCTATTTAGGAAAGAAGGGCAAATTTCTGGTGAAATGTTTGCCGCTATGACGTGAATGATCACTGTGACAACGTCGTGCTATGGCACAACTTATATTCATAATAAAAGAAAATATTTATTTAAAAACAAAATTGTAATATGAACACCACCAAGAAGTCCAAATACCGGTGATCACGCAGCCGTTCAGCAAGACCAGTGGCGCGGAAAGTTGGTAGGACAGGTAGGACATGTACTACCTACAAAAAAAACCTGGGTAAGACAGTCAAAGTATTGTCCTACCCACGATTCAGCAAAAAAAAAATAAGATCAGCAGAAAGCTTGAAAAATAATCTAAACTATTAATCATCAATATACCTACAAACAAGCTCGGAGAACGATTGAGAATATCTATAGTGTAAATCCTGTAAAACTGATTGTAAGAATTGCTACAAGAAGCTACTTTAACCGTTACAAAAACAAATCGAACAATGCTATGTTTGTTTTTTGCAGGATTGTTGAAAATTTTCCAGTGAAATATTGATGGAGTTTCTGCGCGATGAAACATTTCTCAAGAATCTTCATTTTCTTATGAAAACTTTTGCTATCAGCCACTTTGGGGTCACTTGGGTGCAAAAAAAAACTACATAAATTAACAGAATTTTGGCTGTTAATCAATTTGTTATCTAGGAAATAAAAAAAACCTGACTGGATGTAAAAACAAGCTTTTGGTACTAGTTTGTTTAATAAAATGGATTTAAAAATTATATTAATATAAAGGTTATTCTTATATTGTCATATGAATGATAATACAAGTTGATCCCACAGACAGGGCTGATTGTAAGTTTCTTTTTTGAGATTTGCTCCTATTTTAATGCATGTCTGCAAAAAGTCTCTATTTTTAATGGAAGGTCTCTTAAGTCTCTATTAAAAAATGATCTCTAAAGTTTTTTTTTCTAACACTACTTGCATTGAATCCTGATGCAAAATTGCACAGGCTGCAGAAAAACCTTCAGAGGCTATAACGGGTTCAACAGGCTCGTCAAGAATTTTGTCTTAGCTTTTCCTCGGGGAATAGCTTCAGGAATTATCATAGTGATTTTATTAAGATTATTTCAGGGTCTTTCACAGGAATCTCTACCAAGTATCCAAGATATTCTTCCAAAGATTTTTCAAAGGATGCTTAGAAGTATTTCATCAGAGTTTGCTCCAGGATTCCTTGAGAATCCCAAAGGTACGACCTCCAGTAATTCCCTCAGGTATTACCTCGATTTTATTTTCCAAAACTATCCTAAAATTTCCACCAGATATTTTTTTCACTAATTCTTAAACTGAATTCCCCAGTTTTATTTTAGAGGGATTTTTCAAGAAATCTTCAAGAATTCCGCCGCAATGTTTATGTGGATTTTTTCAAGAATTTATCCACGATTTATCCCAGAACTCCAAAATTCGAAAGAATCATTTTTTTTGTAGGTATTTCTCCAGCATTTCATCCAAAAATTACTCCTGCAGTTTTTTAAAAAGTTTTTCAAAAATATCTCATGCAATTGTTGTAAGTTTATTTGAGTTTTCACACCAGATAATACGACACCAGTTTTCCCAATAATTCCTTCGTTCATTCCTTCACAATCTTTCATTGAGATTCTGTCCAATGTTTTTTGAGATATCCCTTTAGAAAATCCTGCGAAATACTATATCAAGATTCGATTGATTTTGTTTTAAAATTATCTTAGCAAATTATCTAAGAAATATTCTGATACATCCTCAAGAGCCCAGGCATTATTTCAGAGATCGTTGCTCATTAAGAGTGACTTTAATACTTCACAAAAAAAAACATTGGCATTTTCCTGGAGACATTCCTAGAAAAAAAATACTTTCAAGACTGACTTGAGAAAATATCAAAGTATTACAGGAGAAATTTCTGAAGAAATCTCAGAAGATAACTCTGAAACAATTGCTGAAGGTATCTTTAGATAAATCTCTAGTTGAAATCTTATATTAACTCTCAAAGACAGTTGTATAGGAAACCCCTAAAAAGATGGATGAATCATTGGATAAAATATTAAAGGAGACTTTCTTGAAAAGTTCCACAAAGATATTTTAAAGCAATTCCAATGATTCTTTGGAGAAATTCCATTTCCGTGGTTCTCCTTGGGTAAATCAAAGTTGAGGCATCCAAAATAAGAAATTCCTTAGGAATATCTTAATAATTATCCTAATAAATTTCAGATGAAATTCCTGGAGAACATCACGTAATTCCAACAAGGTCGTGGATCTTGAAATGTTTGTTCTGATGCTATGAAGTGTCAAACTTTTATCTCCTGACTCCTATTAGGTTTCGTTTTGCTTTTTGGTTCCTGTTTGGTCTCTTTTCAGCCTCTTTCTGGTTCCATTTAAGTTTTTCAGGCGAGAGGTCTCTGATTTCATATTATAAGTCCTGTAAAGACGGAAAGCTTTCTTATTCCTGTCGTAACGACTGGTTGAAAATGAGGGGGTTATATATTAAGGGGTGTCAGTGAAAAAACTAAGTTTTGAGAAACAAGCTAAATCATGTTATTTCTTCTGTTGAGAAGTCACCTGAAAATATCGTTAGAACGCTTAAAAACAGCAGAATTTCCTCAACTCAAAACCTACTAAAATGTCACTTACACCCCTTTGCGTTTGAACCCTTCAAATACAGTAAATTGAATTTCCAATCTAGGATTTAATAGGGTTAACATTTATTTTAGCTTCACTGTGTTCAAAAAATTTGTCCTAGGGCCCATTCACAAATTTCATAACGCTGAAGGGGGTAGGTGGGTGTCCTTGAGATGTTACAGCTCATACAAAAATTGAAAAATATCCATCCAAAAGGCGTTACGAGGGGGTGGGTGGGTATAGAAAATTATCATTTTTGGCGTTATGAAATATATGAATGAACCCCTACCCATGGTTTGGAACGTGGACGCCCCTCTAAGCAAGACCATATTGAGGGTTACAGATTCGAACTCCTTCGCTGGCGAATCTTATGCATTAAACATTTCCTTGACGACCCTGGGCATAGAGGCACATGTACCGTTTTGTCTTAAATTCCGAACAGATTCATCTTCCGAACACTCGGTTTTTGTATGACGATTTGGTTGAAATGTTTCGCTGAAATATGTCACCAAATAACAAGAAAATGGCAGTCAATTGCAATTCAATTTTAACCTTTCCAATATAATTTTTACCGCGGGAGTAGTGATGACTCTCGAGTTTTAAACTAGTAGAGCAAGCTCAGATACATTTATTTGCGAAATTATTCATTTGAACACGATAAATTCGTGCTGTTTGGAATTTGAATCAAGGTGCTCGGAATATGAGACAAAATAAGCACAGTGTTCTGCATTTCAATCAAAATGGTGTTCCATACTTTTACGTAAAAACAATACTAAAACTAATTAAATCAACATTATTATTGGTACACCCATCCGCTAACAGTTAGGCTTTGCGAAGAAATTGTAATTTACACAAATATCAGCCAATTTGTGCCAATCAGATGCATTTGAAGTCACTGTTGGCCTTAAGTGTTCGGAATATGAGTCAAAACGGTACAAGAATGGTAAATTGACAAGGAAAGCTCTCAGTCAATAAAAGGCTTAATTCATTAAAAGCCCATTCACAAATTTCGTAACGCTGAAGGGGGCATCAAATGTTGTGGGTGAGCAATTCCACCGAACATGACGATTTTTTTTTAAATTTAATTTTTGTATTTTTTGAATCGCCTGAAAATTTGCATACAGATTCTTTATGACCAAAAATGCCATTTTGCACCTTCAGACCGCCATTTTGAACCTCGCCTTATTTTTGAGAAGGGCATATCGGAAAATGCATGGCAAATCTTAAAAAAAAAACTGTAACTCGAAAACGGTTTGTCGATTTGACATCTTCTACAAAGTTGTAGGTATTGCTTAGGACTATATGGAGAAAAATATGCACGGTAAAAAAAATAACAGATTATTTTTTATTTCAAAAACAAAATTTTAAAATCAATTTTCTCCAGAAACGCAGTTTAGATTTTTTTAATTTTTGGATATGTTTTAGGGAACAACTTATGTAACAGATATTGCACAATGTTTCAAAATGGACGAATTATGGACAAAAAAGTTATGATTTTTTTAAAAATTACAGATTTTGAAAAAAAAATCGAAATACAGTGATACTTCCATGAGTCGATGTTCCATGACTCGATATCGACTCATGGAATCATACTAAAAACAAAATTTCATGGTTACTATGATGGTCCCTAGAAGCAGCTTTCCAAAGGATTGCTGTTCCATGACTCGATGTTTCCATGAGTCGATGGTCCCTTCAATATCGACTCATGGAGGTTTCACTGTAGAGGAAAACAATAATTTTTTATGTGATTATTTGAAAGTACAGAAAAATTGCAATCGAAAAGTACTTAAGTAATTTTTTTCTAGGTTGCATCAATTTCGAGATATACTCATATTTATATAAAATTTTCAAATAAAAAAGTAAAATAGGCCCTTTTCAAACATATCTCGTGTTTCTCCATTCCAGAAATATTTTATTTTGATTGAGCTGAATTGTTTATTGTTTGATCAAAACCTATATACTAAAGTATTTAAAAAAGTATGCACGGTAAAAGAATATAAACGAAATTTTCAAATTAAAATTTGAAGTTCATTGTTCTTAAAAACCGCAAAATTTTTGGATATGTTTTGCAGCATATTGTTTGTAATTTCTTGCACAATGCCTCAAAACACCCCGGGAGGGTCCATAATAGGCATTCGGACAACAGTTTTGCAAATGCATATTTCGCTGGAAAAATCGAATGATTTTGTATGTTTCATAGGCGTACTATGAAGTAAAAACATTGAACTTGTTGTTAGACTCCACAAAACGTATATGCGACTGAGATTCCATTACTGGCATTGAAACCCTATTTTCAATTTTATTTCTATTTTCGCTCAATTTCAAATTCGTATTTAAAAAAAAAAAATAAAAAAAAATATTTAGAAAATTTGTCATTTTTTCTCCCTTTTCAGCAATTACGCAATATAAGATTTTTTTTTTTTGATAAAAATTCTTCATTTCAATGTTTCAATGCTACTTTATAAGAAAATGTTTGAAACGTGTAGGAAAAGTTTTAATTCTGGTGCTTGTTTTGATAGGTCCCACTTACCCCGGGTATTAATATATTTTGGGGTAAGTTAGAGCATAGAAACTTTCATATGAAATGAAAACAAAATACCTGTTTATCGTAAGCAGCTTGTAATAATACTTAAAGTTGTAAGTTACAGATGGTAATTCGATTAATGACACTATTATTTTTTTGCGAGCCAATTCAGAACGTGAAACGTGTCATAATTCATCATGCAAGTTGAAAATAGCGCTGAGCTGACAACTGTTACAAGGAGCACATGGTAATAAAAATAACAATATTGTTTTTTTGAAAAATTTCACCTAGTGTCTCACTTTTCGGCAGGGACTCAGAAAAAACTGAAATTTTGTAGTTACAAAATTGATCATATTTGTAGTTTTGTGGAGAAAATTCAGCTCGATTGCTTGAAAGGGAACAAAACTACAGCATGTCAAAGTTGAGCATTTTGTATGAAAATCGACATGCGCTGCTATTATTCAGAACAGCACTGTAAGTCGTTTAAACTTAGGGGAGCGAAAATTTCAAAATTTGCATCACTCTAGTTCACAGTCTACGCAAATAGGTGACGGCACAAATGCGACCGATAGTCACTGTGATGAGAGTTGCCTTTTGTTTTTAACGAACATTGATCCTCAAGTTACTGATAGTGAGATAAAACTAATGGTTTGTCAATGTTTGAATGCCCCGTTAGAGGATTTAGGATGTGTACAAAAATTAGTTCCCAAAGGACTGCAAAACTTAGATTACATTTCATTCAAAGTTGAACTCAAAGTTAAATGGAAGCATAAAGCAATGGAAGCATCAACTTGGCCGTTGCTTCCGTGAATTTATCCGTCAAAGAACTTCTTGGAAACCAATAAGCCCTTTTAATTCCGCTCCTAAATGCTTATCTTTGACAGATACGCGTATTTCGACTACCACTTGCAGTCTTCTTCAGTGTCAGTTACTCGTATCCACTCTACTCTAGTGGATACGAGTAACTCTACTCTAGTGGATACGAGTAACTGACACTGAAGAAGACTGCAAGTGGTAGTCGAAATACGCGTATCTGTCAAAGATAAGCATTTAGGAGCGGAATTAAAAGGTACACGGTACTCCATCTACTTTTAAGTTCCTCTATTTGAGATTCTGCTCAGAGGATTCGAACATTCATTAAAGAATAAGCCCTTGTTATAACAGATTTATTTTTTATAATGTCAATCAATTATTTATTCTATACAATGCTTTTCGTTCTTGTGATTTCTGTCAATGTATTTATTTTACTATAATTTACGTTGAAGTTATTCTGATTCATATTTTGATGTTCCGTGATTTTATTCCGTGAATTTATTCGTCAAAGAACTTCTTGGAAACCAATAAGCCCTTGTTATAACAGATTTATTTTTTATAATGTCAATCAATTATTTATTCTATACAATGCTTTTCGTTCTTGTGATTTCTGTCAATGTATTTATCTTACTATAATTTGCGTTGAAGTTATTCTGATTTGTATTTTGATGTTTCTGTAGAAATTGCGTGTATCTAATCGGTATGAGAAGAAATATGGTTTTTGTAATACATTAAATTAAGTACGTTCAATAAGAATCTGGGAAGTCAGTTGAATAAGAAATAAATAAAAAAAAATAAACGGATTCGCCGAAAACGCAACTTCCGATATCTCGGTAATAATTTATAACATTTTGGTAAAAAAAATACTGTTAAGGCCTGTTCATTTAAGAAAGTGGACACGTGTTTTTTACAGTAAACTGTTTATTTTCGAACAAATTCATGAGTTTACCTCAAATACATGGGGGTTTCTTGAATGCCATTTGATAAAACTGAATTGGTCAAATTTCATGACTTAAGGCTTCTCCAAATCAGGCCCTGTATAATTGAAGTATTAATAATCTTTGGCTTCGCTTTTGAAAAGTGCAAAATCTTAAAATATGAGGCACAATTGTAATTTAATTTATTAAAATTAAAAGCATGATAAAAAAAAAATTGCAATTTTGATAACCTTTCGTAATAGAACTGCGCGCTTTAGTTTATATTTTCAATTGATCTTGTGTTATTTGTTAAGAATCCATTAGATTAAAAACTCATACAAATGATTTTGGAATTGTTGCCAAAATCGGGAAGAAATTGTTGCCAAAAACGGGTGTTGCCAAAATCGGGAGCAGACAAAAGTGGGTGTTGTCAAAATCGGGAAGGCACTTATGTTGTTACGCGAATTTGATTGTAATTTTGCGTGATATTAGCGACGCGTACGGCAAAAACGGCAAAAACGACGATATTTTACAATATTTTTTGCTGTGCATCTTCATACTAGGTTTGATATTTTTAGTCAAATTACGAAAGTTATACAACAATCAAATTGGTCATATGCTTTTTTGGCCCATGCTCACCCCGACGTCGGTACTCGACAAATTCAAATGTCATGTGGGTTTTGAATAGAGATGGGCGAACCGTTCGCGAACGGTTCAAAAGAACTAGTTCTTTGCGGTGAACGAATGATACGTAGTTCTTTTTTTGAGAACGGTAGTTCAGCAAGAACGGTTTACTGAACTCGAACTGCGAATGAACGAACGCAACGAACTGGAGGAGAGAACTATTCGGCATGCATTCTTCGATCGTTCTCACCGAACGAAAGAAACAAAACGAAGCAAATGAAGAACGCTACACTCCGCTTTTGGTATGTCCTGTCCTTTCTACGTCCACAAGACGCTGGTTATGATTATGTGCGACGAATGAGCAACGAATGAAATGTGTTTGTGTGAATGATGAGTCCTCGTCGCTTCGCTTTAATCATTTCAATCATTCAATATGTGTTTGGATTAGCTGGATAAGGCTAAATACGGACTGACAAGGCTTGGCGCGCAAAGAAAAGCGCAAGGAATAAGCTTATCTATTTTTATTTTATAATTTATTTTACAATAAATCTTTTATTCTAGTTTCCAAATAAATGCATTCTGTTCAATTTTCTCTTGTCAAAGTTTTCTAATTGTAAACAGAAACATAATTTAATTAATCATAATTATTATTAATTAATCATAATTTAGCAGAAAATTCCCGCGCTGACTAAAAAAAATTTCATGAGTCGTAATACATTATTTTGAAAGCGAAAAAAAAAGATTTTTTTTAAGAACGAAAGAACGGTTCAAAAGAACTAGTTCTCTTTCGAGAACGGAACGAATGGGAACTGTTCATTGAAAAGAACTGTTTTGCCCATCTCTAGTTTTGAAAATTGCAATTCAATTGACTTACCCTGCATGAATGATTATCCTTATTAGATCAAAATGGAGCTATTATTTATCTGTTAGCAGCCCATGGAACAAAAAAGACATCCGGAGTTCACTCACGAACACAAAAGTTTCACTTTCGTGGCCTATTGTTGTACTGTGTGTATCATGATTATAGTTCTAATGGAAAAAGGAAAAGAATGAGTCACAGGCCAGTGATACCGCTGCTCGGATCAATGCATTAATCGTTGGCATATAATGGTATAAGCAAGCAGAAAAATAGAGGCTTTACCTGTGCACACGTGAGCACCCTTCTTTTGCAGTCATCAGCACACGTTTCACCTTTTCCGGATAATGCCTGCCCTGGTCCTATTAAAGGCTAGCTGGCACGCTATGCCCAATAAATAAATAAATTGGATTTATCTGCACCGCACCACTAATGCGTAGTAAAACGTAAAACAATGCTCGGTATCCCACAGCACCAGCAACAAAATCACCCCTTCAAATGTAGGGTAAGAACGGTTTGATACCAATGGAAAAATATCATATAAAAACAAGACGCCAATAACAGCTGGATGCAATTAGTTATAAAGTTCAGTTTCCCTAAATTTTCTGTGCTTTTTGCATTTCTTTTTCGAAAATTGTTGTGAATGTGTAAACAAGGACATTGCCGTCCACGGCTCGGGTTCAAAGTTTTCGTTGTTTCTGCGATCCATTATTATTCCCATCGTAGAATATTGCACATGGTCCTCAGATGGGGGCGAGTGATTTATTAGTGCAACATATTCATATTCATATACACTCCCGTGCAAAAGTTTGGGTTCACCCCCTCAAAAACATACAAAAGTGTTCTGTCCATATCTCCGTGATTAGAAGTCCAATTCAAACTCTTTAAGCCGCATTCGAAAGGCAAAGAGTTATTCTTACTTCGTATGTATTTTTCTAAAAACATTTTTTTTAATTTTGTATACTAAATATTTACTTAAAGTTGTAACATTTTTCAAAAAACACACTGAAAAATCATATCTAATTTCCTCAGCATTGGGTCGACCAAAATTTTAAATCAAAGTGTCATTAGAATCGTAATCTTATATTCTTTGATGAGACACCACGAAATTTTGGCGGAAAGATCTGGAAAGTATTCAAAATCAATGAAACAGTCAGTCAAGTCATCGTGCAAAAGTTTGGGTTCACCCCTCAGTATGATGCAAATCGTGCAAAAGTTTGGGTTCATCTGAGCCACACGCACATCAATTTTGTCAATATCTCTGCCATTTTTCAACCGATTTTAATAATTTAAAGCTTTTTTGAGCGCAAATAATGGCGCGTACATGATTGGTTTGAGATTTCACAGATTTAAGTAAGTTCAGGTGAACCCAAACTTTTGCACGATATACCATACTGAGGGGTGAACCCAAACTTTTGCACGATGACTTGACTGACTGTTTCATTAATTTTGAATACTTTTCAGATTTTTCCGCAAAAATTTCATGAGTGCTCTTCAAAGAATATAAGATTGTGATTCTAAAGACACCTTGTTTTAAAATTTTGGTCGATCCAATGCTGAGGAAATTAGTAATGTTTTTTCAGTGTGTTTTTTGAAAAATGTCACAATTTTAAGTACATATTTAGTATACAAAGTTCAAAGAATGTTTTTGGAAAAATACATACGAAGTAAGAATAACTCTTTGCCTTTGGAATGCGGCTTAAAGAGTTTGAATTGGACGTTTAATCACAGAGATATGGACTGAACACTTTTGCATGTTTTTTAGGGGGTGAACCCAAACTTATGCACGGGAGTGTATATCAGTGGTTCCTGGGTAGAATCAAGAACACGGAAACGAACTTGCACATAAGCGTGCCAACATAATAGACATAGGCGGTACATAGAAATAGGTCTCCAGTTAACTTAGTGAGCAGAACCTGGGAGTATCAATGCAAAGACCTTAGCTTCTAATTTTAAATTTGAAAAATTACCGGCATTTCATTTCTTAACCAAATAACATCCAATTTTAGCGTTATCGTGTATACGGCAAATCAATTTACATCAAGTTTTGCACACCAACTCCAAAACTGTTACCGTTTTGTTGATATCATTCCCACACAATTAAGAGATCCCCAAAGTAGGCATTCTAGTTAAATATCCATTTTTGGTCTAAAGTTGACCTATTCATGACTAGACATGAAGAATGAGCCGTTGCACAATGAGTATTGGAGCTCAATTCCAATTGTCCCCAATTATAGGTTCCCTAGGGAACACCCGGTGGTCCTAAAAGTGGCCAATTCAATTAAATTCCCTTGTTGAGTCTATAGTTACTTTATTTACGACAAGGCATGAAGAAAGAGTCGTCGCATGATATGTTTTGGTGTAAAAACAGAAATGTCCCCAATGACAAGTTCCTCCGGGAAATTCCGGTGGTTCCAAAAGTGGCCACTGTAGTCAATTATCCATTTTAGGTCTACAATAGCCCTATTTAGCACGAGACATGAAAAATGAACCGTCGCACGATATGTATTGGAGTTCAATTTCAATTGTCCCTAATTACAGGTTCCCTCGGCGACATCCGGTGGTCCCGGAAGTAGTCACTGTAGTCAACTATCCATTTTGAGTCTACAGTTGCCCTATTTACGACAAGATATGAAGAATGAGCCGTCGCATGATATGCTTTGGTGTTAAAATCGAAATGTCCCCTATGCAAGGTTCCCTCGGGGCACTTGGCGGCGCCATGAGTGGCCAAATCTGTACAAGACTCATTTTCAATTTATAATAGGGTATTTTATGATAAGCTAGGGAGAAAACAATATTGCGCGACATATTTTGAGTGAATAAATTGTTTGATCCCAATTCGGATCCACTACCGGCACCGGTTCCGGGTAAATGGCCATATCTTGGTTGTTTCTGGACCGATCTTAATACTTGGCGCACCAATCGCTTCAGAATTTGATGTTCTATCTTCATGTGTAGTAAAATTTTGATTTTTTTAGCCGAGACCTTTGCATAAAACACGTCATAATTTTACTGCATAAGACATGCTTCCGGAAATCCGGATTATCACCGGTATCCGGTGGTCATAGTTCATCTCCATGGATGCACCTCAAAACTAGATTAGTTGACCCGTCCATTACTTCTTAAAGAATTGAAATCGGGCAATCTTTGTCAAAGTTACAGCATTCCAAAGTTGGCCCAATTTTTTCCTGTCCCTGTGTGTTTGCCTGTGTGTTTGTTATTTTGACAACCCCCTGTATATCAAATATTCCATCATTTGCGATACTTTAAAAATGGGGAGGGTACAAAAAAGGGCGGAGAGCTCCCTGCAAATTTTATTACAACTCTTCATATTGTATTTAAAGTTGAAAACATTATATGACACATGAATTCCGCTGTCCTGAATATAAAACACTTTGTCGGTTTATTGATTAGATTAAATTAAAAAAAAAATGCAAAAAAATCAAGTATATTATAAAAATGACCTGGGGCAGACACGAACATTCTGAAAACGCCATTATTTTTGTTTATTTTTATACTTTCAAGCTCGGGGTGTCCGGTCTCTGTGCATTCAGATCGACTTTTTTGTCGAACAGTGTTATGGATCACTTTGGCGTTCAACACCGGATAACTCGTCCAAAACATACACGTTGAAAACATCAAAAATTACCTTTTTGCGATTCCGTTGCAAATCAATCAACTTTACATTGGCACTATAAAATGGCCTGCTTTCCCTACCAAAAAAAAACAATGCTGAAAAGTGCTACTTTTCAGCACTGTTTGTAAGGCGTCAGCCAAATATCCCATTCTATGTGATGTGCGATCCAGATACAAGACTGGTGATATTGTCGGCGCGATAAAAAGTTAGAATAAGTTTCTAGCCGAAGTTAGATTTTTCTCAGAATCTATGCGAGATACCTAACTTCGGAAGTGGTGCATTTGATTCGCATCCGGATGCGCTCCAATACGCCCTACTTCCGAAACAGGGTATCTTGCATGGATACCGGGAAAAATCATTTTAGGCGAAATGCATTTTCAGACCGATCTGACAATTTTTGTTAGGGAAGGGATCGTTCAGCATTCGTAGAAGTGGAAGCAGAACCCGCTGTGTGCAATTGTTCTGTTCTCCAATAGAGAACATTGGTCTGCATGATGTGGACGAGAAAATTTGTGACATTCATAGATACTACTATGTCGCAGCCTACGCGATTGAAAAATACTGAAATGATACTACACATGAATGTACGCCCACGTGGTTTCTGTTGAAATGTTTGTTTGTGCTTTTGGAAATGATCCAGCTTAAACGAATTATTCGTAATAGCAAAAAATGTTGTATGCAACTCGATTTTTTCAGCACTCGTTGTATTCATCCAATTCGGCGAGCCTCGTTGGATAAATGTACAACTCGTGCTGAAAAAATCATCATTTTGCAACTTGTTGCATAAATAACTATAATAATAGCTGTTTTAACTTAGCTTTCCTGCACGGAGCTATGCAGTATTGCAATAGTGATTAAGCACCATTACGACTCGTGCTGTAAAAATCATCATTCTGCAACTTCTTATAAGCAGGTGAAATCAACTCACCTTTAAAAATTCTGAACTGCTACGGCAAATGAAATGTAATCTGTTGTTAACAACAAAATGTTAATAAAATCTTAAATTTTGTTTTACCCAATTAGGATGATAGTGTTGTCTAATAACACAGAACACCTAGATATAAGAAAGTTATGTAATGTTTAGAATGGTGCTAATAAAAAAATTAAAAAAAAATCATTCTGCAAATCAGATCTGCAAAAATGTGCATTTCGAGAATAAGCGGAAAATCCCATCCCATATTCATTTGGATCGAAGTGCAATGCTTACCAGTTTCGATCAATTACGGAGTAGCAATCATGTATAGTCGGTCTATGCTATGCTATGCTTTGCTGTATTAAATATTTCAAAACTATGTTTAGACAACTCCGCAATAGAAGGCATTGAAACATGTATGTTAACAATTTCATGGTATAGTTTAAAAATGTTACACTCCGATTTTGAAGTGGTCGCTTTTACCTAACTACTCCATTTGTTTCTGGATGACGTTCCAGTAATATTGAAATGCTACTTCTTATGCTTCGTAACATATTTTGATACCTATTTTAGTACTTTAGTGCTTAATTTAATAAATTTAGTAATTTGGAATTCGATAGATTTGAACATTTTTCAAACCGAAAAAAAACAATCTTTCCTTTTGCTTGCTTCTTGCGGATTCATAACACGCAGGGCAAGGCAATCGTTTTCCACCACTCGCCCACACGCTACTGTGGAGATTTTTCAAGCATAATGAG
Organism: Aedes aegypti; assembly: GCF_002204515.2. Classification (NCBI taxonomy): domain Eukaryota; kingdom Metazoa; phylum Arthropoda; class Insecta; order Diptera; family Culicidae; genus Aedes; species Aedes aegypti. The sequence continues at coordinate 203,360,028 of NC_035109.1, read as the reverse complement.
TGTTGCTCATCGTCTCCCTGCGATTAGGATGCAAATGATGGTGTGCAAATACTAATCGTCAGGCTCAACAAGCGGTTTGTATTTTACTCGAGACACTGGAACGATGACCCGCGCCATTAACGCAGTAATAATATGTAAATTTGATTTAGACTTCAGGGGTACCCCGCAGCACACAGAACTATCGCAGCTCAAATTATAATTTAACTTAGTTAAACCAAGCATTAGGAGTGGTTGAGCTTTTCTATATCGATTTTGTTATGTAAGACAAAAGGAGTCGAACGTCTAAGTTTCCCGAAAACATTTTAAGTAATTTATGACTAGAACCTCGAATTTAAAATTGAACCCTGGTATGTATGACGTTTAATTAGTTTGAATTAGCGGGGATGCACGTTAATCTTATTACATAGCACAAACTTTTGTGGCACGTTTCTTAAGAATACAATCTCCGTCATCACTTTCAAAAAGCTTGTCCTTTCGATGTACTATGCATATGACAGTGGTTATCTAATATGCCTTTTTCCACCAAAATTCTAATCAATCACCTGATTATGTTTTCAAAAAGGTCTTTCAAAAAAGCCTTTCTTCTGTTTAAGAATTTTATAAATCAAACATGAAATATGGAATATAAATGATGTATTCAAAGAAAAAAGACAAAAATACACTAAGAAAAAAATCTTAGTGAATCAACGCTGAAGTCTTGCCTCAAGTTTAACTGTATAGCCTAGAATGATCAAATGGTTATTTTTTTGTTTTGTTTTATTTGAATTAATATGCAAAAAAGGTGTAGTTGTTGATATATTTGACATCAAAAACATGTAAAACGCAAAACGTTCTATGAGGTAAGTTATGATGTGTTTTTACCTCTAATTGTTCTACATTATTTTGTTTTTCAAGGGGTCAACCATGGAATCCATCATTTTTCGGAACCCTCCTCCATCTGCCGCATACTTAATACCTGATACATGTACTGTCACATTTTTGCAGACAAACCATGACCATACCCTTATGGTCTTGATTTTTGAACGTTCCATTTTAATTCGTTTTGGAATTTCAGCTCGCAATTTGAGAGTAATAAAACTCAGTCCTCATAGTTCATATGGTTCCGAAAAAGTATCACTAGATGCGCTTACATGTCGAATGTATGGTGATAGTTTTTCAGCAATGTTAGTGCATAACCAACTGATTTTCTTTAATTTGAATCCGTGGCGTAAATTATCAACAATCATCAACGACACGTGTAACTTTCAATGACGGCCTACTTCGCCTAGAGGTGTGCGCCGCCGCCGACGCCGCCGATTTTTTTCCGGCGCGCCGATTTACTAAAAAATCGTCACGCCACTATCTCAAAACTATCACGCCGTTTTTTCAGTATGTAAGCGATCGTTCAAAAAATGCATAACTCATTCAATACTACATCATTCACATTTGATGTTGTTTCTTGTATAGAAGAAGTCGAGTCTAGTAATATGTTATTGAAGACGACCGTTGATGTCAAAATACGCATATCTGCCAAAGAAAACAAACTCTAGTAGAGTAAATATCGATTGATCTTCTGGAACTCTTATGTGTGTGCTTTAATAAAGATTGATTGAATGTTTTTGCTTGATGGTAATTTACTTTGAATGTACCTACTGTTAAACGGGGTATTAGCTTGCAACACTTTTCAACTTCAAAGCTATATGGATGAAAAATTTAAGGATTCAAATTAACCAAAAACAATCCGGTATTCTCATCGCCACGTAAATAATGCCGCGCGGTACTACTTCATTAAAATTTGATTACCTGGGATCAGGAGAGAATGAAAATATACATTTTTCATGCTACTGCTCATGTGGGATAACATGTACCACACAGTGCTACCTCAAGTTAACTATCAAATACTTAACCAATACCGTGATTTTTTGATCATTCATCAATTTACTACAGTGAAAGTATGACAATAGTCAGAAATAACAGACTATCTCTTCGAAAACTGATAATAATATAATTCTGAGTATCAAGCCTTTTCGATTGAAAAATCCATTTGTATTGTAATAAGTGTCCAAACATCCGTGGCAAATCACAAGACCTAATAGCTAGTGGAAAGCCATTCTAAACATTTTTTTTCTACATATACCATAAATTTTTAGGTCATGCTTCATATAACTAATTTTTTATACATATTTAAATTAAATCGACGTACCATATATTAATATGATACGTCTTGAAATGGCCTTTGTTGGTTTTTTGACAAAGCTTCCAACATATTTCATGCAAAAACTGCACAATGGCAGATTTAAAAGTTGCAGATTTTTAAAATTATTCACAGTTTTTAGGAAGAAAAAATAAATAATTGCAATGATAATGCGATCCTTGTAAATCTTCCAATATGTTGTACCAAACGTGTAATGAAATTATTAGGATACATCATTTTTTTTATTGTACCAATAATTATTCAGTTTTGTTCTTTCATGGTTTTTTGATAACAAACGACAAGACATATAGAGTAATTGTGATTAAAATTATTATTGCAAGTAACCCTACCTCGAATGATATATTTTTACCGTTTTTGTGGTATTAGGCACGATTTTCACTTCCAGCAAACAAATGAAAAAAAAAAACAAACTTAAATTCTAGTCAAAATCTTCTGTTTTATACATAAGGTCTATACCGATGTAATAAATTAAAAGAAGTTTACTCAATGCTACAGAGAACGTCAAATCGGTTGCATGTCAATGTGTTAGAATTTCCATCCCTGTTCCAAGCTACCACGTTTGACAGTACTTAAAAAACAGATTTGTATCAAAATTTCCTCAGAATTCTGCATGAAAATTTCCTAAAACATACAGCGAGAAAGCTGATGTCCTTGGTGCTGTTGTGGATTTTGTTTTTCAAATATATTAAATGCTAGTGGTCCCGGCAAACTTCGTCTTGCCATCAAGTAGGGTGTTGGAAAACGTCAAGAAATTCCCTACACAAAATGAAACCATAGTCTTCTCCCGTTTTCCCCATTATTCCGGAGACTTTCCTGAACTTTTTCCTCGCACGAACACGTCGCATCCCTTGTGGAGGGCAACAGTGAAAAACTTGCGTCAATCCGTTGATTCGTTCTCGAGCCATTTCGTGACATACAAACACCACTCCATTTTTATTTATATAGATCTACTCTGATGACACCCTGATGCTATGAAAATGTTTTTTTAAATATATATTTTTCGGTTTCTATAGCTAGAAGACAATATGCTATAAGTATATTAACAAGTACTTCCTCAACGACTTTCGAGGCAAATTTAAGTTTGATTTGAAACATATATTACGTCAATCAACTATTCTACCTACTCCTCAAATAAGTGTTTAAATAAGCATTTTCACAATTATTAACTGAGAGCGTTCATTGCTAATTAGCAGTTTATACATGTGTATCAATGTGCGGCTTCTTGAAAGTTCTTCTTCTTCTTCTTCTTGGCATTAACGTCCGCACTGGGACAGAGCCTGCTTCTTAGCTTAGTGTTCTTATGAGCACTTCCACAGTTATTTACTGAGAGCTTTCTCTGTCTAAGTTGCCATTTTCGCATTCGTATATCGTGTGGCCATTACGAAAAGATCCTGGACCGACCGGGAATCGAACCCAGACACCTTCAGCATGGCTTTGCTTTGTAGCCGTGGACTCTAACCACTCGACTGAGAAAGTTCTCGAAACTAAAAATTCGTGTGCTATTTTACCTCTTATGCAGGGCTCATTCATACCTCATTCAGGTTTTAAGTATTGGAAATTATCTGGTATGGAATACCTCAATTTGGTATTCAGTAGTTATTCTCCTCTGCTCGGGTAGGCATGATAGCCATCAACATTATGCACAACCGGTACCAACTATTTTTTCGAAAATAGTTCCCAATTTTGATAATTAATTCGTTACATGATTTCGCCATACAAATATATTTTGCGTTACCTTTTAGCGATTTTTCGTGCAAAGACACTAGCACATGTCCGTTACTACCCGAGCAGAAGAGAGTATCTACTGAATACCAAATTGAGGTATTCCATACCAGATAATTTCCAATACTTACAACCTGAATGAGGTATGAATGAGCCCTGCATAAGAGGTAAAATACCTCAAATAACACTGTTCGACAAAAAATTTTTTTTGGGTGGATCAGGGACGCGTTTATATGGGTCTTGAAGTGCAAGAAAAGTATAGAAAGAGGCCGTTTTCAAATGATTTGCAGCACCCCTGGAATATTTTTTGATAAAGCTTGAAAATTTGGCATTTTTAATCACAAAAAGTGTAATAAGCAAAATATCAATATCTTTTTGAATTCAATTATACAACCTTTGAATTTGTCAAATCAATATTTTTTAGCACTGGATGACTTCAGGGAAACGAGCACCATTTCAGAAGAATATTGGCATCTATTTTGTATATGTATTTGGGATGTTAACGATCATTAAGCAAGTACATGAGGATGTGCACCATATAAAAACTACTTTTTTTTCTATTTCACACATCTGGTTCATTATATAATAATTATTATAGGTTCAAGAAGAAGCTTGATTAGGATTTTATTCTTTGCTCCATTAGATAAAGCAATGAGCAATGCAATCCAGTAACATTTGATTTCAACAAGGATACGACGACTACGGAAAATTTATGTGTCTGTTATATTTATATGGGCTGGTTGGTCTAATAAACTCTCAGCAGAAATACAAAATTCATATAGGTTGGACACTGACATGTAAGTGGTCTTACATGCGCTAGCTGGTTTATCAGGAACCGGTGGCGAAACCTATGAAAAATGTGACAATATTGTTATTTGCGATTTCAAAAGATTTTGATACGTACTCATTAAAATTAGATTACCTATCGTAAGGTCCATTTGTTATCAGAATATCCCTAGAATTTGCAGACTAACGCAGCAAAACAGCAACCAACATTTCAGTAATCAACAATTTCACCTTTGTTGTGACACCACTCGACAGCCACACAGCTCTTTTTGATTCAGATTGTGAACATGAGCTCTTTTTGATTCAGTTTGTGCACAATACTAATCATTTGTGAAAACTGGTTAAGTGGAAAAATGCTTGCTTCTTACTTGTAAGATGAAAAAAATTCTAGTTAAACCATTTCCAAATCTTTTTTTTTTTGGTTCTACATTTTACATTTTTGCGGCAATTTTAATCAAACTTTCAAATGGAGCATTAGTTTCTTGTTCAATGGGATGTTTTCTTCAAATGGGTTTAGTTGTAAGCATATTGGAAACATAGAGAAGTCGACCATAAAAATTAATTTTAAACTCGTTTCCCTTATGAGGCCAAACGTGTCCATTTATGAACCCCCATTCCCATATCCTCTAAATGAGTAAAAATGCTTTTCGATTAAGTGAAGAAACAATTTATGAATACAATTAAACAATTTTGCGAAACTTCACGTAATGGCTGTTTTTCTTTCTTTAAACATATAAAAAAAGTGTTCTTTAAACATATAAAAAAAGTGTTTTACTCATTTTGATTATATCACAATTTTTTGTGAAATTTATTCTAAATCTCGAAACTGAAAGTTTGATTAAAAATGCCGAAAAATATTTGAAATGCAGAATCAAAATATAAAAAAAATCGGAAATGGTTTAACCAGAAATTGTTTCATCTTACAAGTAAGAAACAGGCATGTTACCACTAAACCAGTTTTCACAAATGATCAGCATTGTGCACAAACTGAATCATAAGGAGTTCATACCTGCCTGAGCGGCTTTCGCAAAAAAAATGTGACAATGTTGATTACTAAATTATTTATTGCTATTTTCTGTTATTCTGTAATTTTTGAAGGGATATTCTGATGAAAATCAATCTCACGATAAGTAAACTATTTTTAGTGAGAACCTATTGAAATATTTAGAAATCGCAAATAACAATGTTATCACATTTTTTTACAGACATCGTCTCCTGATAAACCAGCTAGCGTATGTAAGACCACTTACGTGTCAGTGTCCAACCTCTATGAATTTTGTATTTCTGCTGAGAGTTTATTAGACCAACCAGCCCATATAAATATAACAGACACATAAATTTTCCGTAGTCGTCGTATCCTTGTTGAAATCAAATGTTACTGGATTCCATTGCTCATTGCTTTATCTAATGGAGCAAAGAATAAAATCCTAATCAAGCTTCTTCTTGAACCTATAATAATTATTATATAATGAGCCAGATGTGTGAAATAGTTGTATTTATATGGTGCACATCCTCACGTACTTGCTTAATGATCGTTAACATTCCAAATTCATATACAAAATAGATGCCAATATTCTTCTGAAATGGTGCTCGTTTCCCTGAAGTCATCCAGTGCTAAAAAATATTGATTTGACAAATTCAATGGTTGTATAATTGAATTTAAAAAGATATTGATATTTTGCTTATTACATTTTTTGTGATTCAAATTTTCAAGCTTTATCAAAAAATAATCCAGGGGTGCTGCAAATCATTTGAAAACGGCCTCTTTCTATACTTTTCTTGCACTTCAAGATCCATATAAACGCGTCCCTGATCCATCCAAAAAAATTTTTTTGTCGAACAGTGTAATACCTTCTGCATATTCTACAAATACTAAGCTGATAATTAGATCAGGTTTGATGGATTTTCATATAAAAGTGAAATTTTTAAATACAAGTTCAATAGTCCTCAATAGCTATAGAATACCAAAATGAAGTATTTTTAATTGTTTTAAACATTTTTTTTTTTCAAATACCATTTGAATACCAAAATGAGGTATTGATAACTGAACAATACCTAATTGTGGTATGATACCAATTGCGAGTTATTCTTTCCTCCTCGGGTATGTGGTGAGTATAGCGAATCAGGCCATGCATGTAACCCATTATTGATCCATAATATGAGATTTGCTAAAATTACACTTCGAGAGTAAGCGGAAATCCACATCCCTTATTCACGTGGATCGTGGTACTGGTAAGAATTCCACTTCTGATCAATTACGGAGTAGCAACCATTGACATGTATAGTCAGTCTATGCTACGCTATGCTATATTAATTTCGAACTACATCAAAATTGAAGGTATGAAAAGTTTGTAGAACATCAATTTTGTTTAAATAAAAACTAGTCAACTACAGATTTTGCACGGTCATTCACTTCCTTATAGTGTTTTATGTCTGAACATACTACGAATATTGTATGAGCTCCATTCGGACTTAATTATACTTTCTGGTACTCTCATAATAATGGCATTCTTGGTAAAAAATAAAATTTGACCTGATTTAAGGTGAAGATGAATCGAAGCCAAACTTGAAATTTTCAAGAGCACGGATCTGGAGAACCAAACATCCGTTTGAGCTGAAAACCTAATCGATTGGTCATCACCAGCTAGTGACCAATCGATTTCTAGTTTTCAGCATAAACGGATGATTGGTTCTCCAGATCCGTGCTCTTGAAAATTTGAGGTTTGGCTTCGATTCATCTTCACCTTAACATAGGTATGAGCTTTTGTTAAATAGTAGTTTTAGGTTTAAATAATTTCGTGTTAAGCTAATCCGTACTTCATTCTGTTCCATCCGTGTCCACATGGGAAACGTATTGTTTTTTGAAAAGCTTTCGATCCAAATTAAAAAAAAAAAGATTTACAAAATAATAATATTTTTGTACGAATAATGAACTTTGTCTGTAAAAGAGAATGAAATTTAGCCACGCCGATTCACGCCGCCGCTGAAAATTAATTCGGCATGACGCCGATCACGCCGCCGCCGCTGATCAAATTTGATTCGGCGCACATCTCTTTCGCCTTAATCACTCTTTGACCACCATAGACTATAAGCAGTGGCTTAGCATGCGGTTTATACCAAAACTGCCCATAACTGCATTTTTGTATGGAGTAAATGAGATACCAAGTGTACATTTTAAATTTGAAATTTTATAAACTGTACGTCGCAATTGGATGAATAGTCAGAAAATAATTCTGATAGAAAGTTCATTGCTAGTACATTACGAGGTTAATGTATATTCTCAATATGACTGCTATGCGATTAAAATTACCAATGTGACAAAACAACTTGGTATTTTTGTTCGAATTTTCTAGAATAATCTCGCAGATTTCAGTAAGTTGATTGAAAGTGTTTATTTGATGACTCCCTATGGTATTAACTCTAAATCGTCAAAAAATCGAATTCGAGAACAAGAAATAGTTTATATAAACTTTAAAAGTAGAAACAACTTCTAAAACGCTGTAAACAAAAGTTATTGCATCCCAGAAGATGTCGAAAGAATAGTAAATTGAAATTTACTGGAAACAACTTTTGGACTTTTCAATAGAAATCAATTAACTGAAGAAGTTTTAAAATACTTCTTAATAAAAATGATTTGTATATCAATTTACGCGCAGTCGCCGTGGTAAAATTATTTGAACAATCAGTATTTATAAGGCAACCATCAAATTTAGACTGAGGCTCCATCAGTTTCATATTAAGAATGTAAGATTCTACAGAATTTCGGTAGGATTTTTACACATTTCGGAACAGGTGGTAAAATTCAAATGTTATGGCATAAAAAATGCTCGTTCGCTTAGATTTCGTATGAATTCATCTTTGGAAAACATTTTTCTTGATTGTTGATTCTAAATACTGAATATTAGCAGTTCTAATTAGTGATCCATAAAATGTGCCAGGAAGTGATTGTTTACCACGGTTATGGATCACTTCCGAAGAATGTAGATTTCTGTTATTTTAAGCATTGGATTCGACATTTTCGGGCAATAGCACTAAGGTTAAAACTCATAAACATCACGGTTTGTAATTAGTTCACGGAACAAGTTGCAGAATTATGGCAAGCTTCGTAGGATAAATTTACGACTAGTGCTGTAAAAATCGGGTTCAGCAACGAGTTACGCGCAACATTTTTGAGGGTGTCAGAAATTATATCGGAATGCATTAATCATTATTTTACATTTTCTGAAAAATTTTTGTGTTGAATAATTTAGGCAACTCAAAACAGTTGGGTAATGAATCATTACATCACTGGTTTCAGTTGCGCAAGCTTCGCAAGTTGTTGCGTTAACTACTATTACCATGCGAAAACAGGCGAGGATTGTTGGAAAGATATTTCCTTGTGCTGGCAATGCAAGTGCTTTTAGGCATAGGGTGCAGAACTTCTTGGGCACTTTCATGGTTCACTTTGGCATGGGGGGTTATTTGCTGCCGAATAGTCGGAAGCTTTGCAATAATAAGCGCTTCAAAACGACGCATATTGTGAGCTCAGTAACTTTAAAAAAAAAACACTACCGAAGTGAATCAAAAGTGTCAAGAATTGGATCCATTGAGCCACTAGGAGTTTTCTAGGGCTATATTTTTTTCTTCAGAGTTGCAGTTGCACCTTACTTTCTTTGGTGATAATAACTTATACTTTAGCGAAATTCGTGTTATGGTTTAAAAAAAATGACAGCTGAAAATAAAAATGCAGAAAAGGATCTCTGCATGTTTTCCCATAGAATACGTATACCAGTATTAGCAATCCTAAGGAAACCATTTTTTGAAAAAATCGGAAAATTATGGAATACTGTTGATTTGTTAAAAACAGATTTTAATCCATGGTAAGAGTGAAAAATATAAGATTGGTCAAGGAAATATCTTCTTGGTTTGAATATTGGGAGTCGAATACTGGATCACTTGCACCAGTATTCGCCATGATTATAATTTTGGTTCCTGAATTTGCCATCTACGTTGGTTTCTTTTGGGAAGATTCGAATTTAGTGGTAAAATAAGGTGCAAGGATGCTAAAATTGTAAGACAAAAAATGTTTTGTATTATTTTACCAAAAAACTGAGGTTTCTAAGAATGTTTTCGCATTATTCTAAGTGACTTAATTGATGCAAAGCTACTTATGTCTATTTGAATCATAAAACGATACATAATCTAGGGTGCAAATACTACAACTATGACGAATACCGGGGCATCTACCCTAGAACATACCAACTTCCTATTGTTCTGTGGCAAAAACTCAGTGATCTTTGGAAGTGTTTAAATTATTTATTGCATGTAGCCGATTTTTAATTAGTGACTCAAATCTGTCAAATATTTTCTATTCTAGTTATTTACTCACTTAAATATAACATTGTACATATGACGAATCCTTTGGAAACAGGAACCACAATTGTAGTGTTCAGTAGCTGTCCCGCTGATGAGGGTTGGGTAGCATTAAATAAGAATTGAATATTAATAAGAAACAGACAGGTAAATCATTATAGCTGTTGCGGTATCTCTGCCCAACAGAAGAAGCAAAACACGCAGGGTCAACGCTTTATTTCATTCAACATTTCCATGTTAAGGCAAGTGCAAAGCACACCAACAGTCCTTAGCATTTTTTGTTTTTGCTTCGTTTTGGTCCGGCGTTTAGCTTTGCTTCACCGAATTCGTGATTCCAAAGGAATAGGCGTCTCTCTATTCTATTGCCGCTTTCGTTTATTCGCCACTCCACGCACGTCGGGCAGCCAATGTTAATTTGTATAGATTTTGAAGACAAAATAATTGGGTGAAATTAGTGACTTTCGAATTCCGAGATTTTTTTCCGCTTCAAAGAACTAGAGGCAAAAGACGCAGCATAAAATTGGCTTTGTTTCAAACAATATCCAACATTAGTTTTAAATGGTTCGAAAAATAACAAATATGTTTTCCAGATACAAATACATAAATGATTCATGTAGTTATTACCCGAGCAAAATCGAATTTGACCTTCTACTTATTTCTGGCGTTACGTCTCAAATAAGACAGAGCTTGCTTCTCAGCTAAGTGTTCTTATGCCTGAAAGCTTTCTTGGCCAATTGATCATTCTTGCATGTGTATACCGTGAGACAGGTACATGGATACTATGTATATGCCCTGGGAAGTCGAGAAAATGTCCAACACGAAAAGTTCCTCGACCTGTGTGATTCGAACCCACGACCCTCAGCTTGGACTTGCTGAACAGCTGCACGTTTACCGTGATACGGATATTAGCCTAGGACACGGTTATATGACAAATTTAGATTCTCGCTCCAGTCCACTTTTTGGATTGCATTTGGATCCCATAATAACTGTGCAAAATTTCTGCTGGATCTGTGAAACTATATCTTAGCGTCAGCCGTTCAAAGTTTTTATGGGATTTACTACGAGAAAACTTACTTCTGTAAATAAAAATAGCCAGAGGTCGCCCATTGTGTACTATAAAAATTCTGAACAGGTATTTTTACGTTGAACAACATTGTCGGAGACCGCAAATCAATCCGATGCTCGTGAAAAAATTATTAAGCATAGACTATTCGGAAATTTTGTCCTATTTTGTTATTATTGTTATTCTTTTACATGTTAAACAACGTCGCCTTGCCAATAGGTTATCATTGAATAACTTTTTTCATACGCGGTCTTCGGCAATATTCTTCATGGTAATAGGTATCGAGGAATGTGTTCAGAATTTTTATAGAGGTTGGCGATTTTTCTTTGCAAAAGTATGTTTTCCCATAGTAAATCCCATACAAACTTCGAACGGCTGGTGCTAAAATATAGTTTTACCGATCGAGCTGAAATTTTGCCCAGTTCCTATGGGACCCAAATGCAAGCCAAGTGGATTGGAGCGATAATTTAAATTTTGTCCCACGCTAATGGATATCTGGGCACAGTTGGCAGTTTTGTTCCTTTCGTCACTAAAGGTTTTTGTCAACCAAACCTTCTGAAATTCAGCCGTAAATTGTGCTTATATGCTGAAACTTGTAATGCGAATTTTTAGGTCAACAGGTTGAAGAAACCCATCCATGTCGAAGATAACAAAGTTGCCAAAAATAATACAAATCACCCGAAATCTACAGGGTGCGCAATCTTTTAGATTGTCTGGCATACACTTTGCTTTTCAAACAGCTCCATAAAATTAAGTCAGTGGGGTTCAAATCAGAATCCCTAAAATCAAGTAAAATGTTTCTTCCTTTTGACATCGAATTTTTGTTGCAGCAACTGAACAATTTGATTTGCAGTGCGACATAGAGCACCGTCTTATTGAAGCAAATAACCGGCAAGGCATTGTTTTAGGAATTTCCGGGCAGACATAATAAGCCAACATTCAAAGATATCGATTTCAATCGTCTGTTTCGTATTGATTGAATAATATAAAATTAATGATTTTTAGGTTTGAACGCTGGCCCAAACATTGACTATTCCATGACCAAGAAATAGTGTTTCATGGATCTCTAATAGAACTGTTCCTCAAATATGGCAGTTTTGCCTAATAATATCGCTAGATGATGCCTGTTCAATATTTACATACCGATATAAAAGATGGCGCAGCCTGTAATTTTAAAATGTCATACACTGAAAAAAGCACACACGTCAAGGTCGTGTGTTTTACTTATAGATTTTCGTAATAAGAAAACCACATGACTCGAGTGGTGTAGCCATATGAATTTCGGAATTTCGTCATTCACGGCATTCACGCTATTAACATTAGAGTCATCTGTATCAAAACATGAATGTCTAAAGTTTAAATAATAAAAACTGACTGCTTTACTTATTGAATACGAATGTAGTGGCCTAAGAGAGCCATGTGTGACAGAACACCCGAGGAGGAAAGAATAACTCGACAATAACTTATGCATACCATATTTTGGTATCATACCACAATTAGGTATTGTTCAGTTATCAATACCTTATTTAAGTATTATAATGGTATTTGAAAAAAGGTTAAAAATACTTCATTTTGGTATTCGTTAGCTATTGAGGACTGCTGGAGGTATTGAACTATTATTGAAAAATTTCACTTTTATATGAAAATCCATCAAGTATTATTTAGGTATTACAATACCTCATCTAATTATCAGCTTGGTATTTTTTGAGGTATTTTACCTCTTATGCAGGGCTCATTCATACCTCATTCAGGTTGTAAGTATTGGGTATGGAATACCTCAATTTGGTATTCAGTAGTTATTTTCTTCTGCTCGGGCATGAATACCATAAGATTGAAAGATGAAATTTGGTAGTAGAACCCTTGCTCCCCAAAATAAGGATTCTAGGCACGTTTGCTTGTCGCAAGCTCGCTTAAATGTTTGTTTGTTTTTTTTTTCACGAACAGGTGAACCAGCGACAACCCGAGCAGAAGAAAATAACTACTGAATACCAAATTGAGGTATTCCATACCAGATGATTTCCAATACTACATACCTGAATGAGGTATGATTTAGCCCTGCATAAGAGGTAAAATACCTCAAATAATATCTCAAGCATATTCTACGAACACCAAACTGATAACTAGATCAGGTATTGTAATACCTCAATAATACTTGATGGATTTTCATATAAAAATGAAATTTTTCAATTGTAGTTCAATACCTCCAGCAGACCTCAATAGCTGTTTAATACCTCAATGAAGTATTTTTAATTGTTTTAAAGATTTTTTTCAATACCATTATAATACCAAATTGAGGTATTGACAACTGAACAATACCTAATTTTGGTATGATACCAAAAAATGGTATGCATAAGTTATTGGGGAGTTATTTGTTCCTCCTCGGGAAGCGGAGCGCCGCAAATCCATTATTTTGGAAGTCCGAGATTACCATATTCCATATTATTCAAAGCTGAAAACTAGGAAAATCTGTTAGTAAAATCCGATTTTTCTCCTAAACCATACATCATATTCAATGCTGGAAGTAATGCAATGTTTTAAAAGAAAGGTAGAATGAACTCCTCTTATTTCGGACATCTTTACTGTCATGAATCGCAAGTCAGTCCCATCTGCATTTTCGTCAAAATTGAGTTGAGTTTAATTTTCAACATATCTTCCAATGGTCTTTCAGCTGCGCTAATGAGAAAATATTATTTGTTCGGATAAAATAGGAACAAACAGTCAGCAAATTGTGAAAGTTTCATTAAGATTTGAACATGATCCAATCCGCAGGATTTTTTTTTTGAATTGAATATTTGCATGGAAAACGAGTTTAAAAACTTCACACCCCATTTCCTCAATACCTACTTCCTGCAGATGGGACTGACTTGCGATTCAAGTTAGTCAAGATTTTCCTCTAACACTTTCAGCTTCAGAATTTGATTCTTCTCTTTGGAAGCATGATAGTGACTGTCGTTCGACCAACTTGAACATGATGATCATGACACAATACTCCATAAGTAAAACACACTTCAGGCTAAGTAACCCGTCATTAATTTTGACAGCCATGTTGATTTTGCAGCTTGCAATTTCAAAGTGATAAAACTCAATCATCATAAGTAATATCAATTCAGAAAAGTAACACTACATGCAGAAAGTATGCTGATATTTTTCGGCTATGTCAGTGCAAAACCAACTGATTTTCTTTAATTCGAAATCGTTAGACGAATTAGCCACAATTATCGATGCCCAGTACAAATTTCAATGACGGCCTGCTTCGCCTTAATCCGTATTGGGCGATGATCCATGCACCCATAGGTTGACGCATACAAATCTGAACGAGAAAGCTCCTGGAACTAATGTGGAAAAATTATGGAATCTTTGTTGTCGGTTGTTGAATCAGTTCATAAAGAAAAATTAAAGAATTGAATGTGTAACACACACGAAGTTTGCAAGAAAATTACAATAAATTGGTATGGACGTTCATGGATCGATCCATAGTTTTAAACACACAGATCAAACGTGTAAATTTTATCAGTCTATCATTTTGATATTTTTTAATCCTGATTTCAATTTTTATTTCTTTATCAAATATACATAGCTTACAGTAAATATTGAAAACTTTAGTTATCGACTTTTTGGTACTTTTTTCTTAACGTTCAAGGATCCTTCATCGTAATCATCGTCATCATCGAAACTTTAACAGCAGTTTTTCTGTACAAACATGATATTTATTCGACGAAAATGCGTTACGGTTGTGGAATAAAAACAGTAAACGCATTTCCATGTAAAGTTTCATGATTTTGAACGAAAAAAAACTGCATTTGAAAATTCTGAAATTGATTACGGTTCCTACCCTATTGAAATACCCCAAGAATATTACCTCAAATCGACACCACAAGTAACTTTACGTTCACAAATTTAATTATGTATAAGTACAATATTTCAAATTATAATTCTTGTCTAATGACATTGAAAAGTTTATGTGACAGCATTGATATCAAAGTTGACAAATGCTTGATAAAATAAAAAAAAATATATGATCGATTCAGATATTTTCTTATTTAAATTGGACCAATAAATATCCAAATGATAACATTTCTCGATTACTTTTTCAAATCGACGTAAGTAACTTCCATAAGGTTTTGAGAAAATCAATTAAGATGATTCACAACCTGTCATCTAAAATCATTTTAAATTGAATCCCCTTTTAAACATTTTTTCACCGTGTACGTCGCTCAAATTTTCCATGCAATAAGCCTGCGTTAAAATACTAGGTATTTTTTATTGTTTCCCACAAAAAAATGTATGACTAAATGATAAGCCGTTTCATTCAGTTACTTAAGACGTTTTTGTGCCAGTGCAAAATCGGCTCAAGTAGGGTAGAAGCACCGGTTTTGGCCATACGCCAGTTGTAGCCATAGTGGATTATACACCATTTTATATAGGCAAGCAGCGTGAAACCTTTTGTGTTCAATAGATTATATTCATATGATAGAGCTACGTCCATTTACTCGTCCGAATTGATTCAAAACAAAAGAAAAACAATTCATTTTCCTTATAATTTGAACTCCCATACACCTAATTTGGCCATAGCACTCCTAATTTGGCCACTCTCATGAGAAATCAATGCAATTGGCCAATTTAGGAACCGAAGTTAAATCTCTGGCCGAAACTGGTTCCGTTGGCCTATATTGACCAACGGGATTTTCAAAGCGAAAAAATTGTTTTAGCTCAGTTTTGATATTTTACACACATAATATGGACTGAAAGCTTGCATTTGACATATTCGTAGTATCGATACGGCTACCCATTTATTTTTTATTTACATTTTCTCTTAAGCTGGCCAAAACCGGTGCTTTTACCCTAGTGTTTTGTTTTGATTCGTGGTCTCTCCATACAACGCAGCGGTGAAAGTCATGATTAGGTTGCGAAAGTTGAGAATCTTACTTACGTCGTTTTGTAAATCCTGAAATTAAACTTCTAAAAGTGAAAAATCGAATAAACCAACGTGAGCGTAGCGGAACGTGAAGAATTTCGTCTACAAAACACGTAGGATTGATAAAAGTAGGTTGGTTTACTTTTCTGACTTGAGTCTGTTTGAATAAGTTTGGAAATTTAGATTATGATCTCCCAAAAGCATAGCATAGACTGACTGTACTGCCCATAACTGCATATTTGTAACATTCGACAAAAGTAGGCATTGAGTAAATGGAATACCAAGTGTACATTTTATTTCAGTATGGATGGAAACTAAAATTTCAAAAAATTGCTAGGAACTCAAAAGTGCTTAATCGAAGCTGATATTTTGTACAACTCAATGTATTTGGGGGATTGTCTTGAAGACGCAGCCGCACATTCAAATCATAGGACTGCCAATCGGCTTTTTCGTATTTCCACTGGTAAGAATTGCCTTTGATCCAAATGAATAAAGGATGGGACTTTTCGTTTATACTTGAAGTGCACATTTGAGTAGATCTAAAATTATTGACTTATAATATCTCAGACCGAGAATATATACACATATACACAATCACCACAGGACCCATGTTTTCTAACCACTACACCAGGCCCGTCCCCGATATTTAATAAGCTTTAATTGGAGTACTAGTGGTCCCAGCAAACTTCGTCTTGCCATCAAGTAGGCTGTTGAAAAACGTCATTAAATCTCGCATGCAAAACGACAGCTTAGTTTTTTCCCGTTTTTCTGACTATCTAGAAGACTTTTTTATACTTTTTCCCCGCACAAACACGTCGCATCCCCTGTCAAATACAACAGTGGAAGAATAGTGCAAATCCGTTCTCCCGTTCTCAAGCCATTTCGTGACATACAAACACCAGTCCATTTTTATTTTTATAGAAAGATAGATAGATTAGGGTGAAAGCATTATATTTCGACCCATAAAACCAAAACATTGATGAAAATCGCTCTTTATCGTACGAACGAAAAGTAATTGACATTCAAAATTTATTATCATGTAGAAACACTTAATTGACCGTTGACATGTTGACCATTTGTGAAGTGAAATATGCCTGTGTCTTCGGTAAACGAACCATGCTTATCTTTGCAATTTGAAAACAGTTTTTTCGTTCAAATTCGAAGAAAAAATCATGGCAATAATTCAGATAATAAAGTTCAGTGATTCATTTGTTTGGAGTTCTCCAAAGTGTATGTTGAAGATGGAAAGCTACTCCCATGCTACATCTCTTGGTTCCTTGTGCAATTTCGATTATTCAGGTCAATCACGGAATAACAACTACGAATTGTACGGTCATCAATGCTTATCCTTAATTTTTGTGAAGTGTCTTAAAGTCTAGTTAAGACTTCGAGGAGCACCAAGTGTTCCGGGGGCACGATTTGAAAAACCTTGCCTTAACAATAATTTGTCTAATAGCGAAGTTAAGTATAAGGGTGTTGCTTCTTGTTGAGTTTTCTAATCACAGTGGTTACTAACTTCTCATTTGTTTTTGTTTTATTCTTGCAATGTAGCAAATAACTATTTGATTACTTATTTTCATATTTTTGATGAAATCGTTAAATAACTAAAGAATAATTTAGGTTTTTTATTTTGGCTACTCGCGGCTACAAAGCAAAGCCATCTTTTCGTAATGGAAATTTCATTGGCAACTTTGGCAAAGTAAGATGAACTAGTCGTCATTCCCTGCTCAGGTACTCTTAAAAATATATTTCTATGAGAAACTTCATATCAGATTAAATTAAGAAATAGTATTAGGAGGGCTTATTGCAACATACACTAAGGTGCAGAACGAAAATGTTTTCTGTTCGCATACAAACTAATTTGCCACGGGAACTCTGCGCGCCAAAGCAATACGTAACAGTGAAAATGCGTTCCGATCAAGCCAGCCATGTAACTCCAAAGGCAAAAGCAATAAAAATATCATTAATCGGAATCAGTGCAATACTCTCCATGCCTACTCTGATAAGCATTTGAGAAATTACTGTCCATCGAAAACAAGCCGCCTGCTGACTCTCTTCGTTCGATTTAACGGTACTAGGCTTGGCGCGTTGCATCCAAATAACTGCAATCCATTAATTCGTCTCCAGATTATGAAATTAAAATAAGTAAACAATAGGCAATAAATTTGCGCATTTTCACTTCGCCGGTCGTACTCCATCAGATATGTTTCCATGAGAAGAGGTCATAATAAAAGAAGTGTAAGTAATTCAATGAACCAGTTCGGTTCAGCTTCTCTTATCACCTTGGCGCAGTTTCATCGGATGAAACCTGTTCAATGGTGTGGAAAAATAGACGTTACTGGCGGATGGATTTTGGAATTTCTGATTAAGCATGAGAAAATATATATAATTTGAAATAATTCAATTTGAAGTGATAGGCTTGCACCAGATGCAATGCTCCGACGGAGATCTATGAAGGAAATTTCCTTTCTCGACAACAAGAAGTTCTACTGTTCGGAGTTTTCGACGAAGAAAATCGGTTATCTGAAATCTACTGATCGCGGAATGTCGCATCGAAAATAAACTATTTATATTTTACCTTAGTTATGCAAAAATGTTATTTTTTGGTAAATAACAATTAACCCTATTTTGGGCATAACTGAAACCGTGATTATTTTGAACATTGCATTTTTTCGCTATATAACATATTTCGTCAAATTTTAGGATAATATGTGCATTTTTGGAAATTTTCATATTTTTCCGTGAGATAATACATGACTTGATCTTTTGCCCCACTAGGGGCCGAAAACATTTATGCAAAAACTAATATCTCAAACGTGGAATCAGTACAGAAGCAATTCCTTTTATACGCCCTTCGGAAATTGAATTGGACTGTACTGCCACTTCCGTCGTATGAAGCACGCTGCATGCTCATCAACTTGGAAACACTTAAGCAACGCCGGGAGTTCGCAATGATTCTCTTTATAAACAACATTATTTCAAACCGTGTAGACTCTGCTGCACTTCTTTCTCAACTTAACTTCTACACACCCTCTCGGCATTTAAGAACAAGAAAATTATTTTCAGAAAAATCATGCAGGACGCATTATGCTCAAAACGGACCAATAAACCGTATGATGCGTCAGTATAATGTACATTGCGAATTCATTGGCATTACTATGTCCAAAGAGCAGCTTAAAACACGACTAAAAAACTATAGAAGTAATCCATAGCATGTAAGAAAGTATTGTAATTATTGTATGTAGTCTACCTATGCTTGACGAAATAAATAAATAAAGCATCTTTACGGGTCCTAGCTACGCCATAATGTTACACAAATCATGTAGAAATGAAATTAGCTATCATTTTTTATTTTGTTTCATGAGATGCAAGTTAGAATTAAAATTACAGTTTTCACGTCAAAAAGCCACAACATTTACAAATCTTAAACGATTTCTACAATTTTTGGAGTGGAATACTTGAATAGCATCCGAACAACCATGACATTCATAACTTTTGTTTTTATTCAAAACCAAACTTTTGTCCCACTTTACTCTAAATATGTCCATGTCACGAAGCCTCCTTATAGGAAATTTCACCTGCGTTTTCAATGTGATGTAAAATGACATCATCTACCGGTAATAAGCTGTTCAAGCTGATTCGACGATAATACCCTATATTCAAAAAAAAAAACCCTATATTCACTTGTAAAGGAAATCACACAGAAGTTGGCGACCAGACACGCCTTCTTCTGTTGTCGCCCTTTCTCGGGCATCCACAAAGAAAGGAAATTTTTCGGAAGGCATTGCTCATGCGTTGAAACTTCTTTTAAAAATCAATATTGGGAGCTCCCTAGCAGCACTTGCTGCAAGATATATCATTTCCATTATGTCTCCCTTGTCATGAAACCTAATATTAGGTAGACTGTTTTCCACAGGGGATGCGGCAAAGGGACATTGTCCACGTTCGATGACAATTTTAGTTTTGATAAACGGGGCTCATGACCCAGTACAATTTGCTCAATTTTCATCACAAGCCCATGCTGACAAAGTACTCAGGTAGTTAATTTGAATTCTTCACTGTTTTTTTGCAGATATCTCTACTTTTACTCATCTGTATGTTCATCTCAGCATGAAAAAAAAATCAATTTGTAGTGCGCATGAACAAACATAATTTCCACCGCCGCGTGTGATAAACTCTACACTCAAGCCCATAAGGGCAGAGGGGCAACTACAACTGATGGGGAACTCTATGCTCGATAAGTATGAGAGGTATTGCACAAAACGTACAGTAAACCTCCCATCAATGGCGTATCCATTCAGACGTTGATGGAAATCAACAGCACCGGAGCCTGAGTTTGAGTTATCTCGGTTCGATTCCCGGTCGGTTTAGGATCTTTTGCAATGTACATTTATTTCACTTTCCTGCGCATAAAGTATCATAGTGCCTGCCACACGATATACGAATGCGAAAATGGCAACATTTACAAAGAAAGTTCATAGTAAATAACTGTGAAAGTTCTCATAAGAACACAAGTTGAGAAGAAGGCTCTGTTCCAGTTTGAGACGTAACGCTAAGAAGAAGAAGAAGAAGGACTTTAAAATAAATTAACTGAAGTGTTATGCTAAGCGTCTTCCTATCCAAGCGGTTCCAACTAGCGTTCTAAATGGCGGGATTGCTGTACATTCAAATGTATTCTTGCCGGCACCCCTTCACAAATGTAGACGATCTTAATAGAGGGTCTGTTGCGATCTGATGGGGAGGCAGTAAACATGGTACACATTTTTTTCACCAGGGACGGTTTTATTACAGGTCATTCAAGCCGTCTGTTCTGTGAAGTGATAATGTAGTAACGGGGTCAGTCAGCTACTTTGTTTCTAAAAAAGTTAGCACGTGCTTGAAAAGTTTCTTCCATCACGATGACGGAATAAACTCTTTTAGTTCAATCACGTAGCAAATATATTTTGTTTTCATTTGTGTTCTGCACAATTT
Organism: Aedes aegypti; assembly: GCF_002204515.2. NCBI lineage: Eukaryota > Metazoa > Arthropoda > Insecta > Diptera > Culicidae > Aedes > Aedes aegypti. Next base: position 203,339,025 of record NC_035109.1, on the reverse strand, counting down.
CTTTAACGAAAATGTACTCTGTTCGCTGTAATCACAAATGTGGGGGTTAGAAGCAAAGATTTTTAAGTTACAAACAAATGCTTTAATGAAAACGGCTTTGTAGTATTTTCAGCGATTTCTCACTTCATATGAATTGTATGAAAATTAAGAATTTATGTTTTTTTTTGGTTAGACGGAAAAAATCACATATATCAGTATTTTTTACTATTGAAAATATTGAAACTGAAGATTTTTTTTTATTTTACACATTTTGTTACTCATTTATGATAAATTTTATTATTTTAAGTGCTGTAAAATTTAATTTCAACATGAATGTTGGCATTACGTATCAATGATGTCAATGATATCAATGATCAATGAGCCCAGCGACTATCGAGTTAGCCATGAAAATCATTTTTTTCTATTGTTCTCTAGCTCGATATCGAGATACGAAATATCGAGTAAGGGAGAGTTGATTGTACCTGATACCTGATACATACATTCTGGAAATGTCTCAAATTGTTTGAATTTGTACATCATCGAATATTTTTACTCCAGGTATAATATTTTATTACCATTTCAAATAATTTTCCATAAGTAATTTGAGTTTTATTTGGTCTGCAAGACGTCCATCAAAAAGCTTTTAACATCCTGCAAAAAATCAAGCTGTCCGAAACGGGGGGACGGTGCAAGGTCATAGGGAGAGATCCTCCATTGGCCACCACAACCGCTTAATTCATAATTTAAAAAATATTAGTTGTAAGCGATCTTGTTACCCATAGGTGCGTACATAAATAAATTTAAAAATATAAATACGAATTCTGACACTGCATTTTGATGTTGTATTCTAGCATCAAATTGACTGATATCCCCTAGTAGCCGCAAGTCTCTAAATGCTTTTACTCCATGAATGGTGTTTCATGCCAATCCAATACATTTGCAACATTAAGGGAAGATCCCATAGTAGCAGACACGTAAGTCGCTGAATTAATAATTAAAAAATTGTTTGTTTTCTGTAATCTTGTTACTCATTTATGATAAATACTATTACACAGCGTAACAAAAATGGCATTATCAAAAATCAAATTATGTGTCTCAAGTAGATTTGGAATTTCTGAATCTGATGCCGTTCACAGAAATGTTCCAGCACGTCACAATTTTTAGCTACAGATCGCCAAAGTTATATAAAACTTTGGTCTCATTGTTGTTTACATGAAACTTGATCTAATCCACCAAGCATGCAAACTGACTGGATTGAATAAATACGACGAGTGCTGAAAAAATCGAGTTTTGTAACGATTTGCATACAATATTTTTTGCAATTACGAAAAAATCCGTTTGAGTTAGATCATTTTTAGGAATACAATCATATTTCAAGATGAAAAATTTTCACGCATCACCCGAAATCACTCTGGTCTATTCATACCCTAAATTCACGAACGGAAGAAAAAAAGGTAAGACGCCGCATGAAATATCCTTCTGTGTGGTACTAGTAGTTTACGGAACAAGTTGCAGAATAATGATTTTTACAGCACGAGTCGTAAATTTATCCTATGAGGCTTGCCGAGTAGGATAATTACGACGAGTGCTGTAGAAATCGAGTTCTGCAACGAGTTACGTACAACATTTTTTGCAATTTCGTAGAAGACCACTTGAGGGTATCATAAATAATATCGGAATGCATTCACCATCATTTTACAATGTCTGAAAAATGGTTGTGTAATGATTCATAACGCAACTCAAAACAGTTGCGTAATGAGAACGCGTTGCGTAATGAATCATTACAGCACTGGTTTCATTTGCGTAATGACTATTCCCGCACGGCTTACTTCAGTGCAGGAAAGTAGGCCGTTTCATGACAGATTGGCGTGATGAAAATCAGCCTGTTACGATGAGAAATTGCAAAAAAATATTTTTCATGTGCCAATCTTCATACACAATACGAGAAGTTCCGATCATTTTGGGATCAATTTAACTACTGCCCCTACGTTCACTGGACGAATCGCCCCATAAAGCTCCCGTCTTTTTTGTATTCTACTGCCTCCTATAGGTACAGCCTATTTCAACACAAAATCCATCACATTCAACTAGATTCTTAATCTAATTCCAAATCTAGAATTAGAATCCGACTCAATTCGGTACGTCATACGGATGTAGAATCAGAACCTAGTTGACTAAGTCATTGAGTAATTCAGAGTGATTGAATAAATAACTTATGGGTGCAATCTGACATCATTTTGATAATTCCCAAAACAGTTCTGAAAAGTGCTACCCTTCGATACGGATATTAGTGCAATTATAATAAAAAGCACAAAAATTTAAAAATACCTATGTGTTCTGTATCTCAATACCTCCCTAACTCGATGGCCCCTTTAATTTTGAGTTAGGGAGGTATCGAGTTACAGAACACATTTTTTTTTATTTTTTTACCTCTTCATCCTTGAAAAAAAAAACATTCAAAATAATTATTTTTGACGTTAAAAATAATAAATTTTTCACACATTCGCCTACAAAAAAGTGGTACTTCTGTCTGATCTGTCTTCAAAAATGTTCATTTTTATTACCCTGAAATGGGTTGGAAACCTTCATTTTAGTATGAGTTTAATGCGAAAGCCACTATAAAGGTCTGCTGAAGCTCTTGAAAAACAGCCATCAACGTTGTTGCCACCGATACCATCACAAGGACCTTTTCCATGTGAGGTTGGGAAAAAGTGCCATTCTGCTTTAGTTTTAAAATCATTTTCATGGTTGCATACATTTTTGAAATTTGTCATTAAGCGAATGGCTAGAGATGCTAGTATTAGAAAGTCAACAGAAATTAATAATGCCAAACAATTTTTCGACTGGGCTGTGTCGCAAAAGGTGAAAGACCAATTTAAAAAAGATTGGGAATTTATCTATGCAACTGAAAATGACTATTCAGTGGCTGAAAAATTTCTTCAGGTAAGATTTTATAACCTTGTTCCAATTCCTGGAACAAAAAATATCATTCATTTATACCAAAAGACGAACGAACCATTTTTGCTAGTGAATTCTCAGATGCACATGAAAACCAAGAAAATACAGCATGCTTTGTTCTTAATAATACAAAGAAACGAAAATCTTCTGGTGTTAGCAACCAAAGACAATCTTCCCGGTTGGAAAAATAGATAGTATTAAGATGAAAATGTATGTTATATACTGAATAATTGAATCAATAAAATTAAAAAAAAAATAATCTTATTTGTTCCATAGAGAAGAAAGAATCCCTTTTCAGTGTAATGAAAAATTGAGGCAGAAACAGTTTTTTTTTCAGTTTTTCTTAGCGGTGTAATTTTTTATGAAAAACTAGTTGTCCCGGCAAACTTCGTTTAGCCATCAAGTAGGCTGTTGAAAAACGATATTGATCGTACCATACGAAATGACAGTTCCGTTCACGCACGTTTTTCCAACTTTCCCGGTGAATATCCTGGGATTTTTATACACACAAACACGTCGGAACCCTTGACGAACAAAATGGAGGTAGAATCGTTCAAATCCGTTGACCCGTTCGTAAGCCATTTCGTGACATACAAACACCATTCCATTTTTATTTATATAGATATCATCCATTCCGACTTATACTTCATTAAAACCAATCCCATATCTTTTTTTCAGATGTTTTAGAAAATTTGCAATTGCAAAAATCTTTGTTTTTTCGATGCTTCGATTGAAATATGGGTTTTCAAAGAAAAGGCTTATATGGTCATTTTCCACAAAATTGGCCACAACTCAAAAACGAAAAAAAATACATTTCAAAAATTTCAGTGATTAAGGCTTATGAAATTACCTTCTCAAAAATATATTTTTGAAAGTTTTCCACTAATTGGAACATAGTTTTTCCGGCTTTTCTTTACGAATTTTCTCAACGGTGGAAAATTTTGCGGAAAACTTTTTCCAGTTAATATTTTTTTTATTTCTGAGAAAATTTGCTTTCATTTTCATAAAAAAAAACTTTGTTTCTACGATGCTTCTTTCTTGAGTTATGATTTTTCAAAGAAAAGCCTCAAAATGGCACATTTGCACATATTTTACAAAATTGGCCATAACTCAAAAACGAAAAAAACTACATTTCAAAAATTTCAGCGATTAAAGCGTATGAAATTATCTTCTCAAAAATATTTTTTTTGAAAATTTTCCACGAGTTGAAGCATAGTTTTTCCGGCTTTTCTATACGAATTTTCTCAACGGTGGAAAATTTTGTGGAAAACTTTTTCCAGTTAATTTTTTTTATTCCTGAGAAAATTTGCTTTCATTTTCATATAAAAACTAAGTTTCTACGATGCTTCGTTCTTGAGTTTTGATTTTTCAAAGTAAGTAGTGTCAGAGGAAAACAAAAAAATTCCAACTGAGTTTTCCGGGAAAATAAGCGACCCTGAATTTTTCTCAATTTTTTTCTATTCATATATTGATGAGCCCTGCCTGTGGAAAAAGTTTCATGAAAATCTGAGACCCTTCGGCCCACTTTGTACGGAAATTAAAAAAAATGCATTACATTACATTATCATGTAACGAAATTTTCATGTATATGAGCCAATGAGACTCATCGTTGTACTTGTTTTCCTGCATTTAGATGTTTAACATTGATAACATTATAGAAAAGAGGCATGGAAAACGGTGAAAAGTGATCAATTTCACCCGAAATTACGGTACCAAATTCATAATGTCAGAAGGCTGAATTTCAAAAAGCGAATGAGGGTTATGTGATTTTAGTGCTGAAAATCATCTTTAAAATAAAAAGTAAGAGGTTATTTCGGGATGAAATTGATCACTTGACAAAACAATTTTTCGTCGTTTCGGAAAAGACTCTACATACTTAATTTAGGCACCCTGAATCCAAATATGCTTGCTAAACTCTTAACAATGCAATATTTATGGAAATAATAAACAATTGAATTTCAAGAATACCGCTGCAAACGCCTAAATGTAGGGAATTTCCAAAGGAAACTCCTGATACCTAACAAAATGCAATTATATTCAATCAAGAATGATGATGAATTTTGTTTTGGAGATATATTTCAAGCATCCTCACAAACTTTTAGGTTGACACCATGTCCGAATCCTTGTTAAAAACTAGAAGTTTATAGATGACTGTCAATATCACACGAAATACGGCTCTGAAATTTTACATTATTTGCATGGAAATAAATATTATTTAACACAAGAATCTTCACAACACACAATTCGACAATAGTTAAGATAGACAACGTTCACTTTCTGTTGGCCGCATTGATAATTGTACTCGATATAGTAAGAAATAAAATAATGTGACACGGTGATCGATTTCACCATACTGATCAATTACACCCAAATTTACGGTAATTCTTTATTGTTATTTTAGGTCTTTCGAGGTTTAGATTTAGGATATCTTTGAGACAAAATTTGCTGGCTTACTAGCTTAATTTATAATTTAGGCAGCATCCATTTATTACGTAACGCTAAAATTGGAAAATTTTGACCACCTCCACCCCCTCCGTAACGCTTTTTGAATGAAAAATTTCAAATTTTTGTATGAGCCGCAACACTTGAGCCTACTCCCCCTCCCCTTAGAGCGTTACGTAATTTGTGGATGCCGCCTTCCTTGTTCACATAATGGTAAATCTTGACCTGCTGAACAACTTTAACCAATACACCATCTTCCTAAGCAGTCAGAAGCTTAGCAAAATGGGAGCAAATGGACAAAATGGACGGACGAGAGGTGATCGAAAGGTGGAGGCATGATAATTTTGAAACATTTCAATGGCGCCAAAGGCACAGACACGGCACATGTTCAAGGCCTCGGGAGATCTACCAGCTCTCACCTTGAGGGAAGTGAAGGATGCCGTTTTACAGCTCAAGAATAACAGGACAGCTGAAAAGAATGGTATCGGAGCGGGCCTTATTAAGAAGGGCCCGGAGAAATCGGTCGCTTGTCTGCATCGGTTGATGATCAGAATCGGGAGATAGAACAGCTACCGGATAAGTGAAAGCAAGAGGTTAGATTTCCTATCTACAAAAAGGGCGACAATTTGGAATGTAAGAGCTATCGAGTTATCACTATTTTAAATATGGCCTAGAAAGTGTTATCCCTGATCGTCTTTCGTCGTCTGTCATCAATATCTAACGAGTTTGGAAGAAGCTATTGAGACGACTTCGTTACAGGCGGTGTTCATCCTACTCTCGGTACGCATACTTAACTCCAAACCGACCAAAATGTCACTTACACGCCTCTATGTTTTAACCCCTCAAATGTTGAAAGTGACTGTCTAATATATTTTTCAATTGTGAATATACTGAAAAAGTTCTCAAAGTCATGTTTTTTTCTATGCATCGAGGTTCCACTGCATTGCAACAGGCGCGAGAATTGTCCATGACAGTGAGAAGTTTGTTTGTTGAAATTATCTTATATTCGCGTGGAATGTACATACAGTCAAACCTCCATGAGTCGATATTCCATGACTCGATATCGACTCTTGGAACCATACTAGAAACAAAATTTTATGGTTAGTATGATGGTCTCTTGAAACATTTTTTGCATAGGATTCTTGTTCTATGATTCGATATTTCTATGAGTCGAATGAGGCTTGATTGTACATTGATGGAAATATTTGAAGTTTCGCCGAGTTTAAAAAAAAATAACAGCGTCGGGGTTCAAACACGGTATACATCTTATTCTTATTGTTCTTCTTGGAAATACGTCTTCACTGGAAATAAACCTGCTTCTCAGCTTAGAATTTCAAAATCATTTCCACAACTTTTGAGAGCGGTATCTTTGCATTCGTATGTCATGTGTGAGACCCGATGATATTTCATAGGTTCTCCTAAAATTATGAAGGCTGAACCTATAGTTGAGAAAAACTAGATTTTGTTAGGAAAACGAAAAGATTCCTAACGATAGGTCCATCCTTAGTCGTTCACTGCCACGGGTTTACGGAAAATCGAGGAAATATGCAAAACGTAAGGATTCTTGGCCGCTGGGAAATTGATCCCATACACTTTCGGCATGGTATTGCTTAATAGTCATATAGCTATGTAGGGGCAAAATGACCTGAAATGCCCTCAGATTCAAATGGCAGGATGGGTGTTGGATGTTCGCTCACTCATTCATTGCGATAAATAAAATCTACTTTGACAAGATTTTCAAAACCTCGACTATTAATAGAAAGTTGTATTGCCGAATTTAAAAAAATTAAGCTGAATAAAGTTCGTTAATGTAATGGCTTCCATAATTATATTAATTGTTCAAATTTTAACCGTTTTTTACCTTTTTCCATTGCGACGCCTCCGCTTTGTGGCATAAACTGTTCCAAGTTGACTCATGATTATCTGATGATTTGTTTCTTTCTTTCTTTACAAAATAAATTATCCCCAGAACTTCACCTTATTCACAAATTTATGCACTTATGACCCAGCCAATAATATGCCCTTCACTGATACACAATTTTCCTCATCGCATTGCGATGTTGCTAATTAGCTATATCTATGTATTCGCCAACGGATATGTATTTAAATTCTAAACCACACAATGCACATGGGAAAAATCGATTGCTTCAAAAGTACACTACACCACATACATACACCGTAAATATTTATTCCTTGATGTAGTAACCTCTCACATATCTCAGTTAAATCAATAAACAGGTGAAGGAACTAGCGAGACACGCGCCGCGGAATGTCGTACCGTAACGAACCTGACGAACACCTAACGCGAACTGAAATAAAGGTAGATGAAACAATACCGGTGGAGTGCAAGCGTTGACCACTAAGGGTGTACCCCTATGGAGAGTGAGTATAGCGGCAAGAGAGCGGCAAGCACAAAGAGGACAACCATATGTATTTGGCTGGCGGTATCGGGGGAGCTGGGGCATCATGGGCACGTAGGGTAAGTTGGACAACTCTAGATACTATAATACAATGTCATAATTCAATCTTTAGACCTGTGAACTATGTTTATTTTCCTATGCCACATCAAATTGTAAATGTATATGTCAAAAAAGTAGTCTGCCCAAAAATGAGACTATTTTATAATGTGGGAAATGGAAATGACCTATCTTCACAGGTTTTTAGGTTTAAGACTACTGGGTTCTTTTTTATCGAAGATATTTTCGTTTCTTGGCGTATGAGGACTGTACCTTCTATTTAACACTTCAGTCGTCGCGTTGTTGTATTTTGTACAACAGTTAGAAAGTTAGGAAAAACTCGCTTTTTGTTCACAAAAAAAGTAAAAGTAACCAGAACGACTTACTGATTTGGAGACTCAAGATATGGTATTCTCAAATTGCAAAAAATACACTTAAATGTTCATGTTCCAGTCAATTTTGCACATCTTTTTCTTAGTCCATTAAAGTTGTGGCTTAATTCTGTGTGTACTACAATACCGTTGACGACTGCTCAAAACATTTTGTTTTATTTAAAAAGACACCGACGCGTTAATGCTTCCAGTGAACGATTCGCCCTTTGAAGGAAGCACCACACTAGACAACGGGCTAGCATGCAGTGGCACAGTTGAAATACGTCCTGACAAAAAGTTTTCCGGACTGAAGCGTAAATCGAACACAACTCCTTGACTTGACATAATAACACGAAAAACCATGTTACTGTAACTACTTTAGCAATTTTTCCCGCTCAAATAATGGCTATATCATGTTTAAACTTTAATTTAAAAATTTGGTCCATAAATGAACCTTGACACTTTTGATCATGTTTGACGTTCGCTTAGTCGACAAAAACACCACAGGGGTTTTAGTTCGACCACTGGGGTTGTTCCTATCTGACACTTCGTAAGGGACACGGAAAACAAAATACACCCAACATTTGAGTTTAAGCCAAAAGATGTGACAAACTCTAAAAAAAATGTTTTTTGGGCTTAAACCAACGGAAAACATTAGGAAATTGAGTAAACATGTATTTTTGGGCTAAACTTAAGCGTTTGGCACTAAAATTGGGACAGGGCTTTAGGACCCTATTCTTGGTAACACGGAGCTCATTATTTTGAATATAGATTTTATTTCTATTTTTGTTTTTAATTCAATTTTCGTTTCCAGAAGCTATTGTAAGAAGTTTGTTTTAACCATTTTGAGCCATTTTAAGCCATATAAAGCCTTTTAAGCCATTTTTCCATTTTGAGTCGTTTTAAGCCATTTTCACCATTGGGCCATGTTGAGCTGTTTCAAGCTATTTTAAGCCGTTTAAACTGTTTTAATTATTTTTATGCCGTTTCATGCTGTTTTAAGCCGTTTAAAGTAATTTTAAGCCGTTTTACCATTTTGAGCCATTTTAAGCCTCTTTAAGCCGTTTTTACCATTTTGAGCCATTTTAAGCCATTTGAAGCCGTTTGAAGCCATTTAAAGTCGTTTTAAGCTGTTTCAAGCCGTTTTAAGGCTAAGTAGCCCGGTATTCGTTTTGGCAACAATGATGACTTCTCATCATGCATTTCAAAGTGATAAAACTTAGTCTTGATAGTTTATATTGACTTGAAAATGTATCACTGTACGCGCTAACATGCATAAAGTATGCTGATACTTTTTCAGCTGTATCAGTGCAAAACCAATCGATTTTCTTTGATTTGATACAATTTTCAATGACGGCCTACTTCGCCTTAAGCCATTCAAAGCCTTTTTAAGCCAATTTACTTACTTACTTATTTGGCTTTACATCAATTATCTTGATAAAGCCTCGCCAACAATATTTCGCCAATTCCCTCGGTTCATGGCCGCTTCTCTCCATCCTCGACTGTGACCCACGCTCTCCAGGTCCTGGTGTACCTGATCAATCCACCTAGCTCGCTGCGCCCCACGCCTTCTTGTTCCGACCGGATTCGTGGCGAACACCATCTTTACAGGGTTGTTGTCCGGCATTCTTGCAACATGCCCTGCCCAGCGTATCCTTCCAGCTTTAGCTACCTTCACGATACTGGGTTCGCCGTAGAGTTGAGCGAGCTCGTGGTTCATCCTTCGCCGCCACACGCCGTTCTCCTGCACGCCGCCGAAGATCGTCCTTAGCACTCGGCGTTCGAAAACCCCAAGAGCTTGCAAGTCCTCCTCGAGCATAGTCCACGCCTCATGCCCATAGAGGACTACCGGTCTTATGAGCGTTTTGTACATCGTGCATTTGGTGCGGGGGTGAATCTTTCTTGACCGCAGTTTCTTCTGGAGCCCATAGTAGGCACGACTTCCGCTGATGATGCGCCTTCGTATTTCCCGACTAACATTGTTGTCAGCCGTCAACAAGGATCCGAGGTAGACGAACTCGTCCACCACCTCGAAGGTATCCCCGTCTATCGTAACACTGCTTCCTAGGCGGGTCCTGTCGCGCTCAGTTCCGCCAACCAGCATGTACTTTGTTTTCGACGCATTCACCATTAGCCCGACTCTTGTTGCTTCGCGTTTCAGGCGGGTGAACAAATCTGCCACCGTTTCAAATTTTCTCCCAATAATATCCATGTCGTCCGCGAAGCAAACAAATTGTCCGGATCTCGTGAAAATCGTGCCTCGACTGTTAAGTCCGGCTCTCCGCATGACACCTTCAAGCGCAATATTGAACAACAGGCACGAAAGTCCATCGCCCTGTCGTAGTCCCCGCCGAGACTCGAACGAACTGGAGTGTTCGCCCGAGATCTTCACGCAGTTTTGCACACCGTCCATCGTTGCTCTGATCAATCTTGTGAGCTTCCCGGGAAAGCTGTTCTCATCCATGATTTTCCATAGCTCTATGCGGTCGATACTATCGTATGCCGCCTTGAAATCGATGAACAAATGGTGCGTAGGGACCTGGTACTCACGGCATTTCTGGAGGATTTGCCGCACGGAAAAGATCTGGTCCGTTGTCGAGCGGCCGTCGATGAAACCTGCTTGATAACTTCCCACGGACTCGTTTGCTATAGGTGATAGACGACGGAAGAGAATCTGGGATAGCACTTTATAGGCGGCGTTTAGGATGGTGATTGCACGATAATTTTCACACTCCAGTTTGTCGCCCTTTTTGTAGATAGGGCATATAACGCCTTGCTTCCACTCCTCCGGTAGCTGTTCCGTTTCCCAGATTCTGACTATCAGCCGATGCAGACAAGCGGCCAACCTGTCCGGGCCCATCTTGATGAGTTCGGCTCCGATACCATCCTTGCCAGCGGCTTTGTTGTTCTTGAGCTGTTGAATGGCATCCTTAACTTCCCCCATCGTGGGAGCTGGTTGATTTCCGCTATCCGCTGTGCTGACGTAGCCATCGCCTTCGCTGTCCTGACCTTCTGTGCCTGTGTTCTCTGCGCCATTCAGGTGTTCATCGTAGTGCTGCTTCCACCTTTCGATCACCTCGCGTCCGTCCGTCAAGATGCTCCCATCCTTATCCCGGCACATCTCAGCTCGCGGCACGAAGCCTTTGCGGGATGTGTTGAGCTTCTGATAGAACTTCCGCGTTTCTTGAGAACGGTACAGCAACTCCATCTCTTGGCATTCCACCTCTTCCAGGCGGCGCTTTTTGTCCCGGAATAGGCGGGTTTGCTGTTTCCGCTTCAGTCTGTATCGTTCCACGTTTTGCCGCGTACCATGCTGCAGCATTGCAGCCCGCGCTGCATTCTTCTCCTCTAAAACCTCTTGGCACTCCTCGTCGAACCAATCGTTTCTTGAGCTCCGTTCCACATATCCGACAACGCTTTCGGCAGCGTCGTTAATGGCTGCTTTGACTGTCCTCCAGCAGTCCTCAAGAGGGGCCCTATCGAGCTCGCCCTCATCCGGCAACGCTGCCTCAAGATGCTGCGCGTACGCATTGGCGACATCCGGTTGTTTCAGCCGCTCGAGATTGTACCGGGGCGGGCGTCGGTACCGTACATTGTTGATGACGGATAGTTTTGGGCGCAGTTTCACCATCACCAGGTAGTGGTCGGAGTCAATGTTGGCGCCACGATAGGTTCTGACGTCGGTTATGTCGGAGAAGTGCTGTCCATCGATCAAAACGTGGTCGATTTGCGATTCTGTCTGCTGAGGTGATCTCCAGGTGTACCGATACGGGAGGCTGTGCTGGAAATAGGTGCTACGAATGGCCATGTTCTTGGAGGCGGCAAAATCTATCAGTCGTAGGCCGTTCTCGTTCGTCAGCCGGTGGACGCTGAACTTTCCAATCGTCGGTCTGAACTCCTCCTCCTGGCCAACCTGAGCATTCAAATCTCCTATGATGATCTTGACGTCGTGGCTTGGGCAGCGGTCGTACTCGCGTTCGAGCTGCGCGTAAAATGCGTCCTTGTCATCATCAGTGCTTCCGGGGTGTGGGCTATGCACGTTGATTATGCTGAAGTTAAAGAATCGGCCTTTGATTCTTAACTTGCACATTCGTTCATTGATCGGCCACCACCCGATCACGCGCCTTTGCATGTCACCCATCACTATAAAAGCTGTTCCCAGCTCGCGTGTGTTGCCGCAGCTCTGGTAGATGGTATGATTACCTCTAAACGTTCGCACCAATGCTCCTGTCCAGCACACCTCCTGCAGCGCTACGATGTCGAAACCGCGGGTCTTCAGTACATCGGAGAGTATGCGAGTACTTCCAATGAAGTTGAGAGATTTGCAGTTCCACGTAAGCCAATTTAAGTCATTTAAAGCCGTTTAAAAACATTTTAAGCCGTTTCGAGCTGTTTTAAGCCGTCTTTTACTGGTTTAATTTTATTTAACTGTTTTAAGCCGTTTAAAGCCATTTTAAACCATTTAAAGCCGTTTTAATCCGGTTTAAGCTGTTTTAAACTGTTTTAAGCTGTGTTAAGCCATTTTAAGCCTTTTTCACCATCTTTACCATTTTGAGCCGTTTTAAGCCGTATTAAGCCATTTTAAGCCGTTTTGAGCCATTCAAAGGCTTTTTAGGCCATTTCAAGCCGCAGCCGTTTTAAGCTGTTTTAAGCCGTTTTTAGCCATTTTTACCATTTTGAGCCGTTTTTAACCATTTAAAGGCGTTTTAAGCTGTTTTAAGCCGTTTTAAGCCATTCAGAGCCGTTTTAAGTTTTAATCACCTTATTTATAAGATCAAAACATTACATATTTTCAACAAAAATATGATTCACCTTTTAATATAAATTTTGTTTACGATAAATTATACGGCAACTTATTTTTATTCAGGGTGTCTACTACCTGGAAAAACCTGGAATTATCAGGGAATTTTACTCAACCTGGAAAATACCTGGAATTCTCAGGGAATTTCGACCATAATCAGGGAAATTATGATGAGGCAGTAATTCATGATAGAATATTTTCACGCCAAAGTATTTTTGCGTCATAACTAAAGCTATCAGCTATCATAACAGAGCTATCATTAATTGCCAGAAAACTCTCTTCATTCGAAAAAAAATTCGGCTGCGCCGCTCTCAACATACTATATGAGCTATTCAGTGAGGATCTATTCGAGTATGAAATTTCATCAGCTTATCAAAACATGATCTAAAATTATTCGGTAAAGGATTAACATATCTAGGGCTGGTAGCAGGTTTCTTTTTAGATACCATTTCTATGCAAGTCTCTAAAAAGTATCTATTTTTGATAAAAAGTGTCTAAAGTCTCTATTTTGATCAAAATAGTCTCTAAGGTCTCTTTTTTCCATAACTTGCTTGCAGATAACTGAGATGCAATTTCTTCTCGTATTTCTCGAGAACAGCTTCAAGAAATATCCTTGTGGTTTCTCCAGAGATTTTATCAGGAATTCTTCAAGAAATTCTTTTAGCATATTTTTCATAGGATGCTTACACGAGTTCCTCCATAATTTGCTTCAGGAAATCCTTGAACATTTCAACGTTACTACCTCTAGTAATTTTCTCAGGGAGTACTTTGAACAAAGACTTTCCTGGGACTTCCTCCAGATATTTTTCACTAACTATTCAACCGAGTTCTACAGTAGTTTATTTAAGAGATATCTAAAGTTTCCCACAGAATTTCTCCCAAGAAAACCCGACAAGAATTTCAACGCCATTTCATCTACGGTTATTCTTTAGTTTTTTTTTCTAGGAATTTCTCCAGCATTTCATCCAACAATTACTGGAGTTTATCCAAACATTTTTCATTTTACATAAGTAACTGTAACAAAAGATACCCGTAAATTTGCTTCAGGAATGCTTCTCGAATTTTCCCAACAATTTTTTAGCTTTCTGGGAAATTTCATTCGAATTTCTTTGGATAAAACTCCTGGAAGAATGCTTGAGAAAACAGTTTTGAAAACTTATTTGAGAAATCTCTTAGAATTAATAGAGGAATTTCCGAAGAAATCGTAGGAGCAATCTCTGAAGTAATTCTTGAAGGTATACTTAGAGAAAATTGTACTCAAAATCTAATAAAAATTCTAAAGAACAATTTTGTAGAAAATCCTGAGAAATCCTTGGAGACATCTGAAGAAGATTCTGGTTGAATATTACAACATGTTTTTAACGGGAGTCTTGGAGAATGTGCTAGAAATACTGATTGGAGAATCACCGGATAAAATTCTCGAGGACTAAGGGCTTTTCCAAAAATATCTGAAATAATATGTGAAAGAATTTCTGATGAAAGCCTTGAGATATTTTTTTGTGATATTTAAAAAATCCTGGTTCTATTTTGAGATATTCAAAACAAATTTTTTGGAGGAATTCCTTAGGAAAATTTTTGGAGAGTGAAAATGTCAAATATAGATATCAATCCATCCCTCTTATAATGTCGTCGCAATACATCAATGAATGTCTGTCCTTTACTGGCATATACCAGATGTGCTTGTATATCGTCGTAATGCCACAAAAAAAATGAAAAAAATTTTTTTTAGAGAATTGTCTGGTCTGATCAAACTATTTTGTCCTGGTTCCTGTTAGGTTTCGTTTTTTGATTACTGTTTTGTCTCTTTTCGGTCTCTTTTTGGTTGCTTTTCAATCTCTTTTTTTTGGGAAGAGATTTCTAAATTTCATAGTTTAAACAAACTTATTTATCATGCACAATTCTGTAAATTATTGTAAAATATTTAATTCCAGAAAAAACGATTTTCAAAAAGTAAACTGGAATTTAAACAACTTTAAATTCAAAATTTCGAACAATCACGATTAATTTAGATTTTTTCGAATGAAATGCAAAAAATTGTCATTTATTATATTGCCACAGTTCTCGCATAACTTATGATCTCGCCCTAAAAGCCATTGGTAACCATGTGTGTAGATCGTTGTTTCTAAGCATTTGAATGGAGTTTCACGTTATTTAACGACGATATGGTGAAAAAAGGATCATTCCATACTTGCCAGTAGTGTTGGTTTGGATACTTAAGAATACGTTTGCTCAGAAACAACGAGCTACACACATGGTTATCAATGCGGCTTCTTGGGCGTTATCCCAGATTATGCGAGAGTTGAATGTTATACGGTCGAACGTGATTACCCAGGGGCTTGATAATCTGTGTTTGTATTATAAAAAAATGAATTCGAAATCCAAAAGTTATACGAATTATTTGTGGTAATTTAAATATGTAGCAGATGATTAACACGATCCATTCAATTTGGGATATTTTAAAGAATTTGGCTTTTTTTGCTGATACATCGGTAAACTTAGTATTTATTGTAAAATATTGACACATATCCAAATAAAGTTTAATTTTGCGCCCATGAAGCTGTCTTAGTTATCCAAACGACCGATTGAAATAAATGATACATAATTTGTACTAAACATTTTCAAGAAGACACATACTGATGTACTTGAAAGTTCCGTTCAGTTCACAGAGCTCTTACAAACGCAATAAAAGGCATCATCATTGGCCAATACAATTCATTTGAATAAAACTTAGCTTTGGTTATTATCATCTGCATATTGTAATATTGGATATTGGAATAGTTTCAGCATGCTTTACATAATGGTTAGAAGTGTATAAATACCTATCAAATCGAAAACACTTTAAAATTTGTCATTATATTGTTTTAGACATATAAAATTAGAGTATTTCTTGAACCTAGAATTATTCTATAAAACCTGGAAAAACCTGGAAATATCAGGGAATTTCATTTCGGTGAACGAGTAGACACCCTGTTATTTTTATTTTGAACTAGTGGTCACGGCAAACTTCGTCTTGCCATCAAGTAGGCTGTTGAAAAACGCTATTGATCGTCCTATATAAAATTACAGTTTCGTTCGCGCTCGTTTTTTCAACTTTCCCGGTAAATATCCTGGGATTGTTATACACACAAACACGTCGGAACCCTTGACGAACAAAACTGAGAAAGAATCATTCAAATCCGTTGACCCGTTTGTAAGCCATTTCGTGACATACAAACACCATTCCATTTTTATTTATATAGGGAAAGTGTACCAGTTATGGCCATAGTGGTTCTCTATTTGGCCATATGCAAAATTTGGATAACTTTTACATTTGTAATCTTTTTGAATATTTTAACATCAAGATTTATCCTTTATTTTACTGCTAAAACACAAAAGATTTTTCAAAATGTGAAGGGATTCAAGATATCACGTATGGCGAAATAGGGAACCACTATGGCCATAACTGGTACACCTACCCTATATATATATATTTTTTTTTTTTTTTGAAATTTATTATAAAAAGATGATTAAATCGTGACTCATTATTGAATTAAGATCGTTGTAGCTTGGAGATGGAGCATTTTTTGGTATTCTTTTTAATAATAGCTCGGGGACCTGATATATCAAGTTCATGTTATTTAGTTTTTTTTTTATTATTAGAAGAATTTTCTTTCAAAATAAATACCGCCAGTGTGCCCGTTATTCTCCCTTCTTACCAAAGTGTGAGTTTTCCAAAGAACTTGGATGCACCAGTCACACTGATAGTTGTACTCATTCCAAAGTGGAAAAAACTTTCGCAAATTATTTGTTGTCTCTTTCATTCCAATGTTGTTGCTATATGCTAGTGGTCATCATAGCCGCGGTGCTTCAGAGTTAGAAAGGGAACAGCGACGGAAATAGAAAGAGAACAAAGCCCGTTACCCGCTCACTTGAGCCACTCGAGAGAGAGCGAGCGGAAAAGTAGGCGTTGCCCTAACGAAAGTGTCTTTCGCTCTACGGTGAAATTTTTATGAATGAAAACCTTTGCACGATACGCTAATGCTGCCACGGCGAGGTTCAACCATCCATGTGTTGGTGTAATCTCGCTTCTATTTCTGTGATTGGCGGTGAACTTGGTGGTCCAAATCGTTGTAATACACTCTCTGCATATGAACGAAAAACAAATTTGGGACACGCCTCGCCGCATCATTCAAAGATGAATGTAATAAACTCAATAATTTGAAGAAGAGTTCGTTTCTCATGGCCGGCTTGGGCAATTTAATACACAATTACACTGAGAACTTTTCTTCTAAAGAAGTACATCGGATACATTGTCTCAATTGATATGTTTTTATTCAGCATGACGACTTTTTTAGGAATTATTTAAAGAGGAAATATAAGGATCACATTCCGGGACGCGCATCGTTTCTAAATGTACTACATTGTCAGGACAACATTGCTCGTCGTACACAGCTCGCGTGTCTTGCAATGTCGATAAGACTATGTTGATGGTTTTAACTTCATCCTTGCGTATTAAGAATACTAAAAATGAAAGAAATGGCTTCAATTCCTTGTATCGGTCCTTTTGAACCGTAATCCTCTTTTTTTACTTCCCAAATCTGCTGTACGAATCATAGACTGAAAAAAAGCAAAAAAAAACATCTGCAGTTTTTCAGAAAGTTAGGTATCTTACAAATTTGCGAAAACATAATCTTAAGTAAACAAAAAAAAAGATAACTCGCAAAGTTATTGTTTTTATTATTATTATATTTATTATAATGGTGTCCGCCCTTGGCGACTTCACCACTAAATAAAAAGATTTAGATAGCATTGGGCATGTTACACAAATTTGCAAGAGGTACAGCCCTGGTATAATCTTTGGCTGTCAGACAATATTAACATATATTCAAACTATCAAAACTTGTCCTAGCCACGTCTTTACGGATATAGGTGAGTGAGAGATTATGATTATTTGGACGCCTACTCTAAAGAATTACAGCAATCTGTACGGATTGATGTGGTGGAGATTATTGGTAAAGATAATTGCCATAGAATTTTTAGATCACATTTCAAGCTGGGATAGAACTCATTTACTTTTGCTTAGTGAGCATAAGCGGTACAGGTTATTCATGTAGAGTGTAGATCATTGATTTACTAATGGTGGTAAGCTCCATCGAAGTTAATACGCGATAATACGGAGATGCTTAACCAAAATTGTAGTTTGTCCACATTTAGTTTAAATATGGTACAAAATATATTCAAACCATCAAATTATAAATAGGCTCAAATTTAAGACAACGCTTCAATTTTTAAAATAGAGAGGCGCATTTAAATCTTTGAATTTTGCATTTATTTTAAGGTGAAGATGAATCGAAGCCAAGCGTCATATTTTCAAGAGCACAAATCTGGAGAACCACACACCCTGTTGAGTTGAAGACTTAATCGATTGATCACCACAAGCTAGTGATCAATCGATTAGGTTTTCAGCTTAAACGGATGTTTGGTTCTCCAGATCTGTGCTCTTGAAAACTTAAAGTTTGGCTTCGACTCATATTCATAAAAGAAAGGTTATTCCGCGCGAATTTTTTGGTATTTCATAATTCATAATCGTTTAGAATTTTTTTTCTACGAAAATTCATCTAGATTGGGCGTTTGTACCAGTGATAGAGGCAATAATACCGGGTTGAGGAATAAAAAATCGCCAAAAAATAACGGATGCTCGTTTTTATATCTGAATACGTTATTCAAAAGCTTTTCTATCCTATTTCCTGTAAAAAAAACAATCTTAGAATGATAAAATCATTGCATCTTTCAGAAAAGCTTTTCCTCCATTACTGGAACATGTTTCTGTAATAGTGGTATTTGCTAACTTCTGTTGCTATAATAGTGGTTTATATTGATTTTTGCAATTTCTCATCGTACTAGGCTGTTTTTCATCACGCCAATCTGTCATGAAACGGCCTACTTTCCTGCACTGAAGTATGCAGTGCGGGAATAGTAGTTTACGGAACAAGTTGCAGAATGATGATTTCTACAGCACGAGTCGAAAATTTATCCTACGAGGCTTATCGAGTAGGATAATTAAGACGCGTGCTGTAAAAATCGAGTTCTGCAACGAGTTACGTACAACATTTTTTGCAATTTCGTAGAAGACCATTTGAGGGTTTATATCGGAATGCATTCACCATTATTTTTCAATTTCTGAAAAATTGTGGTGTTATGATTCATTACGCAACTCAAAACAGTTACGTAATGAGAAAGCGTTGCGTAATGAATCATTACAGCACTGGTTTCAGTTGCGTAATGACTATTCCCGCACTGCATACTTCAGTGCAGGAAAGTAGGCCGTTTCATGACAGATTGGCGAGATGAAAAACAGCCTATTACGATGGGAAATTGCAAAAAGTCGCATTCCGACAATAGAAATATTAGTAGTAGAACGCTAGTAGCGTTGTTGTCACAAAACTGAATTTAATTATTATTACCTTTAATAATGGGTTTTTATTGTTTGTTCAATACCATTTCGTTGTTTTGGTTTTGAAAATTAATCTGACACTTTGAGGCCCGGTACTCACGCTGTCAGTTCGTGCCAAACTAGATGTTGATAACACGAACAACAGCGACATTAGCATTCTTAGGTTAATGCTTCTACTATTCCGACATTATTTCTGATACCCTCAAGTGGTCTTCTACGAAATTGCAAAAAAAAGATGTAAGTAACTCGTTACAGAACTCGATTTTTACAGCACTCGTCGTGATAAATTTACAACTCGTGCTGTAAAAATCCTCATTCTGAAACTTGTTCCGTAAACTACTATTCCCATTGAATCTCACTATTGCAGGAACGCCCCACTAGTAATAGTGAGATTCAATGGGAATAGTAGTTTACGGAACAAGTTTCAGAATGAGGAATAAATATAAAAAATGCCTATAACACGCTTGAAACGGCACTACCACTATTATTGGTACACACACTACCGTTGGATCAGCCACCTCATCCATTTTAATTTTTTTTAGATCTTACGTAACTTTGTTAGAACTCCATCATTTTTTTTTCAATTTTTCATCGTAATAAATAGTTTCTGTCACGCCAATCTACCATGAAGTTGCCTACTTTTCTGCACTGAATTAGGCAGTGTTGTATAATCATTACTCAACGGAAATTTACCAAATAAGGATGATAGTGTTGTCTAATAACACAGAACACCTAGATATAAGAAATGCATGTTATGTTTGGAATGATACTAATAAAGAAAAAAATAATAATAAAAAAATAAAAAACTCAACTGAAATCGTTATGATTTGTTTGCAATTTTTCATCGTAATAGGCTGTTTTTCATCACGCCAATCTGTCATGAAACAACCTACTTTCTTAAACTGAATTATGTAGCACTGATTTCAGTTGTGTAATGACTCATTACGCAACGCCTTTTCATTCCACAACTGTTTTAGTTACGTAATGAATCATCATCCCAAAATTTTCAGAAAATGCAAAATGATGTGATTTCTGATATCCTCAAGTATTCTTTTGAGAAATTGCAAAAAATGTTGTACGCAGCTCGTTGCTTTTTTTCAGCGACTTGTGCTGTAAAAATCATCTTCCAGTAACTTATATAATATGTTATTTCGATCACTCTGTATTCTTGCGAATATTATTCACAAGTTCCGTTAGCATTACCTAGGTATACAAATTTCATCAGATTTATTAGTTTTCTTTCTTAAATTGCTTATTTAAGGCTAAGTAGCCCGTCATTCGTTTTGGCAGCCATGTTCACATAGCAGCTCGCAATTTCAAAGTGATAAATCTCGGTCCCCATAGAACATATTGATCTGGAAAAGTATCACTAAATGCGCTAACATGCAGAAACTTTGCTGATACTTTTTCAGTTAAATCAGTGCAATGCCAACTGATTTTCTTTAATTGTGACATGATAAATTTCAACGACGGCCTACTTCGTCTTAATCTGAAAGTGACACTTGTTCAAAAAATGTCTGTTGAAATTCTTAGTGCAGGGATAAAATAGCCAAGAAATTGCTGGAATAGAGTAGGTCAATAGGTCAACGGTATGGATAAATATCAAATTTCACCCGCGTTTCTAAAATATAAGCATGGCTTGTTGATGTTTATTACTAGTTTGAAGCCTTGTGAAACATTTGAATTAAACATTTGAAATTGTCTTAAGGTTTTTAAAAATTGGTTTTAAAAAGCGTTGTATATGTACTAATTATGGCAATAGTGTTCCAAGCATTCGACATAAAGGTGTACCAATTGTGGACTATCGAATATTTGCACTAAATGAACTCAAATACCATCCAGAATGAATGATAATGCGATGCTAATAAGTAATGAAGTGATTGCAGTGCGCATCGTGCCTTCGTGCTGTGCGTACACGAATTCTCTCTGCTCTTGGAAGTTTTGTTAAAAACTACCTAAAGCAATAAAACAGTACTTTTCAGTGCTACAAAAACAGTACTTTTCAGTGCTAAAATTCAAAACAGTACTTTTCAGTGCTACTAAAACAGTACTTTTCAGTACTATTTTTTCTACTATTGATCCCTTTACGATCCTTGTTTGGACCCGTGCCTTCGATTTTTCGTTGGACCCGTTGGCGAAAGCTAGCGGTGGTAATCCTTCTTGGACACCGTCTTGGGAAAAAACCTCTCGATGGTCACGTCTTCTTATTCACTAAACATGGTTGCAACAACAAATAAAAGGAAGGGTGAATCTCTGAATTCACAACTTCCTTCCAAAAAAGTGGGATTTAAAACTGTCACTACACGTGGCAAGAATGGAAGAAAGGACGTTTCTCCGGAATGCGAACTTTCTTCCAAGGGTGAAATGAATAATTGTATTGAAATGAGCAATCAGTTCGATGCTCTAGACAAATTTTCCGAACACCAAATCGAAGCAGCCTCTAGCCCAGGCTCTTTGATTCAAGTGAGGAAGCAAAGAGTGCCGCCTATCGTGGTCAGTTGTTCCGAATTTGGGGGATTTAGGCAGGA
The DNA here is from genome assembly GCF_002204515.2 of Aedes aegypti. Lineage (NCBI taxonomy): Eukaryota > Metazoa > Arthropoda > Insecta > Diptera > Culicidae > Aedes > Aedes aegypti. The sequence continues at coordinate 203,317,057 of NC_035109.1, read as the reverse complement.
GATCTTGAACTCCATTAGGGGAATCAAGGTTTCCTTCCAAATCGCAAAGAAAGGAGACTGTCGCGTTTTGCCGGAAACTCTTAAAGATCGCGAACTTCTTCTCAAACATCTTGAAGAGAAGAAGCACAAATTTTTTACTTACTGAACGTTTGTTCAAAATTGTCTTGAAAGGTCTCTCAAGTGACTATGAATCACCTGAAGAGATCAAAAATGGAATAAATGATTTACTTGGATTTTCCCCAGTTCAAGTAATCATTATGAAAAAGAGAACCCATTGTTCGGAAAGGGCTTTCTCATGAATTTTATTTAGTTCACTTTAACAAAAAAGAACTAAATAATATTAAAGCTTTAGAAAAAGCAAAACTTTTGTTTGATGTCCGTGTGACATGTGCCGTCGGTGCCAAAAGTGGGGTCATGGTACAAAAAATTGTCGCATGGATGCTAAATGTATGATTTGCGGAGGTTCTTCCCACGCTAAGGACGTCTGTCCTGTGAAAGAAGATACCAGAAAGTTTGAATGCGCCAATTGCAAGGGCCCTCATAAAGCTAAATTTTGGGAATGCCCTTCACGCAAGAGAGTCGTTGAGGCTCGTGCCAGGCAGATGAAGGATAATATCCGTTACGATAACGGCCGTTTCCGGAATTTGCCTGGTAGAGTATCGAACAATGCTCATTTTTCAGTTAACGATCGCTTGATCATGAATCATACCCATCAGGAAGATCATAATCATGCTCATTCACAAACTAATTTTAATCCGTCGGGTAGCCATTCGAATCTTTCAATTTCGAATGTATCTACCCACGGTAAATCCTTTGCCAATATCGTAGCAGGAAATTCGAACTCCTCCCCTGTTCGATCCATGGGTACCCATTCTACTTGTTTCAAATCAAATGGAAAAAACCTTACCGCCACATGTAACTCCGCATCTTCGTCTACCGGAAATTCTAATGGGAAATCACATGACATGTCTGCCTCTGATTTTAATTTTCTAACTGAACAATTGAATCTAATGATTGATGCAATGTTCAAAGCCACCACTATGACTGAAGCAGTCCAAGTAGGTGTAAAATTTACAAATTAAATTGTTATTGGATTACGTTTTTCTAATGGATCCAAATAATAATTTAAATATTTTAAATTGGAATGCTCGTTCTCTGAACGGTAAAGAGGACGAGCTGTTTAATTTTCTTACAGTTAATAACGTGCATATAGCAGTTATTACCGAAACGTATTTGAAACCTGGATCTAAACTCAAAAGAGATCCTAACTTTTTTTGTTTATCGTAATGATCGACTTGATGGGGCATGTGGGGGAGTTGCAATCATCATTCATAGGCGTATAAAACATCAACTGTTTTCGTCATTTGAAACTAAAGTTTTTGAAACTTTAGGTGTTTCTGTTGAAACACAGTTTGGTAAATATACTTTCATAGCTGCCTATTTGCCTTTTCAATGCTCTGGACAGCAAGTTAATTTGCTCCAAACTGACTTGCGTAAATTGACTCACAATAAGTCAAAATGTTTTGTCATTGGTGACTTTAATGCCAAACATCGGTCATGGAATAATTCTCAAAGTAATTCCAACGGCAGAATTTTATTTGATGAGTGCTATTCACGATATTTCTCAATTCAATACCCTGATAGCCCCACATGTTTTTCCTCTTCTAGCATCTACGATTGATTTGGTCCTAACCGACTCTAGTCATCTTTGTAGCCAACTAATTACTCATGCTGATTTTGATTCTGATCATGTCCCTGTTACATTTCAAATATCCCAAGAAGCGATTCTCAATCCTATCAGCCACACTTTCAATTATTTACGAGCCGACTGGAATATATATAAAACGTATGTTGACTCTAATCTTGATGTTAACATTTCTTTAGAAACTAAACTTGATATCGACAATGCTCTTGAAACTTTAACAAATTCCATTGTTGAAGCCCGGAGCATTGCAATTCCAAAATGTGATGTAAAATTTGAATCCGTGATTATAGACGATGATCTTAAACTCTTGATCCGTCTTAAAAACGTGAAAAGAAGGCAATTTCAACGCACTCGCGATCATGCTATGAAAATTATATGGCAGGATTTGCAGAAAGAAATCAAGAAACGTTTTGCTCAATTAAGAAACAAAAATTTTGAAAATAAAATTTCTCAATTGGACCCTGGCTCTAAGCCCTTTTGGAAATTATCTAAAATCTTGAAAAAACCTCAGAAGCCAATACCGGCATTGAAAGAGGAAAACAAATTATTACTAACTAATTGCGAAAAAACTCAAAAACTTGCTATGCAGTTTGAAAGCGCACACAATTTTAATTTAGGACTTACTAGTCCAATTTAAAATGAAGTTACTCAGGAGTTCGAAAATATTCTCAATCAAGAGAACGTTTTCGAAAATGCCTGGGAGACTGATTTGGAAGAAGTGAGAACTATTATTAAAAAAATCAAAAACATGAAAGCTCCTGGCGATGATGGAATTTTCTACATCCTCATCAGGAAACTTCCAGAGAGTAGCTTATCATTTTTAGTTGATATATTTAACAAATGTTTTCAATTAGCATATTTTCCTGACAAATGGAAAAATGCTAAGGTTGTTCCAATTTTAAAATCTCCATCAGTAAACTTTTTGAAAAGGTTATTTTGAACAGAATGATGGCCCTCATCAACGAAAATTCAATTTTTGCCAATGAACAGTTCGGATTCCGCCATGGACATTCGACCACTCATCAACTTTTACGTGTAACAAATTTGATCCGTTCCAACAAATCTGAAGGCTATTCTACTGGTCTTGCTCTTCTAGACATAGAAAAAGCATTCGACAGTGTTTGGCATGAAGGTTTGATTGTAAAATTAAAAAACTTTAATTTTCCAACATACATTGTTAGAATAATTCAAAGTTTTATGTCAAATCGTACACTTCAGGTTAATTATCAGAACTCCAGATCTGAAAAACTTCCTGTAAGAGCTGGTGTTCCTCAAGGCAGCATTTTGGGACCAATATTATACAATATTTTCACTTCTGACTTACCTGAGTTACCTCAGGGATGTCAAAAATCTTTGTTTGCGAATGACACAGACTCCACCAAAGGACGAAGCCTGCGTGTCATCTGTAGTCGATTGCAAAAAAGTTTGGACATTTTTTCTTCATACTTGCAAAAATGGAAGATTTCTCCTAATGCTTCCAAAACTCAACTAATAATATTCCCACATAAACCAAAAGCTCTTTATTTGAAACCTTCAAGTAGACATGTTGTCACGATGAGAGGGGTTCCAATAAATTGGTCAGATGGAGTTATCAGGTATCAGGTATCAGAAGGCCGGCTCCAAAGGCACGTTCCCCACCAGTTGGGAGATTTGTGCCATCGCCATATTTGAGCCTATTTCATCATCTACCCGATGGGAGAGGAAAGGGAAGGGAAAGATGGGAGGAAATAGGAGTGGGTCCCTTGAAGAGGGAAGATCGCATAAGCGAAATGAGAGCATGTAGCTCCATACCACAATGGGTTCGAACAGCGCCCTAAAAAGGGCACTGCAAAACGCGTGAGCGTAAAGAGAGCCTATAGCTCATTACCACAGCGGGTTAAGAATAACAGGATGTCCTGAAGATTCAGGCTTCTGTATTCAGTTTCACTTAATAAGTGTTTACCAAGTAATTGGAATCGCATTTGCGCAAAAACTGGACAGTTACATATCAGGTGATACGAAGTTCCATAATCGGAGTCACAACTATCACACACAAATGAGTCAGCACGCTGAATATTTGCCATGTGATAGTTGAGTCGGCAGTGGCCTGTCAACGCTCTGACCAAGAGACTGCAATTCTGCTTTGACAGATTTGTTAAATACTTCGCCACCTTTGGAGATGGCTCAGTAATATACAATTTTGTTTGACGACACGACTCCAAACTATTCCAATATTGCTTGTGCTGAGTTGCCGCCCAAGAGTTTATCTGAAGCTTCACCCAGCACTTCGAAATTGGAATAGCCGGCTCAGGGCCAATGAAGTCATGCGATGCTCCATCGCGAGCTAGCTCATCAGCCAATTCATTTCCAGCGATGGAAGAATGGCCAGGTACCCATACAAGGTTTACAGAGTTGACTGAATTCAGTTCCTCAATTTGAGTTCGACATGCGATAACAAGCTTCGACCTTGAGTTGGCCGAAGCGAGAGCTTTTATAGCAGCCTGACTATCTGAACAGAAGTATATGACTTTACCCATTACGCGCTGTTGAAGTGCTGATTGCACTCCACACATAAGAGCAAATATTTCCGCCTGAAAAACGGTGCAGTTTCTACCAAGTGAGTAAAACTGATTCAGCCTTAGCTCACGAGAATATACTCCTGCACCAGCTCTACCTTCAAGAAGGGAGCCATCAGTGTAACATACTATATTGTTTGATATACTTCTTTCCAAATAGCCAGACGTCCACTCTTCCCGTGAAGGGAATTGTGTGGTAAATGTCCTGTAAGGAAAGTTACAAGCAATTGTGAGATCACTTGGAGCAAGGACAATTTTGTCCCAATTCACCAAAAGTGGAAACAACGAAGTGTGTGTAGATCTACGATTCACTGGATTTTTCTCCAGTAGATCCAGTACCCATAAACGGTAAGAGCAAGAAAGTGCTTCTTGTTTAAGATATATGTGTAGTGGCGCAACGTCGAAAAGGGCCTCGAGCGCTGCTGTGGGAGTTGTAGAGAACGCACCAGACATCGCCATCAAGCACATCCTTTGGAGATGGCCCAATTTTGATTGGATTGTTCTCACTTCGCCCTTTTGCCACCACACAAGACATCCATATGCCAATATTGGTCGAACAACTGTTGTGTAAATCCATTTGATATATTTGGGTTTGAGGCCCCAAGTTTTACCAAAGGTTCGCCGGCATTGACCGAAGGCCATGCAAGCTTTTTTGACTCTGAAATCAATGTGAGGTGTCCATGAAAGTTTGGAATCTAGAATGACTCCGACATACTTTACTTGATCAGTCACATTAATCTCAGTGCCAAAAAGACGTAAAGGTCGAATTCCATCGCGGTTTCGTCTTTCCGTAAAAAGAACAATAGATGTTTTATTCGGGTTAACCGAAAGGCCATATTGGCGACACCAACTCTCGACTACCTGAAGAGCACTTTGCATCAGGTCGAATAGGGTGCTTATGCACATACCAACTATCAGAGCTAGATAGTCGTCGGCAAATCCATAAGTTGGAAAACCGCAATTATTGAGTTGCCTCAATAGCGTATCTGCTACGAGATTCCACAAAAGTGGTGACAAGACTCCCCCTTGGGGGCATCCGCAAACACTCAATTTTCGAATCGCTGATTGACGCAATGTCGAGAAGAGATGTCGGTTTTTGAGCATTTGATGAATCCAATTGGTAATCATTGTAGGTAGCCCATGGTTTCGTGCGGCTTCCAATATGGCATCGAAAGACACGTTATCAAAGGCACCCTCAATATCCAAGAAAACACCCAAGCACGATTGCTTCTGAGCGAATGCTTTCTCGATATCGTATACAACTTTGTGTAAAAGAGTCACAGTGGACTTTCCAGATTGGTAAGCATGTTGATTCACATGAAGAGGCATGTTTGCCAAATAAACATCACGGATGTGATGATCGATAATCCGTTCCAGACATTTCAGAAGAAAAGAGGTCAGACTGATTGGTCTAAAACTCTTCGCTTCCTCATACGACGCACGTCCTCCTTTTGGGATAAACTTTACAGTAATATCACGCCAGGATTTGGGAATGTACCCGGTAGCAAAACTGCTTACAAGTAGCTTTTTCAAAACATGTTTGATAAACTCAAATCCCTTTTGGAGCAGAACAGGATAAATCCCATCCGCTCCTGGAGATTTGAAAGGAGCAAAACTATTAAGTGCCCATTGAATCGATTCAGTAGTTACGATACTGCGAGCCGAGGCCAGAGACTCGTAACTACATGAAAAGACATTTGATTCATCCGTAGATGCTATGTCCACACATCCGGGGAAGTGTGTATTGAATAAACATTCTAAAACTTCTTCATCGGAAGAAGTAAAGTCACCATTAGGTAAGCGAATTTCGTTCACTTGGAAATCCTTAGATTTTGCAAGAATTTTGTTCAACCGACTGACTTCACTCAAACTGGAAACATTTGTACAAAGGTTTTTCCAGCCGGATCGTTCAGCAGAACGAAGAGCCTTCTTGTAAGCCTTGCGAGCTGACTTGAACGACTCTGATCCAGCTGAACGGCGTCTGTTCCAACTCCTTCTACATTGTTTCCTGAGTCTAGTCAGATCGGAATTCCACCATGGGGTCCCTCTTGTAGTCTTTACAGACCGCAGAGGACATGCTTCTTCAAAAGCTTCCATAATGTAGGATGTTGTAGTATCAACGGCATCATCCAGATCACTTGGATTTTCAATGGACGGAGAATATCCATGAAATTTGGTCGCAACCAATTCAATGTAGAGTTCCCAGTTTGTTGACCGGGGATTCCTAAAACGCAAAGTCTGCGCAGTTACATTTGAATGTTCAAAGAAGATGTAGCGATGATCAGATAATGATTCCTCATCTGATACATGCCAATTCGTCAACTCGTGACTGATTCTATTCGAGCAGAGCGTTATGTCTAACACTTCTTCTCTATTAGAAACCATGAAGGTTGGGCGATTGCCTATGTTAAGTAATCCAAGGTCTGTACTACTTAAGTATTCCATCAGACTGGAGCCTCTCAAATTGATATCCGAGCTGCCCCAGATGATGTGATGAGCATTGGCATCACTGCCCACAATCAGCGGAAGGCCTTTTGTTACGCAGTGTACGACAACTCGTTTGAAGTCATCCGTTGGGGATGGTTCATCATGTGGTAAATATACCGAACAATAGACGTATTTCCTGTTGAGGTCACCAACAGAAACATCGATTGTGATAGCACATACATCTCTGGTAGTTAACTCAGAAATGAGTGTAGCAACGATTGCTTTATTAACGAGCACGCATGCGCGGGGCATGGAGCGCGAGTTTGCCATTTCAAGCTTGCTAAAAGTAGCAAAAACTGGGTCCACAAGGTTACCTAGATAGAAGTTCCCTCTACGAAAGTAGGGTTCTTGAACTAGCGCCACTTGGGCTGCACCATTTTGCATGAGTCTGCAAAGATTGATCGTTGCTGTTCTTTTATGCTGAAGATTGATCTGAGCTAACCTAACCGTAGCCACTACCCAAACTAGGCAGGATTAAGCTTTTTGCAATCTCAGCACGAAAAAGACCAGCAACGAAAAAAACCAGATCGGTATCTATTTAAAGTCGCCAAAGGCGAAAGAGCACAGAATACACTGTGTAAAACGCATAATGCGAATCCATATAGGTGATAATTTAAATTAAATGTCAACATATTCATAATCCCACCCTTATTAAGCCTCAAGATAGAGACTGAAGAAGGGCAGCCGATTATCTCGGAGAAACACAAGGTCACCTGCACCATTGCTCCGGGTAGCACAGGAAGGACTCAATACTGTGGAGGGCGCCCTGGTACCCCACAGGCTCCGTTTGCGGTTAGGTTTTATTTAGACCCCCCTAACCATTCATTCTTAGGCACGGTACGCATCACACCATAAATTAGGGGTCACCTGTGAGGTGGACTTTTACCACCGGAACAGGCAATCCGTAGTGTTAATTCTTAGCCAGTTGAAACAACCGCTACCGACACTACGCGGCTATCTAGGCTGCTCGGGAAAAGGAGGTTAATATTGATGATTAACTCCTGACGTGCCCAAGCAGCCAAATGGAAAAATGCTAAGGTTGTTCCAATTTTAAAATCTCCATCAGTAAACTTTTTGAAAAGGTTATTTTGAACAGAATGATGGCCCTCATCAACGAAAATTCAATTTTTGCCAATGAACAGTTCGGATTCCGCCATGGACATTCGACCACTCATCAACTTTTACGTGTAACAAATTTGATCCGTTCCAACAAATCTGAAGGCTATTCTACTGGTCTTGCTCTTCTAGACATAGAAAAAGCATTCGACAGTGTTTGGCATGAAGGTTTGATTGTAAAATTAAAAAACTTTAATTTTCCAACATACATTGTTAGAATAATTCAAAGTTTTATGTCAAATCGTACACTTCAGGTTAATTATCAGAACTCCAGATCTGAAAAACTTCATGTAAGAGCTGGTGTTCCTCAAGGCAGCATTTTGGGACCAATATTATACAATATTTTCACTTCTGACTTACCTGAGTTACCTCAGGGATGTCAAAAATCTTTGTTTGCGAATGACACAGACTCCACCAAAGGACGAAGCCTGCGTGTCATCTGTAGTCGATTGCAAAAAAGTTTGGACATTTTTTCTTCATACTTGCAAAAATGGAAGATTTCTCCTAATGCTTCCAAAACTCAACTAATAATATTCCCACATAAACCAAAAGCTCTTTATTTGAAACCTTCAAGTAGACATGTTGTCACGATGAGAGGGGTTCCAATAAATTGGTCAGATGGAGTTAAGTATCTAGGGCTCATGCTAGATAAGAATTTAACTTTAAAAAACACATTGAGGGCATTCAAGCCAAATGTAATAAATATGTAAAATGTTTCTATCCCCTTATTAATAGAAAATCACAACTTTGTCTTAGGAACAAGCTTTTGATATTCAAACAAATTTTCAGGCCAGCCATGTTGTATGCTGTACCAATATGGACTAGCTGTTGTAATACCAGGAAGAAAGCTCTGCAGAGAATTCAAAATAAAATTTTGAAAATGATTCTGAGACTTCCTCCCTGGTATAGTACCAATGAGTTACATAGAATATCCAATGTTGAAACATTGGAACAAATGTCAAATAAAATAATAAATAATTTCAGGCAAAAATCGTTACAATCTTCTATTGCCACGGTTAATGCGTTATATGTTTAGGTTAAGTATATTCAAAGCGTTTTTTTTTTTTTCTCTTATAAACAGGTGAAATCTACTCATCTGTAAAAAATCTGAACTGCTACGGCAAATGAAATGTAATATGTTGTTAACAAAATGTTAATTAAATCTTGTTTTACCAAATTAGGATTATAGTGTTGTCTAAGAACACAGAACACCTAGATTTAAGAAATGAATGTAATGTTTGCAATGATACTAATAAAGAAACTAAAAAAAAAATGAAGTGATTGCTCATAAAATTTTCCAGAAATATTGTGTTAAATGGGTTCATTTCATTTTCGAAAAGGAGTCGAAATGTGAAAATTCAAAATATGATACAATACAGCATTAATGAACTAACATTACTTTTCCATTTTGGGGAAAAAGAGCGAAAATTTGTGATTGAAAAATCGTAGTAATTGAGCACAAAACTAGAAGATGCTTTACCGAACCATCCCATCGTGAAAGTCAACTGTAAAACAGCTTTATTTTTTTGGCTGATCAAAAAATGTTAACAAACCACCTCCAAAGTATCGCCATAATAGGGTTCTCATACACTCTTTGTACCGGGTATCACCATAGTGGAAATAACACGAAATCCAACTTAAAATGATCATGTTAATAGCTCATCTGCTAAATTTGTTCATTTGTGCTCCCTAGAGAACATACATTTGACGGTTCAAGCAGTTTTACTGGATTAAAATATTAATTTCCTAACGGTTGTCCTTTAGCAAACTGCTAAGAAGGTGACCATGTGTGAGGCAATTTTTTTAAAAGCTTATTGCACGAATGTTCTTATCAAGTTTTAGTTAGCATCAAAAACAGGTAAGTTCATCATTCCTGTGAATATTAGCCATTATATTTTAGTTAAACCATAAGAAAAATCTCTTTTTGTTACCACTATTGCCATAATTGGTACTTCTACCCTATTTGTTTTAAGAATAAAAACTGGTACAGGAATCTTCGTAAACAATGAATAAAACGCTCACTAATAAAATAATGAACATTTTCATGGAAAAGTTTTTCCTCAAGATATTGTAAGAGACATAAATATTTAAAATTGTCATTTCATTAATATTATTGTTAGGATTTACCCCTGTTAACAATTCCAAGGCTGTATTTCCAGAGGGCTTGTTGCAGAATTCAGAAGTTTAAGGAAGGAGTTCTAGCAGATATACCGGCATAGAGTCCCGAAAGTAAGAACTAGTGGTTTTCAAAAAAGTATTTTTAGAGATTTTTATGGATGAAGAATGCTTACTCTCAGTAAAAAAAAATCTACGATTCTAATTGCTTTTTCAAGAATATTCCCTTGAAATCTCAAAAATTCCTAGTGGAACTGATATAGGAATATCTCGACCAAATCTTACGAAAAACTGTGGAAGAATTTCCGGAGGAGTGTTGGAAAAAACATCTAGAAGTATCGATCGATGAATTTAAAGTATTCATGGAAGAAGCAACGGCTCGACCTCTGAAGGAATCAATATATAATTCCCTAGAGATTATTTCGTAGGAATGCAATGGAAGCTTATCTAACAGAATTTATTTAGAATCTAAAGAATCTTCCATCTATCTATATAAATAAAAATGGAATGGTGTTTGCATGCCACGAATTGGCTTGAAACTAGATCAACATCATTCTTGATTCGACGTGTTTGCGTGTAGCATTGGTGAAAATCAACCAGAAAAACGAGAGGCTATTTCGACATTTTGCATGTGATTTTTCCTTGGTCTAGTTTAAAGTCTAAAAGAAAAGCACTAATTTTCGACCTACAAAAAATCTGAGCAAATTTTCGGATATTCATGCAAAGTAGGCCAATATAATATGAATGGGTCGAAAATTTGTGCTTTTCTCCTACTGCTTGGCAATACAACATTTGCAACTAGCTTTATTATAAAAAAAATCGGAGAAATTACTTGAAAGATTCATAAAATCAAATCTCACAATTTTTGTTACAGAAAACTTCTAAGAATAGAGTAAATTCCTGGAAGAATTGACATTCAAAGAATGATTGTTGAATCTTTAACCTACCTTGTGCATTCGGGTCATTTTTTGGTGAATTGTCACTGCACAGGAGCTGTAACTTTGTACAGAAAACAGATAGAAATCTGATATTTTCTACTGTACTTACTTTTGAAAACCTTATAAAAACTGCTTTCAACGACTCGAGGAATGGAGTGGCATTACAATAATCTGAAATGAAACTCCGACCAAATCCAATTGTTGGTCCTCCAACGCGTCGTACCGTACATTCGTATGAACTTCTGAATATTATATGTACCAGTTCCTTCTTAAATAGCTTCCAGGTGCCCTTATGCAGTTGCGTGTTGATAAATGTATGGACAATTTTTAGGGGCAATCTGTTTAAATAAAAATGGAGTGGTGTTTGTATGTCACGAAATAACTTGAGAACAGATGAACGGATTTGCATCAGTTTTTCACTGTTGCACTCGAAATGAAATACGACTTGATCGTCTGAAGAAATAGTTTTGGGATAGGAACTGGAATAATCGGGAAAACCGGGGAAGACTAATGCTCGCGAAACATTACTAAAGGACCTATGTACAGATGAGAGATTCTCTCCTCTCTCGCTCTCTTTCGATTAAAACAGTGGAATACTAAAGCTTTTAGGAAGTTTTTCACTACAGATCGAAAGGCAGTTTCCATGACTAGCGTTTCATACAAAAAACGCAACAGAAGAGGTTAATGTGTCTCAGTTATTGATCAAAGAGAAAGTAAACAAAGAGAGCCACTCATTCGTACATAGGTCCTTTAGTAATGTTTCGCGAGAATGTGTTATTTTGTATGGCGTTTTGCAACCGCCTACTTAATGGCAAGACGAAGTTTCCCGGGACCACTAGTTTTTAAATAAAAGCCGGAAACTGCTAGATTCTTGACAACTACACTGCGTTTTTGCCTCAAGCACCAAAATAACGCTATTGGCTAAATTAAGGGTTGCTAAATCCAGTGCTGTTTTCAAAAATATCATAGCACGCCTAGTCTTTAAGATTTTGGCTATTGAAAATGCAATATAAGACTATTTCAGTAAACTTGCATGCAACTTTTTAGATTGTATGGATTTTTTCAATGGTTTAGAAAAGTATTGTATTTTACCATATAAGAGAAATGAAGAACTTTGTATGTAGAACGCAAGCATGTTCAAAAAAAATAATCTAAATTTTTCGTGCAATTTTATATCTGAAATGAAAGTTGAAGTCCTATTTTGCATGCTAAATGGATTAGATCACAAAAAAGTTTAATAAATCATACTTTAAATTTACGACCTGTAGCTAAAAAAATATGACGTGCTGGAACATTTCTGAGAACGGCATCAAATTCATCAACCCAGAATCTACTGAAGACACATTATTTGATCCTTGAGACACGCAAAAATGTCATTTTTGTTCCGCTGTTTTATGGTCATTGCGAGTGGTATTACATCCCCGACATCAAAACACGGCGAACCCCCTTCTAGGACCTCTCCAGAAAAAAAAATCCTAGCCACGCCAATGCATGTGGGTTAGAATGTTTTGATTTTTTTTTCTACAGATCTGACGCTCCATAACGTCATTTTTTTATGTAGTAAATTTGTATTTGCTCAAATTCGTAAATTATCTTTATTTCATATCACACATGTTATGTTTTGCCACATAGAAACATTTACAAGGTTGCATCGTAAAGCAAAATGCACTGCACACTTTGTAGTTCTGCTCGAGCAAGTTTCTGATACAATTCAAATTCTAAAACTGAACTGATTCCTCTCGTCGGTTCGTTTTCGTTATTGGCGCCTTCTACTTTGGCATCGTATACCAGAGCCCTTGCAGTGCCTGTTTAGACAATTATGTATAATTTCTTCTATTGTCAGCTGCAGAGCCAAAGGATCAGATGAAACAGAATTGCCGTGTTGATTGACAGTTAAATTAGCTGGCGGGTTGATCTCCTCAAGCCACACATTATCAAAAATTAAAATGATCAAAAGGGAACCATATCCGGCTCATTCAGACCAAATTATTTAACCGAAATTTTCTTATCAAAATTTGTTCGTTTGCCTCAGAGAATTCGATTTTTTTTTCATCTAATTGACCACAAAATTTATTTTATTCTGGGTTTAGTCATAGCTTTGATGAATAGTGTATCAGACCATGTATAATTTATCTAGGTTTTTTTTCGTAAAAAACACATTTTTATGTATACGCTTTAGGCATAACGTTAGATAAACGATTGTGCTACTTTTCCCAGAATATCATTTCCCCGAAAGCCGCGCCGGTTTCCCGAATGACCCGTTCCCCAGAAAAATGATGCAGTTGAAAAAGGTGCAGCAACTGTCTTCAGTAATATGGTGGTGAACAAAAAGGAATGATAAGCAATAAAATAAGATATTTGGTAATTCACGGCTGAACACAATGATGCCAATGAAATAGAGAAGGATGCATATCAGTTAACCGGTTCATTCGCCACTCTGAAAAGTATGAAGTTATAATAATTATGAGCGCCATACTTTTTTTTTCTGAAAAATGGGTTACTGGGGCAAACGGGATACTCAGGAAACTGGCATTTGGTGAAATGGCATTCGGGGAATCGAAAAAAGTAGCGCATTCTCAACAAACCATAGAAATGTTAAGGAATTACGCTGGAAAAAAGATTCTCTTGAGTAGAAACTTCAAATTGTCATTTTAAGAAGCAAAGTGAAAAACTGTGACCGAAACTGGTTCCGCAATATTCAATGTAAAAAATAATCTGGTCGGTATATATATGTAGATTGTACCGAATGTAGAGAACGTATATCCTCAAGACTATGTTAAGGCACCTAATGACGGCTCAAGTGATATGTGCCAAACGGAGCCACGTGTGGGGAAGTGAAGAAAAACGATTTTATAGTTTGGAATGGAAAGCAAAGTTTTCTGTTTGTGTGATAATGTATGAGTTAGTGAAAGAAAGAGTGGATGAGTAAGTTAAAGAAATTAAAGGATGTTATAAATTCATATATCGACTCTTCCAGCTGCAGGCTTGACAGAAACTCATCTGTGAATTCAAGGTTATTCTGCGGAGTAAATATTTAACTCAAAATTCACGATACAAATCTTCACACGATTGGACATTTCTTTGGACTTAGTTTGCAAAATCATGATTCTTCGGTGCAAGTGGCAAATATGTTGGTGGTTCTAATGCTTAATTTGCGATATATCATATCGCAAATTAAGCTGTAGAACCACCAACATGTTTGCCACTTGCACCGAAGAACCAATTATCCGGAATAACCCAGTATGTGGCCAGGTCACTCAAAACCTCTTGAACTATTCTTTTTTTGACTTGACTTTGACTTCTTCTTGACTTCATCACGTTCGCAAGATAGGTCTCAGAACCGCCAATATAATGGCCACCTCCTCTGAAGAACAGGGTATCCAAAACAACCTGGAATGTTATCAAGTTATCCAAGAACCTTTGAATTACTTTTCTTTAGCTTTGATTTGGGAATTTATGTAGTTTGATGTTGCCAGCTAGGTTTCGGAACCGATGGTTTAGAGGCCATTTCCCCCAGGGAACCGGGAATTCGGAACAATCCGACATGTGGTCAAGTCATTCAAATACATTTGAACCTTTAGACTTGATTTGCAAATTCATAAAAATTGATATGTCGCAAGCCAGGTTTCAGATTCGCCAATATAATATAGCCACTAGCCTGGGACACGGTTATATGAAAAATTTAGATTCTCGCTCCAGTCCACTTTTTGAATTGCATTTAGGTACCATAAGAACTGTGCAAAATTTCAGCTCGATAGGTGAAAGGCCGTTCAAAGTTTGTATGATATTTACTATGGGAAAACTTACTTTTGCAAAGAAAAATCGCCAGATGTTACCCATTGACCTCTATAAAAATTCTGAACACAGATCTCATACAAACTTTGAAGGGCTGGAGCTAAAATATAGTTTCACCGTTCGAGCTGAAATTTTGCACAGTTGTTATGGGACCTAAATTCAATGCAAAAAGTGGACAGGAGCGAGAATCTGAATTTTGTCCCACACTAATGGCCACTTCAACCAATGAATCGGTTTTCGGCACAACCCAGCATGTAGCCAAGTCATCCAAAAACGGCCCAACTATTTCTATTTAGACTTGTGTTGCTAAATCATGAAGCTGATTTGTCGCAAGCCATGGACTCGAAATTAAAGTGATTACTGATTCTTCAAGTGGGATTATTTCAGTACTCCCCGTGATGAATTCAAAATTACGGTAAATGTTTAATCGAAACTAGAAGAATTTTGTGATCGACCCTGAAAATTCAACTGAAATTAATTGAAAAACGGATGGGAAATAAAATGTTGATATTGAAAATTTCAATCAAATCTGACATCAGGCTCGCATGAATGATGAATGCATCCCGATAATACAAACACATAAAACAGGTTGTGTTCCACATGAGATGTAAAGCCAAAATAAGAAGGTGTTCAAAACGATTTTCCCAAACACCAGCAAGTTCAAAACTGCCTACTGACGACTATCCAGCTATAAAACTGCTGGGGGTGATTCGATTTTGACTTTTCTTGCCTGCAGATATTATGGTTTAATCTTAGTAGGCAGTGATTTTATATAACTATCAAAAATTTTCACTGTTTTCATTATCGGCTACCATTACTTTTTCTGAATTTTGAAATTAGCTCCCATTAATAATCATTAATTTTCTTCTTGTTTCACCGTTTTAGGTACCATAGGATCACAGATATTCGTTTGGGAAGAGTTGCGAAACCGAATCAATGCAATTTTAAACGAAACTTAAAGAAATTCAATTGAAAATATAATTTCATCGTTTAGTACATTTGTTGGCTCGAATGTCCTGTGCTTTCGATCAAGGCTAGAAAAACTTAGCTGCCCAAAAATCATATTCCTTTCAATTTCTTTGCAAAAGTAGAGGTGGTACGAGATGTTCATATATTTTTTTCTTGCCGAGGTCTACGACGTAAATGCACATCAAGCATTTTGGTTTAACCGTGCCCGTCTGCAGCCTGCCGGATCAAGAGCTTGTTCAAAAATAACGTCCAACATTTGTGGAACGAAAATTAAAGTATTGAGCGTAGAGTATAGGTGTTTGTATGTTCTATCGGTACGACTCACTAAGGTTCAATCTTTCCATGACGTCCATCGTTTTTACGATTTCTAGAATCCCCCATCACTCCCATCTGTAATACATGCAACACTTTCATAAATCTCTCTCCTTCACTAAAGGATAGACGTCATTTTCTAATGTTCTCTAAGCGCACCAACTACACACAGTCGGGAATCGTCCCTAGGGCTATTTTGTTCTTAAAATGTCATCTAACTTTTCAGTTAATTTATTGATTCACATTTTTTTCCAGTAGAAGCTCAAATTCAGCTATGGCGAAATTGTTTCCACACCTATTCCAACTCCACAAAATTGATAGTAGGAAGTGCCCAAGTAGCTCTGCACCCTAATGAATTTTTTCTCAAGCATTATTCCAAACCAATTATTCTGCCTGCCAACCTAAAATAATCAAAACATTTGTTTAAAATAAGAAAACACAGTATCGATACACATTGTCCAAAATCAAGACGTACATTTCTAACATCACTTTGTCAACATGAAACATTTTCAACTTCGAGATGCTTGCTTAGGTCCAACTATAAAAACTTATAGTGTTGGCAAGACATATCAAAAAGGGGTGATTCAAGTTTATAGCAAACCAGCGTAAAAAGCTGGATATTGTTCGAGATCAGCGCAATTGTATAGTGTGACAGTTAGGGGTTCCTGGGGTAATATGCACCACTTAAGGAAAATGTGTCGAAATGAACACTTAACAACATGTATGTAGTGTTTTAATACATGAATTTAGTTGGTTCGGGTTCACCTTACATGGTGTTGAGCGAATTTTTATCATAATTACATTGTATTGTTGGAAAATTTAACTTTTTTCAAACACTACATTTGCGTGAATCAAGATTGACGCGGGGCACGATGCACCGCTTTTTGGGGCAGAACGCATCACAACATTGAGGCATGACGCACCTAAACAAAGGGGCACGATGCACCACAACAATGAGGTAAGATGCACCGTCGAGTTTTAAACGTAATTTTATTTATCGTAAAAACACGAGTTTTGGATGATTTTCGTCTGCAAGATGATACTATTGTGCATAAATACGTTGGTAAATACTTCAAATAAACTAACTTTTATGATTTTAGTTTATTTTGGCGTGGATCGTTCTGCCCCGACCAATGGAGTGCATGTTGCCCCAACCGGGCGCTTAACAGAAAATGTTATGGAAAATAGAAATCGTTGTGTTATATCGCCAAATTATGTCATCAACAACTTACCCAGTCCCTAATCCTTCGTTTTATGGTGAAAAGTTGTAAAAATTCTCAATTCATTGCTTTCAAAACAACAAGTGAAATGATCAGAAAAGTTACATCAGAATCGTGCTTTTGGAATTTATTGTTCTATCTCCCTGTTGAGTTTTTCAAAATGTATCAAATTCTCAGGGTGTCAACAATTTGCAACGTTTTATCCATCCGCATTATGTTTTCCTCTCAAAACTCGTTTATCCAGAGAAATAGGCAAGGTGCGTTTCGCCCCGGCAGTGCATATTACCCCAGGAGCCCTTATGCGTAGAAATACAGAAGTGGGACAGTTATGCTTGAGCTTGAGCAAAAATAAAACACATCGATAAGACTAAGTCCCCTTAAACGACTAATTGACTTGTAACGCACCCGTTAACGCATTCAATTAGTGATCAAAGTTTAGTGTAAATGACAATTTAACTATTTCGCACTCGTTAACGCATTCAGTTAGTGATAAAAATTCAGTGCAAATGAATATGAGAACTTGAGCTTGAGCTTGAGCTTGAGCTTGATTGGCCGCCCGTGGATGCACTCCAGTATCGCCAGATCAGCTGCACTTACACAAGGAACCAACCGAATGACTGCTTGGGACTAACAGGCATCCTCAGTGCATAAGTGCTGGTGATCTTCTATTTTTAGGCAACAATGGCACCTGCCACGTCAGAATGCAGACCAATGAGGGGAAGGGGGAGGAATTGATGATGCATTGAACTGGCTCCCACGTAGACCGTATATTTCACTGCATCCACGCCAGTTCATGCGGGAGTGTATGGATGGGGGAAAGGCATGGCAGAGAGGTTTGCTTTTGTGGTTAGCAGACTGCCTATGTATCAGGCGTGGGAAGCGTTAGGGAAACGGTTTCTTGTCCGTCTCTGGTTCTAGCGTTTGCTATGAACGAATAGTTTGAGTGTGATATATATAGAATGGAAGATACAGTTAACTCTCCCTTACTCGATATTGAAGGGACCATCGAGTTAGGGAGGTATCGAGTTACAGAACACAAAATCAGTGCAATTGCTATCCAAGGGACCATCGAGTTAGCCATGAAAACCAACTTTTACTATGGTTCTCTAACTCGATATCGAGATAGCGAATATCGAGTAAGGGAGAGTTAACTGTAGAAGCAAGTGAGAGATATACAACTACAAAGTACGAGGAAAGGGACGGGCCTGGGATTGAACCCATGACCTTCTGCATATGAAGCAGAAGCGGTAGCCATCAGACCACCAACCCCGTCATACAGAAGTGGGACAGTTATGCGTGGAAATTCAACAATGGGAAAAATTGGCTTGGCTTGCTTTTCATTGAGTTTCCGAACAAATTTAATTTTTGGTGTGTGTTTTCCTAAACTATATGTAAAAATAAACTGTTTGATGACAAAAAGTCAAAATGCACAAAGAGTAACATGTGACAATTATGCGTATAACGGCAGAGTAGGCAAGCGTAGCAAATCACAGTCAGTGTAGCCAGTGAAACTGCTGTAGGCAAAATGCCTTGAAAATAGCAAAACACCCGTTGCTAAGGGCAACCCAAAACTACTGTAGAAAAATGTTCTATTTCCTGCTGCGTTTCCCGCATTTACAGCTTTCAATGACACTACTGATTTAGAAAATTCATGTACCCAACATAGGCTACTTGATGAGATTCACAATTTTGAACTACTGTATTAGAAGAGCCACGTGATTTTCGCAAAAACTCAAGTCTACTACTATTACCATTCCCAGCTCTGCTGTTGAATATATTTTATTCATCACTTGGCGGTTAATTTTAGCAAATGATACATAACTACACGGAGAACAAAATATAGTGTTCGTAATCATTTTTCCGGTCAATTTAACTATATTTTAAGGTTGATTTGGAGATAACTAAAAATATAGTTGAATTGACAGTATATTGTTAAACATAACTATACCATACAGTTCTTGACAACTATATTTTTGATTGAATTTACAAACGTCAAACGTCAAAATTTAACTATATGTTTCGGCCAGGATGCGACGGCCCTACGTTGTGATTTTTATATTTAAACCGACGGGACTCAGGGAAGGACAAGAAGGAAACGAACAACTGGTCGACTTTTAACTAATTTATTGCTCCCCGCCGAGAGGCAGTGCTCCTGCTCGGTGAGGGATACGAAATATACACTAAAAATACATGCGATGCAGATCGCCTTTTATAGGCACAAGCAGTACGGAGATGAATGGTATGTGAAAGCATTGCGCTTTGGCGCGCTTCCATCGTCACAGTAGGCTGTTGTGGTGATGCGATCGTCGAGCGGGAAACGTTCACAATGGGAAGCGTGGCTGGCTTTGTTGAACGGTTAACTGCGCGCGCTGTCTGCTTCGATGACGCCGATGTGAGTCTGAACACTATATTTTAGTTGACTCAAAGTGAATTTTATTGAGTTTACAATATTTTGCAATGTTTACTTAGCATTTTTTTCTGCTTTATTAACATAACTGAAAAGATTCGGTGCTGCTTTATCGATCTAAAATAAACATTGCAAAAATGAAAACAAAGGGCGAGTCGACAAACTTGATATGTGGTCTCCTGCGTGAGAGGTGTTCATCTTAGCACCTACACTATTCCTTGCATGTTAGAAGTAAGTAGATTTGTGAGCATGACCTTTAAGTCAAGGGAGGTGAATGTTTCCGAATAGTGATAATTATCAAAATTATAATTGTTATAAGTAGAAGTGGATAGCTCAATCAAAGAAGTGTGTGTAGGTTAGAAGCACCGGTTTTGGCTATACGCCAGTTGTAGCCATAGTGGATTATACACCATTTTACATAGGCAAGCAGCGTGAAACCTTTTGTGTTCAATAGATTATATTCATATGATAGAGCTACATCCATTTACTCGTCCAAATTTATTCAAAACAAAAGAAAAACAATTCATTTTCCTTATAATTTGAACTCCCATACACCTAATTTGGCCATGGCACTCCTAATTGGGCCACTCTCATGAGAAATCAATGCAATTGGCCAATTTAGGAACCGAAGTTAAATCTCTGGCCGAAACTGGTTCCGTTGGCCTATATTGACCAACGGGATTTTCAAAGCGAAAAAATAGTTTTAGCTCAGTTTTGATATTTACACACATAATATGGACTGAAAGCTTGCATTTGACATATTCGTAGTATCGATACGGCTACCCATTTATTTTTTATTTACATTTTCTCTTAAGCTGGCCAAAACCGGTACTTTTACCCTATTTGATTTGACGTTAATTTAGTGTTGGCGTAAGTTAATTTTATTTCGAAACAACTATTTGTGCGTTAGTAAAAGTAATTGACAGGATTGTAATCTTAACATACAGAAATTCTTCTGCGTGTAGAAATATCACTCTCAGAAAGGGCATACGCATACGCAATTTTACTTCTTTTTCATCACATTTCACAGTAAATCTCACTCGGCACTAAAGAATTTAGCACAGTATCAAATTGAATCACTTCAAATATTTAACAAGCACCACGAAACAAATTGTCACATACGTGTTTCCAATAAAAATAAATAAACCCGGCAAGATCGACGATATGATAAAATCATTTCTAAGATGAAGCGACATTTATCTAGAACAGGTGCCTTCAAAATAGTTACCATTAATGTTCATTTTCATTTATTTAGTTAACATCTAAACAGATAACACTGAATCAACAATTTCACGCCACAATACTCGGTTCGTAGCCGCATCTCTCCATCCTCGGTTCTGTCCCACGCTCGCCAAATCGATACGCACTTGATCCGCCCACCTAGCTCGCTGCGCTCCACGCCTTCTTGTACCAACCGGTTCCGAAGCGAACACCATCTTTGCAGGGTTGCTGTCCGGAATTCTTGCAACATGTGCTGTCGATCGTATCCTTGCAGCTTTGCCCACCTTCTGGATACTGGGTTCTCCGTAGAGTTGGGCGAGCTCGTGATTCATCCTTCGCCGCCACACACCGTTTTCCTGCACACCGCCAAAGATCGTCCTAAGCACTGGAGTATTCGCCTGAAACCTTCACACAGTTTTGCACACCTTCCATCGTCGCTCTTATCAGTCTCGTGAGCTTCCCGGGAAAGCTGTTCTCGTCCATGATTTTCTATAGCTCTACGCGGTCGATACTGTCATATGCCGCCTTGAAATCGATGAAAAGGTGATGCGTTGGGACCTGGTATTCACGACATTTTTGGAGGATTTGCCGTACAGTAAAGATCTGGTCCGTTGTCGATCGGCCGTCAAAGAAGCCGGCTTGATAACTTCCCACGAACTCGTTTACTACAGGTGACAGACGACGGAAGATGATCTGGGATAATACTTTGTAGGCCGCATTTAGAATGGTGATCGCTCGAAAGTTCTCACAATCTAACTTGTTGCCTTTCTTGTATATGGGGCATAATACCCCTTCCTTCCACTCCTCCGGTAGCTGTTATGTATCCCAGATCCTGGCTATAAATCGGTGCAGATAAGCGGCCAACCTGTCCGGGCCCATTGTAATAAGTTCCGCTCCAATACCATCCTTACCAGCAGCTTAACCATTAATGCTATTTTGCTTTATTTGTGTAACATAACCCAGACAATAAGAATTCGCATAAAAGCTCACTTCATAGCCTCTTTTAGAGTGGGCCAACTAGTCACGTTCTGGTCTACAAGATGTTTTGGGGCATGCGATGAAGGCAAAAGTACCTTGACCGTGGTTTTATGGGCGTTTATGTATTGTATAGCACCCTGGAAGAATTTCGTAAAACTAAAATTGTTACTTGGGCAAGACCCTCAGCTTGATCTTGCTGAATAGCTGCGTGTTTACCGCTACGGCTATCTGGGCCTTTATTAGGCATGTATGAGGTATTAGGGGGGTCTAGAAATACCGTAAAACGATGGACGTCATTTTATAATCTTCTATTTGATTAAAAATATTCAACTGGAAATTTACTATTACTGTTTTATTTAAAGTTTACAAACCCTTCAAACACAAATCCTGGTTGCGCTACTTAATATATCCATTATGCCCTTAATCCCTACACTCCCTAACTCGATATTGCGTATCTCGATATCGAGTTTATGAAACCACATTAAATGTTGATTTTCATGTCTAGGATAATTTGCCCATTATTGGTATTCCATATTAGCAAGAACTATATTCTCAATATTGTCGCACCTCCACCGAAACGGATCGCGCCAGTGAGACTCGCGACGCGCCTCAACTTGCCGCATTTTTAAATCAGTTTTTTAGTGTGGCGCTGCATTCTTACGATATTTTTGAACACAGCGCACTATTCACATATTGGCTGCGACGCTCGGGGCCCGAGAAAACAATAATTTTAAATATATGTTGGTCTCGATTTCTACCGGATACATAATAACCATCTAAAACTGCTATTCCCAAGCTGAACCAAATAAATGCTTTCAAAATTGAACGATTTTGAGTGTTGGAAGAACAGGTTTTGCATCTAGAATAGGGTTCCTAGTACCGACCCCTCTTGACGAGTACCGGTTCTACGGTACTGTAAATCTCAGTACCGGTAGAACCGGTAAAATACCGGTACTGGGAGATTTTTTTGCGATAAATATAAAACATACATTATTGGACAAAATACTTGCAACTTTTTCAAGTTCTTCAATAATCACAAGTTTGCTTTTCTAGTAGTTTATGTGTTATAAAGTCAGAACAGATCAATCTGACTTTAAAACTCATGAAATACTAAAAAAAACGTGTGTTGAAATCAAGTTTTGTCAGACATTCATTTAAAACCGGCCCTTTTACCATCCAAAGATGACCATTTTTCTGTAAATTCGGAAAAGTTGCAGATATATTGTGTAATGCTGTACCTGGTGTAGAAAATCGTAAAAAATAAATAACTAATGGACTGTTTTCATGCTATCACTTTGCTTTTCATTCATAGAGTAGCATTAAAAAATGCAAATCATGTTCAAAGTTCAATATTAAACTGCCATACGTAAAGGTATTTTTGTAACAAAATTTCCAGACATGGGGTCTGAGTCCGTTCGCTCTAATTGCTGCCAATGCATCGTGAAGTGTTAACAAATATTTCGCTTTGAACTTGCCAGACTCGTAATACACCAATTATTCCGAACAATTTCGATCAATCTAATTGTAGCACATAAAATCCCATTAATAAAAACTTTAATCCTGACACCTTACCTAGTAGTCTAGAAAGCTTGAGATTTACCACCAGCAGCTTCATTTGTATTCGATAATCGATAATTCGGTATTACTGTTGGTAATAAATTACTGCATAATTTCCGTTCAACAACTTCATCCTCAGGTTTTTTCAATGTTCCAAAACATGATAATAAATCTTCGAGCTGTTTAGTGAAATACCTGTAAGTAAATGGAAAACAAAATTTAATACTATACCATTTAATTCCACTAGAGTTTGTATCCTTTGACAGATACGCGTATTTCAAACTCAACTATAAGCCTTGCAGTTGAGGTCGAAATACGCGTATCTATCAAATGATACAAACTCTAGTGGAATTAAATGGTATAGTACCAAATTCGGTTTTTCATTCACTTCCAAAACATGTTTTTATCGAAAACAAGATGCAAACCTGAGAAGTTCACCATCGACGAGCTTCACCAAAATTACATACCATTTGTTGTGAAGGAATTTATTGATTCAAACGGTTATTGGATTTATCTTCAGTACCGAAAATACCGGTACTCAATGCGTTCAAGTACCGGTATTTCGGTACCAAAAAATGGTCGGTAATACCGGTACTTTCGGTACCGGTACTCCCGGTACCAAAACCCTAATCTAGAATGTATCTAGAAAAACCTATATTTTAACCGGTCCCTCTATCTACGGAACGAATTTCATAAGCGTGAATTTTAAAAATTGGAACCAAAACAATTACATGCAGCAGGTAGGTCTATCATGAGGGATGTACTTACATGATATTTAGACGTTGAATTTTGAAGACATTTTTTATATATTCGTCTTTCAAAATTGCATCGGACTAGTGAAAGTTAGTGGAAAATCTATTTACAATGCACCGAAATTGTAAGGTATACTCAAGTCAACAAATTCATTTTTTATTTAGCGACTAGTGGTCTCAGATGAAAAAAACTAGTCTATATGGTATTTCAGTGGCGCAACCAGGGGGGGATTTGGGGGTCAAAACCCCCCCCAGAGCCGAAAAAAATTAGGAAAATTAAGTATATTTTTGAAACTCATCACAACACATCTTATGCAACTTCACAACAGTAATTTAGTTCGGTTCAAATTAGCACTAAAATGTCAGTGATTTTTACAGTTATATCTTCGAAGTTATATCTCTCAGATCTCTGAAGAGTTTATTAAAAAAAGCTCATAGGCAACCAAATTTTCTTGCCTTTTTGGAATAGGAAATAGGAAACTTTGTGTGGGAAGTTTGTCAAATATTTAGATATATTGGGGGCTTTTAAATACTTCAGTAGTGGCGCTTTTGTATTTTGTACAACATCGATCTATATTCGTACTCAGGATCAGCGCGGTGCTTGTGAAGTGTTCAACGGAAAATTAACATAAGATGCAGAATCCGAAGCATCAAAAATATTTCAGTTAGCTCAGTATTTAACCATATTTTACAACTATTTTTAGAGCATATGAACTCCCGTATAAGCCATGCCTACAAAAAAAATAGTTTGCTATCGAAGTATGCAAAATCATCCAAAACCATAATTTGATGTTCCTACTTAAAAAAAAAGTAAAAAGATGTTCACACATATTTGGTTACCTAAATCTTCACAGTGAAAGAAAAGCTCGTTTTTGACTTTTAGACTCGATATTCTGGATTGTCGGTTCTTTAACTTTAGATAATTATGTTCCTACTGGAAGTTAAGTTTAGCTATGCTGGTTTGCTTCTAACAATTCCGGCTGTAACAATAATTGAAATGATTCTATTGCAAAATTTTGCGCTAAAGATGATACTCATCGTTGAAAAATTTGAAAAGACATTTAAAGTACACATATGGACGAACAAACGGTATCACGTCAATGCATTGTAAACTTGTTTAGCAATGTTATACTATGCGTGTTAAATTCGTGAAAAATAAATCTTAAGTCGATCTTCAAGTCGATTTTATTCTATTAAAAAAAAAAATATTTTCACACTCAAGTTTACAAACCCCCCCCCCCCCCCCCCCAGAACCAAATTCTGGTTGCGCTACTGTGGTATTTACAAGGATTAACATTGTTCAACAACAATCGTAAAGAATGCGAAACCGGCAAAAAAAATCGATCCTGTTGATTTTTGTTTTTTTCGAATGGTGACATAAAGTAATCGTAGTTTTCCTTATAGATATGTCCAATGTGACACAAAGTAACAGTACAGTGCAGTGTCATTAACATGGAAGGAGCATAATTTCAATGATCGAACATCGTGTGACATTGAATGTAATAAAATATATGTTTTTTGTATACCACAATAATAGGATGGCATTACCGCAAGAATAGGACAAGATACCTCAATAATAGGAAAAAGGACAATATTTGGTTTATAAATAATGAAATACGATTTTAATTCCAGCACCGTGCATAAAGCCTGTCCACGTTAAATTTCGGACACCCAAATAATGGCAGCAAAAAAAAGTTACTCATAATTCAACAAAAACAATTGTTTATTTCAGAATAAAAGAGTTATATCTACAAAATAAACAGTTGACAAGGATGTTAATCCTTCTTTCTGTAAAATTCTCGAACTTTCTGTGGTACACCCGCCATCCGTGTCCGAAATTTATCGTGGACAGGCTTTAGGTGCTCCATAATAGGACGGATACCCTACCTCGATGGTCGCTTGAAGCGTACACACTTAAATTATTTTACGGATTCCTGTAAAACCTCAACAGCTACACTGGTTTTGTTTTCTTTATCTCAATACCTCCCTAACTCGATGGTCATTTCAATATGAACCAATGCACAAGTTCACATTTGACGCTTGAGTGGTGCCAAATTCACTAGTTTCCATGGTCTCCTAAATGATATGGCACCGCTCAAACGTCAACGAGTGAACGCTTGCATTGGTCCATAGTGTACAAACAGTTCAAATTTTCAAATTGACAAATTCCGCAGCCAACTGTTGTATTAATTGAACTCTAGATGTAATGCAAGTGGATAATGCCCAACATGCGCAAACAGTGAAAATCGATCCGCAGACGAGCTAACACGAATGATGCCTATAAAACGCATATCAAAACCGGAAAAAGTTCCATGCGTGCTTCAACGTCAAGGATCATGTGCGCATTTGAAGCTGCACAGTCGCAAAATATTGAGAATTATATTTGAGTATAGTTCTCATTTACATTATTTATGCCAACGAAACTCTTCTGCCTTCAAGCTGCTTTAGCATGAAACCCGAGTAGGTACCTACAACTTTCGAGTCTTTGAGGCTGCTCAATTTATGCATCACACACAATATCTGGAAATAACTTTGCCTGATTCATTATGCAAGCAATTAAGCCACAGAGTGAAAGAGAGGTGCAGTAGAAAGCCTCTATCAATTTCAACTGAATTCTTTTTCGAAAATTAAGCCTTAGTCGAGTCGAGATCTTAGTATTACGTAGGCCGAGACAAGGTGCAAGAACGAATGCATTTTACACATAAATTTATTTAGTGTCCAATCCGAAAAAGAGAACGAACTACCTACATGCAATTATGATTCACTTGCTGATAAAAATTTAATAGGCAAAGGCACAAATTACGCGCATCTGTTTGCAATATATAATGATAAACAATTACTCGAAATATGCAAACACGATCACGATCATCCATTATCTCCAGCAGGTGCCGGGGTCACCTTTTCATACTTTTGTAGGTACCTATATGGCTGCATTTTCGCTTATTCTTTATGGTTGCACTTTTCGCATACCAGCCCTGCCTCGTTAACTTTTGATAATGCAGCTCAACGTTTGAATGCATTTGAGAATTTGTGTCGCAGTTCCATCTCATTAAGTTGTTGCTACTGTCGTCGGGACCGCTGCGGTTAACTCTGCAGCAAAAGGTGTCGAAATTAAAATGCAGTTGAAGAAGGAAACCCGTAGGAGCAGTAAAAACGATCAAGAATTTGTCATAGCGTGGGCGTTGAGTTTGATTTCCTGTGCGACTCGCGAATATTTCCTCTGCTACCGGAATTTTATTTATATTGTATAAAATGCTCTGATTAAGCAGTAATCACTGCATAAATCATTCAACTTGGGTTTGATTTCAAAACAGAAAGTTAGGATCTTTTACGTACACTGTTATTTTCCACGCTCCAATTATGGGCATTATATGTCACAGAAATTTACGCGTTTCGTTCGAACTGTGTAGGTTACAGCTGTAAAAATCGAATTCTGCAACGAGCTGCGTTGCAAAAATGAATTTCATAGAATGTCAAATAGGGTATCCGTCCTATTATGGAGGACTTAAGCACGGTGTTGAAAATTAAATCGTATTTCACTATCCAAAACCTAAATATTATAGTATTCTACAATGTGAAGTGTTGAAACTATCCTTTATCTGGAGTACAGTGAAGTAAAAAAGTAAATTTTGGAATCAAACATACATTTTTTAACATAAATCTGAAGCTCTTCCTCTGTCCTATTATTGCGGTATTTCGTCCTATTATTGCGGTATACCAAAAATTATATATTTTATTACATCCATTATACATTCAATGCCACACAATGTTCTAGCATTGAAAATATGCTCCCTCTATGCTAATGACATTGCACGGTACTGTAATTTTGTGTGACCTTGGACATATCTATAAAAAACCTATTTCATTACTTTATGTCACGATTCGAGAACAAATCAACAGAATCGATTGATTTTCTGCCGATTTCGTCTCCTTTTTCGTCGTTGCTGGACAATGTTATTTACATTAGACAAGGTTCTTCCATCTGAGACCACTAGTCGCAATATAAGAAATTATCTTTTTGATATAAGCATAGCCATAACTTTGACGTTTTTAAACATATTTTTCACTTGTTTTCACAAATTCAATGCAATTTTAAAAGATTGGTTCCTTGCGATCATCTTGTATCTTGGTTTTTCAACGCATTTTTGGCATGTGTTCCGATTTTCAATCAGTTTATGTGATTTTTCGGTAAAAGATTGCGTTTATTTGCAATATATTTGTAAATAAGAGCAACTACAGGGTAAAGATAAACATAAATCTTTTGTTTAACTAAATAAATGTATGAATGACACAAAATTATGTCACAAAATAGTATCCTTATAATATAATTAACGATTCCAGCAATTACATTCAAAATGACTTTAGAAATATCGAATTTTTCAATGTGATTTACAGATACCGCAATAATAGGCAGGAAGCTATTTTCATTGTCTTATTATTGCGGTATATGCTTTTACTCAAAAATATAGAACTTTTATTCAAAATTCATTATCTATCATGTAACTACATCCATATTGAACTGATATACCCGCTGCATATAAGTGGTTTGCTTCTAAACTTAAAAAATCGCGCTTATGAAAACTCGTCCGTAGATAGAGGGACTGGTTAAAAATATAGGCTTTTCTTGATGCATCATTTAAAACTTCCAACGATCAAAATCGTTTAATTTTCGAAGCATTTATCTAGTGCGGCTTGGAAATATTATAAACTTTCATCATTATCAATAATATCCATGGTAAATAGAGTTTTCGATTAACAATGAGCGTTTAATTCTTATACCGCAATAATAGGGAATACCGCAATAATGAGCAAACGCTCTAGGGGAGGTGGAGTATGCTCATAGGGATGATACACAAATTATGTCACGCTAAATTTCAATTTTTTCCATGTATACCTCCACCCACAGAATTATGTAGGCAGAATTACTAGCACACGTTTCATACAAAGGTATTATAGTCGATATGAATTCATCAACAACTCCATAAAAGCTCAAAATCACAATTTATTTCATTTGGTAGTGAAAACATGTTTTTTGACCAAAATTATAAGCATTTTTCACACCATGCGTGTGTTGTTTACTTCTTTTGGCAGTTTTCTCCTCTCTTCTCACGCTTTTCACTGACGGCGAAAGTTGCCATCAGTTTGCATTTGAATTCTACAGTCAATTGTACTGTATAATATCCAATATTCATTTTTGTTTGATTGCTACGGTGAGTAGAAATACAATTTAAAGTGAGTTTTAGAACGGGCACCGAAAAGCCAGCAAACAATATCTCGGCGCGTGAAGAAGAAGTGATTCGGTAGTGCGTGGTATTTTACAACACAAATCACAGCAAAAACTGGTAATTTGTGAAAAACACATTATGGAATGCTTTCAGTTAAGAAACCACTCCCCTACAATAAGGTTAGTACCTTCAAATAATCATTTTTTGTGATCGCTCTCGAAAACACTGTGAGAAACGTGGGAGGAGGGAGCGAAAAGTGAAGGGGGAGTGAGGTGCCATATTAGAGGCCATTTTGGTACTCAAGGAGATATGTCCTTAAAGAAAACAAACAACGATGCCCGTATAGGCCTTTTCATGTGACAGGTCCGTCTATGCATTTGTTTACATCGGTGGAGGACCGGTGCATACACGAGGCTGTCATTTTCATAGAAGAACTGTCAAAGAGCTTCCCGATCAGCTGTTTTGGAACGTCATGTGAATAGGCCTATGTCGTTGGTTATCTGAAGCAGAAGAGTGCAGTGCCGTAGCTTGCGGTTGGCCAGGTTGGCACTCGCCAAGGGCGCCAGTCTCCAGGGGGCGCCGAAATGCGTGATGCACTTGTCAAAATTTTGGAAGAAACATATCTAATAAATCTCGTGGAACATTACTAAAGGACCTCTCTCACATTGAGAGGCTCTCTTTGTTTACTTTCTCTTTCATTAATAACTGAGTCACATTAACCTCTTCTGTTGCGTTTTTTGTATGAAACTCTAGTCAAGGGAATTGACTTTCGATCTATAGTGAAAAACTTCCCAAAATCATTAGTATTCCAGTGTTATAATCGAAAGAGAACGAGAGAGGAGAGAATCTCTCATTTGTATATAGGTCCTTTAGAAATGTTCCGCGAGAAATGTTCCATTTTCAAAGGGTTTTCGTTGACTTTACGATGGCAAATTGAAGATATTCTTGTTGTTTTAACAATATATGCTAATAGAATTTTAGGTTTTTTTTATTAATTTGAAAAATGTTATAAGCGTTAAAAATATGCCTCTTCTCCCATGTCTATTGAACTGTTTGCTAAGTAAAATTATAATTCTAATAAATTTGAAGGAAAGCTGTAGCTCTTCAGAGAAGTTCGCGATCACATTTTACTGCAGCATAAACTGGATTCTAATAAAATTTCTAAAACATATACTCAAAGAATCTTGAATCCGATTCTATTCTAATCTTAGAAGGGAATTCTGGAAAAAAAATGTGTGTACATAGGGTACTGTTGTTGTAAAATATTGACACAGTTCTTATATTATCTTTAGCAATATTATTACAAACTATTTGAAAGGACTGCTTCAGAATGCTTAATAGATGCTTCACAGATTTATAAACAGGAGATTTACACATTCCGTGACATAGGGAAACTAGTTTATTTTTGCAGTGAATGGTTTTTGTATTTAAAATTTTGTATGAATTATGAGCCCAGTCGCTTTTAAGAACTTTCCATGATGCAAAGAATAAAGCTGCCGAAATATCATATTCTAGTCACCCTAGTTATCACACAAAATCTTCGATATATTTATTGATTTCAACATAATACTTGGTGTCATTCTGACAGAATACTGGCCAAACTATTTCTTATGGAATTCTGATTGATATTTTCAAAGAAATTTCTAACGAAATCCTAAATTAAACTATTACGAGATCCAAAATATTTCTTGATGAGTATTTCATTCTTTAAGAAGGTGTCCGCCATTTGGCCGAACGCCGTTTGGCCGAATGCCGTTTGGCCGAACGCCATTTGGCCGAATGCCATCTGGCCGAAGGGGTCGTTTGGCCGAATTACGAATAAAAAAATCAAATTGCCTCAACGCTGAATGTGGCCCAATAACTAATTAATTTATTGATTTGTATGATGTGACGGGATGTCATGTTTGTCACTATATAAGTGCCCCAAGAGAACGATAAAATTGACCCGTTAATTCAGAACAAGACTCTAAGCCGATGGTCAATTTGCATCTGGGTTACCAACGGTGTGCAAGGGTTTCAAGCGTCTTTAATGATTTCATCAGATTTTTTTCCTTCTTTCACATAGGCTATTCTTTAGAGTTGTACTGGTTTCATCACTATTGGCAATATTTTAGCTTACATTTCTATTGGAAAGTTTACTTCTTTAAATCATTGGCACTTCTTTGTAGTTAAACCAATAAAAACTATTATTTGCATTACACTAGCTTAAATTTTCATAAAAGATTTTTCCTTCTTTTGCTCATAGGTTGTATTTTTAGGAATGGTGTTTTTCAGCATGGGTGTTAAATTAGGTGAGATGTCATTCTCCTCTAAGTTTAAGATAGCAACGTGTGAACTGAACTCTGCACTATTGCTTGCGTATAGCGACTCAGTGAACACTTACGTAAAAGAAGCTCACTCTTTCTCCGTTGTGAAAAAAAGAAGCCAAAACTTGTAGTCGCTAGAACTCTGAAATATTTCATTTAGTATGATTCGAAGGAACTAAGCAATCCGATCCAGCAGAAGTGCGAAAATAGTAGTTTACGGAACAAGTTGCAGAATGATGATTTTAACAGCACGAGTCGTAAATTGTCGTAAAGGATAATTACGACAAGTGCTGTAAAAATCGAGTTCTGCAACGAGTTACGTACACATTTTATGCAATTTCGTAGAAGACCACTTGAGGGAATCAGAAATTATATAGGAATTCATACACTAACATTTTACAATTTTGAGAAATTGTTGTGTTATGATTCATTACGCAACTCACAACAGTTGCGTAATGAGAAAGCGTTTCGTAATGAATCATTACAGCACTGGTTTCAGTTAGGTAATGACTGCATACTTTAGTGCAGGAAAGTAGGCCGTTTCATGACAGATTGGCGTGATGAAAAACAGCCTATTACGATGAGAAATTGCAAAAAGTCATAAACCGTTTTAGTTACTGTCAAAAGCTGACTACAAACGCGATGTAAAAACCTCTGCTGGCAGCTATTACTGCTAGCAGAGAAGTGAATAATTGCTTACATGTAGAATGTTCTTCATTCAGCTGTATGCGTTTCACTAAAGAGCTAATTATTTGAATATCAACGATGATTTATCCTTCTTTCGAAAATAAGCTGCATCAGTTTTTTGAAATTCATTATAAATGCATGCTGACTGTAGTTCACTATTGTATTTAACCCAAGACCGGTCGCATGCCTGTACTGAAAAAAGCTCGCTTTCCATACACAGCTCGAGCGAGGTGGTGCTGGCGACGGCTGAATGCGCGACCGCTCTTGAGTTAATTTCGGCCCAAACGGCATTCGGCCAAATGACCCTTTCGGCCAAATGGCGTTCGGCCAAACGGCATTCGGTCAAATGGCGTTCGGCCAAATGACCCGGAACCCTTTGAGAATACTTAGAACCATTACTGAGCCTTCATAAGCTCTTTCTTGAGTTAATATTGATGCTGCTAAATAATTTTATCGTAAACTTGTTTCATGAAAAAATAGAGATAAGTTTTGACTTTAAAAGACACAGACACGTCAATGCTTCCAGTGGACGATTTGCTCTTTGAAGGAAGCACTACACTAGACAACGGACTAGCATGCAACGCCCAGTGGCACAGTCGAAATACTTTCCTGACGAAAAGTTTTCCGGACTGAAGCGGGAATCGAACCCACACTCCTTGACACGATGCGGCTAAATGCTTGGTAACACTAACCGCACGGCCACGAAGGCGCAACCCGTTCTGAATCACAGTTTCAACTCCAACCCGATTCAGGTTCGACCGAACTACAATTTATTTGACATTAGTTTGTTTATGTGTTGATCACCGACCCAGTTCCTGAAAACGAAAACGACATAAGATTCATAATTAGGGGGGTCTCGTAGCCTCGAGGTTACGGTTTCGCTTCGTAAGCGGAAGGTCATGGGTTCGATTCCCAACCCCCCCACACAAAAAACTCCGTCCAGCCACCAGAAGACGCCGCACGAAGGACTGTGTATAGGGGAACACATCCATCCTTCGTCAGTATCGGATGGTGACTGAGACACACTGACCCTCTTTGTAGGCTGTTGCCTCACACGACACATATACATGGCAAAATGAACCACCGCACACCAATGGACTTCGATATGGATATGGATTGGACCAATGGCAGCACTCTCCTCTACCTGCTCGGTATGAGAGAAATAGCAATAAGAACTAGGATATAAATAGATTCTGTACATATGATCCTCGGCATAGTAGTGGCCAACTGCACGGAGTGCCTAATAAATGAAAAAAAAAAGATTCATAATTGAAAAATATGCTGCTTTACGGGTAATGAACGGAATCGATATTGACGCGTCTTTAGTGTGCTTTGTGCAAAAATTATAAGTTCCCGAAGCGGAATGTAAAAAAGTCATGCTGGTTAAAATGAATATCATTTTTTGTTTCCGATTATCACAAAGCGGTTGAGTATCAGCAAGTCAAAAGGAAACTGACAATCTTGCGGCAAACGCTTTGCCAATCTTTAGTATGTTGTCAAGGCGAGGATAAAAACAAATAAAAATCAACGAAGATTGTACCCAACAAGTATCAATGTAAGCGAGGGTAGATTGAGTACTTTCGTCCCTGATCTGATAATGACTCATGATCTCTACAGGTGAAGCTGTTTGCACTGATAAAAATCTACACGTTTGATCTGTGTGTTTAAAATTATGGATCGATCCATGAACGTAAACGTGTTTTGATTTTCTTACAAACTTTGTGTGTGTTACACATTCAGTTCTTTAGTTTTGCTTTATAGACTGATCCAACAACCGACAACAAAGATTCCATAATTTTTCCACATAAGTTCCAGAAGCTTTCCCATTCAGATTTGTATGCGTCAACCTACACGGAGGCAAAAAAACTTAATAATTTCTTAAGGAATAATTATGATGTGGCGCCACAACAATTATTGTTATTTTTTTAGTTTTTCTTATGATTCTGGTGAATAATTACATTGATAAATTTCATAAGTCAATCAATGAAAATTCGGTAATAAACGCAATGATAATTGCTTAATAAAAATTATGAATCATTAATAATGTTTGCCTTTTATTTCAGGCATGCTCAAAACTTGACATGTTGTGATCTGTTTTCAATTAACTGTTCTTAACGATTGCTATGAAAATTATTTCAAGCAATGGTTCTTAATTAATTCAAACTCTCACTTATGAAACTTATGATCCCATTTTCGAAATGGTTAAGTGTTAAATGCCACCATAATTTGTCTGGTTCTTAAGTCATGATGCATGGAAAAAAAATTTTTTTTCCTCGGTGTATAGGTGCATTGATCATCACTCAACATGGATTCAGTGTGTTTTACTCGTTTTACTTATCTTGTGTCATGTTCAAGTTGGTCGATTCATTGATTTGCGCAATAGGGTCCTAAAGCCCTGTCCCTATTTTAGTGCCAAACGCTTAAGTTTAGGCCAATAACACATGTTTACTCAATTTTCTAATGTTTTCCGTTGGTTTGAGCCCAAAAAACATTTTTTTAAATTTTGTCACGCTCCTTGGCTTAAACTCAAATTTTGGGTGTATTTTGTTTTCCGTGTCCCTTTCGAAATGTCAGATAGGAACAACCCCAGTGGTCGAACTAAAACCCCTGTGGTGTTTTTGTCGACTAAGCGAACGTCAAACATGATCTTAAGTGTCAAGGTTAATTTATGGACCCAATTTTTAAATTAAAGTTTAAACATGATATAGCCGTTATTTGAGCGGAAAAAATTGCTAAAGTAGTTGCAGTAAGGTACTCTTAGGTACTTAGGTTATTGAATAAAAACAAGATTTCATTAAACATTTTAGGACCCAATTAGTTTGGTATGATGAAATCGATGAGCTTTGCTGTTTCCGTGTTCAAGATTTCTTAATTGTGATCAACCCACAGCGAACTAAATTGCGCTTAGACCTCGGGTCGAACGATAGCCATGGGCGTAAATAGCCTTCAAACTTAAGGGGGGCCACGGCCTCGTCTCATTGGAGGTAAAAGTCGTAAAGGATTTACATTACTTTTGAATGCTTGTTTCGATAATATTTGTGAACCTATTATAGTGTCGCCACACAGAGATAGATCAACAAATGAAAAGAGTTCCAATTCGATTGATCAACTTTATTAGATACCCTATGTCACTATCATGGGGAAAGAGTTAACGTTATTAAAATATATTATTTTTGGTATTTGTTTCTAAGATGACGATTTTTTTATCAAATCACATGGATCTACAAATATACAATGATTTAAAAGGAGACCAAAAGTAGGAATCTTCAATTCGGTTTGAACTAGAATTTTAGTAGAATTTAAATACAAGATGCATTTTCAAATGTTTGAATAGTTGGATTAAAGTGCAAGATCAAAGTGATTGATTGAAGCCGAAGAGCCCATAAATCCAACATCTAAAAGCCAAAACATATTGCACGTTTGAAAATACGGATTATTGTTGCTTAGCATTTCAGTATTGAGTGTTTCATTTTTACAAAAGGTAACTAACATAACTTTAGAATTTTCCAAAATTCTATCATAAGATTGAATAATATCTTTTGTTGAAGTTAAAGATTGTACATGCTTTAACTTCATGGCTATCATCAGTTGAAGGATTGAAACTTTTTTCAAATAAATCTGTCGACCTCAAATTCATACGGTAACAGCTGTTTGAAGTAAGTAAGATGGACGGTATTTTATTCGTTAACTTTATAATATCCAATTTTGATAATTAGTTCTGTTTTGGGCTACTAAAAATCGAAAAAGAAGTCCTGTTGGTCTTAACCTTCCTTAGTCCCTAACAAAAATTACAAATCGTGACTTAGGGTCGTTTTCGACCCGAAAATTCATACAGCTCGCAAAAATCAGTGTGTTGACCGAATTTAGTTCTGTTGGGCTTAAATGAAGGGCACATATGTCTAGTTTCAGAAACCCTCCCGGAGATCCGGATTTGGTCACTGTGGCCACCGGGAACCTGCTACATATGAAAAAAGTCCCTTTAGAGACCCTTACTTTGACGACCTGTAGTTTCGTAACTAAACAAGTAATCTGAACCGTCCTCATATTGTTGAACAGGTATTCACGTGGACTGTGAATAGAGATTCTCAAATCACTTAGTTATTCATACCTGGTTCCGGAAACCCGGAACATCCGAAAAGTAAGTTTCCATCGCAGTTCTGTATATGTAATTCATATCGGCACTATTCGGTTGATGGATATTTTGGCATATTTTTTTTCTGTAATAAGGGACCAATTGCCGGCGCACATTCCCTGAAAAAATCGGTCCAGTATGGTCCCTGCGGAACCGGTTCCTTGAGTCCCGGGAGGTGGCCAATCTGGACAATTCGATGAAATTACTCAGATTTGAATCCCAAAACCAAATGAATTGTGTCCAATTCTTTACGATTTTTTATGTTTGGATGTATTTTGTCAAAATAATGAATGGATGGTTATTTTGGTCCTTTTGGGACACCAGAATGGCCACCGGGAAACCCGTAATATGGGACCACAAAATTTTAGCACCAAAAGTAGACATGCGACGGCTCATTCTTCATGATTTTGTATCCCTGTGACTCTGCTAGTTCAATTATTGATAAATGACTAGTTTGGTTCTTCTGGCCCACCAAAATAACCCAGGAATGGCCACCGGAAATACCCGTATTGTGGGACATTTCAGTTTCTTCATGATTTTGAATACCTGTGACTTTGGTTGTTCAATTATTGATAAATGACCACTTTGGTTCTTCTGGACCACCGAAATAACCCAGGAATGACCACTGGAGATACCCGTATTGTGGGATATGAGATTTGTTGTGCCAAAACTGGCTCTTCGCGACTACCGAAATAATTCAGGAATGGCCAATAGAGATACCCGTATTGTGAGACATTTCAGTTGTTTACCAAAACTAGGTATACGACAGCTCAATTTTCATGATTTTGAATACCTGTGACTTTTCTTGTTCAATTATAGATAAATTACCGCTTTGGTTCTTCTTTACAACCAAAATAACCCAAGAATTACACTTTAGATACCCGTACTGTGCGATATTTAAGTTATTGTACCGAAACTTGGCATGCAAAGGCTCATTCTTCATGATTTATCGCATCCGTGAATCGCAAGTCAGTCCCATCTGCATTTTTGTCAAATTTGAGTTGAGTTCAGTTTTCAACATCTCTTCCAATGCTCATTGATCTCTATATTTTTCTCGGAAAGATTTCGTAGTGAAAAGCAAGTTGTGAAAGTTTCATTAAGATTGGAACATGTTCTAATCCTCTGAAATTTTTTGAATATTCGTATGAAAAACGAGTTTGATAACTTCACAGCTCATTTTCTCAATGACTACTTTTTACAAATGGGACTGACTTTTAATACTTGTATAACAATACTTGTAACTCTTCTAGTTCAATTATAAGTGAATGACCACTCTGAATAATTGTTACCACCGAACACCCCAGGAATTCCCATCGGTGTTATCTCTATTGTGGGACATTTCAGATTTAGTTCTTAACATAGACATGTGACGGCTCAATTTTCCTAATTTTCTGAGCACGTGATCCATCTCACATAATAATGAAAAGATGGCCAGTCCGGTCCTTTGCTACCTCCGGAATAACCCAGGAATGTCCACCGAAAAAACCCGTATCGTGGGGTACATTAGATTCTGCACCAAAGCTAGGCATGCGACGGCTCAATCTTCCTGGTTTTTCGAGCATGTGACTTTTTTCACACAATAATAAATATAAGTCATCTCAAGTCCTCAGGTTTCAAGTTGGGCGACTACGCTGTAGAATCGTTACCCGTTCTGTGGCGTAGTTGATTAACGCGCCCAGTCTAGCGTATTGGGGGTCGTGGGATCGAAGCTCACCAGAACAATTTCATTATTTTTCACAAATTTTACATCTCAATATTTCCAGATTGACTTTTGTGTCTGCGTACTTCAGGTTTTATTTTCGGTCGCAATTAGCCAGAATGATCATACGTCTATAATTGAACTAGAAAAGTCACAGGTATTCAAAACCATAAAGATTAAGCCGTCGCATGCCTAGTTTTGGTACAAAAACTGAATTGTCCCACTATTTGGGTATCTCCGGTGGTCTTCTTTTTCTTCCTCCTCTTTCTGGCATTACGTCCTCACTGGGATAGAGCCTGCTTCTTAGCTAAGTGTTCTTATGAGCACTTCCACAGTTATTAACTAAGAGCTTACTGTGCCAATGACCTAACAATGAGCCAGAGTAGTCATTTATGTAAAATTGAACTAGAAGAGTCACTGGTATCCAGAATCATGAAGAATGAGCCGTCGCATGCCTAGTTTTGGTAAAAAAAAACTGAAATGTCTCAAAAAACGGGTATCTCCGGTGGTCATTCCTGGGTTATTTCGTGGTAACAATGAGCAATTGTGGTCATTCATCAATAATTGAACTAGAAGAGTCACAGGTATTCAAAATCATGAAGAATGAGTCGTCGCTTGCCTAATTTTGGTACAAAAACTGAAATATCCCACAATACGGGTATTTCCGGTGGCCATTCCTGGGTTATTGCGGTGGGCCAGAAGAACCAAAGTGGTCATTTATCAATAATTGAACTACCAAACTCACAGGTATTCAAAATCATGAAGAATGGGCTGTCGCATGCATAGTTTTGGCACAAAAACTGAAATGTCCCACAATTCGGGTATTTCCGGCGGCCATTCCTGGGTTATTTCAGTGGGCCAGAAGAACCAAAGAGGTCATTCATCTAAAATTGAACTAGAAGTGTCAAAGATATTCAAAATCATGAATATTGAGCCGTCGCATGCATAGTTTTGGTACAAAAACAGAAATGTCCCACAATACGGGTATCTCTGGTGGTCATTCCTGGGTTATTTCGGTGAGCCAGAAGAACCAAAGTGGTCATTTATCAATGATTGAACTACCAAACTCACAGGTATTCAAAATCATGAAGATTGGGCCGTCGCATGCCTAGTTTTGGTACAAAAACAGAAATGTCCCACAATACGGGTATCTCTGGTGGTCATTCCTGGGTTATTTCGGTGAGCCAGAAGAACCAAAGTGGTCATTTATCAATGATTGAACTACCAAACTCACAGGTATTCAAAATCATGAAGATTGGGCCGTCGCATGCCTAGTTTTGGTACAAAAACTGAAATGTTCCACAATACGGATATCTCCGGTTGTCATTCCTGGGTTATTTCGTGGTAACTATGAGCCAGAGTGGTCATTCATCTTAAAATTGAACTAGAAGGGTCACATGTATTCGAAATAATGAAGAATGAGCCGTCGCATGCCTAGTTTTGGTACAAAAACTAAAATGTCTCACAATACGGGTATCTCCGGTGGTCATTCCTGGGTTATTTCAGGGGCCAGAAGAACCAAAGTGGTTATTCATCACAAATTGAACTAGAAGTGTCACAGGTATTCAAAATCATGAAGAATGAGTCGTCGCTTGCCTAATTTTGGTACAAAAACTGAAATATCCCACAATACGGGTATTTCCGGTGGCCATTCCTGGGTTATTTCGGTGGGCCAGAAGAACCAAAGTGGTCATTTATCAATAATTGAACTACCAAACTCACAGGTATT
Organism: Aedes aegypti; assembly: GCF_002204515.2. Taxonomy (NCBI): domain Eukaryota; kingdom Metazoa; phylum Arthropoda; class Insecta; order Diptera; family Culicidae; genus Aedes; species Aedes aegypti. The sequence goes on along the minus strand of NC_035109.1, from coordinate 203,277,152 downwards.
CAAAATCATGAAGAATGGGCCGTCGCATGCCTAGTTTTGGCACAAAAACTGAAATGTCCCACCATTCGGGTATCTCCGTTGGCCTTTCCTGGGTTATTTCAGTGGGCCAGAAGAACCAAAGTGGTCATTCATCTAAAATTGAACTAGAAGGGTCACATGTATTCGAAATAATGAAGAATGAGCCGTCGCATGCCTAGTTTTGGTACAAAAACTAAAATGTCTCACGATACGGGTATCTCCGGTGGTCATTCCTGGGTTATTTCAGGGGGCCAGAAGAACCAAAGTGGTCATTCATCTAAAATTGAACTAGAAGTGTCACAGGTATTCAAAATCATGAAGATTGAGCCGTTGCATGCCTAGTTTTGGTACAAAAACAGAAATGGCCCACAATACGGGTATCTCCGGTGGTCATTCCTGGGTTATTTCGGTGAGCCAGAAGAACCAAAGTGGTCATTTATCAATGATTGAACTACCAAACTCACAGGTATTCAAAATCATGAAGATTGGGCCGTCGCATGCCTAGTTTTGGTACAAAAACAGAAATGTCCCACAATACGGGTATCTCTGGTGGTCATTCCTGGGTTATTTCGGTGAGCCAGAAGAACCAAAGTGGTCATTTATCAATGATTGAACTACCAAACTCACAGGTATTCAAAATCATGAAGATTGGGCCGTCGCATGCCTAGTTTTGGTACAAAAACAGAAATGTCCCACAATACGGGTATCTCTGGTGGTCATTCCTGGGTTATTTCGGTGAGCCAGAAGAACCAAAGTGGTCATTTATCAATGATTGAACTACCAAACTCACAGGTATTCAAAATCATGAAGATTGGGCCGTCGCATGCCTAGTTTTGGTACAAAAACTGAAATGTTCCACAATACGGATATCTCCGGTTGTCATTCCTGGGTTATTTCGTGGTAACTATGAGCCAGAGTGGTCATTCATCTTAAAATTGAACTAGAAGGGTCACATGTATTCGAAATAATGAAGAATGAGCCGTCGCATGCCTAGTTTTGGTACAAAAACTAAAATGTCTCACAATACGGGTATCTCCGGTGGTCATTCCTGGGTTATTTCAGGGGCCAGAAGAACCAAAGTGGTTATTCATCACAAATTGAACTAGAAGTGTCACAGGTATTCAAAATCATGAAGAATGAGTCGTCGCTTGCCTAATTTTGGTACAAAAACTGAAATATCCCACAATACGGGTATTTCCGGTGGCCATTCCTGGGTTATTTCGGTGGGCCAGAAGAACCAAAGTGGTCATTTATCAATAATTGAACTACCAAACTCACAGGTATTCAAAATCATGAAGAATGGGCCGTCGCATGCCTAGTTTTGGCACAAAAACTGAAATGTCCCACCATTCGGGTATCTCCGTTGGCCTTTCCTGGGTTATTTCAGTGGGCCAGAAGAACCAAAGTGGTCATTCATCTAAAATTGAACTAGAAGGGTCACATGTATTCGAAATAATGAAGAATGAGCCGTCGCATGCCTAGTTTTGGTACAAAAACTAAAATGTCTCACGATACGGGTATCTCCGGTGGTCATTCCTGGGTTATTTCAGGGGGCCAGAAGAACCAAAGTGGTCATTCATCTAAAATTGAACTAGAAGTGTCACAGGTATTCAAAATCATGAAGATTGAGCCGTTGCATGCCTAGTTTTGGTACAAAAACAGAAATGGCCCACAATACGGGTATCTCCGGTGGTCATTCCTGGGTTATTTCGTGGTAACAATGGGCAAGAGTGGTCATTCATCAATAATTGAACTAGAAGAGTCACCGGTATTCAAAATCATGAAGAATGAGTCGTCGCTTGCCTAATTTTAGTACAAAAACTGAAATATCCCACAATACGGGTATTTCCGGTGGCCATTCCTGGATTATTTCGGTGGCCCAGAAGAACCAAAGTGGTCATTTATCAATAATTGAACTACCAAACACACAGATATTCAAAATCATGAAGAATGGGCCGTCGCATGCCTAGTTTTGGCACAAAAACTGAAATGTTCCACAATACGGGCATCTCCGGTGGCCATTCCTGGGTTATTTCGGTGGGCCAGGAGAACCAAAGTGGTCATTCATCAATAATTGAACTAGCAAAGTCACAGGTATTCAAAATCATGAAAATTGAGCCGTCGCATGTCTAGTTTTGGCACAAAAACTGAAATGTCCCACAATACGGGTATTCCCGGTGGCCATTCCTGGGTTATTTTGGTGAGCCAGAAGAACCAAAGTGGTCATTCATCAATAATTGTACTAGCAGAGTCACAGGTACCTGGAATCATGAAGAATGTGCCGTCGCATGCCTAGTTTTGATACAAAAACTGAATTGTCCCACAATACGGGTATTTCCGGTGGCCATTCCTGGGTTATTTCGGTGGGCCAGAAGAACCAAAGTGGTCATTCATCTAAAATTGAACTAGAAGTGTCACAGGTATTCAAAATCATGAAGATTGAGCCGTTGCATGCCTAGTTTTGGTACAAAAACAGAAATGGCCCACAATACGGGTATCTCCGGTGGCCATTCCTGGGTTATTTCGTGGTAACAATGGGCAAGAGTGGTCATTCATCAATAATTGAACTAGAAGAGTCACCGGTATTCAAAATCATGAAGAATGAGTCGTCGCTTGCCTAATTTTAGTACAAAAACTGAAATATCCCACAATACGGGTATTTCCGGTGGCCATTCCTGGATTATTTCGGTGGCCCAGAAGAACCAAAGTGGTCATTTATCAATAATTGAACTACCAAACACACAGATATTCAAAATCATGAAAAATGGGCCGTCGCATGCCTAGTTTTGGCACAAAAACTGAAATGTTCCACAATACGGGCATCTCCGGTGGCCATTCCTGGATTATTTCGGTGGGCCAGAAGAACCAAAGTGGTCATTCATCAATAATTGAACTAGCAAAGTCACAGGTATTCAAAATCATGAAAATTGAGCCGTCGCATGCCTAGTTTTGGCACAAAAACCGAAATGTCCCACAATACGGGTATCCCCGGTGGCCATTCCTGGGTTATTTTGGTGAGCCAGAAGAACCAAAGTGGTCATTCATCAATAATTGTACTAGCAGAGTCACAGGTACCTGGTACGGGTATTTCCGGTGGCCATTCCTGGGTTATTTTGGTGGGCCAGAAGAACCAAAGTGATTATTCATCAAAAATTGAACTAGCAGAGTCACAGGGAAGCAAAATCATGAAGATTGAGCCGTCGCATGCCTATTTTTGGTGCTAAAATTTTGTGGTCCCGTATTACGGGTTTCCCGGTGGCCATTCCGGTGCTCCAAAAGGACCAGAATAACCATCCATTAATTATTTTGGCAAAATACATCCAAACATAAAAAATCGTAAAGAATTGGACACAATTCATTTGGTTTTGGGGTTCAAATCTGAGTAATTTCATCGAATTGTCCAGATTGGCCACCTCCCGGGACTCCAGGAACCGGTTCCGCAGGGACCATACTGGACCGAATTTTTCAGGGAATGTGCGCCGGTAATTGGTCCCTTATTACAGGAAAAAAATTATGCCAAAATATCCATCAACCGAATAGTGCCGATGTGGATTACATATACAGAACTGCGATGGAAACTTACTTTTCGGATGTTCCGGGTTTCCGGAACCGGGTATGAATAACTAAGTGATTTGAGAATCTCTATTCACAGTCCACGTGAATACCTGTTCAACAATATGAGGACGGTTCAGATTACTTGTTTAGTTACGAAACTACAGGTCGTCAAAGTAAGGGTCTCTAAAGGGACTTTTTTCATATGTAGCAGGTTCCCGGTGGCCACAGTGACCAAATCCGGATCTCCGGGAGGGTTTCTGAAACTAGACATATGTGCCCTTCATTTAAGCCCAACAGAACTAAATTCGGTCAACACACTGATTTTTGCGAGCTGTTTGAATTTTCGGGTCAAAAACGACCCTAAGTCACAATTTGTAACTTTTTTTATGGATGCTCCCCTAGGGGTCATTCAAAACTTTTGTTTCCGCAGAAACAAAATTTCTCACAAAAAAAATAATTGTCAGAAAGTTTCAAATTGCTAGGTTATTTTAATCAAAAGTTACATTGATTTGAATTTTGAAATGGGTCAAAAAAGACCCAAGGTCCTTACTAAGGTTAAACAAAATAAATGGAGAAACTTTAAAGTAGATTGGAGTATCTTGTACCTTTAAATTCCACTCTAAATGAGAAAACATTACTGAAAATGCATGAGCTAATTCTTAGAAAACCACCAGTTTTTAACCAGCAGACTAGTAAATATATAAGTGAAGGACGCCTAAGTAACGGCTGTTTCATTGGAGTTTGTAAAATAAAGAATCCGATTCCACAGATATTTAAGAATATTTTCTGGTTTTACATACTTAAATTTGTAATATTTGCGTGTCTTACAGATTTTTTAAACTTGCATTAAATTGCAATATAAAAATAAATTTTTACCCTAATTTGAGGAATTTAAAATATGTTTTAAAAGGATTCCACATTGTTACAAAGCAATGCATCATCGATATCTCGTCATCATTTTAGACGCAAGTTTTAACTATTTTTCTACTACCAAATGTCTTCTTTCAATCTCACGATATTCATGTTCTGTCACACATGGCTATCTTAAGCCACTACATTCATATTCAATAAGTAAAGCAGTCAATTTTCATTATTTAATCTTTGGACATTTATGTTTTGATACACATGACTCTAATGTTGATAACGTGAATGCCGTGAAGTCAATGACGGAATTCCAAAATCATATGGCTGCCACACTCGAGCCATGTGTTTTTTTTTTATTGCGTAAATCGTGTGGATTGACGTGTGGATTTTCTTCAGTGCACTAAACATAATGACTAAGGACTGACGATTCCGGGCCACCGTTTGGCCGAAATTTAAAACAATAGTGAACTACAGTTAGCATGCATTTATAATGAATTTCAGAGCTGAATTTTAAAGAACAGTTTATTCTTAAAGAAGGATAAATCGTCTTTGATATGTATACAGCTCTTAAGTATTGATTCAAGGAATAGTCAATGCTGGAAGAAGAACATCCTGAAAGTAAGCAATTATTCAATTCTCTGCTAGCGGTAATAACTGCCAGCAGAGGTTTTTGCATGGTGTTTGTATTCAGCTTTTGACAGTAACTAAAACGTTTCACGACTTATTCGTCCTTCTGTAGTATTGATTTGCTTCAATGATTCGAATATACTAAGTAAATCTAGCAACCACGAGTTTTAGTTGCTCTTTTTTACAGCAGAAAAACAGACTCTTTATGAGCGTATTATAAGCCATGATTCCTACACGGGAAAAAATTCTGTGGTAAAAATAGCTATTTTTGCTGACTACGCATATCCTTAAAAGTGCCATGGAAATTCAGACCAATTTACTATGTTTACGGTACACCCCACCGCATTACTTGTACATTTGACAGAAATAATTTACAACAATCTGATTCCAACTACAGACATGGTAAAATCAAGCGCATTTCTGGTCTGCTGAAAATTGCCGGTGCGAGCGCTTAAGTTAACCCCCTAAAATGGTAGTTTTTACTGCACAAATTTTTTGCGTATATAAAATATGAAAGATATTTTATTATCGCTAGTTTATGTTTGAATTGATTTATCACTTTTTTCAATTTCTTTATTAATACTATTTCAAAAAATATATTCATTTCTTATATCTAGGTGTTCGGAGTTAGACAACACTATCATCCTAATTTGGTAAAACTATTTTTTTTTATTATTATCATTCCAAACATTACATTCATTATTTCTTATATTTACGTGTTCTGTGTTATTAGACAACATTATCATCCTAATTTGGTAACACAAATCTAAGATTTTATTAACATTATGTTAACAACACATTACATTTCATTTGCCGTAGCAGTTCAGTTTTTTTTTACAGGTGAGTTGATTTCACCTGCTTATAAGAGAAAAAAAACGTTTTTAATATACTTAACCTAACTTAACCTAAGCATATAACGCATTAATCGTGGCAATAGAAGATTGTAACGATTTTTTCCTGAAATTATTAATTATTTTATTTGACATTTGTTCCAATGTTTCAACATTGGATATTCTATATAACTCATTGGTACTATACCAGGGAGGAAGCCTCAGAATCATTTTCAAAATTTTATTTTGAATTCTCTGCAGAGCTTTCTTCCTGGTATTACAACAGCTAGTCCATATTGGTACAGCATACAACATGGCTTGCCTGAAAATTTGTTTGAATATCAAAAGTGTGTTCTTAAGGCAAAGTTTTTATTTTCTATTAATAACGGGTTAGTGACATTTTACATATTTGTTACATTTGGCTTGAATGCCCTCAATGTGATTTTTGAAAGTTAAATTCTTATCTAGCATGAGCCCTAGATACTTAACTTCATCTGACCAATTTATTGGAATCCCTCTCATCGTGACAACATATCTACTTGAAGGTTTCAAATAAAGAGCTTTTGGTTTATGTGGGAATATTATTAGTTGAGTTTTGGAAGCATTAGGAGTTAACAGGTGAGTTAATTTCACCTTCTTATAAGAGAGCAAAAAAACGCTTTCAATTAACTTAACTTAAATATTATTCTGGCCCAGCTCAGTATTGGAGAAAAATAAAGTTGAATAATTCTACGGGACATCCCTCAAGATTATTCCTTAGGTTAAGAGGAAGACTTCCTGAAAATTTCAGCTCATTCGGTCATTCCATGAACTGGCGCATTCGAATTGAAATTAATACGGGATTTCCAACTCAAACATATGGGAAACAGCACATCTTCTACTGTTTGGTTGAAAAAAAAAATTGTTAATAACATAGCGAACAATATTGTAGAAGGTTGTCCCTATCATGATTAAAATTATGAAGTTTGTGTTTTAACTATCTGAAGTAGATTTGTTAAGCTCATGCCATACAGCTTTGTATTTCTTCAACATTGCTATTGAGCGCATCATGACGCTGAGCGAGCTGCTGCGCAAGGCGCATGCATATGACGGATTTCACGCCAACTCGACACGCGATTGGCAGCACCCCTTCAGAATTCAATGAAACTTTCTGGGTGTGAAGACTATGTGAAACTAAGATACTTTACATACTTTGTTTTTTTCAAAATCGAACTAGACTAACACTTGGAAAGGGTCAAAGTTTTTTTTTTACTTTTTTATAAACCTGTATAACTCGAAAACGGTAAGACCTACAAAAAAGTGTTGTATGGGGGACTGTCGTGAAATTTCCTGACGTTTTAGAGAAAAATATTGAAAAAATAAACACGCATTTTCTACACTGAAAAAAAAAAATATTCAAAACTTTAAAGTCGATTTAAAAAAAAAACGGCCATTTCAGATTTTGATCATCCTTAAGCAAAAAGTTTCGTAATTAAATTTACTAAAAGTCGTCCATACATTGCAAATTGGGCATATTTTAGGGAAAAAAGTTTTTCTAACATCGATTTTTTTAAGTCCCAAAGTTTTTTTACTTTTTTTTTATATACCCGTATAACTCGAAAACGGTAAGACCTACAAAAAAGTGTTGTATGGGGGGCTGTCGTGAAATTTCCTGACTTTTTAGAAAAAAATGTTGAAAAAATAAAAACACATTTTCTACACTGAAAAAAAATATGATTCAAAACTTAAGAGTCGATTTAAAAAAAAATGGCCATTTCAGATTTTGATCATCCTTAAGCAAAAAGTTTCGTAATTAAATTTACTAAAAGTCGTCCATACATTGCAAATTGGGCATATCTAAGGGAAAAAGTTTTTCTAACAACGAATTTTTCAAGTCCAAAACTGATTTTTTTTTTTCAAAGATTTTGTTTTAAACCGTCAAATATGATCGTGTTTTCAAGTGATAAATGAGTTTGAATCAGAAATAAATTGTATTTTTTATTGAGAATAGTTAAAAAACGGAATTATGCAGTGATTATATTTTTTTAAATGAAGGCAATCTATGGATTTCGCCGCTGCCTATGAGAAAATCAACTCCGTCTAACAATCCGACGGATTTTTATGGTTCGAAAGATTGCAAACATTGAAAAGGAACAACCTGATCCATACCCCATTAAATTTTCTTCTAGAAAATACTACTAAACGTACCTGCGTTACAAGCCAGATGAATAAGAAATAATGTTTGTATTGTTATCTACCTAAAATGTCCGTTAACGACCTGAGTTACTCAACGATCACCGCGTGAGTGTATAGAAAGATAGGTATTTAACTTATAATTGTCGTTCTACCTATGCATATAACTATTTATGCTTGATGTCAATAAAACTCTTTTCATTTTATCTAAGTCATTTGTGAAAAGAAGTTAAAGATGGATCAACAAGATTTATCGCGCATTAAAATTTCGAGATGTTGCGCCGGTATAAACAATCCTAAGTGTTGACCCATGATACAGTAGCAGTTCAGCTATTTAGGGTGATCAAAGTAATTTGGACAGACCGTTACGCGTATATAATTTGGCCATTTACGGCAAAATCAAATGGAAGTGGCCAAATTATATACGCGTAACGCTCTGTCCAAATTACATAAAACACCCTATTTCAAAATTGATAAATTTTGTTAAACAAAAAATAAATTTCTCAAAAGTTATTTTTATGTCAGATGGAGCTGCAGCTCATTATAAAAATAAAAAAAAATTTGCCAGCTTATGTAATTTCAAGAAAATACCGTAAATTCGGGTGAAATTGATCAGTAGGGTGAAATTGATCACCGTGTCACACAATTTTATTTCCCTCTTATAGAGCACAGAAATTAATGCAACCTATAGTAAATGAACATTGTTTGTCTTAACTATTGTCGAATTGCATGTTGTGAAGTTTTTTGTGTTAAGAAATGTTTATTTCTATGAAAATAATAGAAAATTCCATAATCGTGTTCTGTGTAGTATTGGCAGACATCAATAAACTTATAGTTTTAAACAAGGATTTGGACATGGTGTCAACTTGAAAATTTGTAAGGATGCTTGAAATATATCCTCAAAACGAATTTTATCATCAAAATTCGTACCAATTTGTTCATTTTGTTGTAATAATTGATTTTTTCATAGATATCAGAAGATTCCTTCGGAAATTGCCTACATTTAGGCGTTTTCTGCGGTATTGTTGAATATTAATTGTTTATTATTTCCATAAATTTTGCATTGTTAAGAATTTGGCAAGCATATTTGAATTCAGGAGGCCCAAATTAAATAAGTAAAATTCTTTTCAAAACTAACAATAATTGTTTTGACAGGTGATCAATTTCACCCCGAAATGGAATTCCTTGATTTTTTATTTTAGAGTCGATATTCAGCACTAAAATAACAACTGTATGAAAATTTCAGTATATAAGCCAATGAGGCTCACCGTCGTACTTGTTTTCCTGCATTAATTTGTTTGGAATTAGCAACATCATAGAAAACAGACATGGAAAACAGTGAAAAGTGATCAATTTCACCCGAAATTACGGTATATGGATTGGAAGCAGAATGGCACTTTTTTGCCACATCCCACGGCAAAGGCCCATGTGACGCTATTGGTGGCACTCTCAAGCGAATAATAAAATAATAAAGCAATAATAAAAATAATGATGCATGATAAAAAACCCACGACTTTATTTTCTATAAGCATAATATTGACCCTTTCCAGACACCTGTTAAGATTGGCTTTGACCAAATAAGAAATAAAATATTATTGTGATATCTTTCCAACCATTAAAAACCCATCGGATTGTTAGACGAAGTTCATTTTCTCATAAGCGGTTTGGTGCGAGATCAATTGTATTTAATTAAAAAAAAAACTCTGTTTAATTCCGTTTTATTTCTTTTAACTACTCCCAATAAAACAAATATAATCTATTTTGTGATTAAAACTCATTTATCACTTCAAAATATGAGCATACAAGACTATTTAAACTTTTTTTCCCTAAAATATGCCCAATTTGCAATGTATGGACGACTTTTAGTAAATTTAATTACGAAACTTTTTGCTTAAGGATGATCAAAATCTGAAATGGCCGTTTTTTTAAATCGACTTTAAAGTTTTGAATATTTTTTTTCAGTGTAGAAAATGTGTGTTTATTTTTTCAATATTTTTCTCTAAACCGTCAGGAAATTTCACGACAGTCCCCCATACAACACTTTTTTGTAGGTCTTACCGTTTTCGAGTTATACAGGTTTATAAAAAAGTAAAAAAAACTTTGACCCTTTCCAAATGTTAGTCTAGATCGATTTTGAAAAAAAAACAAAGTATGTAAAGTATCTTAGTTTCACATAGTCTTCACACCCAGAAAGTTTCATTGAATTCGTGTCGAGTTGGCGTGAAATCCGTCATATATGTTATTGTACGGAAGTGCTGCCTATGTAATTATCCAACTATAAAAGTATATTTACCAAGATGTGGTTCAACACAAACGCCCAAATAACGAAAAATGTTGATGTTTTATACGTCTATGAATGCTGATTGCAACTCCACCACATGCTCCATTCAGTCGATCATTACAGTAAACAAAAAAGTTTGGATCTCTTTTGAGTTTGGATCTCTTTTGAGTTTGAATCCTGGTTTCAAATAAGTTTCAGTAATAAGGCTGATACAAATATCAATTTTCTTTTATGTCACCCCCCCCCCTTCCAAAGTCCGAAAATTTTGAAGGGGAGAAAAAAAAAGATTCATAATATTTTTGACGTCAGTTAGGTTTTTTTTAATTTTTGAAGTAAAAATCAGGTAAAATAATGATCCAGATGACGATTGAGAAAAGTTTAACAAGTATCGTTAAAAATAAAAATTCGAAAAAAACATTTTTTTTTTTCATTTTTATTTTTTTGTTCCTTATTTATTTTTATCATCATTTAAACTACATTATGGAGCGTACAGAGTTGTTCGTTGTCAATATCAACGCCTAAAATTTTCTGAAGAGACGTGCGATAATATCAATCCCGTCTAGCACTGCGAGAGTATGCTCCAGTATATCACCAGTGATGGAAAGTGGCGAACAGTTCTGCTGTACTGAAACAAAACAAAACCAAACGCTCCCGAGCGTCAGAGCGCTGGTTTACTCGCATCTGTCGTACTCCCGAGTAATAGAAGCTTACATGATTCGTGTACGTGTTCGGAGCTGCTCAGAGTCATATTGTGCTTTTGGAAAAAAAAAAGCTGCTTTCCCTTCGAGATTTATGGTTTCCAAGGTTTTTTGACTACAAACTAGTACTTAACTGTCAATTTGATGGTTATACAATTAATTTGTCTGTCAAAACCATAATAAAACATTCTTTGCTCGGTTACTCACGAGTAAACGTTCCCGGCTTTGTTGCTACTTCTTTTGACATGTTCTCCCGAACAAACGAGTGCGGACTTACTCACACAGTTCTCGAGTATGTGATGTTTGTTATGCGTTGGTATACAATCGTGAGCTGCTTCGTGAAGCGATCTTTTCCACTACTGATTATCACCAGCAACAAGAAGTTGTCTTCCTTCTTTTCTACACTGAAAAACACGGGTAGTCACAGAATGACTAAATTTTAGTAATTTGTGACTATTTTCTATCTGCCTCTTTTTCATCCTGCAGGGAATTATATTCCTATTTGTCAATTCACCTGAGTTGAAGCATCGCTAAGCTTCAATCCAGTCGAAATGACAGTTAGTATAAAAAATCACAGTAGAATGAAAGAGAGGCAGATAGAAAATAGTCACTAGCCCCTTTACCGGCAGCTTCATTTTTTACCGCAAGAGAAAAATTCAAATCGCGATAACTCTTTTGTTTCTCGGTATTTTTGCACCATTTTTTCACAAGTTCTCAAAAAACTCTTCTAGTTTTAGAATCTGCGTCAACATTGACCGTTGGTCATCTTGATCCAGAGATATTCCGAAATTCCTTGGGGGACCGACGCATAACCATTAACCCACGTATATATCTTAAGCTACAGATTTTTTTTATCGTATTCGGATATTCACTCTTCGGAACAATACATTAATGAGAGTATGCTGTGAAAAAATGAAGCAATTTGGGGCAGCCGTTTTTGAGTAATGAGCATTTATGTGTCTCGCACCACGCTGGCCAAATAAAGATCTCTAAAACTTCAAAAAACCTCATATCGTATTTTTCAGTTATCTCTAAGAATACTTAACCAATTTGTAAGATTTTTTTCAGAGTAGCTCATTATTACATGGCCTTATATAGCCCACATTTATTTTTTTTTTCAAGAAGTTGACGTAACACAAAATGGTCGCCTAAGAAATTTTATATGGAAAATGTCGGTCCCCCAAGGAACATTGGAATATCTTTAAAGCCAGAGCACCAATCATTAATATCGACACGGATTCGCAAACTAGAAGAGTTTTTTGAGAACTTGTGAAAAAATGGTGTAAAAATACCGAGAAATAAAAAAGTTATCGCGATTTGATTTTTTTCTTGCGTTAAAAAATGAAGCTGCCGGTAGATGGGTTAATGCATAAACTTTAGGAATTATGTGACTATTTTTATTTCTGAGTTAATGCCCTCAATATGTATATGAGTATAAGGTGACGAAATTGTTCTTCTGACTTCTGACTTCTGACTCCAAAATTTGCCTGAGTTGGATGAAGACGAGTCAGAAGCTTACGGCGTATGTCGGATCTCGCATTATGAAGATCAAGGAGAACGGTCACAGTGTTGATTTGTGGCATTGGGTACCATCACAGTTGAACGTTGCCGATCTTGGAACAAAGTCGAGCAAATTTAAGGTGCAAGAAAAAATGGCACAAAAGTCAGAACTGAAAAAGCAGTTTTCTCCTTTTAAAACAACAAATTGATGAAAATAAAAACACACAGACTTTTTATTTGGCAAATAAAAGAGCTGTGTGTTTCTATTTTCTTCGATTTGTTTATTTTAAAAGAGAAAACTGCTTTTTCATTTTTGACTTTTGCACCATTTTTACTTGGGCCTTAAGTGTACATTATGTGAAGTAATGAATACTGTCAACAATAGGCCGTTTACGCACGTTTCGAGTGATTCATTAGACGATGAACCGTTTACTCAAAATATGCTACACTGTAAACTCATCATTACCCTTTAATGTATAAAAAATGCCCATTATTTGCGGATATATGGGGCTGTCAAAATAATGGGTACTTGTCAATTTTCCATAAAGGGTGATTTTTGCCCATTTTCAAATTCAAACTGTTTACCCTTTAATGAGTGAAAAATGTATTAGGAATGTTGACCGCTGTGCGATTAGTACCGGACAAGTCGAGGTCAATTTTATCGTTAAACTTGTGTTTAAATCGATGTTTCAACAATTTTCTGCAGAGGTAGTGAATAAAAATATGTTGTCAAGCATATTTATTTTATTTGATGCTATTTCCAGGTTTCAACATGAGAAGTTCATCAACATTTCATAGAAGTCATCGAAGAGACCATCGCAATCATTTTACATAATCAAACATACATGTTCATTGATTTTTTGAATAATTGATTATACCGATCATTTTAAATGTTGAAATAAATCGTCTTCTATGTGTATACATTTATATTTCTGTAGAAAAGCATATTTTAATTAGTTTATAAACTAATTAAAATATGCTTTTCTACAGAAATTATGTCAAAAAAAAATCAAAATTTGTAAATCAAATAAACATGGTTGATATAGAGTGAATTTTACCCATTTTCGTTAAAATTTTTATTGCAATAATGGGTAAAATTCACTCGTTGATTTGACGTACATGCCGTTTACCCTTTAAAGAGTACTCGTGCTTTACTCTTTTTATGAGTTAAACTAGTTTCTCTCAAAGAGGGTACTTTTTTACCCTTTAAAGGGTACTTTGATCTTACAGTGTACTTTTGGGGAGGAACAATTCAATACAATTTGACTATGTCTTCGACGAAAGGAACCTAGATTGCCGAGCAGCCTACAAAAATGCTCAAATTTACGCTGATCGTTTCTGGCGTAAATGGTTATCGTCTTACCGTCCAGAGCTGATAAGAAGCCGCATGTGGCCTGATAACAGAAACTAACACGAATATCATGTTGGTGATTTTGTAACGATAGTAGATGAGATTTTACAACGAGGATGCTGGCCGAAAGGAGTTGCTGAGAAGATTTACAAAGGTCCAGATGGAAAAGTTAGAACCGTTAGAACGGTGTCAGTGAAGACTTCAAAATCATCGTTTACAAGCAATGTGATGGATTTTACTAAGGTGGCGCAGATCATTGATGCGTGCCACTAGTTCTCTCTTTCATTCTTCCGCTGTTCTTATGCAGCGCAAATAGTGACGTCATTATTTGCGCTGCATAAGAACAGCGGAAGAATGAAAGAGAGAACTAGTGGCACGCATCAATGATCTGCGCCACCTTAGTAAAATCCATCACATTGGTTTACAAGACCTGTTAGCAATATATTACACTGAGGAAAGCAAACGTACACTGATAAAAATCTACACGCTCGATCTGTGTGTTTAAAATTATGGATCGATTCATGAACGTCCATATCAATTTGCTATGATTTTCTTGCAAATTTCGTGTGTGTTACACATTAAATTCCTGTGTTTTGCTTCATGGATTGATTCATCAACCGACAACAGGGATTCCATATTTTTTCCACATAAGTTCCCGAAGCTTTCTCTTCAGATTCGTATGTGTCAACCTATGGACGCATAGATCATCACTCCAACATGGATTCAGTGTGTTTTGCTTATGGTTATCTTGTGTCATAATCATCATGTTCAAGTTGGTCGATTCATTGATTTGCGCAATGAGATTGTTATGATGAAATCCATGAGCTATGGTATCGATTTCCATGTTCAAAGCTTCTAAATTATTTGTGATCAACCCATGGGATGCATAGTGAACTGAATTGCGGTTGGACCTCGTGGCGAACGACAGTCATCATCATGCTTCCAAAGAGAAGAAGCAAATTTTGAAGCTGAAAGTGTTAGATGAAAATTTGTGAATTCGATTTTTCTTTTATAAGTGAAGTTGACCGATATACGAGAATTCTACCTTTCTATAAGAAAACATTGATTATAATCTATAGTTTAGTAGAAAAATCGGATTCCACTAACAAATTTTCCTGGCTTTCAGTTTTGAAAAAAATGGAATATGCTTATCCCTGGCTTCCCAAATTATGGATTTGCGGCGCCCCGCTTGTTGCTGGCTCACGGGTTTGAAAAAAGAATCAAGAGAGCTTGCGACAAGAAGAGGAGCCTCGGTTCCATATTTTGGGGAGCAAAAGCTTTTTCTACCAAATTTCTTCTTTCAGTCCCATGACATTTATGTTCTATCACACATGACTATCTAAAGCTACTACATTTCGAATTCAATAAGCAAATCATTTGGTTTTCATGATTTAATATTTGGAAATTAATGTTTGTTTCACATGAAAACCTAATGTTGATACACATGTTATTATACCGTGAAATCAATGATGAAATCCATATGGCTACCACACTCAAATCATGTGCTTTTCCTCATTGCGCAAATCTATAAGTAAAACACACGACCTTGACGTGTAGATTTTTCTCAGTGTAAGACCGTTAGTCTGTCATAAGATTTGCTTACGGAATTACGACACAAGAAAAATCTTTGAAATTCATAAGACCGTCGTATGGTTTTCAGCAGATGTTGTTTCCATAACACACCTCGAAGGAATTTCGTAAGATGATCTTATGAACCAGCATTGACATGATAACAAAATCCATACACACTCAATCACGATTTGCTTGTTCGGTAATTTTTTATACTGGGTACGAATTGTAAATCATAAAAAATACCGAACTTTCAGCTTTTTGATTGAAAACTTCTGAGGTTCAGTAATATTTTTTACTTTTTACTGAACTACGGTAGCTGTCAGACCCAATTTTGCAACATTACCGAACAGGCCGAAAAGTCAGTAAAAACAATTACCGACTATTCAGTAGTTGATGTTTTTTACTGACTTGTCGTCAACATCAAATCAAAACAAACTGATGCGCATGCGGAAATGTGTCAAATGAGAATCTCCTGCTGTAGAATCATCCGGCGCCAGGAGACACACACTTTTCCTGCTCCTATTTTGCGCATTCTCGTGGTAAGTTGTTGAAATTTAGTGACAAACTCAACTATTTTAAGCAACCAAAAAGGCTCAGCACGAATACAACTGCTTACGTTGGTAAATTCGGTTAGTTTCCATACAAGAGGTAAATTCATCTGGCATCATTGAGTTTGCCTCTTGTGTGCAAACCAACCAAATAATAATGATTTTGTCACACATTTTTCGATAACTTCTACTGAGATATGAGCATACCGTAGCTGTTTATTCTCTCGAAAAATGCTTAATAAGGGACATGTCCATGCCGATTGGGTTTTTATTTGTGTTGATTGCTGAAACAAAAAAACAGAATCCTGAGGAGCAAAGCGTGAAGCATGGGTTACTGAAAACCAGTAAAAACGCTCTACAATTTTACTGGCTAAGTCAGTAATTTCCATCAATCAAAACATATTTTGATTTACTGGGTTTTTTCGGTAATCGTAAAAATTACCGAAAACTCCGTAATTCCAAAACCCAGTAAAATTTTACTGGGGTCGGTAATTTGAATTGGCTGTGTAGATAGTCTTATGAATTACGTTATAATCCATTCTTGGTTCCATAAGACTGTCTTGTGTAAATTGAGCTTTAGATTATAAATTTCAATGAATTAATTATACTAATCCGCGTTGAAAAATAGGTTAAATTTCCATCCATTTTGTCACGTCGCAATTCGATAAAAGTACTTTACTGTAAGCATTAGAATCGAGTTGCGATGCGACAATATGGATGAAAATTCGATTTTCTCGAATTGGCAAACCTATTTTTAACGCGAAGCAGTATATCATCGAAATCAGCGAAACATTATTGAGAAAAGTTGTGAAGAACGCTTAAATTGGTGCAGGTTTACGTTAGGGGCGGATTAATGGATTAGGGGAGTTTATGATATCTTACGCGTCGTTCAAATTGTTTTCAATTTTCATTCAAAAATATTATTGTTCGGATAAAATTCCGCAATCTGATCGAAAAAAAGTGTTATTTACAGCGGAATTGGTGATAAATAGAAAATATTTACCTTTTGATGCATAAGAAACGGAGTCAGCCAGCGACAAATCTGCAAACACGTCAATATCGGAAGCCATACTGGTTTTCTGATAGTGAAATGCCTGTACCGCGAAAATTTGCCTCACGTGTTTTTTTTTTTCAAAATGATGAGCAATGGGGTTCATAAGCGTTCTTATGACATTGAAAATTCGTAGTTATGAATAAATTACACTAGTCGTACACTCAGGCAAAAATACTATGAATATTCATTATTTTCCCTTATGTTTATTTGCCACAAGAAATCGGTAAGCATTTCATTGATTCATTCATTGATTATGAATTGATCTCAATCATGTCAATGCTGTGTTCTGCTCATTTCATAAAACAGCATTATGAACATTGATACAAAAATTTAAGGATTCCTTCTATCAACAGTATAAACTACATTACTTTTAATGAAACAAATCATTATCTCACCAGTCGTTTTTTATAATTAGTTGACTATTGTATACATATGTCAAAGAATGGAAATCTGATTTTTACACGTTGGTTCAGCCATTTTCTAACACAAATCAGATATGGGGTCATGCACACATTACGTCACGCTCCAAGGGGGGGGAGGGGGTCAAGCCAAGCGTGACAAGCCTTACAAAATTTTCGGAGGGCTCATACAAAAAGTGTGACAAAGGGGGGGTCGAAAAAGTTGAAATTTAGCGTGACATAATTTGTGTACCATCCCTATTGAACCAATATGCAATTGGTTTATTCGGATTTTTATACAAACTGCAATATAGTTGACGTAAAATCCACCATTACTCTACGTTTATTATAATCTACATTTGTTTATCTCAACAATCGTTCATTTCCGCAGTTCCTTCCCATGACTGGGCTTCTTGGTTGAGCAGTATGCTGGGTGTCCGCTGTTACCATCTCCAAACTATTTCGAGGAAGCTCGTTCTCGAATCGCCGTCTCTGTGATAGAACTGGCTGTTTACCTTCGTTGGCTAGTCAGACTGAAAGTTTGAAAAAAGTAAAGATTTAAGTATTAAAGTTCACGTGCATTACGGCACACTTTTTCGAAATAAAAATCTAAAATCGATTTCTCATAGCCGTCCATGTGAATGGAGATTTTTTTTAAAGGCTTTTATTCGAACTTACCTCTTAATCGTCAGCTGGAGTACGCCAATTTTGAGTCTGAAGTCACAATTAAATTATCTAAAATGTTATTGAATATAGGCCGGCACTAAGATCTCTATTTCATTAAGTTCTAGCGAGGATTCCGGCAGCGTAATTGCAAATTTTCATAATAACAACCTTATGAGCTGTTCACACTAGTGATAGCTATGTGAATCGTAAGGTAGCTTAATGAAATTGATTACTTAAATTAAGTATAACATGCTTCGCAATTATGGTTTTCATTGAACTAATATGAAATCCATAGAAGCCTTATGAAATTTGGTATCGTTAAGGAAATGACTAATGACGGCAATGAAAATCATAAGGCGCGCTGTGAAATGTGTGAATCTTCATTATGTTCAACTATTTTCTTAATTATGAGTATCATTTCAATGCTATGGAATCCATATTAGCCTTATGAAAGCGATTTTTATAGATTTTTCAATGCTTCATAAGGGAAGATTAATGAAATTCGATAATTAATTTGCCTGAGTGTATGAATATCAATCTCGTCGAATGAAATACACAAGTGTCTTATGAACCAATAAAAAACGCGTTCATTAGTGTGATCTTATGAAAATCATGTGAGATTTTTGCCTCAGTGTATAACTAGAAATCCTTTATAAAGGATATAAAGGATCACTAGTTGGCGCCATAACGAATCGGATAACGGATAACGAATCGAAGTAAACTGCTGCTGAAAAAATTCAAACTCAACGGAGAATAGGCCTTTTCATGTGACAGGTCTGTCTATACATTTGTTTACATCGGTGGAGGACCGGTGCATACACGAGGCTGTCATTTTCATAGAAGAACTGTCAAAGAGCTTCCCGATCAGCTGTTTTGGATTGTCATGTGAATAGACCTATAGGCCTATTCACAAGACGTTTCAAATCAGCTGATCGGGAAGCTCTTTGACAGTTCTTCTATGGAGATGACACCGGTCCTCCAGCGATGTAAACAAATGCATAGACGGACCTGTCACATGAAGAGGCCTATTCAAGCGATCAGAGGGAAAAATTATCAAATTAGATAAAATTATTATCATTAATGTTAAATTAGTTCTAAACCTTAATGTAAAATAAAATTAGTTAAAAGTACTTTGAAGTATTTCGTTTAAGTTTGGCTGGTAAACTCCCACAAATAATACATTTGTAGCAGCTGCACGTGAGTGCTTACGGTGGCCTTTAAGCTGTAGGCCATTCAGTTCCGCCGACTGGATTTGATAATACAGTAATGACCCGATTTTGTCAACCCCCGATTTTAGCATCCTTTTTTTCCCGATTATGTCAGCCTAAAATTTATATTTATTTTAATTTGACTAAACACATCTATACTGGCAGTATTGGGTGCATAAAGTCAATTATGACTTTGGCCACATCTATACAATCATCTAAAGATCGAATTGTTGAAATTTGGAATTCATTCTCAATAATTGTCCAAGAAACTTATCAATGTTACCTTGGTTTACGGTACATAGAAAATGAAAGTAAAAAAATAATGGTTATATAAACAAAATCATAAAACTAAGTCCTTAAGTTAAAATAAAACTAGAAATCAGTCGAAAAATTTTATCCCGATTTAAGCTCTTTTCCGATTTTGTCAACCCTAAATGCAGCATGGGGCTCGAGATATTACTGTATATTACTGTGTGCGTTTGAAATGCAAATCTATATATCAAAAACAATGTATCGTAACAAATTAATACAATTCCAAAACAATTGACTACTTTCAGGCTATTCTACCGTGTGGTAGACCAAGTGATTGATTTCTTTCAGCATTCATTTAAACTTTATGAAAATTCACATATCTTCCTTAAGCCTACAAGTGGTAAAGTTCGCGGCTACAAAGCAAAGCCATGCATGCTGAAAGGGTCTGGGTTCATTTCCTATTCGGCCCACCATCTTTCCGTAATGAAAATTTCTTGATTTCCCTGGGCATAAAGTGTCATAGTGCCATACAAAATGCTAAGAAAAGAATTAAAAAAAATCGCACCAATAATTTGATCATTTAGTCTTTTCATACGTTCAACAGACGTTTATCGTAACAAAAAACGTTTCTTACAGCTATCAATCGTAACTTGAGGAAACCCGTTGAATACCATTGAACATCTGAATAACACGATAATGCTAAATTTCGTTGTTTGGAATAGGAAATCAAACTTTACTTTTTCTTCCACTTCTAGCCAAAAAGACAAAAGAAAAAACGATTTAACTGTATTATAACTTTATTTTCCCTATAGGTCCATCTTGGGTTCAACAATCAGCACAGAAAATCAAACTGCACATCGTTGTTGCTGCTCTGCAAACTTTGTGCTCGATTACACATCTCTTCTAGTTCATAGTCGACGAAAATATGTTTGCCACTCCCATCGGATGCGTTGGCCTTCTGCTTCGGAACAGGAATAGAGGGATTGAATGCCAATTTGGAGCTGTCGTATCGTGTGTACAGTTCGCTAGGTGTCCTAAGATGGATGTCAGAAGATTTATCGTTAACTACATCTTATAATTTGCAGATTTATTATACTTACAGTTTGGCTATATCGGGAGGCAACATCCCTGGTCCAGAACTAGGCACGCCGTTGGCGATGTTATTCGCAAATCTACGCACGGTCGGGTGGTAATGTCTGTGCAATGCAGTCAACTCATAGAGACTCGTGCAGTTTGCATTACTGAATTCCGGTTCCTCAACTTGGGGATCATACACGCCGGAACCAACTACAGATTCGGTGTCCAGCAGAATGTCCAAAGATGTATTGAGCAGCATTCCGGTTCTAACGACTCCGAGACACCCTAACGCTCCATTGTGTAGTAATTGCAGCGCCATCGAGGACAATCGTTTGACAAAAGCCAAATACCGATGGTAAGTAATGTTGTTCCGCCGCTTCAAAAGCACACTGTCCAACGTTGCCAGTATCGATTCCAAATCATCATGATTTTTCCCTGGAGAAGTAGAAAACATTTCTCGCGGAACATTACTAAAGGACCTATCTAACATTGAGAGGCTCTCTTTGTTTACTTTCTTTTTTTAATAACTGTGTCACATTAACCTCTTCTGTTGCGTTTTTTGTATGAAACGCTAGTCAAGGAAATTGACTTTCGATCTATAGTGAAAAATTTCCCAAAATCTTTAGTATTCCACTGTTATAATCGAAAGAGAACGAGAGAGAAGAGAATCTCTCATTTGTACATAGGTCCTTTAGTAATGTTCCGCGAGATTTATTCAAATAAACTCACTAAGAAGAATAGCATCATTTTCGATTACTTACCAGCGTGAACGCTTAACAAATTCTTGTAGAGATGCGTGTAGAACCGCGCAGGATCGATGTTCAGGACCTCTCCCTGACCTTTGAGGATAGTGAAAACTGTTTGAATGCAATGTAACTGCTCACGATGACCCAAATCGGCGTGCACCAACAGATTGTTCAAGACTTCGATCAAATCCGAGAAGAACTCAATGTTGATGGTGTGAGCAAACCTAAAACGAATGATGTCTCATTTAATACGATACAAATAGATGACCAAACCAGAAATTTACTTAGAAAGACCTTCCAATGTACAGCTCAAAAGCCTCGAGTTCGGAGCCGTTTTCAATATCCGGAAGAATATCGTAAACACTAATTTGGTAATGTCCGTTAGTTTCTTCATTTGAACCTGCTTGCTTTCTTCTGCCTTGGTTTCGAACAGTTCCTTCTCCAGTTCGGCCAGTTTCTTTTTCCGTTTTCGCTCTTGGCGCGACATATTGATCACTCGCGACTTGTGTGCTTCGAGTTTCTTCAGCTTCAGTTCTTTCTCCCTTTCGGCGTTGATGTTAACGTCTTTGATCTGCAGGTACTTCAAACAGGACACCATTTCCGGATGCACTCCATGATCCTTCTTCTTGACCAGCTGATTGATGTGCCGCACAATCTGAAAACGAGTAAATGAAGGCAATTAGTACAACATTTAGTTGAGAAAGTACTCGGATAACGTGTCCCACTTGCTAGTATCTTGGATTTGTACTTTGAAAATAACCGAATTAACAATATTCTAGTTCTTGAAGGTTTTCTTATGGACCAATGCATGAGTTCATTCTTTGACGTTTGAGCGGTGCCGTGTTATTTACGTGACCATGGTAACGAGTGAATTCGACACCGCTCAAACGTCAAATTAGTGAACTCGTGCATTGGTCCATACTGCATTGATAATATGTTGAGTAATGCCATCAGATTTTTCTGCGCCCAGCAGCGGTCTTACGAAAACTTTTTGTTTGGATGTGTTTTTCTCGACATGATGATTTTTCTAATGGGACTGTATTACGAGTATGGGCAGTAAAGGTAGATAGACCCATGGGCTATCACCAAATGTGTCAGATTGGTATAAAATAAATCATGGGTCAGTGAACTTTCATCTAGCGCAGTTTCAGGACATGGTTGCTATAGGTACAACCTGCATCTCTGAATTTCCTGCGAGCCCCAATTGAGTTGGTGTGGAGGAACCAGCGGAGCATGTAGTGTCCGACAGCCCGCGTTTCTTTCGCATGCTCGCTACATGCGTCCCAGAACAATATAATCCATAGAATGGTAGCGGATGTCGAGCTGCTAAAGCTGATCCTGTGTGAAGCAAAATATTGAAATGTATAAAAGAGAAGTAGCCTGCTAAGGCTAATGAGATCAATCTCTATAAGACGTGCCGCATATAGCTTGAAATACCTAAGAACTCAATCTTTTGTACTTACATGTTTGCACATATCGAAGCGAGTGTCGGTTTTGAAGGTCGTAACGAAACACGAATGAACCTGCTTCCGGACACTCTCCTGGTCGCTGTTCAGCATCGTCACCAACATTTGCGCAATATTCATGCTGTAGTTGAAGTACGGATGCGCCAGCAAGAGCTCGCACATACATTGCACGGCAATTTCGGCGATCTGCTGCTTCTCGGTAAAGTCCTGCTTGTTGAACTTCTTGCTGCGCTTCACCTGTTGTGTAAACCCTTCGCAATGAACGAGAAACTTTTTGTACTGAAGCAGCAGCTCATTTTCATAGCTGACTCGGGCCAGAGTGGTTTTCTTCACTGAAATTCAAACGATCGAACGTTAGATATTGAAGAATGCGTCATGAGATTGTCATACTTACATTTCTGGGCAGCCGTATCAATTATTCCCAACCTGTACTCGGGCACAATGTCCTTGAAAACTTCTACCAACGAAATCATAGCCAGCTTGCGAATGATGAACATATTCGTTTTACCATTTTGAGCCGTTTCTGGAACAAGATCGACCAGCATGGCTAAGCTTTTTATTTTAGCTTCGGGGTTTTCCAGAATTGAAGCACATGTTACTCCAATCAGAAATTTTTGCCGCTCGATTTCATCCTCCCTTTCGGTCAGCAAATCCGTCGTGGTGATTTCGTTCTTCTGTGGGACCACTGCCTCCGGTTCTGGAGCTTTCGGTTCTGGTTGCTCCTCTTCAGGCGCTTTTTTTGCTGGCACCTGTTGTCCAGGCTTAACTTCGGCGCTTCGACTGACAATACCGCCCTTTTTCGTCTTGATCGGAAGCAGATCCTTGGTTTCCCCTACGTAGTTTACATGGCCACTCATCTGCATCTGGTACTCATCCTCGAGCCTCTCTGTTGCATTCCTCATGTCCACGTCATTATCATCGTTTTGATCCTCTTCCAAAGCGGAATCCTCGGATTGATCCAAAACCGATAAAGTTTTCTCTAAACATAAAATAATGTACAAATAATACAGGGAGTTTTGTTGGGGAAATATTCCATTTTTGCAAGCATTAAGAATAAATATCCAAACTTTTATGCAATCTTCTACAGGTGTCACGCAGGCTTCGTCCTTTGGCGGAGAGGCCTGTGTCATCCGCAAACACCCAAAAGTAACTCAGGTAAGTCAGATGTGAAAATATTGTATAATATTGATTCCAAAATTCTGCCTTGAGGACCACCAGCTTTTGATAATTACTGGATTATTCTTACAATGTATATTGGAAACTTGTTTTTAATTATACTATCATGCCTTCATGCCAAACACTGTCGAAATCCAGAAAAGCAAGACCAGTAGAATAGCCTTCAGATTTGTTGGAGCGAGTCAAATTTGTTACACGTACAAATTAAGGGGTGGTAGAATGTCCATGTCGGAATCTGAACTGTTCATTGGCAAAAAATGAATTTTCATTGATGAGGACCATCATTCTGTTCAAAATGACCTTTTCAAAAAGTTTACTGATGCAGGAAAGCAAGCTGATTGAACTATAGCTTCTGCCGGTTGTTTGTCTGATTTTACAATAGGTACAACCTTGACATTTATCCATTTGTCAGGAAAATATGACAACTGAAAACATTTGTTAAATATATCAACCAAGAATGCTAAGCTACTCTCTAGAAGTTTGAGCCGTATACTCGAAATCAGGAGCAAATTTAGGACAAACCGACCAGAAAGTGGGTACCAAAACGATGTTAGAAAGAGTCTAAATTAATGCAGGATGACAGCCGTGTCAGTTCCCTGCGTAGGGCATGTCCTACCTGTCCTATGCAGTACGCACTTCCTGTGCCACTGCGTGAAATAATGACCAAGTCACTAAGAAGTGACTCGTTACCAGCCCTGATATTAACAATCCTATGGTCAAAATCATTACAAAAACCCACCTTGACCATCATCCGAGCATTCGCTAACGCTGTCCATCATATCGTAAATGTCCTCAACGGATGGTTCCGTGGCTGCCGCCGCCGAATTAACGCTGGTCCCTTGTTGCCGATTTGAGACCGGTTTCTTGGTTGCCACTTTTTCTATCTTCTTGGCCAAATTCTTCGCCCGGAAAATGTTACTGTTCAGCTGCTTTTCCCGGTGCAAGGTCTTTTTCGATTTGGCGAAATTTTTCTTATGTTTTTCATGGTGGCCACGTTTGGCGGAGCTGATTTTGATCTTCTTGCGCTACAAAGGAAATTCAACGAAATTCATGCACTTTATCGCTGCCATCCGAAAATGGCTGTATTTATTACTTACCAGTGGCATAATGACGGATTATTTTAGCTCAGTTAGTTTGGAAAACTACGAGAAAGTAATCGAAACTTAACTACAAAAATTTAATCCTTTCGGCACGTTGTTTTGATTTGAATTGTAAAACTGGACTAAAGCGAATCAACATCAAATTCTAACCTCGCTTTTCTGTTTTGACATTCGCCGCATCGAACGAAGTGGCAAAAACGGCAAAAACAGAAACGAATAACAAGGTAACAAATGAAAAGGTACACTTGCTAGAGTACCTTTTAAGAGAGTCGTAACGTTCCACTATTTATTGAATCAGAAACCGTCAAACCGATTGTTGAAAACAGTACACTGATAAAAAAATAGTAGTATGTTCAACTATATGACCGTTCTTGTTTTTACTACACGGAGAACCGAAACAACACAAATTTAAGATAAATAATACTCAAAATGAAGTACTTCTCCAACACTACTGTTTTGGATATTATTTTATACTGACTTTTAAATACATTTAACTCAAACTGGAGGTATATTCGAAACTACTTATTTTTGAGTTATTTGATAGTTGTTGTCTCTGAAAGCGTTCAATGTTTATTTTATTTTGCTTCGCATTCTGAGAAAGTACCCAAAAGCAAGTATTGATCCAATACATGGTTTTGGATGGAAATTTTTATTTGTGCGTCCTAGTAAGTTTGGTCGTCGGATGAATGCAGGTGCGCTCCGGGTAAGTCATTTTTAACTTTTTCTAATAAAGTTTCTATTATAACCACTTAATCTTCTATATTCAACAGATGCGTGAAAATCTAGCTGCCACCCTTGGACGTAAGGATTATTCAGCGATCAATATGGAGTGATCATTGGTAAGTTTGTTATTTATTTCATTTTATCTACGCCATAAGATATTTAACCTCAATCTTTCCCAACATTACAGCCTCCTAACTATGGTCGTACTGGACGTAGGAATGTCCTGCTGGTAAACCCATAACAACGGGAGCACTGCTCGGAAACGGAAGACCGGGAGCAGATTTGCACAACTGTGCCAGCATTCATCAAATGATGAAAATTGTTCATATTATGTATGTTTTTATTTAAAATCAAATAAAATGTAGTTAATGTAGTTGTATATATGTTTTGGAAATAATTAAAAACAAAGGAATCACCTACTTCATTATTAAAAAATCAGCTTCAACACAACTCTCGGTATTGGGTACTTTTGATCCAAAATACAGTTATTGCAATACAGTTAAAATCACTCAATTCAATGTATTAGTGGAATGACTCAGAATTGAGTACTTTACAAACAACTCAATTTTGAATCATTCCACTTAGCTGTCAAGATGAGTGAAAAAGACTTAATTTTGAGTTGTTTCGGTTCTCCGTGTATGCAATGTAAATTGTTACCAAAACCATAAACACGGTTACGTGTATCATACAATCGTGGAGAAAATCACAAATTGGTAATAATCGATATAGTGATCGTTACCATAAAACATAGTTGGCAAAAATTGTGTTGGCAGACTCCATTTTGTGCTACAGCTTCTGTTTTTGCACGGATTTTTTTGTTTACACGGCCGTGCAAAAAAAGTTTCTATACATTTTTTCTGCCAAAACCTTATTTTTGCATGAAACGTCGAGAAATGGTGTTACTTTTTTTACACGGTTTTTGAAATTTTGAACTGAAAACTTTTTTTGCACGGTATGCATCCCCCGTGCAAAAACAGAATCGGGTGTACTTCAATTGGGTCCTAAAATTTTTAGTGAAATCTTGTTTTTATTTAATAACACGAAAAAGCATGTTACTGTAACTACTTTAGCAATTTTTCCCGCTCAAATAATGGCTGTATCATGTTTAAACTTTAATTTAAAAATTTGGTCCATAAATGAACCTTGACACTTTTGATCATGTTTGACGTTCGCTTAGTCGACAAAAACACCATAGGGGTTTTAGTTCGACCACTGGGGTTGTTCCTATCTGACATTTCGTAAGGGACACGGAAAACAAAATACCGTGCACCCCCGCTATTTTGAACGGTACCTCATGCAAACCATCCGGGTTCATTTTTAATTTGAACATCTAGTCACCCTAGAAACGTGTTTCTGGTTACCTCTTTCACTGTTTTGTTTTGATTCTGCGTTCCGTTGCACGGCGTTCCATTTCACTTTACTCCGTTCCATGAGCTAAATGACGTTTGAACCATTTTTAATCTGAACGATGTGCAAATTAGCGGGGTACAGATTAAAAAGTGTTCAAATTAAACGTGGTCAAACCAACGGGGGTACCCGGTACACCCAAAATTTGAGTTTAAGCCAAAGGATGTGACAAAATCTAAAAAAAATTGTTTTGGGCTTAAACCAACGGAAAACATTAGAAAATTGAGTAAACATGTGTTTTTGGCCGAAACTTAAGCGTTTGGCACTAAAATTGGGACAGGGCTTTAGGACCCTATTCATTCCGCTGTGGAAAAAAAATCGATTTTTAGCGAGTATTAAGTTGCTTACGCTATATTTTTCCTAAGCACAGCGTTGGTAAGTAAATATACATCAAAATTTAGAAACTATGTTAATCAATTTCAGCTTATTTTACAGGTTGCTATTATAATTACATAGAGTTCGCATGGTACTCTGAGCTTAAATAGAATAAAACAACGAAATTGCTATTTCTTTTCATATTGTTGACAATTTGTAAACAAAACATCGAGTTACCATACGAAAACAACCGTAGGCAATTTTACCATATTCCCTTGTTCATGACGACTGAAGACAAGGTAATCGTTACTACGCTGCAATTTGTTGACAAAACATAGTCAAATTTACTGCGTTAGATTTTTTCCAATAATGTTCCATGTTCCGTTGAAATCAAGTTGTAAAATGTTTTTAATTTCACTCTCGATATGGTTGCTGATACAGCGGGGATTCGCTGGTTGGAACACGACTGCCTTCCATCTATCGAATCCGACCCGTTAGTTGGAACGACTGACAGCTGGTGAAAATGCTCCACACCAACGCATCTGTAGAGCAACACGCTAAGAAAATAAAATACTAGATAAATTAAATACCACTCTAAAACCATATTCTGTCTATTCACTCATTGTGATGCATTTTAAAGCATTAAGCATTGGCTAGTATAAACGGGATTTATATCGCCAAATGATTTTTTGGAAATTATACATTCAATGCATAAAGATCTAAAATCCTATACATTGATTAGAATTATCCATTTTATTTGATTTGTGAAAACAAAAACAAAAGAAAAATGAAAGAAAAAAAGTTTTTGGTTTGGGGCGCATTTATTTTATTTGAATAATATTCGGGTCTGTTTAACAGTTCGAAATAAATTGCCGTTGCTGTTCACCGTTGATGTTCATCAAGTTTTGTGCCGCTTCAAACAACATCAATTCTCCTCATGCTTGTATCATTTTGCCACAGTTTTTTCCTAATTTGCTAACGACAAGCGCAATGAAGCCCTCCCATATAATAAACTGGAAAAAGATTGTCATTGAGGTCAAATTTCAAGAGGCGTTGGACAAACGAGCTTACCTTCATATTCATTAGTATCCGTCTCATTTTTTCACCATCAAATGCGTATTTTGTCACTTCCAGATTTCCAGATTGGCGGGAGGTGGCGTTTTCCCACATATCTTGTTTTCTAGGGTTTTTACTCAAGTACGGTATATGATCAGGTTGAAGATGAAACAACTCAAACTCTTTAAAGTTCGTATTGTTTGTGAAAACGTTGAAGACTGTCGAAAGAACGCGTTTTGATTTGATAGCTGAATAAAGAAAAATATATTTTGTACAAGTGCCAAGACTGGCATTATTTCTTTCATATGCACCGCAAAAAATATATCGTGGAAAAGCATAACAAAGTATAAAATATATCAGTTCCGTGATTATTTTTTAAGATTCTCAACGAATAATGAAGGATAATGTTGACAAAATATTAAACCATACACTAACTAGTATAATCGATTTTCTCCGTGAAATCGTCACGAGACGCACATATACATACGCATTTGTTCTATATAGAGCTTAGTGACATTTGAACACACGTAGACTAGCATACGCTCGTCATACACAGTTTGTTTTTGTTTTCCTCAAAGAAACTTGCACACGCTTTCCAGACTCATCAAAATGCATATGGAAATATTACCCAATTTGAAAAATTTACATCCGGTTTCTGGGTGTTTTTCGTGACTGAGTGCATATTGTTTTCCTCTAAGGTTCACAACTACATCTACACTAGGGCACCTATACCATTGGGCGTGATAACCACTATACGGAGACTTCAATGCGACGGTACTCAGACGTCAAAGTCAGTTTGACATTTTCTGTTGACATTTGAGTGCTTTTTAGTTGGAATATTTTCCAACCAGCGAACATCCAACCATTGAGTCATTCCATGTAGCGGACCCCTAACGAGCGAATCCCCACTGTACTATGTTTTTCTTTTCAGTGTACACGCAAAAAAAATTGTGCGGTAAAAACTACAATTTTAGGGGGTTAACTCAAGCGCTCGCACCGGCACCGGCAATTTTCGGCAGACCAGAAATGCGCTTGATTTTACCATGTCTGTAGTCGAAATCAGATTGTTGTAAATTATTTCTGTCAAACGTACCAGTAATGTGGTAGGACGTACCGTAAACATAGTAAATTGGTCTGAAATTCCATGATAGTTTCAAGAATGGGCTTAGTCAGCTAAAACAGTACATAATTTAAACCGCGGAAAAATTTATTTTTCCGTGTAACGTTGGGCACCGTCCTTTTAGTAAGCCTATTAGCCTATGCTAGCTGTAATATATTTATCAATGGATTACCTGCTTTGCTCATGTCCACAGTTGATCAGCAGAAGTTTTCTCGATTCATTTTGTATGGGGAAAGGCATCTAACTTCAATTTTCTCGTAAAAGTATTAATCGAAAAAATAGTGATAGTGATAGTAATTATCATTACGTACAACCGGTACCAAATATTTTTTCGAAAATAGTTCCCAATTTTGAGAAATAATTCGTTAGATGCATTTCGCCATACAAATATTTTTCGCGTTACCTTTTAGCAATTTTTCGTGCATAGACACTAGCGCATGTGCGTTACTATGTGGTGAGTAGCGAATCAGGGCATACATGCATTCGTTATAATATATACAGTAATATTTCGAGCCGTGTAGTTCCGGCGTATAGAATAGAACTACGGACGACCTGTTCCGGTGGTAAGAGTCCACCAAACGGGGTAACCCCAATTCAAGGTGTGATGCGAAAAACCGTGCTGAGGAATGAATGGTCGAAGGGGTGAAAAAGATGTTCGGCCGTTAACGGAGCCTGTGGGGCACCTGGGCACCCCTCACAGTATTTTGTCCCTTACCGCGTTAATGCAGGGCTCTGGCGTGGTGGACCTCTTTTCCCGTGCTACTCGTGGGATCCAATCATGAATACAAACTTAAAACAAAATCAAAATAATAGTAGTAGTGCAGGTAGTAGCAGTAGTAGGGAAGCGAACCCCTTCGCAAGAAGTGGGTTAGCTAGGTCGCCGTTGAGAGGAGAGCGGAAGCAGGAGGAGGCAGCAGTGCACGTAGTGCCAGTGCTGGTAACCATATTTCATCCCCGGCTAACGCATCGGGTGAGGTTATGGATGGAGCGTGGTTGATGAGGGCCATCAATAAAAGTAGAGATGGGCTCTCTGCGATGGAAGTGGCTGCACAGCAGCTCGACTCCATAATTGACTTTGCGTCCTCGAAGTCTAACATCAGCAAGGACCTCAAGCAGGCCCTGTTCAGACTTCGTAAGTCGATGTTCGCGGCCAAGCAGAACCATGCTGAACCCATGGCGACTGTGGCTGCGGCAGGACCCGTGGAATTGAAGGTGCCGAAGTCTACCCAGACGGAGCCCTTCGTCTTCGCGGGCAGCCCCAAAAGTGCGGAAGCGAATGCTTACAACAAGCAATCGCAGAAGCGCGCGAGGCAGCCGTCAGGGGAGGAGCTACCCGGCGGCGCTCGCAAGGCCAGGCGGATATTAACCCCGAAAACCGGCAGAAGTGCCGGAAAATCGGACCCCAGCCAGGCGTCCCGGAAAGCCGAGAAGGGTGGGCCCGAAAAGGCTGGCCCCTCACGGAGTGATGGGAACAGGGGGTTGCGACCTTTGAGAGGTCCTCAATCACCACAGGTTAGGGCGGATCAGGGGGGGGACGCCCCACACTGTAGCCGTCGCTGAAAAAACGTGATCGAAATTGTTTTGACCTTGAAAACATGATTTTAGTACTATAGTGTCTTCGGGAAAGTTTTTCCATAAAATAATCACTACAGTGGTTACACTATCATGGGTCACCCACTATTATGGGTCATTTCCATTTGAATTGCGTGTGGAACAGAGTGACTTATAATCGTGACAAGGTGACCCATAATAGTGTGAGCAGTGTATTTTATGAAAGTGTCAGTTTGGTGATTAATCCACCTATAAGTGAGAACGAAATTTTATTTTTCGTATTTATGAATTTAAAAATAAACTTTATTCGGGAAAGTTGTAGGTAATCTTAGAAGAAACAACTTTGCTGAAGACACCGTATGCATATTTTTTGATTTTCATGTACATTTGTGGAGTTTTTTGTGGAACACCCCTAAAAATCACTTTTTTCATCATAACTTGGTTGGATGATTTTTTACAATTTTCAATTATTCTAGTGTTATTTGTTACTTGCAAAAACGCATAACTTTCTCCAAAAGAGCATATTTTTATCTCTCATACTTTTCGAGTTATTGAAGGTTTCATATAAAATTTTGCACCTTTTGACACTAAAAATCATTTGGACGCGCACATTTCCGCAGTCTGAAACATGTTCATCCAATGGTTTGAAACTAATACTATGAAATGCAGAGAAAGCCGCTTTTAGCCTGCTTTAGCCTGACGGTCAAAAGAAAGTCTGAAAAAATGTTTACTTACATGCAGATATAATTTACACTTATTCACTACACCCTATATTGGCATAACTTGAATATATGGCATCACTGTATCGAATTTTATGCAATAAAGTCAACAATATAATCAATCAACAAAAGGTCGGAATAATCTATTCAGACAAGTTTATCACAGACAAACAGGCTACATATCCAACACAGTTTTCGTCGTTCACCTTTCCAACGTTAGCTGTTTATTTTGTGCAGAAAAACACTTATTGCTATTTTTTTCTGCAGGAAGTCTCAGTCCTTTCTTGAGAATTTTTCGGAGCTCGCAGCAAAAACTAAAATGTTTAATATGACTAAAAAACATTTATTTTTTCCTTTAAAATTCATATGCAATCCATAAATCAGTAAATATTAATGTTTAAGATTATCATCATTATTTTTAGCTCCGCTATCACTGGTTTGTTCGTTATGTTTTTTAACCAAAAGATTTTCCCATCCTGAAAAGGAAACACTTTTTTCTCGGGAATGCTCTAATAGATGTAATCACAGGATTTGATGTCGCCAACAAACAGTCTAATAATTCTTAGTCAGTATCAATTCTGCAGATGCTCCCTGCAATTCTTAGTATCCTTGTTACATCCTCTTGAGCCTCTTTGGTCAACTGTCCAATAGAGACCAAGAAAGAAATTACCTCACTAGTATTAAACGGACGAATGACCTTCGGGTTGAAGTCCCTCTCAAACAACAACAACAATTACCTCACATCCTCGTATAAGGATTCAGTGTACAAAGCGTTGAGCAAATTTCTCCATAGCATCGATGTTACTGAATCGATTCACATTTGAGCTGTCGAATCTATTTATCGATTTAATCGAATCCTTTGCATCTATATATTTGAATTGAAATTTATGAAGTTTGGGATGGGATCAAATGAATTAGCAGTCGACACCAACATCTTTCAATAAGATCAGTTTTCATATTCGATACAACAAATTCACTAAAATTAAAAATTTGGTTTCTCTCCCATCAATTCATTAAGAAACATTTATCGATTTCTACAAAATAAATCAAATAAAAAACTCGAATTAAAAAAATCAATTCATTCGATTCTAGATGCTCCAAACATCGATTCAAAATATCGATTAATCGTAATGTCAACTTAAATATTCGAAATATCAATTTAAACTCAGCCAAAGCTAGTACGGATGCTGATATTGGGTGCCACACATATAAACCAAGAAGCAATTAAACAGTTTGAAATGCATACTTACCGATTTTCTCGCATTAAAACATATTTACACAATTATGAAGAAACAATCCACAATCGCCTTCGTGTACTGCCGTTTGGGATGGGATCAAATGAATTAGCAGTCGACACCAACATCTTTCAATAAGATCAGTTTTCATATTCGATACAACAAATTCACTAAAATTAAAAATTTGGTTTCTCTCCCATCAATTCATTAAGAAACATTTATCGATTTCTACAAAATAAATCAAATAAAAAACTCGAATTAAAAAAATCAATTCATTCGATTCTAGATGCTCCAAACATCGATTCAAAATATCGATTAATCGTAATGTCAACTTAAATATTCGAAATATCAATTTAAACTCAGCCAAAGCTAGTACGGATGCTGATATTGGGTGCCACACATATAAACCAAGAAGCAATTAAACAGTTTGAAATGCATACTTACCGATTTTCTCGCATTAAAACATATTTACACAATTATGAAGAAACAATCCACAATCGCCTTCGTGTACTGCCGTTCTACGCATATTTGGCTCGCAGCTCATAAGGTTTACATAGAAAATGGGACAAGTAGGTGTAGATGAGCAGTGTAAGCAGGTTGTAATTTATTAATGGTCCCTTTTATACATGGGTTCGATCACCACAAATGAACAAATTCAACAAAATGTTATCATAGAAAAATGTATGAACAAATTTTGTTACATGATCTTTAATATGATCATCTTAAGATTTCAGTAATTCCGCTGTTTTATTTTGTATGATGCTGATAAATAACCTTCGCCAATCGTATCATCAATCAAGCGGTTCTGGTGATGGCAAATCACATGACACGATAACTATTACTAATATTCTAAAATATTTCAACAAATGTATATATTTTCATTCTCCACAAACTATCAACTATTTATTAGTAGATGAAAAAAACGAATTTAGTACTATACCATTTAATTCCACTAGAGTTTGTATCCTTTGACAGATACGCGTATTTCGACCTCAACTGTAAGGCCGTCTTCAGTGTCGTGTACTAGACTCGACTTTAACTATTTATTGTAAAATGCATAAATGTTATAATTGTGAATAGAACTAAAATATAGGGATTTCTTATGAATAAACGAAAACTATAACATTTTTTATTGGTTTAGTGGGAAAAAATTTCATTATCGGTATTTTACTAGTACTACCGATGAATCTATGACAAAAGGTCGAAAGACAAAAGGTCGAAAGGACAAAAGGTCGAAAGGACAAAAGGTCGAAGAACAAAAAAGAAGGGACAAAAGGTCGAAAATCTTTTTTCAAAGAAGGAAAAATTTCTCACCATGCAAATCATTTTCGACCTTTTGTCCTTTCGACTTTTTGTCTTTCGACCTTTTATCCTTTCGCCGTTTTGTCTTTCGACCTTTTGTCCATGAACCCTACCGATTCTGATCGATGTAGTACCGTTGAATCGGTATTCAGCAAAAGTAGTCGGAGCCGGAATCCCTAATTGACCACCTACTTCATAAAGAAACTAACGTTAGAAAAGTGAACGATGAAAAGAGTGTATGATATTTAGTCTGTTTGTCTGTGGTAAACCTGTCTGAACAGATTATTCCGATCTGTTGTTGATTGATGTCATTGTTGATTTGATTGCATAAAATTCGATACAGTGATGCCAGATATTCAAGTTAAGCCAATATAGGGTGTAGTGAATAAGTGTAAATTATATCTGCATGTAAGTAAACATTTTTTCAGACTTTCTTTTGACCGTCAGGCTAAAGCAGGCTAAAAACGGCTTTCTCTGCATTTCATAGTATTAGTTTCAAACCATTGGATGAACATGTTTCAGACTGCGGAAATGTGCGCGTCCAAATGATTTTTAGTGTCAAAAAGGTGCAAAATTTTATATAAAACCTTCAATAACTCGAAAAGTATGAGAGATAAAAATATGCTCTTTTGGAGAAAGTTATGCGTTTTTGCAAGTAACAAATAACACTAGAACAATTGAAAATTGTAAAAAATCATCCAACCAAGTTATGATGAAAAAAGTGATTTTTAGGGGTGTTCCACAAAAAACTCCACAAATGTACATGAAAATCAAAAAATATGCATACGGTGTCTTCAGCAAAGTTGTTTCTTCTAATATTACCCACAACTTTCCCGAATAAAGTTTATTTTTAAATTCATAAATACGAAAAATAAAATTTCGTTCTCACTTATAGGTGGATTAATCACCAAACTGACACTTTCATAAAATAGCGATTATTTTATGGAAAAACTTTCCCGAAGACACTATAGTACTAAAATCATGTTTTCAAGGTCAAAACAATTTCGATCACGTTTTTTCAGCGACGGCTACAGTGTGCGCCCCCTGGACAACCGTAGTGAGAAAGAAGAAGAAGGAGAAGCAGGAAGTTCAGGAGCGCAGGGATACCAGGCCTAAGAAAAGTAGGAGGGTAGGTGCCAAGCGCGAAAAGGGTGATGCGATCATCATCAAGACGGAAGAGTCCAAGTACTCGGAAGTCCTGAAGGCGATGCGCAGTGACGCGAAGCTCGCAGATCTTGGAGCCGACGTACGCAGTGTCAGACGCACTCGTACAGGTGAAATGATTCTCGAGCTTAAGCGCGACAAGGAGCGCAAGGGCGCCGCCTACAAAAGTTTGGCGGAAGAGGTCCTTGGCGAGGGTGTCGAAGTGAGGGCTCTGACGCAGTCAGTGACTCTGAAGGTGATGAACCTTGACGAGATCACCAACGCAGAAGAGCTCGTCACAGCACTGCGGCAACAGTGCGAGATTCAGGTGCCCACCGCTGCCGTTCAGCTACGGAAAGGTCCGGCAGGTACTCAGGTGGCCTTAGTACACCTACCTGTGACGGACGCAAATAAGTCCGCTAAGGTAGGCAAGATCAAGGTTGGTTGGTCAGTATGCTCACTGAACATACATGAGCAACCGGTGATCTGCTTTAGGTGTAGGGAACCAGGACACAAGTCCTGGGGCTGTAAAGGCCCTGATAGGACCAAGTTGTGTAGGCGTTGTGGTGAGGAAGGTCATAAGGCACTAGGCTGCAAGAACCCTCCCAAGTGCTTGATTTGTTCCGGCAAGTCCGTGAACAACAATCATCCAACGGGAGGCTCAAGGTGCCCGACCTTCAAACGAGCCATTAACGAAAAGTCACAGTGCAGGTAACGCAGCTGAACCTGAACCACTGTGACGCAGCTCAGCAACTGCTGTACCAGGCAGTTGCTGAGTGGGGGACGGACATCGCCATCATATCGGACCCATACCGAGTACCCGCCGGCAACGGCAACTGGGTCGTGGATGGATCCGGAAAAATGGCGGCGATATGGACGACGGGTAAATACCCCGTCCAGGAGTTGGTGTCTACTACCTACGAGGGCTTCGTGATCGCCAAGGTAAACGGGGTCCTCTTTTGTAGCTGCTATGCGCCTCCGAGTTGGTCGACCGAGCGGTTCACGCAGATGCTGGACTGCATGACGACCGTGTTGACAGGGCGAAGGCCAGTAGTAATAGCGGGTGACTTCAATGCCTGGGCCGTGGAATGGGGAAGCCGCATCACGAACCAGCGAGGTCAAATCCTGCTAGAGGCACTGGCCGTGCTAGATGTCGATCTGGCTAATGTTGGTACCAAAAGTACCTTCAGCCGAAACGGAGCGGAGTCGATTATCGACGTTACTTTTTGTAGTCCTGGCCTAACGAGTAGTTCGAACTGGAGGGTAGACAATGCCTACACTCACAGCGACCACCTGGCGGTTCGCTACAGTATCGACTACAACAATAGCAGGCAGCGCGTAGAGGAAGCGGCTAGGTCACGGCCAAGCCCTCGTAGGTGGAAGACATCGTACTTCAATGACGAAGTACTTAGGGAGGCGCTCCGTCGTGAGCGTAACCTACTCGGCCTAAGCGGGGACGAACTGGTAGCGGTGCTTTCGCGTGCGTGCGATGCGACCATGCCTAGGAAAGTCCACCCTAGAAATGGGAGACCACCGACGTACTGGTGGACTCAAGCAATTGCGAACCTGCGCCGTGCCTGCCTACGGGCCAGGAGGCGGATGCAGCGAGCACGTACCGAGCAGGAGCGTGAAGAACGACGGGCGGTGTTCACCGCTGCCAAAGTCGCGCTGAAGTCCGAGATAAGGGCAAGCAAAAAGGCCTGCTTTGAGAGACTCTGTCAGAGTGCCAACGCGAACCCGTGGGGTGATGCCTACAGGATCGTTATGGCGAAGACACAGATGCTGGAGGGGATCATCGAGGGGCTCTTTCCGCGCCACAACCCTAGCCCATGGCCTCCTTTTGTAGGACAGCCGGGGATTGGGGCTGGCGATGAGGATAGAGTAACCGATGAGGAACTTGTAGGAATTGCAAAATCCCTAAGCATGGGGAAGGCACCAGGTCCGGACGGAGTTCCAAACCTGGCCCTCAAAGTCGCAATCTTGGAGGCTCCCGGTATGTTCAGATCTGCTATGCAGATATGCCTGGACGAGGGAGTATTTCCAGATGCGTGGAAGAGGCAGAGCCTGGTACTATTGCCAAAGGCGGGGAAACCACCTGGTGACCCGTCGGCGTATAGACCAATATGCTTGATTGACACGGCGGGGAAGGTGCTCGAGAAGATCATCCTCAACAGACTGTTGAGGTACACTGAGAGTGTAAATGGTCTCTCAAGCAACCAGTTCGGCTTCCGGAAAGGGAAGTCCACCGTAGACGCTATTCTGACGGTTAAGAAAACCGCTGAGATAGCACTCCAGCGTAAGAGGAGGGGGATTCGCTACTGCGCAGTAGTGACTCTGGATGTAAGGAACGCATTTAATAGTGCCAGTTGGGCGGCTATTGCCGATGCGCTCCTGCGTCTGGGGATACCCGAGTACCTGTACAAGATTCTCGGAAGCTACTTCCAGAATCGGGTATTAGTCTATGACACAGAGGTGGGTCGGAAGTGCTTTCACATAACCTCAGGAGTCCCGCAAGGTTCCATCCTGGGCCCGGTGTTATGGAATGTCATGTACGACGAGGTGTTGAGATTAAAATTCCCGGCGGGTGTGGTCATCGTTGGCTTTGCCGACGATATTACGCTGGAGGTCTACGGTGAATCGATCGAAGAAGTGGAATTGACTGCAGCCCACTCGATCGCAATTGTGGAGGAGTGGATGAGCTCCAGGAAACTGGAATTGGCTCACCACAAAACTGAGGCTGTTGTTGTCAACAACCGAAAGTCGGTGCAGCAAGCGGTGATCAGTGTAGGCGACTGCACGATCACTTCGAAGCGCTCCGTCAAACACTTGGGGGTGATGATCGACGACAAGCTTACCTTCGGTAGCCATGTCGATTATGCCTGCAAGAGAGCCTCCACAGCTATTGTGGCACTGTCCCGGATGATGTCCAATAGCTCTGCGGTGTACGCCAGCAAGCGAAAGCTTCTGGCCAGTGTCGCCTCGTCCATACTGAGGTATGGTGGCCCGGCTTGGGGCACGGCCTTAAGTACCAAGAGCTACCGTAGCAAGCTAGAGAGTACTTATAGGCTAATGTGCCTGAGGGTTGCGAGCGCGTACCGTACCGTGTCACACGATGCACTCTGCGTCATCACCGGTATGGTGCCTATTGGTATCCTTATCATGGAAGACATAGAGTGCTTCGAAATGCGCGGCACAAGAGGCATACGCAGGACTGCCAGACTAGCCTCCATGGTCAAATGGCAGCGTGCGTGGGACAGTTCCACCAAGGGAGTGTGGACTCACAGGTTGATTCCGAGGTTAGATATCTGGGTCAATAGGCGCCATGGGGAACTAACATTCCACCTGACACAGGTCCTTCCGGGCCATGGTTGCTTTAGACAGTATCTACACCGTTTCGGTCATGCGGGTTCTCCCGAATGTCCAGTTTGTGCAGGTTTAGAGGAAACGGCGGAACACGTTTTGTTCGTGTGCCCGCGTTTCCGCACAATGCGTGACCGCATGTTAGCCACATGCGGTCGGGACACGACTCCGGACAATTTGGTCCAGAGGATGTGTGAAGACGAGTTTGGCTGGAATGCCGTTTCATCGGCTATCACCCACATCGTCTCGGAACTGCAAAGGAGGTGGCGAGTGGACTCGAGGAGTGGCTAGTGCAGACGCTAAACAACAGGTGGTCCGAGGGTTCGCAGTCGGCTACGTAGGTCATACCGGTGCCCTACGGTCGAAATCGACCCTTACAGCGATTAAGTGGCCGCGGGGAGAACATCCTGGTAGCGCTGCTGTCGTAGCGCCGGCCTACTGGGTTGGTACGAGCCTCTGGTTGTTCGGGGCAGGTGGAGGCCCCTTCGTCAGCAATCCCAGCTGGTGCTAGCTGATAGGGCCTGAGCCTTCAGTAGGTCAAATTGCGAAG
This sequence comes from Aedes aegypti, assembly GCF_002204515.2. Classification (NCBI taxonomy): domain Eukaryota; kingdom Metazoa; phylum Arthropoda; class Insecta; order Diptera; family Culicidae; genus Aedes; species Aedes aegypti. Next base: position 203,237,512 of record NC_035109.1, on the reverse strand, counting down.
CCCGCAGTATCAGTTCTTGATACCTGCGGTGCAGCTGGGCGCGGGCGTAGTGGTCGACCCTGCCCGCTTTCAGCGGACAACGGGAGGTGAGGACCACCTGGGAAGCTGGCAAAGCGCCAGCATGCTACCTTGGTGGACCCCCCTAAGCGTGTCATCGATGTTCGTTGCTGCATGGCTACGCAGCTAACCTGGAGGATGCGATGTGCAATAGCCCCTCTCCGAAGCAATGCCTTCTTGGTGGTCCCGGAGAGACGAAGGGTTTGGCGGCAATGGAAATGGTTTAGTGGGTCGGGGGTGTAGTCCTGTTTACTGCTTGCATGTAGTAAATGGTCCCTAACCCCACACGGCGTCTGTTGAGCAGATTATCCCCCCATTGCTTAGAAGAAAAAAAAAAAAAAAAAAAAAAACAGTAATATTTAATCGGTGCTTACAACTTCGGTGTTTTACACAGAGGAATAGAAAGTGGTTCCCTTGCGCCCGTGCTGCATCTTGTTTCCATGAACTCTACATTGAATAACATATTTTGACAGCACGGGTGCAGACATAAAACTCACGAAGAATGACAGATACACAAACATGACAGTGTACAGGGGTCCACAACACATTTCTCACGTAACACCGATGTTGTCTATTTTGAATCAGATTACCTGATACATATATAGTTTAGAAGAAATGTACTGAAGCTCGCTGTAGACAATTTCTTAAGCAATTGGATTTTACAATTTAAACCCTGATTTGCTGCTGAAAAGGAATCGCTAAAAAATGTCTTTTCGATTCCTTGGGCATTTTTACCTCGTAGAAAAAGTTTTACTCTACATTTTGGCATGTTCTTTGACTTGGTTACGCTGTGCAATTAATGGATTACCTGCTTTGCTCTTGTCCACAGTTGATCAGCAGAAGTTTTCTCGTTTCATTTTGTATGGGGATCTAACTTCAAATTTCTCGTAAATGAAAGCATTAATCGAAAAAAATATTTGGTAGGCGTGATAGTCATTATCATCACGTACAAGCGGAGCCAAATATTTTTTCAAAAATAGTTCCCAATTTTGAGAAATAATTCGTTAGATGCTTTTCGCCATACACTCAAAAAAGCACGGGTAGTCACATAATGACTAAATTTTAGTAATTTATGATTATTTTCTGTCTACCTCTCTTTCATCCTGCAGGGAATTTTATTCCTATTTGTCAATTGGGTTGTTTATGGGTATCCTGTTTTTTACATATTCTGATTCTACGTTACAAACTGAGCCAGAATCCAAAGTTTCATAATTTTCCGTGCTCTGGAACTATTTTAAAAACACGTTTGAATTTAGTATGGAAATCGCGTTTGAATCACCCCTCGGCAAATGTTACTTCGAGACGAGCTGTCATTATGTAAATTGAAATGTCATTGAGTCGACTTAATGAAATCTTTTTTAATAATGTACTATATGAAAATTAAGATATTGAAGCGCAATAAAATCGTGTTACACTTAGAAAAATGTGCTCTTTCGATCAAGCTACAAAGAACTGTGAATTTTTCATCACTAAACAACCCAATTCGCCTGGGTTGAAGCATCGCTAAGCTTTAACCCAGTCGAAATGACAGTTAGTGTGAAAATTTACAGCAGAATAAAAGAGAGGCAGATAGAAAATAGTCATTAATGCATAAACCTTAGTAATTCGGTGTCTATTTTTATTTCTGAGTGTACAAATATTTTTCGCGTTACCTTTTAGCGATTTTTCATGCATATACACTAGCGCAAGTGCGTTACTGTAAACCAGTGTTTCCCAAACTTTTTTGACTTTCGCCCCCTTTAGACCAATATTTTTTGGAATCGCCCCCCTGATACGAAATTTAACCATTTGTTTTAAGTAGTAAATTTACGTTGGAGTATTGATCAAAATCTCATCATAAGTGTACCGAAAACTGGTCAAATTTAAAGGGTGTAGTAGTCAATCATAATACTTCATTTAAAATACAAACAGTTGTGCAATATCTATATTATGCATCAATTGTTTTCGTATCAAGAAATCTATTATTTTGGCTACTGTTCGATCAACAAAACAATTGTAGTTCACTTTGCTTTTTTGTCTTCTTTTAAAAGTTTATTAAGTTGTAGAAATACATTTAAGAATTTTTTTAATACATTTTCGGCAGTTCTGGAAACAGCCCAATCTAAAGTCTGTTTCATAAATTTCGAAAAGATTTGTACAAATTTGCAAAAATTATCGCAGATATAAAAATAATACAATTTACAAAAAATATAAGTAAACTCAGACTATTCTTCAACTTTCCATTTATCGAAATATAACGTTCAGCGCAAATTTTATTTTTCAGGCTTCGATCCATACACTTTTATGACACCAAGGCCTATTTTTAAAAACAAAATATCAAAATGAGTAGTGAAACAAATGCGTGAGAAGCAATAAAAACTTAATCTGCCCTATTCCAATGATCGCTAAAAAGCTACCAAATATTACATTAAACTTGGAAATAAATTTAAAATATCGCTAGAAGTTCTCACATATTTCCTTCTTTCATACATTAAATGTTATATTAGTCAAAAACCATTCAGATCTCAATTAAAATCGTCAAATTTGTCTATCATAATTAAAAATCAAGCGCGTTTAGAGGTACACACAAGAACAGATGAAATAGTTAGGAGTTAAATTTTTTTTTTTCAGATGTAGATACTTTCATTGAAATATGAGTGTCTCTTACAAACTTTGAATTAATTATTGTTTTTCAATTGCTGTCATACCATAATTTTCGCCCCCCAAATTCAGTTTTATAAATTTTCGCCCCCTTGCACTTGAAAATCGCCCCCCGGGTGGCGAATTCGCCCACTTTGGGAATCACTGCTGTAAACGATCCTGATGGCATAGATCGCATTCGCAAAACACACACATACAAAAACTCAAAAAAAAAATTCCAACGACGCACAAATCGAACTCGCCTGTTTGGGCTTTCGATACACATTTTTAATAAAGATAACTTGGCATGTCCCAAAAAATAGCCCTTTTTTACCCGACTTGACCAGTGACCCACCGGAATAACTCCAGCCACATTTCTGTGTTCCTCTGGCCACTTCTAGAAACTAGATATGTGTGCCAGTATACTGACATAAAATCATTTGAATCCATTCAGAATTCGTTGAGCGAAGAGGGTTTTAGTATTGTTTCTTTCACTCAGGCCTATACGGGTTAAGTGTGCTAACAATTTTACCGATTGAACACTTAAAAAGCCTAAGACTATGGTAACAAAACACTGATCTCCCATGACAAATAATTAACTGGTGCCCATCTACAATCCACGAAAAATACGTGCAAAATTAATGGCAACTTTCTGCATCAGCTGCACATGCCCGTCATTAATTTAAACAGATTTCAAATAAACTGCCTACGAAGATTCGAGAAAAAAAAGTTCACAAAACACCGCTCACGCTAAGACAGTTTTTCGGGATTTTTTTCTGGCAAAAAGTCGGAAAGGGGTCGTCCATAAATGACGTAGCTTTTAGGGGGGAGGGGGGGTTTCACAAATTTGTGACGAAGTGTGACGAGGGGGAGGGAGGGGTCCTAACAAGTGGACGTAGCATTTTGAATCAAGTCGGTAAAAAGAGAGGCGCTGAAAAAGATGGCATGCAATTTTTTTTTTAAACTTTAATTTTTTTGACGTGTAAACTTGGGTTATACAATGAGCATTCACTCATATGACAAGAATAAAAAAATATCTATGAAATTTTAGATCTTCTGCAATCAAACAAGATGTTTTGAAGCTTTCAATAATTATGTAAATATTATATTATATTCGTTTCTTAATTAATAAGTTTATAAATAAACAAAATAAAAGTTTGATAAATTAATTAAAAATCAATGCTTTAACTACTTGGAGTACATTGTTTTGCCTTTTGTTAACAAGACATAAAGTCAGCCGTTTTTGTTTTATTCGTTTTTTTTTGTTGGGGCTTTATTTCTTCAAAAGAATAAAATATGCTCTTTTTGGCAAATATTACATTAAAACAAGATATTTATTCCGTGAATTATGCATTCGATGTTGCAGGAGATCTCCTCCCAATCAACTCATCGATTTGATTTGAGTATTGATATCTCTTGATGAAATAGCCTGAATAATAATGAGAACAACAGATTCGAGTGTTATCGAAATTGCCCTATCATTGAATTTTCTTAATAACTCGGTAATTTGAAGAATTTTTATTATTTAACTGTTTCATTATAGGTTGTGTAAAATTATTTCAGTATGAAAACGATAATGAAGTTCAACTGAATTAATAATGGATATGAATAATTTGTATGATAATCGCTAAAATTTCTTAACATTCCAAATACTTCAAGTGTAATCTTTTATATATCTGGCCACTGATTGCCAAATGGGTTTGAATTTGGATAATAATGACGATAATTCATTTCAAATTAATATATTTCGTTGATCATTTTCATTGAAATCTATTTTCTAAAACGAATAATTATAGAAAACAATCCTGTAATAAAACGAAATTTCTGTACAATGTTATAAAATATTAAAATATATTGCACCGACAGTAACTAGTTTGATCAATCTAATCACACATTTTCTATGGAAAAATTGTTTTTCATGGTAACATCAGCAAAATTTAGCTTATATGAAACCGGAAACCAAAATTATGTAACTTAAACAGGAAAATGTTTATTTAAAACTGTTTAAAACGCTTCTGTATATCAAACTGTTAGATTAAATTATCCTTACGTTTCAGTCAGTAATTAATATCAAACTTTGTATTGAACTTCAAAATTCCATTTTATTGTTTCAACTCAGTCACTAAGGAAAACAAATAAAAAAATATATAGAGGGTGGGGGGGGGGGGTGCTTGCTATGCTACGTATTTTCCAAGGGGGAGTACCAGCATTTGTGATGAAATGCTACGAGGGGGGAGGGGGTGTAAAAATCAGTGAAAAAAATGCTACGTCATTTATGGACGGCCCCAAAATGGTCGCAAATGTGAGAGTTGTTTTCCCATTTGCTTCCGCTTCGGCTATTCAAATGAAAAAATCTCCCCCCCCCCCCCCCCCCTTTGCACAGAATCTGTGCAGCATGAAAAGAGGCCGATTTTGTGTACTCGGCACTCATTTTTGAGCGTAGCAAGTTTAGCGTGTGTATCGAGCCATTCGACTGATTTATGTTTTGCATAAAATTGCATTTAACAACCACAGATAAATATAATCTATTGGACCATTGAACAACCCTTTGATTGCTAACATATGGCCGGTACGCTGATCATAAGTACTGTGCAAAAGGATAGGACAAGAAACAGTCAAGGAATGATTCCGCCACCGAAATTACTTGAGCTGTACGCTGCTGAAAAGTAGAGCTGATTTCATAACATAGGTAACGCCTGCTGTACAAATCAAATGGAGCTGTCACTTTTCCGTACGGAAAAATGTGCCGCTCAATTATTCCGCAAGTAAAAATGACATTTCGCTCATATTGGATCGGCTGTCAAAATTACTTTGGTAAAAAGGAGAAATTTTACTTGAGCGCTTTACGTTTCAGGTGCATACTACGCAATAGCACAGAAAAAAAAAAAATTCACCTCTGTTTCTTGATCAGAATGAAAGTGGATCAGTAAATGTTACAAGTGTTGACACACACAGTGATCGGCGGTGGTGTGTGTCTGTCTTGTTTTCGTTCATAGGCCAGGAGAAGTGGATGAACTTGTCATTCATTTTTCTGTCAAATCTCATACAAAATCTACTTTTTCTTTGACAGAAATTCACTCTAGGTGAACCACTTCCCCTGGCCTATGGTTCGTCATCTTCCACGAACGATAAATATCATGTGTGTTGTATGAATGCAGGCGGATGAATGGGATGAAATTATGGCTCGTGTGTCAATGATCGCCTGTCCAACACATAGGCCAGGAGAAGTGGATGAACTTGTCATTCATTTTCTGTCAAATCTCATACAAAATCTACTTTTTCTTTGACAGAAATTCACTCTAGGTGAACCACTTCCCCTGGCCTATTATGGACCAATGCACGAGTTCACTAATTTGACGTTTGAGCGGTGCCGAATTCACTCATAGGCCAGGGGAAGTGGTTCACCTAGAGTGAATTTCTGTCAAAGAAAAAGTAGATTTTGTATGAGATTTGACAGAAAAATGAATGACAAGTTCATCCACTTCTCCTGGCCTATTGCCATGGTCACGTAAATAACACGGCACCGCTAAAACGTCAGATAGTGAACCCGTGCATAGGTCTATTGTTCCGGAAAGCAAATAAAGCACGCAAGTTCGTAGCCGAAATGTAAATTACGCGAAATCGGGCAAACACGTGACAGAAAAACACTTGCGCGGCTTGCTACGATCTCTGTAAGTGTGAAAACAATTGTTACTAAAGACGCTAAAGACCGAATATACTTCAATCCTGGTTGAAACAGGAAGAAGTTTTTGTTAGTGGGAAAGATTCAGAAGGTACAAAATCTGGATTCAAAACTGAAATGTATTCTCTGAAAAACATAGATATTTTTATATAAGAGATTTGCAGCCCGAGCCTGACTTATCTATTCTGCTGAAAACGAATTTAATTTACTGTATTTTGCGTAAAGAATAGTATACAGTAAACACATTTTCATTCAAACTCTGCTTATTTGGAACAAAAAAAAATGCTTTTAGAAATTGATGACGGATCGTCCCCCCATAAATATGTTTTTTTTTTCTCTATCAAATAATGTAAAAAACGACCGCAACGAGTAACTTGTGTTTGAAATTTATTAGATGTTTGCCTTAAATATCGCAGCAAGACTTGATTTTTCAGTTGCTACCAGCAGCGGCCTGACGCTTCTTCTTTCCTGGCTTGGCTGGCTGCGCGTTGAGAACAGGTCGACTCCACTTCTTCTCAAATTCGGAGGTGAGGTATCCGTATTTCCGGAGAACGGCATCCTGGTCCTTGACCTTGTCGGCAACGGCGGTGCGTGCCTTCCATGTCAGTTTCTGTAAAGAGAGAGGAAAAAGAAACATGAATTCCGGAAATTGTTTTCAATGTTTGAACCCAGATAGTAAAAAATAATTCAGTAAAAGTTCAAAACAGAATCCATTTATGTAAGGTACCGCGGGGTAAGTGGGTAAATGGTGTAAGTGAAAACAATTGATATATTTTACAGAATATGTGAATTAACGTTTTAAACTCATGCGTAAACCTTTGAGGTCATTGAGAACATTACAATAGGTAAGAGATTTCTGAGGTTTTTCAGCCATTATTGCATTATAGAGTGAAAAATTGTTAATCTGTCAACTGTTACTCCGTAACAAGTTGGCGGCGTACAATCTTGTTTTAATATTTTCTGTGGAAAAAAGTTGCGTAAAATAATTTCCTGTACCACTTCTTAGTTGTCCTCTGTGACAGTTTCAAACTGCAATAAAAAAAGTTTTAGAATTAATTCGACGTAGACCTAAAAATAACTAAATTTGAACACCGTCAATTTTCTTATCAGGTGGGGCAAGTGAAAAGTTTATCATTAGAGATTGAATTTGTGTTTTCTCTTCAAGTAGCCATAAGTAAACATGGTTCGCAATTATCATAGTAAAACATAACGTGCTGATAATTCTAGAAACACTATACTCAAGCGTTAAAAGCTATTAGAAATCATGGAAATTCTCTAAAAGATGTTGCCAAACATTACAATATCAATATGTCTACTTCGGGCAGCCAATTAAAAGGAAGACGTTGACTGAAAAGTTGCAATATTAGAGAACACACGGAAATCTCATGGAATGTCTATGTAAAGCTAATTCAAAACATAAAAATGGGGTATATGTCTATCCACATAAAAAAGACCCTAAATACGTTATTGAAGGATTTCGTTTGATTTCTCCCGAAGAGTTATCCGACGGCATATCCGACTTTCTTAAAAACAAATAACGAGCAGTGGAAATTCTACAGAGCAGAAATACAATTGCTGTCTTATAATGTAAGAACTAACATTGGAAATGTTGCAGTTATAATGTTGTCGAATCATTTCAAATAACATAACTGAACAGAAGAAAATTGATGTGAAATTTCTTTGTTTACATGTTACTTATGTTATTGTTCATTGGGAAGCCTTAACAAGTGTTGAAGCTAATAGAAATCGTGAATATAACTGTTTGTTTTTGAATTTATTGTTCAAAACGGTAAACTTTTCACTTGCCCCACTTTTGGGGCAAGTGAAAAGTAAGGAGACATTTTTCAAAAACTTTTTCTGTATTTTTTTCTTCAATTTTTCATAAAAATCAATTTCAGCATGCTGCTTATATATGGTGGGAGTCAAGCTAAAAAATATACACAACCTCATTTGTTTCAATTTAAAGTCTCTAGAATTGGAAGAATCTCAACTATGCGAATTCCATTACCCACTTGCCCCACGGTACCTTATGTAGAACAATGCCACCCCACTCCCTACAATTTTTCAGCTGTATCAAATGAATCTAATTTTCTCATACCACTCATATAAACTCTAAGGGCCCATTCACAAATTTCATAAGTTGAAGGGGGTGGGTGAGTGAAAATGTTATAGGTTATACAAAATTAAATAAATATTCTTACAAAATGTGTTACCAGGGAGTGGGTGGGTGTCAGAAATGGTCATATTTGGCGTTATGAAATTTGTGAATAAACCCTAACTGTGGAAGACAATCAAAATCATTAAATTTCCTTAGCCGAGTGGTTAGAGTCCGCGGCTTCAAAGCAAAGCGCCATGCTGAAGCTGCCTGGGTTCGATTCCCGGTCGGTCCAGAATCTTTTCGTAATGGCAATTTCTTAGACTTTCCTGGGCATAGAGTATCATCGTACCTGCCATACGAGATACGAATAGGAAAAATGGAACCTTTGTTAATAACTGAAGCTGAGAAGCAGGCTCTGTCCCAGTGAGGACGTAATGCCAAGAAGAAGAAGAAATACTCCGTGATTGACCGGAATAATCAAAATAGTACAAGGAACCAACAGATGCAGTTTGGGAGTAGCATACTATCTTCAATGTACAATTACGAGAACTTCAAATTTAATAATGTCAATAACGGCGCTGGCCACGTCCTTACGGTCATCGGGGAAGGGATGGAATGTAAGTGGGACGTCCATTGCTACTAGAGACCGTGTATAGCACTGCACTCCATGGTATTCACAGGATGAAGTTGGTAGTGGGATCTGCATGCAATTTAGACAAAGTATCTATCAGTGCGTCGACATTTTTAATGTTGAAATAGGGCAAATGTACCATTAGTGGTGCACCTAAGGGAAAACTGCTAAAACATGGTGATAAAACCATGAAATATATGATTTTAATGTATCATTCGATAGATCTCAAATCACTCAAATGTATAAAAATCACGATTCATTTGAAATTTCCCTGCAAAAAGCCTTGCACCAATAATAGGAACACTGGGGTCTACCCCGTTTGGCATAATGCCGTATGGCATAATGCCGTTTGGCATACAGTCGTTTGGCATAATAGCTGTTTGGCATAATGCCATTTGGCATAACGGTCGTTTGGCATAATCGCCATTTGGCATAATAGCCGTTTGGCATAATTGTGAAAAACATTGAATTTGATCAAATTCACGATCGTACATTCCGTTATCAGTTAGTGATAGGACATACTTCTAATCATCATTTTTCAAGGAAACCAATATCCAATAAAGCTCTTTTGGAATTTCATCATACATGACTTCCGGGGTCATTAAGCCCGGGATATTATGGTGCATTTTTAAGGTGAAGATGAATCGAAGCCAAACCTCAAATTTTCAAGAGCACGGATTTGAAGAACCGAACATCCGTTCAGGCTGAAAACTTAATCGATTGATCACTAGCTGGTGGTGACCAATTCATTAAGTTTTCATATCAAATGGGTGTTCGGTTCTCTAGATCCGTGCTCTTGAAAATTGGAAGTTTGGCTTCGATTCATCTTCACCTTAACAAAAATATATCCAACGCCTAAGTTATTCCATGTCATTTGAAAAAAAAGGAACATGGAATTTGATGACGCATCTTATGTTACGGCATATTACTGTACCACTGCAGTATCTTCCTTTATCAAATTATGCCAAACGACCATTATGCCAAATGACTATTATGCCAAACGACTGTTATGCCAAACGACTATTATGCCAAACGACTTTATGCCAAACGACTGTATGCCAAACGGCATTATGCCAAATGGCATTATGCCAAACGGGGTAGACCCGGAACACTGTTCCTTTAGTGGAGGTATGTTTTAAGAATGGTTCCTTTAGTGGCGCAAACCATTGATTTCTTATGGGACCCTCCACTATGGGTACTGATACACCACTGTAGGTGCAAAGGAGCAAAGAAATTAAGCAAAATAATTGTTTTAAATAGTTTTACCGTTAAAATTCATGTAAGGTACCGCGGGGCAAGTGGGTAAATGGGGTAAGTGAAAACAATTGATATATTTTACTGAATATGTGAATTAACGTTTTAAACTCATGCGTAAACCATTGAGGCCATTGAGAACATTACGATAGGTAAGAGATTTCTGAGATTTTTCAGCCATTATTGCATAATAGAGCGAAAAATTGTTAACCTGTCAACTGTTACTCCGTAACAAGTTGGCGGCGTACAATCTTATTTTAATATTTTCAGTGGAAAAAAGTTGCGGAAAATAATTTCCTGTACCATTTCTTAGTTGTCCTCTGTGACAGTTTCAAACTGCAATAAAAAAAGTTTTAGAATTAATTCAACGTAGACCTAAAAATAACTAAATTTAAACACCGTCAATTTTCTTATCAGGTGGGGCAAGTGAAAAGTTTATCATTAGATATTGAATTTGTGTTTTCTCTTTAAGTAGCCATAAGTAAACATGGTTCGCAATTATCATAGAAAAACATAACGTGCTGATAATTCAAGAAACACTATACTCAAGCGTTAAAAGCTATTAGAAATCATGGAACTTCTCTAAAAAATGTTGCCAAACATTACAATATTAATATGTCTACTTCGGGCAACCAATTAAAAGGAAGACGTTGACTGAAAAGCTACAATATTAGAGAACACACGGAAATCTCGTGGAATGTCTATGTAAAGCTAGTTCAAAACATAAAAATGGGGTATAGGTCTATCCACATAAAAAAGATTCTAAATACGTTATTAACGGATTCTGTTTGATTTCTCCCGAAGAGTTATCCGACGTCATATCCGACATTCTCAAAAACAAATAACGAGCGGTGGAAATTCTACAGAGTAGAAATGCAAATGCTGTCCTATAATGTAAGAACTAACATTGGAAATGTTGCAGTTATAATGTTGTCGAATCATCTCTGAACAGAAGAAAATTCAAGTGAAAAGAATAACATTTTCTTTGTTTACATGTTACTTATGTTATTGTTTTGTTATTGGGAAGCCTTAACAAATGTTAAAGCTAATAGAAATCGTGAATATAACTGTTTGTTTTTGAATTTATTGTTCAAAACGGTAAACTTTTCACTTGCCCCACTTTTGGGGCAAGTGAAAAGTAAGGAGACATTTTTCAAAAACTTTTTCTGTATTTTTTTCTTCAATTTTTCATAAAAATCAATTTTAGCATGCTGCTTATATTTGGTGGGAGTAAAGCTAAAAAATATACACGACCTCATTTGTTTCAATTTTAAGTCTCTAGAATTTGAAGAACCTCAACTATGCGAATTCCATTACCCACTTGCCCCACGGTACCTTATATTATTCGATTACTCGTATCATTTTCGCATCGTGCATCATAAACAAATATCACATAATCATTTATTAGTACGAAACATGCCAAAACACACTACCTCCACTATTGGAGCTACCTCCACTAAGGGAGCGTTTGCCCTACACAAAGGTTCTTTTTAATAACTGCGACAAATAAATGAAATAATATGCACGTGAATCTCATTTTTTATATAAACAGGAATTAGGGGCCGACAGTGATGACCCATCCATAGTTTGTTTAACGGTCAAATATATGGAGAAGTAGTTCTATAGTTAATTATAAAAACGACTTTTTACAGTTTCCCTTCTACTGTCTTACTTATGTTGTCAACCTTTAATCCTTGCCAAAGGATTCTCGTTTACGCTCACGTTTAATGACTAATGTCAAGCCATGACATATAAAGCAACTACATATATGCATGATTAGCATTGCATGTTTTATACTTGCATTGAACTTGCTTGAATGCATTGCCTCAACAGATGCATCATTGCACATACAAATGCAAGCAATTATAGCACTATACAAATAAATTACTGGTAATAATTAAGGCTGAAACTAGGTCTTTAAATTACGAATATTGGTAAACACGTAAAATAGACCCATGATGGATGGTTTGTGTTTAGTTGATTAGTACAAATCAGAATGTGTACGAAAAAATGTCCGTTTAGTTACATGTAAAAACTGGCACTCAAATTATTGCTGAATATTGATTACATTGGAAATAGAATTTCTTTTTCGGAACCCACCAATTCTGATGTATTGCATTTCCTTTCAATCCTACTAAATCGTAAAGATATCATGTTGGTTATCATGATACTCCAAGTTTTATAATGTTGAGGCGATATTAACCCGTAATTTAGCATCTTTCTGGACAAACATTTGAAAAGGGCCCAAGAGGTCTTGAGCCTTTTTTCAGAAACGTTGCTGTTGAGCCCTTTTTAGCCCGCCTACGCAAATTAACCCCACTATCAGAAAGATTGGTGTTAGCTCTTTCTGATAGTGGTATTGGTGAGCGTGATCGAGTTGAATTGGGCTCAACAGCGGCTTGCAAAGCCAATGTTTACCAATGTCGATGTGCCCGTTTGAAATGTTTGTCCAGATTTATTCTTCTTGTTGTAAAATCTTCGGATTGTTCGTAAAACATGAATATAGAATGGTCACCTCAGTCAAAAAAGAAAAAAAAAAACATCTGCACCATCGGTTCTATTTCTTTTTGTAGGTAGTCCCCGCTTCAAATCAAAAAGATATCGCACCAAATAAAGGACACCTCAAAAATAAATGCGTAATAAATGTTTTTTACATGACGTTCTAAATAAACGACCCCAGCAACACACATGTTATAATGGTGTATTATCTATCAGTAGACAAAACTAGTCATATATAAGTTGATAATACACAATTACAACATGTGTGTTACTCGGGGAGGTTCAACCCTTTTTTTTCTACAGCTTTGTTCGATAATTTAACTGTTTAAATGGCGTTTCCTGAAAAAAGTGCCTGAAGAGAAGTTGTTGCAAATGAGCTATATTATTCAAAATCACTATACAAAAATTGTATTGTTTTTTTGACCCTTAGGTTTCGATGTTTGATAATACAAATGAGCATATTTTTTTATCTGTTCGGATGCGCCACTGCGACCAGTATTTAGATCTATTGTGGCATTACCCGTATCCTTAGTGTATAGTGCATGTCGCATAACTCCATTTCCATTGATAGGTAATGAAGCATCGATTTCTGTACAGTGTTCTTGTTTTGATTCCTCAGATGTTGATAAAAATCGACTATGATGAAAAGGACTCGCTTTTTACTCCCTTCATAGTAATTTACATCTCAACAAAAGCGCGCCTCTTAGCAAACATAATTGATTAACACAAGAGCGGTCGCGTTTTCAACCTTTGCCGACACCACCTCGCTCGAGCTGTGTATGAAAAGCGAACTTTTTTCAGGGTGCGTGTACTCAGTACACGCATGCGACCGATCTTAGGAATCAAATCGGTACTACTGATATATGACCATGCAACGGAACTCTAGTCCCATCCTTGTTTTGCTTTCAAATCAGCGGGGCGGCGAAAGTAGTGGTTAGGTTGCGAAAGTTGAAAATCTTACTTTCGTCGTTTTGTAAATTGGAAATTAAACGTTCTAAAAGTGAAAAATCGAGTTGGTTCAGAGCGAAACGTGTAGAATTTTGTCTGCGAAACACGTAGGATCGATAAAGTAAGTTTGTATACTTTTTTGACTTGAGTCTATATGAATAAGTTTTCGAGAATTGGAAATTAAAAGTAGATTCTGAACAGGTCTCTTAGCAGTGTCATGGGGAATTCTGAACCACACCGTGAGCTGAAAATATAGTTGTTTTTGTCATGACTTCAGCTAAAATATTGTGAACTTTGTGAAAATTTTGAATTTAACCCGAATTTTGTAAGGATTCTGATAAAAGGGGAAAATGTGTAGATTCAATAAATTTAGATCAGAAATCAGATATTTTAATTAATTTTAAGTGCGAATAGAATTAGGTTAAGATTCCAATAATATTTTCCGAAGATTCACGCATGAATTTGGTAAAAATAAGAACAAAGTCCTGTTCAGGTTAGTAGTGTTTGATCCTGTGGTCGCGTTGCTTGCTCTTGTGAGGGCGAACGATGAACACTCAACATAATCCGGTCAGGCGTGAATATATCATGGATCGCATCATCAACTAAAGATGACTCCCTTATCCCACTAAACCAATATCCTTTCCATGACAACTATGGAGATGCAGAAGATTCTTAAACCAATGGTTTATTATACATTCCTTCCCTTCCCCGATGACCGTAAGGACGTGGCCGGCGCCGTTATTGACTTTTAAAGTTTGAGTTCTTGATTTGTGCACATTGAGAGTGGTAAGCTAATCCCAAGCCCCATTCACTAAATCCCTGTGCAACTTCGATTGCTCTGGTCAATCATGGAGTAGCAACTACGAATTGTACGGTCATCTATGCTCATGCTCATGCTCAAAATAAGAACAAAGTCTTGTTTAAATATTTATTTTTTAATCCTGTTTAGATCTCGATTAAAATCTTCTTGTTCCATGAAGAAAGCCGACCAGTATGTGAAGGTTAATTTTGAATTTCTATATAATAATTAAGAACTTTTCATTGTTCATGTTTCAAGTACAACGTTTTTTTGGTAATCTCCTCAATCCGGGACGTTTTCCGGGACGCTTGGTGATGCGGGACAGGTTGCTCAAATCCGGGACTGTCCCGCACAATCCGGGACGTCTGGTCACTTTACCATACGGTCATGTAGGATCCAAAAAACGTCGAAAATAATTGAATTGTGATGCACTGTTTTTCATTATTTTGAACACACCAATACATTTTGGATCCTCAAAGTATATATTTTGGTCACCTGGCATTTTTTTATTGTTTGGCGATAAAGTCCACGACACTGGTTGTATAATATGCTTGCCTATTAGAGTGATGCAAATTTTGAAATGTTGGCTTCCCTATGCTTAAACGATTTATATTATGGTAAATAGCATCCTCTTAAAGTTTGAAATGATTCGGAAGAAATTTGACTGTGCACAAGCCATTTGAAGTTAATATGGAAAACGCCAACTTTTTGTGTTCACGCCTCTATCTCTTCGACATAATATTTTATGAAAAAGTGAACAACCTCTGCTCATGTGAAATCCTTTCAGCTACAACTTTTCTGAAGACCACATTTTGATAGAACTTAAGAATAAATTGCTATTCCTAATCATAAACTAGGTTTGCATTTTGCACTGCTCGGAAGGCAACAGTAGTGCTCCTGGCGGGTAGAATAGATCAAAGTAATCCAGGCTACTTGTTCTACAGCAAAACAGCAGTGTTGCTCTGAAAGTATTGCTGTTTGCGTTTGAGCTGCAAATCTTGACAAAACGTCCTCCAAATGCGGTAACACAAAACAATCAAAGGACACCTAGCAACGATTACAGAAATCACCGCCGCCCTAGCAAGAAAAATCTATCTTTGACATCGCATTTCTTGTGAAATATCTTACCGCATTTGGTGTGCCCGCATTTGTTTTTTGCATTTCAAACGCACACAGCAATAATTGAATGATCATCTCAGCATGGTTTAGACCTGAGAGAGACTCGCGAAGAGGAAAATTATCAACGTCATATGCAGCCCAGATTCCCCTCTCACGAAACGTCAAATGCAGCCCACCGTTTTTATGGCTGAAAAAGTGAAAAGTATTGTGTTCAAAGTAAACTATTATTAAAAACTTCAGTAGGTGGAGCAGTTTTTTCTAAAGTTGCTGATAAATCTAAGCAGAAGATTAATTATTTCTAATGTCTGCTACGTTTCCTGGCATGAAATTTCACTCAAACGGCTATTTATGATTCGATGTGATGCAAACTCAATCATTTTTTGCTGAGAGGTTCATGTGAGAGTTTGAACAGCATGCGCATAATTGGTATAAACACAAAGTGGAATAAGAAAAAACTCAGCAATCACAGAAAAAGAAGACCGTCTTCGCGAGTCTCGTCTCAGGTTTAGACCAGTGTTTCCCAAACTTTTTTGGCCTTCGCCCCCCTGGTATGAAATTTAAACAATTCAGCATTGTTTTTTCAGAAGGGCTTATCTGCAATCGTCAATTTCTCTTCATCGTTGCACTCTTTGCGTTATTGCAGAAAGCAGATTCTCTATCCGTAACATATTTTTGTGCTGAAGAATGAAGAATCACTATATTTTGTTTCATTAACAAGAAATATTGCTGATTTATCCAGTTTTGCGAAGCTATTGATGAAAAAAGGATCGATGAAAAGAAATCGCTCATTTTGGTTAGGCCCTATTGAAGTAACAGTGTAATTTTGTATTACGCGTCAATGAAGTATGTAGTTGAAGTATGGCTCAATATCAGAAGAACACCGAAAATTGGTCAAATTGAAACGGTGTAGCAATCAATCATAATGCTTCAATAAAAATACCCCGAAAAGCGTGTATTCTACTTGTATATATCCATAAAAGAGTCATACAATATCTATCATATGCATCAATTTTGTTTGTATCAACAAATCTATTATCCTGGCTAATCTGCTATTACTGAAAAAGTTTTGGCTCACATTCTGCTTTTTTATCTTCTTTTTAAATGTTTTTTAAGTTGTTGAAATAAAATTTACGAATTGTTTGTAATACATTTCGACTGCCCCAGGGGGGCGAATTTGCCCACTTTGGGAATCACTGCTTTAGACTAATCAGAGTGTCAACTCAATTTCGAACATAAACTATTATCACATCCATTTTTGGTCATTCATACATGAGACTGGCTGCTCGAAAACAAAAGTATAATCTTGATCAAATCGGTTTGTAGATTATTCCAGTACTAACCTAGACAGATGGCAGAGTAATTAACGCAATCAATTCAAAAATATCTTGTCCAAAACAATCTAGAAATGGCTCGATTTCTGTAAATGTATACATGATCGAATATTTTTACCCCAGGAATAGTATTTCATAATCAATTTAATACAGTTGCAGGACTGTTACAAGAATCTTAAAATCGTATCCGCGAAAATCGCGACTTCAGGAATTTGATCCGCGCCTAAGAAAATCTGTTTCATTTGCATATTTAGAACTCATTATTAAAAATGCGTAAACGTGCTTGATCAAAAACTAGTTTTAAATGGTACTAAGTGATTATTTTCGCCTTATCTTAAAGTATCTACAATTGAGCAACACAAAAATACGGTAGGTATTCGGATTTCTGTCAACACTAAGGGTGGAGTTAACTTATGAAATATATTTAATTTACTCCAGTTGCGCCACTAGGTAGAAAAAAAGGCAACAGCGGAAAAATCCAATAATTCGAGTTTTTCTTGGAGAAAATCGTATTCAACAATATCACTCGAAGTTTATTTGTCATCAATACTTCAATATATTTTTTATAAAAAATCGTGCAATTCAATAAATGGTAGTGCCTAGTTTGCAACTATACTTACATGGATAGGCGAACACCATTATATCGTTTTAAAAAATAATGTTGCTAAAATATTGTTTTTTTTTTTTATAAGATGAGGATAGTTAAACAATAAGTTTTAAATACATGCCAGTCATTGTATGAAAACTGTTTTTATTTTTATAAAACTTCAAGTCTTAATACTCAATTAATTTGAAGGAAAAATACAAGATTGTTGTGATAATTTAATATTTTTAACAAATTTCTGTGTTTACGAAAATTGTTACATTTTTTCAGTAATATTCATTAGTTATTGGCAGTACATTGGACTATACATTTAAAACAACTCTCTCGACAATTGACACAAAATGCCCAACTCTACAGGGCAGATCTGAGTCACCTATAAAACAATTTCGATGAAATTTTACAAAGACCTTATAAATATTAAAACAAATGAAATTCCAAATTTTAACAAAAAAAATATAAAAACTGGTTTGTAAACTACTCAGTTTAATTACGCGGACCTTACAATTTTACACAAAAGTATCGAAAATGTAATGTAGATACAGTTGTGTTCAGAATAATAGTAGTGAAAGCCGATTTTCATACAAAATTCTCAACTTTGGCATGCTGTAACTTTGTTTTGCTATAAGCAAAACGCATGAAATTTTGACAGACAACTCTAAATATCTCTTCAAATTCATTATCACAAAATTCGTCATAGTACTGCACACTTATAAAAACTAATATTACGTACGTTGATAAATTTGATGGCAATAAAACTTAAATATACGTCATTCTTGTAAAAATACGTCCAATGTGATTGAAAATGTTTGTGATTCGAATTATATTCAGTCCATTGTGACGGAAAATTACGTAATTTGTGACTTGGATTCACGTCATTTTACTTGCTTCAATATGTCGGGAACATATGACGTAAATTTCAAAGATTTTTGAAGTGTTTGATTGAACAGTTAGGCACCAGGTGAAATCGCTCAAAATAATAGTAGTTTTGATATCAGCTGCATTATGCTTTTTTAAATTTTTCTTCATTCATCGGTGTGCAAAAGTTTTCTTCAATATTACAAATTTATAAATGATTCATTTTTATTACAACATTGTTGCTGAAAAAAAATTTACCAGGCAAGACTACTTTTATTTTGAGCGATTTCACCAGGTGCTAACTTTTTAACCGGTGTGTTGTGGTGGTGATTCAACCGTTGCACTGAATTTCAAAGCAGATCGTGAAATGGTTTTATGGTGATCAGCTTACACTGCAAGAGGTTTTATTTAGTTAAATTTACGTCAAATATGGCATTAATTAAACATACAATTTTTAGTGCTGCTTTCCATTAACTTCAAGTAATTTGTATCTTCTAGATTTACAATACTTATTCTTCACTGACCAAACTCCTAATTTGACTGCGGAGCTATCTATTATTTTAAACTTTTCTATCGATCCTAAGATTTCATAGGGTAACCAACTATGACTGCAGCACCAACACTCAGCCAAAGTGTCTGCATATTATCCGTACAAATTTTTACACGGTTCAATATTTTGACACATTATATTCATGTTCAGCAAATTTGTCACATTTCTGATTTCAAATATTTTAAAGCCAAACCAAATGTGCTGAGTGGTCTGACTGAGCGTCATTTTCTATGATTTTTAACGGAAGAGAAATGTCCTTCAAACACACAGGATTTGAACGGTATATTTTTTTTATTTCCAGTTTATCTTAACCCTCTAATACCCAATTTTTTTTTTCGATTTAAGTATTATTTTTCGTTATCTAAAATCGTTCTAAACACGTTTTGGGCATTTATTTATTTTTATTTGCAAATTTTGAAATTTTGGTTTTTGATTTTTATAATTTTTATTTTTGAACATCCCTAGCTTTTTTCATTTTTTCTTGAAGCCTTTTCTAGTTGTGGATTTTTGGCAATAATAAAAATTTAAATTGTTACGGTATTTTTAAAAATATTAAATGTTTAATTTTTTTTCGGAGCGTATTTTGTTTTCCGTGTAACCAACGGAAAAACAGGTTTGAAATGATTTTAATACCACCAGGCTCTTCTTTTGTGATAGGTTAATCGTAGAAAAATATAAAAGGTACGATTTTTTATATTACACGTTAAATGAAGCCCAGGCATTTGTAGGTTATATAAGAATGCAATTTTTCAAACAATTTCTAAAAATACAAAAAAGTTTCAAAAGTCATAAAAAACTTTTCTTATATGCTTGTTATGAGTTAAGGTATAAGCCGAAAATAAAATCATTTTGATTTCCGAGCTACGAAAAAATACACAAAATTCCAAAGTGTACCCCGTCTAAAGGCGGGGTTGGGTATTAGAGGGTTAAAGTCATGAACCCATAGATCGCCATCAATAGAATAGAATTTTAGATTAGTGTCATTGGGAATTGAGGGAGGAACTATCTCTTGATTGATTAGCGACCCTCGAGAGAAATGACTCCAAATAAAATGAAAATGATTTACAAATAAAATGTTACTGCTTTTAATATTTCCTTAAACAGTATTTTTGATATCAGTGACTATATTAACTGAACTTTACTGTTCTTGACGACTTGAAATTTCCGTTTTAAATAGAAATTTCCTAATTATGAAATCACGACTGTATGTATATATTGCAATTTCAGAGATAACTTTCCGTTCTACGGTTGAGCAGAAAGCTACCGCAGCAGTCACATTACTGACTTTCACAAAGCATCATCGATCGGCTGCGATGATACCTTGGAAACCACGCTGATGACTGTTGTTTTCGGCTGTTTTTCGAAACTTTGAACTCTACTAGCATACTTTGATTACATGGTTTCGTTCAATGATATAATGATTCTCAAACCTGCGGTAGAACTTTGACAGCTGCGGTAGAACTTGGCGGCTATCGCAGAATGGAAAAATTTCAAAAGATTCGCAATAACTGCAATTTTTGCCGCATTATTTGGGAAATTCGCTATTTTCGCGACAGAATTTTATTCACCCGCGATTTTCGCGCTTGGCTGGCCAAATCCGCTACAAATCCGCGAAAATCGCGGAATTCGCGCCTGTTGTAACAGCCCTGCAGTTGTAACATTAACAAGATCGATTTAAGTTTTATTTAATTTGCAAGATGTTAATCAAAAATCAGTTTCATATATCAATCGTGTGCTAGAACAAGGGCGTAAGTCGCAGGATCGATTCTCTTCATCGATGCTCTCTTTTGTGAATAAAAGAGACAAGAATTGTGCACAGGATTTTTTCAGAATTTCGCCTAAAATTCGTTTCGAAATCCTACTTTGAAATCTTTATGAATGCTGTCCAGGATTTCATTCTAATTATTGTCAAGATTTTTGAAAATTGTGTATTGAATTTGATGAAAATCCTACCAAGAATTCTATGGAATCCTGTTGAAGATTATGAAAGATTCATGCCCATGTTATCCGTGAAAATCGTGTCCAGAATTCATAGCCAATCCCGTCCAAGGCGAAAAGCCTGTCTGTTTCCGTTTATAATCCTGCTATGTGATCACTCCTAATTCTCTGTACAGTACTGTCCCGATTTTGTCAGCCCCATGCTGCATTTAGGGTTGACAAAATCGGAAGAGCTAAATCGGGAAAAATTTTTCGACTGGTTTCAAGGACTCAAGG
Organism: Aedes aegypti; assembly: GCF_002204515.2. Classification (NCBI taxonomy): domain Eukaryota; kingdom Metazoa; phylum Arthropoda; class Insecta; order Diptera; family Culicidae; genus Aedes; species Aedes aegypti. The sequence goes on along the minus strand of NC_035109.1, from coordinate 203,216,252 downwards.
ACTTAGTTTTATGATTTTGTGAATACAAACATTATATTTAACTTCCATTTTCTATGTACCGTAATCATTGATAAGTTTCTTGGATAATTATTAAGAATTTCAAATTTCAAAATTTCGGTCTTTAGATGATTGAATAGTCGTGGCAAAGGTTATAATTGACTTTATGCACCCAATATTACCAGTATAGACGTGTTTAGACTAATTAAAATGAATATAAATTCTGGGCTGACAAAATCGGGCAAAAAGGGATGCTAAAATCAGGGGTAGACAAAATCGGGTCATTACTGTATATCACTCCCATAAGTTGGTAAATTTTTTTCCAGGGTCCTGGGAAAACATTACATTACTGATATAGTAAAAATTATAGATGAAAATTTAGCATTTTGTTTAAGCTTCATTAATTCAATATTAAAAAAAGTCAGAATTAAACAATGTTGTAACACTGACAAGATTATTCTTATAAACTTGATTTTTTCTCATAATGTTGAGGTTTATGTTAGATTGATTTGCAGAACAAATTTAACCGTTATTAAAACCCAATCGACAATACCTGAAAATCAGCTACAAAATATTAGAGACAAAGATTTTGAATGACGCAGAAAATCATGTTCCCAAAAAAAAAAATAATTTAAATAATTACCGATTGGTAAGTACAAACTTCAAGTTGGTTGAAAAGTGGACGGACCAAATATTAGAAGAATCGTCAAACCTTCCGATGGCCGCACGTTGGGCAGGCCTGATCTAAAGGTATGTTGAGATGGTTAGCTAGACATTTTAGGAGAAAGATCACATTCCATTGAATAGCTGAATTGGATTTATGGACTTGTAGTTACCAATACTACTCATAGTACGGTTAACTTTTTTCCTTGACCTCAAGAAAAATTCCCAGACTTTCCGGGTAAACGACACTAAGCATCCCTTGAAACACCGCTTGACGAATTTCTGGAGGAAGTCTTGAAAGTATGCAAGAAGAAATATCTAAACACATTAGCAAAATTCCGGAAGTTTTTCCTCAAGAAATCTGAGCAGAAACTTCTTGCAAACCAGTGAAAAAGTCTCTGAAGGTTTCTCTGGAACCTGTTTTGTGCCTCTTTGAGAAAGATTTCCAAAAAGAAATCACTCAAAGGGGTTTTCCCTCTTTCAAAATTTTTGATTAAAAAAATAATAATAATAATTCTCTGGAACCTCTTAAATTGGCACCAGGACTCATTGCAAGCAGATTAAGGAAAAAAATGGATTTCAAGGATCATTTTTGGTGTAATACTCTTTACTTAACCTTCCGTTAAAAATGATAACTTTTTAGAGACATGCAATATAACAAAGACCAAGTCTCTTATGAGATACCTGCTTCTAGCCCTGCTTAAACTGTTTAGCACACTCCCAAAGGCGGGTACCGTTTCTGGAGGCCTATCGAAATCTCACTTATCTGCGAATACCTTCATCCCACTGTTACAACTGGCACTTACCTTCAGCTTCTTCGAGTGCAAGTACGACAACCGGGACTTGATCTTCCTCTTGGCTTCCAGGTTGTTGACAACGTCTCGGTACTTCCAGCCAACTTCATGGGCAACTCGTCCGACATCGCAGAACTTCCTGTCGGGACGCAGGCAGAGCTGTCTCATGGCCGTTGGGACACACAGACGCTTCTGGCGATCAAACGGCGATGGGATGCCCTCGTAAACCTTCAGGCGCTTCAAGGCGTTGTGTCCTCGCTTGGTCTTGTGTGGGACCATTCCTCGGACGGCCTTCCACAGCATCCGGCTGGGGGCACGGAAATGGAATGGGCCACGGGCCGGATTGACATTGCACCGTTTGCGCAGATAGGCCAAGAACTTTATCTTGTTCCGGAAGAAGTGTCCTGACAGCTGCAAATCCTCGCAGCGCACGACCACTACCTTGCGGCCATTCAGGATCTGCTTGGCAATGACCGAGGCCAAACGGCCCAACAGATGGCCGCGACCGTCGATTAGGATTGGCTAAAAATAAAGAGACCACAATCTGTCAACATCCGTCATCCGCTTCCACATGTGTAAATATAGGTGAACCGCTAGTTTTGCAAACACGAATTTCACACTGCACAATTCCTCGCATCCATTCAATTTCTTCACCCAACCAATATCTCAGCACAAAACTACCGGTTCACGCGCGATTTCAACGAAAAACTTGGGTATTTCTTAAGCAAAAATAGGAACCTTTTCCGACAAGCCTGGCATCTTTCACAGTCACAAATAAAAAGAGACATCAAAGTCGAAATCACTTTCACACTTCCGTTTCGCGGCGGCAAGAAAACGCGCACCGGTTTCAAGATAGCGCGATCAATTTGACAGAACGGGGGGCTCAGCAAAATGGGTAGTTTGAATTTTGGCAACAGATGGCGCCAGAAGTAGGCACAGAGAAAATGGAAATAAGCACGAAGAGTACACAGAATAGAAATATTAGTAGGAGGGGTTCATTCAAATATTACGTAACGCAAAATTTGCCAATTTTGGACCCCCTCTCTCCCCCACGTAACAGCTTTTGTATGGAAATTTTTAAATTTTTGTATGAACCGTAACACTATGTCAGACCCCCTCCCTCCCCCTGTTGCGTTACGTAATATTTGAACAATCCCTAGAACGCTAGTGCCGTTGTTAACACAAAACCGATTTTAACTGTTTAACAATTGACTGATTGAAAGCTTCTATATGTTGTAGCCATCATTTTAGTCAAATATTGAACATTTGATTAACAACAAATCGTACGTAAGTTTCAGTGTCTTATACTTAAAATGTTGACCAACATGATTAGTAAAACTTAAAAACAATGCGAATAACAGTATATGAGCACAGAGAACAGATATTGAGGCTCGAACAAAATTCCATCAAAATCATGTGTAACGATTAGAGTCAACCATCAGCGCCGCCAACGCAGACAGCCCGACATACAAACTCGTTTCGACAACACGATGTCACTAGTGAACGTCAAAATGCATAAGCACACAAAGCAACGCTAGTGAGAAGTGGCAATTTTTGATATCGACACTAGCGCCATAGTGTAAAAAGCGGCAAATTTGTAGCGTTCTCAATCGACGATAGCGCCGTGTAACAGGAGCATAACGACATACTTTGAAATGACCAGTATTGCGGCGCTCATTTTAAATCCACATCCAACGGCGGCGGTAACGCGCAGAAGATATGCGCGCAATTCAAACGCAACGTCAAAACTCAAGTAGGCTTAGATTTTTTCATTCTTCAAGGACGCAAATGTTTCAAATTTGCTAAATCTAAACCATTTGGTGAATTTTATTATCACTGCGACGGTATATCGACATTTTCAGATAAACGCATTACGTGGATTTATCTTGCAGAGCACAATACAATGCTTTACACACGCTGACAAGAAAAGATGAACGTCTGTTCTCTGTGGTAGAATAGGCAAATTTAATGCGCCACCAGCATAGAGGTCGCTAGGTAAGAAGGAGAGAAATGTCATTGAAAATGTTTGTTTACGTCCAAAATTCAATTTTTCGACCCAAAAATTAGCTCATAATCAATTAATTATTAAATTATTTTCCATTGGCATAATCATTTTGACCCTCTATTCCTGCGATACTCATGATTTCACAACAAATTTATTCACAAACAAAGAATCCGGAAGTTTATAACCTGTGTAGCCAAACACCAATTTTCCAATTTTTTCCCACAAATCGTACATGAGCACTGACCGGATCTGTACATTTTGGAAGGAAAAAAAGTTTATCATGTTTTTCAATGATCTCTGATCGTCTACAACATAACTATTTCGCGAAAAAGTTTAATATGTGTGCTCCTTCCTATGCTGCACACGATGCGTTCTCAACCCAACCTCTTTTATTGTTAGTGCAGGCAAAACCTAGAACGAATACAAACTTCGCTCAACTATTTCACGCGACCAAAACGTCGCTGGACTCTGGCGACATTTTCATGTTAGTGCTTGAGCGACACAGGCTATTTCAATGCGTCGCTGGAGCACTAAACTTCAAAGCGCTCGCCAGTCCAGCGACGCGAAAGTTGAGCGACATTGTAGCGATTACTCGGATGCACAATATGACGGTTCTTTTACTAGCCACCAGATGTCGAAGTGATCGTTCAGCTTTGAAAATATTAGCCTATTGAACAATCAGTAATGGTATGGATCTGAGAGAGACTCGCGAAGAGGAAAAATATCAACGTCATATGCAGCCCAGCTTCCCCTCTCACGAAACGTCAAATGCAGCCAACCGTTTTTATGGCTGAAAAAGTGAAAAGTATTGTGTTCAAAGTAAACTGTTATTAAAAACCTCAGTCGGCGGAGCAGTTTTTTCCAAAGTTGCTGATAAATCTAAGCAGAAGATTAATTATTTCTAATGTCTGCTACGTTTGCTGGCATGAAATTTCACTCAAATGGCTATTTATGATTCGATGTGATGCAAACTTAATCATTTTTTGCTGAGAGGTTCATGTGAGGATTTGAACAGCATGCGCATAATTGGTATGCGCATGCGCATAATTGGTATGCACAAAGTGGAATAAGAAAAAAACTCAGCAATCACAGAAAAAGAAGACCGTCTTCGCGAGTCTCGTCTCAGGTATGGATTACCATATATTTTTTATCAGTGTAGAGAAGTTCAAAGAGGGTCGGTCTGTTTCGTTTTTACCAACAGATGGCGCCGATGTCTGCACGGAGAAAATGCAAATCTGTGGCCAGATTCAAAAAAAAAACTGGACCACTGTGCGGCGGCTGAATTTTGTTTGTTTTCCATCGCGAGTTTTTAGGAAAGTACCCCATTAAACATTTTGACAGTTAACAGCCGACTAAATTGGTTGAAAAATCGGTCGATTGTTGCACCGACGCTTATGGAAGTTTAACACAGCGATCAACTGACTAATCACCAGATTAAATCGGGTGGCCGACGAAATCTGGTGTTTAGTAGGTCAACTTGCTTGGATTTTGGCCAGATTCAAAAAAAAAACTGGACCACTGTGCGGCGGCTGAATTTTGTTTGTTTTCCATCGCGAGTTTTTAGGAAAGTACCCCATTAAACATTTTGACAGTTAAGGTGAAGATGAATCGAAGCCAAACCTCAAATTTTCAAGAGCACGGATATGGAGAACCGAACACCCGTTTGAGCTGAAAACTTAATCGATTGGTCACCACCAGCGAGTGACCAATCGATTAAGTTTTCAGCTTAAACAGATGTTTGGTTCTCCAGATCCGTGCTTTTGAAAATTTGAGATTTGGCTTCGATTTATCTTCACCTTAACAGCCGACTAAATTGGTTGAAAAATCGGTCGATTGTTGCACCGACGCTTATGGAAGTTTAACACAGCGATCAACTGACTAATCACCAGATTAAATCGGGTGGCCGACGAAATCTGGTGTTTAGTAGGTCAACTTGCTTGGATTTTACTTAAAATACCGATTTATCCACCTATTTAGTAGGATTACGTCGGCCATCGGGTGATATTCGGTTGATCCCTGTGTTAATCTTCCATAAGCGTCGGTGCAACAATCGACCGATTTTTCAACAAATTTAGTCGGCTGTTGAACTGTCAAATGTTTAATGGGGTACGTTAATTTTGCTGAACATTTTCAGTTTTCGGGAGTGTTTTATGAAAAATAAACATTCGAATCGCTTAAAAAGTGCTAGTGGTTTTGTATTAAAGTTTTGAACGCAAAAGCATTGTGCTCTCAATGTTAAAACATCATAATATAGTGGATTTAACCGGGGATTTTTGTATAATAGAGTAGTCTACCGCTAAAGTTTATGTGTTAATTAAAAATTTACCTAGAGTATCATTAAATATAAATTATAATCAGTGTAATATTATGAGGTTTAGGTATCTTTGATTCTTTGAGTGCGAATGCGAATATAAAAAAAATGTGAGAAAGTGTGGTGAATATCGTCAAGGTGGATGTACCTATAGTACAACGCATTTTATGTGTTCAGCCATAACAAAATAGTTTTTGTTATGCCGGGGTCTATCCTACTGCTACTTGTAAGTACAACTTTAGGTCAATCATGTTAAAAATCTAATTATTATTATTGGAATTTGTACTAATTCCCTTTTAAATTCCCTAGAAAATATTAAATTTTCCTGTATACTTTTTCTTTGACCTGATCAAAGGTTTTTTAACTAACAAGCTTACGTTTAATGAATGCATAATTTACCTACAAATCATTGAAATTTATGTTTCCTTGTACCTTGATACTGGTTGCAGCTGTAGACTAGGGTGGGCAGAACAAAGTCGATGTTCGGAAAGGCATGATGCTAAGCATGGAAAATGTGTTGACTAAATCGATTCTTCTCTGAAGGTCATCTATCTCTCGCAAATCAAAATGTAACGCAACCCTTGAACGGCGTCAGAAACCATTCTCTCCCAAATGAATCAGTTGAGAATCCTAGACCAAATGCTTTCGCTTTTCGACCCACGAAAATGCGCGAGGTCGCTAACACCATACCGTTTTGATTCATATTAAGGACACTTAAGGTCTCAGTGAAGTGTTACTCATCAAAAAACATATACAATAAATCAGTTTGTATGATTTCTTTGCGTTATCGAGCCTTGAAAACCCTTAGCTTTTGAATGGTGGGTGAAGATTTTGATTCCGCAACATGAATAAATGGAAATGTGTGGACTTCCCATGATTCTTATTCCGGACACTGACTTCCGGACACTTTGATTCGAATTCCGGACAGCTCATGAAAATCATAAATAGAAAAGTCAAATAATTGATTGAAATCGACAAACTACTTAACAGACGTCTAAGGCAGTTGGGCATTGAAAATTTGCATCGATATTTATGAACTAGCTTCGAAAGTGTGCACTTTTGAACGGCAAAAATTGAAACATTTCGTGTGAAATGTTTCCCATACAAAGAAGAGTGTCCGAAATAGAAAGCTGTCCGTAATATGAATCAAAACGGTATTTGAAATTCAGACGAGTGCAGTTGGCAGCGATGGTGTACCAGTGACGTTTATTAAGCTGTTTGTGGGATACACCCTAAGTATATTGACAGCTATAGAAGGTATGCTATTCACGACTGTGCATTAGTATTAGTAGATAGTTATGCACTTTTTCCGGATTTATATAGCATTTGTTATATTTTAATGCAAATTAGGTAAATTTATCGATAGCTTAGCAGAATAATTTGTTACGTATCCGATTGGGAGGTCATTTAATGCATTTGTTAGATTTATATGGAGTATTTTTCATGTTTCTCATCACAACCCATTACCTCCCTCAGAAATAAGTAGCCCTGCAAGTTGTTTTTTTTTATGTACAAGAATATCTTTACTATATGTACGGAAAGCCGAAATTGAATCTGATATAATTTGGAAAATTTGACCGAATGCCTAGGTCACATGAGGGGCCCAAATACAAAGGAATGAGAGTGACATTTAGGTCGGTTTTGAGTTAAGTATACTGAAAAGTTTCAAGCTTTACATCAGTGTTTTTGGAAGACTTTCGATCGACCCTTTCGATATTTTAGATAGGTATAATAAAATAAAGAACACAAGGCGCATTTGCTTGCTGTTCATTGTTCGGTATAATTTAACTTTCGATAGTTGTTCAAAACATACATCAGGATTTTATTTATTTTTTCCGCTAAGGTACTGCTATCTGATTCTCGGAAATGCTTAGAACAGACGAAAAATTCATGGTATTTATTTTCAAGTTTTAGCCTAAAAATGTTAGCCATCGGTAAATTTGTAGACTCAATGACATTTCAATTTACATAATGACAGCTCGTCCCGTAGTAACATTTGACGAGCAATGTTTCAAAAGCGCTTACCATACTGACTTCAAGTGTGTATTGCAAATAGTTCCAGGGCACGGAAAATTATGAAACTTTGGATTCTGGCTCAATGTTCAACGTAGAAACATGATATGTAAAAAACTGGATACGCGTAAACAAGCCAATTGAGTAAACTGAATTTATATTCCGAATTCAGTACAAATCTGACTGATTTTCATAACTATTTTATCTGTGTGAGTATTTTCGTGTAAGATACGAAAAAATGCAGCGTACCTTTAGTAGCTGTCAAAATACGTTGGGATACACCCTAATATATTGTAGAATCCATCTACAACTGCGTGTCGATTGAACGCATACATACACCCCACCCGAATACACTCGATCGACTTGACGATCCCAGACTACTGCTTCACTCTTCCTCTTTCTCAACTCGACCGTCGGCGTGGTAGGCAGTGCACACCGTAGCCCCTGCGTTGGGCGATTCCCGCGAGGTGAAATTCCGAACTCCACAATTGGCGAATCCTGCCAGCTTATTTTTGCTCTTTTCTCGAAAGGCAAAATAAATGGCTTCACGTGGGAATCGCCTACCGTAGGGAAAGAAAAAGTAGTGATTCGTGCAAAAATTACGCCTAAGTGAATAGTGCTGATAATATTACTGAGAGAATCCGGTAAAAAAAGTTTGAACTTGGTTATGTCATTATTAAAGTGGAAAAAGATGTGAAAAAGCTGGCGGAAAGGTGACAAGAATCAAGCACGGGAAAGAAATATGTGACCGGGACGGTTCCGAAAACTTGAGTCAACATCCAACGATACACTTCCCCCCCACAACGTTCAGGGCGTTGCGAGACGAACGCTAGATAGGAAAAAAGACTGCTCGATCGACGGGACGTTCGAAGTAAAAAAAAAAAAAGGTTTTTAGTAAAATGAGCAACAAGATCGTGCCGGGACGGCCATCATGCATTCTAGGACAATATATCAATTATACCAAAACATTTAGGGACGAAATGAAATGGACCACTGACCGTAAATAGCTCACGAAGGGGAAAATGTAAAATTAAGCAGACTGTACGAGCATCACTTACATACAAATCAGGAAGATTCTTCTTGTTGATGTTGGGACGTACATAAGATTTTTACCAACACGAGCAGGACGCTTCGTGCAGGTATATAAAGCATCGGGACGTTTGCTAACCTCACATTTTGTGTTAGTACCACAGTAGCTTTTTACTAATACAAGCGGGACGCTTTTGCTTACGGAAGAATGGTAGCCCGGAAAGGTACCAAGAAATGCGAAACCATTTTCGGAAAAGACTGAGTCCCGAAAGAGATGACCCGAGATGGAAAAGTACTGTAACAAACATATATCTCCTCTACATCCACATGCTCTACACGATCGTCAAAATCCAACGCAAACCGTAATAATTCAAAACAAAACATGTTCTTCCTCCAAAGGATTATTCAAACCCGAATGAGGAAAGACTCGTGGTGTTACGAATTTCAGGGTTTTTTTTTCAACTTGTCCATATGTTTCGCGACGGAATGAGTGTGATTTCGATGAATTAGAAACACTAGCGAAAAAGAATCCAGTGATATAATTATTAACCATTTCATTCAATCATTCACTTCGGGATGGCTGCCTGAATACGAAACATTCAAGAAGTGCGTGAACAGTTGTTAACGTTGCCGCCGATGGTATTTGTGATGCCGATGCTTTGTGGTTTGGTTGAGTGTCAGAACCGATGAACGGTGGTAGAATTTGTTAACAATTTCCATTTTTGGAGATGATACATTCCGTTACAGAGTCTGGAAACGAATTATAACATATTTCAGAAGCGCCACACGCATCCAATAGGAACAGACGTTCAATTTAACTCAAGTAATCCTAGTAAAAATGTCGATTGGTTTACATCAAACTCGCAGCTGGAAGTTGTAAGGCACAAATTGGTGGCTAATCTACGCAACCTCTCGGATGTAAACAATACGTTCAACGTTTTGTACACTTCTACACCTCAATAAAGTGTTTTAAGCAGTATGGCTCAGTTATACCAAAAGAATTGTTTTTGAAAAAAAGGGAGATCATCAATAAAAGTGTTAGTGCTGGGAATTATAGTTAACTAGGCAATTTTCCGACACGGGCGAGACTCGAACCGATAGCCTCAGCTATACAATAACGTCCGTTTTTTGTGTGTCTAAAACACATTAGGCGCAGCTATGTATTTGGATAGTATTGTATTGAGATTGTAATTGCCTTAGTAAACACAGCTGATTGTGTAGGAGCAGCCAAGAAATTGATGAGGACTCTTTAGAGGCGTATCGTGAGACATTTTACTACCTGTGCGCTGTTCTCTGGAGGTCTCCCAGTAAAGTGCATCTGAGTCGTCAATTCCAAAACTCTTTCTAAAGTGTTGTTCAAAATACAAAAGCGTGACTACTGAACCAAAATAAATAGATATCCTGCTTCTAGGCTGTAGCGCTTGCGCCAGGATGGAAACCAGATTATATTTTCGATTGTCGAGCTTAAAAAAAATATTGCAAACTTGTTTAAAACGATAAAAAATACGTTCATATAATGAAACAATACAAAATTAATTTTGATAAAAAGTTAGTTACTACGAAGTCTTCACGTCACGCTCTGCAAGAAAAATCCACGGAAGGCGATTATCTGAAAAGGTCGATATACCGTCGAAGGAATAACAATAAACACCAAATGCTGCAGATTAAGCAAACTTGAAACTTCGCGTTCTTGAAGAACGAAGAACGAATATTTTCTGCGTGTTATTGCCGCCGCTGGATGAGGATTCAAAATGAGTGTCGCAATATCGCGTAACACCTGAAAGCGCTCTGCAACATAAATGCATGTATGGCATTGTCACTTTCTCATGCAACAGTATAGGTCGTGACGCCAGTTGCGTGCGCTTTTTCGACTCTCGTATACCGCGCCATTCGGAGCCGTTGTGAGGTATTTAGAGGTGCGTCCGAGACATCAAATAAGTATTTGTGATAACTTCAGTTTTGAAGTGGTAGTTGTGCAATGCTAACTTCGGCAAGCCGAAAGTTCACAAAGTTGCCGCAGATGATGTTATGTTTGGCAAGCTGCGAATAAAAATTTTATCAGGCTTGTCGTCACCATCAGCTGATCGTTTTTTTTGTATCTCGTGACTAATACAAGCAAACACATACTATGGATCGGACCTGTTTTATACGACATTGATTAGGAGCAATTTCCCGGATTGATACCTATGCAACGCCAATGTTGGTCTTGAAACTCCAATGCTACATTGCTGTACATTGCTGTACATTGCTGCTGTGTTTATACACGCTGTGCTGAAGCGTGAATTATTTGCAATACGATGGAGACGCATGACCTTGTCTCTCCTTTGCTTTGCCGTCTTCGCTTGCTGATGATGATATGTTGCGCGACCCTCGGAAATGATAATTGTTTAGGCAAAACCTGGGTTTGCTCACTGGGTGCGATGCACCCAATAGTTGTAATGTTGTTGTTTGAGAGGGACTTTAACCCGAAGGTCAATCTCCATTCCAAATAGGTAGACAAATAACATCAATTGCACAGATAAATGTTGCGCATATTGAACACAATAATATTTATACCTCGAATTCATTAGTTGAAAATGTTGTATTGTATAGTGCGCTAAGTTCAACTGAGGACGAGACGCCACTGAGACTTTTGTTCTACAATTTCAGGTTTACGTTGTTGAGTTACAGATTATTGGAAGCAGCAAAAGCGATAACTGATTAAACACAGTCACCTATGATTTGTACCTGAACGACGTTTGCGTTACAACGCTTATCCTTTTATTTAAGAAAGTAATTTTTTATACTACGTTCGAATTGAGAACCAAAAAGAAACAAACAAACTATTTTAATATGATCGGAAGTCGAAATTGGAATCAATTACTAGTGTTAGGAACGAATTAATAACTATTACCAAATAAACAAATGTTTCTTTCAATATGATATACCCTAAGGATTCATCTTTTTTTTAGAGAAGAAGTGGGATGTGGGATACACCCTAATATATTGTAGAATCCATCTACAACTGCGTGTCGATTGAACGCATACATACACCCCACCCGAATACACTCGATCGACTTGACGATCCCAGACTACTGCTTCACTCTTCCTCTTTCTCAACTCGACCGTCGGCGTGGTAGGCAGTGCACACCGTAGCCCCTGCGTTGGGCGATTCCCGCGAGGTGAAATTCCGAACTCCACACTGTTGAGCCCCACTATACTCCCTGTATTAGTCAACATCTTCAACGCTATCATCGAAACCAAATGTTTTCCCTCCATCTCTCCATTACTCCTATTCCCAAGAAGACATGCCCCGCTACTCCACAAGACTTTCGTCCAATTAGCGTGTTACCGTCAATTTCAAAGATGCTGGAAAAAATCCTGCTTCTGCAAATTTCTGAATACCTGAAGGAAGCAGAACCTCCACTTGTCGCTGCCAACCAATCTGGATACAGAAGAGGTTACAGTACCAGTACAGCGCTGTCTAATGTCGAATTCGTTTTTGAACCCAGGTTGGAACTGGCGCAACCCGTTCTGAATCACAGTTTCAACCCCAACCCGATTCAGGTTCGACCGGACTACAATTTGTTTGACGTTTGTTTGTTTATGTGTTGATCACCGACCCAGTTCCTAAAAACGAAAACGACATAAGGTAACACATGATATTTATGCGAACCTAGATAACGGGCGATGTACCCTGATGGTGCTAGTAGATTTTTCTCTAGCATTTAACTGTGTTAAGCTAAGTATGCTGTTTCGCTCAAGAAAAGTAAAACAATTTCTTGATTGAATGGGTCAAGAAATTTCCTACAGAGAGCCCCATTTGAAATGACATTTCTTCTCAACTGCATACTACGGTCAGAAAAATGTGATTTTCTGGACCATTTCTTGGAAGAAATTTCCCACGCATCGAGATAGGCGATTCCTTTTCTTGTCAGTAGCAAACCAACCTTAAAACACAAGAAGCTTGAAGACAAACTACGACGCGAATTCAATTTTTCGCTTTCTGCGATCAATTTAATATCGTCCTATCTCAGTGAAAGAAGCCAGGTTGTCCGTGTAGGAGACGACTATTCAACAGAGCTACCAGTGGTAGACGGAACGCCTCAAGGTTCGTGCCTAAGTGCGATGCTGTTCAGTCTATAGCTAAGTATGCTCAAGAAAAGTAAAGAAATTCCTTGACTGAAAGGGTCAAGAAATTTCCTACAGAGAGCCCCCTTTGAAGTGACATTTCTTCTCAACTGCGTAAAAAGTGATTTTCTTGACCATTTCAGAAAAAAGTGATTTTCTTGACCATTTCTTGGGAGAAATTTTCCACGCATCGAGATAGGCGATTCCTTTTCTTGTCAGTATCAAACCGGCCTTATATATCAATAGCATAGCCGACGTAATTGAATGTGAATATCACCTATACCGTTTTGATTCATATTACGGACACTTAAGGTCTCAGTGAAGTGTTACTCATCAAAAAACATATACAATAAATCAGTTTGTATGATTCCTTTGCGTTATCGAGCCTTGAAAACCCTTAGCTTTCGAATGGTGGGTGAAGATTTTGATTCCGCAACATGAATAATTTTAAATAAATGGAAATGTGTGGACTTCCCATGATTCTTATTCCGGACGCTGATTTCCGGACACTTTGATTCGAATTCCGGAAAAATCATAAATAGAAAAGTCAAATAATTGATTGAAATCGACAAACTACTTAACAGACGTCTAAGGTAGTTGGGCATTGAAAATTTGCATCGATATTTATGAAAAATGCTTATTAAAACTAGCTTCGAAAGTGTGCACTTTTGAACGGCAAAAATTGAAACATTTCGTGTGAAATGTTTCCCATACAAAGAAGAGTGTCCGGAATAAAAAGCTGTCCGTAATATGAATCAAAACGGTACGCCGACGACCTGCAGCTGTATGCCTCTGGACGGATTGAGGAAGTAGACGTACTAGTGGACAAAATTAACAGGGATCTTGCATCAATCGAACGCTGGTCGATTTCCAATGGACTGTTTCCCAATCCGAGAAAAACGCAGGCCATCATCTTTTCACGCAACGCCACCATCGCCCCGAACAACAGCATCTCCTTCTGTTCGCAACCCATCCAGCTTTCCAGTAGCGTGAAAAATCTCGGCCTGAAATTGGACAGCAACCTCTGTTGGACTGAACAAGTCAACGATGTTACTAGGAACGTCTATTATACACTTCGCACGTTTAGACGTTTTTCGAGCATTTTGCCTACCGAATCCCGCAGAAAGCTGGTTGTAGCAGTAATTGGACCTTTCTTCATGTACTGCGATACGGTATACTACCCTGGCCTCTCTGTTGGTCAAAAGCAACAATTAAACCGAGCGTTTAAATCAGCAGTCAGATTTGTGTTCAATCTGAAAAGACGCGACACGACTGCTACTTTCCGGAATTCCGTATTTGGACGAGACCTCGAAGCGAACTATTACCACCGGACCTGTTGTCTCTTGAGAAAAGGGTACCATAGTGAACTACCCAGTTACCTCCTACAACATCTGCGAAGAGGACGAATGGACAGGACACTTTCCTTCGTTGTGCCAGCCCATACAACAGCTTCCGGGAAAAGTATACTGATATACGGGGCACAATGCTGGAATCAATTGGCAGTAGCAACCAGAAGATCCCCTACGATGACATCCTTTAAAGCTGCTCTGGACGCTGAGCATACTCGACAGTGACCAAGTTACTTGTTAGAAATTAAGATGTGATTCTTTGATTAGCTGTGATCTTTGCTATAATCCTAACGGGAACCGAACCAATAATTGGCCTTTTTCTTAAAAGTACTTTCTGGACAATCACTGAAATGATTGCAAATAAGGTTTTTACTGGTAAAGATCTTGGCTGCTTTGCTTGAAATTCTTAGTATATTCATAGAGCTTGGCGAAAATCTAAGCCAATAAAATGTTTTGTATATTTCTTCTGAGATCTATTAATTAAAAGTTCCGTCCGGCGTGTTTTTGAGGTTGTTGATGATACTGGTTCTTGATGAAGCTTTGTCTGGATTACTATAGTTTGACTATAGACTATAGTCCTTGATCTTTGACAAAATTCTTATGAAGGCCCTGGGTTTTGTATGGATTTCTGCAGATTCACAGGGAATTCTTTCAAACATCCCCAACAAATTCCATTTTAAGATCTTTCATGAAAAATTAAAATTGGTCACATTTTTGTTGTTTCCGTCGAGATTCTTGATCGAATCTTTTAAATATTGCTTGGAAGATGCAATCATGGAGATATCGTTTCTGTTAAAAACATCTTTCCTTGAATCCAACATAAGGTTCGCCAGATCAAGAATTTCTCCAGGAACCACCCATGGGCCATGGCTAACGTATTATTCCGTAGGCATCCTTAGGAAGTAATGTGTTGGATATTGGATTTTGCCCTTTTCTGGAAGTTTGGATACACAGAGCAGTAATTTATTTATATACAGTTAACTCTCCCTTACTCGATATTCCGTATCTCGATATCGAGTTAGAGAACCATACTGCCCATAACTGCAAAACAGTCACATTCGACATTTTTGACAAAATGGAGTTTTAATACCATGGAGAGTCATCAAATGATAAATACTTTCGATCAACTTACTGAAAGCTATGAGATTGTTCTAGAAAATTCGAAAAAAATACCAAGTTGTTTTGTCACATTGGTAATTATAACCGCATAACAGTCACATTGAGATTATGAATGGGCCTCGTAATGTGATAGCAATCAAATTTCTATCAGAATTATTTTCTGACAATTCACCCAGTATGCGATATGAGCTGTACAAAATATTAGCCTCAAATAAGCTCTTTTGAGTTCCTGGTAATTTTTAGAAATTTTAGTTTTCTCCCATACTGCCATTAAATGCTCACTTGGTGTTCCATTTACTCAATGCCTACTTTTGTCGAATGTTACAAATATGCAGTTACGGGCAGCATAGTAAAAGTTGGTTTTCATGGCTAACTCGATGGTCCCTTGGATCGCAGTTGCACTGGATTTGTGTTCTGTAACTCGATACCTCCCTAACTCGATGGTCCCTTCAATATCGAGTAAGGGAGAGATGACTGTAATTGCAAAATCTCTCTGGACTTCCTATGAATTCTAGGGGGTGGACGATCTTTTAGATATTTCAACAACAATTATATATCTTTTTGGCCAAAACTCTCTTTAAATCCAAATCGTTTTGAGCTCAAAGTATTTAATAAATTTAGAGGGATTAGGGACATAATGGACACATTTAGCAAATGCTTATTTTAAGACCATGAAATGACAATATTTTTCAGTTACCCTTAGCTGGTTACCAAGTTCGTAGATAGTACGATGTATGGACCAATGCATGAGTTCACTAATTTGACGTTTGAGCGGTGCCAAATTCACTGGTTGCCATGGTCCCATAAATAACACGGTACTGCTAAAACGTCAAATAGTGAACCCGTGCATATGTCCATTGCATTCATTCATGGTATAAAAACATTTCAAATGTCAGAAACGGGATTGAAAATTTGGTAAAAAGCAAGGCTTGTAAAAAGGTATCGGAGCAAAATGAACACTTTCGTGGAATTTAAAAAAAATTACAGTCGACTCTCCACATCTCGATGTTCTACATCTCGATATCTCTCCTTATGTCGATGCTTTGTTCGGTCCCTTCATTCTGCATAGGTACATTTGCATTCTCCATATCTCGATATCCTCCTTATCTCGATATCTCCGTATCTCGATGTGTTTCTGTTGATTTTTCGTTCTCAATTTTCTCTCCGTATGTCGATAAGACCAATATTGAAGGTTACTAGACCAAAGTTTTGGGATTCAAAACAAATTGGGAGAGCAAAATGACGTCTGTTTGTGTATTACTTTCCTAGCAACGGAGTGTTTTTCAATCTAGTATTCATCCAAAATTTGTTCTTTGTCTCGATCTCTCCCTATCTCGATGATCCCTTAGATATCGAGATGTGGAGAGGCGACTGTATATTACTAATGGGTGTCAAACATTATGGTATGCAGAAACATACACTTTTACCGTTAAACAGTTCAAATACAATACAGGTTTCACACAGTGCATGGAAATTTGATGAAATATGCATATGCTCAGAGAATAAGGGGGTCTCTATTCCGCCCCGTGTGTTCATTATGCCCATAATCTCCCTTATTAAATGTAATTCATAAATAAGTTGGATCAAGTCCTTCAAATTTGTTCATATTGCATGAAAAAAAAAAACAACAAAATATCAACTCGCAAGACCATTTTTTCATCTGTTTTTTTATTCCTTGGCCATCCGGGAAAAATTCGGGAATTGGAAAACTGATTTTGAATGGACACCCTGAATCTCTCATTTGTTTCGTATTTGGGAAAAAAAATCTGAAATTCACTCTACAGTAGTCAAACAAAGCCAATCACAGTCAGTGAAGCCAGTGAAACTCACGCCCATCGCTGCTGTAGGCAAAAAGCCTTGAAAATTGCAAAACACCCGTTGCTAAGGGCAACCCAAAATTACTGTAGAAAAATGTTCTATTTCCCGCTGCATTTCCCGCATTCAGAGCCTTCAATGACACTACTGATTTAGAGAAAATCATGTACTCAATATTGGGCTCTGCACAAAAATCATTCTCTCGCTTTCACTCCGCCATGAGATTAGTAAACAACAAGGCCAGTAAACGTCAAAATCCCATACAAAATCAAAACAGTGCAGAGGCCTATAGGCTACTTCTCGCATAACTTCTGATCTCGCCCTAAAAGCCATTGGTAACCATGTGTGTAGCTCGTTGTTTCTGAGCATTTGAATGGATTTTCATGTTATTTAACAACACTATGTGGAAGAAACGATCATTATCTACCTGTCCGTGATGTTGGTTTGGATGCTTATTCTTTCATTTGCTCAGAAACAACGAGCTACACAAGTGGCTACCAATGGCTTTAAGGGCTTTATCTCAGAGTATGCGAGACTTGATGAGATTCACGATTTTAAACTACTGTAGTGAGAGAGCCACGTGATTTTCGCAAAATTCAAGCCTACTACATTCCCAGCACTATTTGCTTTTATAGCTATGGTTTCTGGTACCCTCAAAATTGCAAAAAAGTCGAGCACTCGACACTGAAGAAGTCTGTAAGTCGCAGACGAAATAGGCCTATCTGTTAAGATAAGCAACACATATTAGAGTTTAAAGGTATTTGCTCACCTTAGTGATTTTAGTATTTTTTTTTTTTTGCAAAAAGTGAAGTGTTAAAGTTCATTTGTACTTTTGATATGGTTCAATACGGACCTCTTGGTTTTTTATCGAACAGTCAGTCCATTTCATAAGGTCCACTTCGTGAAAGTCTTCTCGAATTGCCAGAAAATCACAGAAGTTGTAATATTGATGTATGATGCCTTTGTTTTTGTTGCGGTCAAGTGAAAGTCTTCGAAAAAATCTAAGCAATACGGTAAACCACAAAAAAGCAATCAATAAACCAGCTACTTGAAAAGCATCTCCATTAATACCACAGCCTATTTTTAATACAGTTTTCCAAATTATAAAACAAAAGTTACGAGTGTTGAGAACAATACAATCAACTTTCCTGTTGGAGAAACTGATCACCCGGCAACACTGACATCAGTTGACAGTCCGAATTCGACCTGATTTTGAAACGTCACAATGACAGACAACGACACACATAACGAATACTTAGACACACGTGTAATCTACACTCAAGACAATTTTTAAACACGATAAACATTGAATTTGTACCCCGTTAGTTAACAATAAATCTAAAACTGAAATAAGCTGAATTTAAACAATTAGATGAAGTTAGAGTTGTAAGTACACGACAATGAACTACATGCAAACAAAATAAATAATAGACATATAACGTTCATACAGGACAGACAGGACAGTTGCAAGACCAGTTAGACACGGACAATTAAATAACAAAAAGGACTTAAAATTGTAAGTAAACATTGACTAACTAAGGCTGTTAATGACATTTATTAAAACTAATTACAGCTCAAAGCAATACTCCACCACATCCGAGTTTGCTAAATAGAGCGTCCGAAATTCCGTGCCTAAGGCTGGCCGCAACAAACTTTAAGAATTTTAACCTCAATTCGGTGGATATTTCCCCCCACAAACGGAGGTTATAAATTGCACGGTCACGGTGAAATTAATTTCATCCCGACATGGCTACTTCCATCCGTCGGCAAAGCGTAGTGCGGCAGTTAACGGATGATGAAAACAGCTTCGATTGCCCACTTTGCACACAACCGAACATTGCCGATAAGTGGATGGTCAAGTGCGATGTTTGCCAATGCTGGATCAACTTTTCTTGTGCCGGCGTCGACGAGACCATTCGGAACAGCGCCTTTACTTGTGCGAAATGTGCCCCACCCCTCCCAGATGGTTCACGATCGGGAAGATCGACGTCGTCAAGCGTTCGTGCTGCCAGGCGACAGCTAGAGCTGCAGCGTTTATCCGAGGAGAAGGCACTACAGGAAAGGTTGCTGAAGGAACGGCAAGAAGAGGAAGAAGCAATGCAGAAGAGGGCAATGGAGCAGGAGCAGGAGCGGAAGAAAAGGGCTATGCAGGAGAAGCTTGAGCTGGAAAGGCAGTACATCGAGAAGAAATTCGAGTTGTTGCATGCTGAGTTGGACGAGGATGATGACGATCGGAGTGTACGAAGCCACCGAAGCAACCGAAGCATTCGCCGCACAGTCCAAGAGTGGGTGAAGGACCAAGAAGAAATGACCCTAGCCACCGGTACCGGAATTGAGCGTATTCCCACTGGTCCCACGTCAAATACCGGAACTTTGCCCAAAAGGACGTCTGCTGCGAATAACGATGTCGGTCGAATCGTGAACACGTCCCAAGTCGATGACCAAACCAACCTTCCAGCTACAGGAGTACCTTCCAGTGGACATGACCCACGCAGAAGCATTAATTTTGCGGCGCTGAATATTTCTCCTCCTTCAGCCCGACAGAAGGATATGATGTCATCCACGAACATGGTTATTTCTCCTCCTGTAGAATCTACCATTCTGGGGAATAGTTCTTCTTCGCAGCTGATTGTAGGAGAGCACCAACCACTGAGAAATGCCGATCAGCACCAACAACAGGGGAATGCCGGTCAGCACCAACCAGCTCTGCAAAACGTTTCGAGCGCTACAATCGATGGTGCTCCCAATCGTATGGTAACGTTAGCTAGTAGTCAAATGCTACATCAAGGTAGGTTTGAAACTGCTCCATTAGATTGTAATCGATCCCAGGCAAATTTCCTCGCTCCTCCGCGAACAACTTGTGGTGATTTCTATGGTAGAATATCTCGCCCCCCACAATTAGGCACTATTCCCAAAAACCCAGCTCAGAAGCAATTCTCGTCTCAGCCCTTAGTAGAGAATAATGCATTAGGCACACTCTCTACAACAATGGTCCCTGTATTGCCCCCAACACACCAACGCGTTACTAGTGTTTCTAGCTACTCATATCCAATCACTACGCCGATGGTTTTCGACGGAGTAGTGCATGGTCAAAATGTGACAAGTGTTTCGCAAACTGTCAGCGCTCCAAGTGCTCCACGTGCTAGGGAAACGGGTATCCATTCGAACATGGTGGCACCAGCAGCTTCGGGTCGAGCATCGTTCGTTCCACCAGGCTTCTCCGGTATGCAGCAGTTCGAGGTACCATCAACAAGCATTCAACCACTAGCTCCCCTAAATGGACCGACACCCCAGCAGATTGCAGCTCGGCACGTTGTGCCAAAGGATTTGCCAGTATTCTCCGGCGATCCTACGGAGAGGCCACTCTTCGCCAGCAGTTACTACAATTCCACAGCCATGTGTGGCTACTCGGACGGCGAAAATCTGATGAGACTGCAGCGCAGTCTAAAAGGGAATGCAAGGGAAGCGGTTCATTGTCATCTCCTGCACCCTTCGTCAGTTCCGTCAAACTCGCTTCGGTCGTCCGGAGCTCATCGTTCGCTGCTTGTTGAATAAGGTTCAATCAACCCCAGCACCGAAGGCCGACAAGCTGGAAACCCTCATCAGCTTTGGTCTTGCTGTCCAAAATCTCTGCAGTCATCTGCAATCAATGGGAATGGAGGCTCATATGGCCAATCCTACTCTTCTGCAAGAGCTGATAGAAAAGTTGCCCACCAACTTAAAATTGGATTGGGCATTGCATCAGCGTCAACTGGCAAACGTAGACCTGAGATCCTTTGGTGATTACATGTCAACGATCGTTTTCGCCGCTTCTAAGATTTCGGTTGGATCAGAACCTGTACGACGACCCGAGAAGCCAAAAGGGAAGGAGAAAGGCTTTCTGAGCGCCCATTCTAAGGATGACGCAGACAGAAGCATTCGAGAAGTTCGAAGGATTAGCAACGCAGGTGAGACCAAGGCTCCATACACCCCCAAGCCGTGTCCGATATGCAAAAGGGAATCCCATAAGGTAAAAGATTGCAGTAGTTTTCTGAAGGCGTCGATAGACGATCGCTGGAAGTTAGCTCATCAGGCAAACCTGTGCAGGCGCTGCTTAATCGGCCATGGTAAATGGCCGTGTAAAGCGACAATATGTGGATTTAACGGCTGTGAACTACGTCATCATAAACTGTTGCATCCCGGGAAACCGGAATCATCGGTCATCGCTAAGGATCAACCGAAGGTCACCGGAACAGTAGGCGTACACCGTCATAAGTCACGTCCCACCCTTTTCCGAATCATTCCGGTCACCATTCATGCAAACGGGACATCCATTCGTACACTAGCGTTTCTCGACGACGGCTCCTCCTACACGTTGATAGAACAGGATCTCGCGGAAGAACTCGGCGTTACTGGTGAACTGGAACCACTGTGCCTTCAATGGACAAGTGGAATAACACGAACGGAAGTGAATTCTCGATTGCTGTGGATGGAAATATCAGGCGTAAACGCTGCCAGGAAGCATATCTTAGAGGATGTGCGTACAGTGGAGAAACTGGATCTCCCACCTCAATCGCTGCGGTTTCAGGAGCTTGCCGATAAGTATCAATACCTGAGAGGTTTACCAGTAGCTAGCTACGATAGCGCAGTACCTCGCATTCTGATAGGTGTGGATAACGCCAACTTATTGGTAACGCTCAAGAAAAGAGAAGGGAAGAAGTTCGAGCCAGTGGCCACCAAAACTAGGCTTGGCTGGACAATCTACGGAATCGTGGAAGGCTTTTGCGGATCGTCGCAGAGGCTCCTTCACATTTGCGCCCGATCATCAGGCGATGAACTTCACGAGAAAGTCAACGAGTTCTTCTCAGTAGAGAGCGTTGGTGTTGCCGTCATATCGGAAATCGAAGCAGAAGACGATCGCCGAGCTCGATCAATTATGAAAGAAACCACTATCCGAACTCCATATGGAAGGTATCAAACCGGCCTTCTATGGAGATACGACTACGTCGAGTTCCCGGAAAGTTGGGCCATGGCAGAACAACGCCTGAAATGTTTGGAGCGGAAACTTAGCAGAAACCCTGAGCTGTACAACAACGTGAAACAGCAAATCGTTGATTACCAAATTAAAGGCTATGCGCACGAATTAACCGAAGAGGAAAGGAGCAGCAGTGACCCACGAAGGGTTTGGTATTTGCCACTAGGGGTTGTGACAAACCCTAACAAACCAGGCAAGGTACGGGTCGTCTGGGACGCCGCGGCCAAAGTGGACGGTATTTCATTCAACTCTATGTTGATGAAGGGCCCGGATCTAACGACTTCCCTCACTACGGTGCTGTATCGCTTCCGGCAACGGCAGATTGCAATAGCAGGTGACATCAAGGAGATGTTTCACCAGATCCAAATCTGTCCGCAAGATCGTCAAGCCCAGAGATTTCTGTGGCGAGATGGAACTGGTGAACCGCTTAAGGAATACGTCATGGACGTGGCAACCTTTGGGTCGACCTGTTCACCGTCATCGGCCCAATTCGTTAAGAACAGGAACGCTGAGGAGTGGAGTTGCCAATATCCGGAGGCAGCGATAGCCATCACGGAGAGTCATTATGTTGATGACTATTTAGACAGTCTAGACTCCGAGGAGGAAGCGGTGAAGCTGGCGCTCGACGTGGGTTGCAAAATGGTGAGTCGACAACCAGGAAGGAGCGTCCAACATAGCTCTGGTCCTCACAAGCCCCTACCTCACGCTTCCACGGGTCTAACGATGACAAAGACCGCCAGCAAAGGGTTGCGTACTTTGCTGGTAGTGCAACCTGGGCACTGTTGTCCTTCTGACATCAGCTAGAGTGAGGAGGTGCCAGGTGGGAGCTTGGGATTTTTACCCTTGCCAAGCGAAACTCGTACATACAGCCGTATGGAATACCACCTTTAGTACTTCCTTCGGGAGGTGACCGAGCGTCTGGTCCATCTGACCAGGGGCTCAAGCATGGTCTACCTAGGATGTGGCGGGGTTTCATCAGTGGGCTCTGGTGAATCTCTACAAAAAACCACATATCTGCAAGTAACCCTGAACAAGCGACCTGGTACCGCTTTCAAAGTACCTTAGCCCTTCGGAGTGCCAACCGGCACATCAGGATGGATGCCAGTAAAATCCTGATTATGGTATACTGGTCACAACGCAGAACAACGGACAGGACACGGATTACGGATTGGATACGTCGACTAACAGTCGTGGGCTGGCAGCGTACTCTACTGTTCCCTGAGTAAGGAAGGGTGACACCAACTTGAAACGGCGAATAGGACTATGAGGAAACTGCCTCCGTCCTGATAAAACCTTGGCAGGCCTTCGTGTACGTTCGAAACTCGTCACCAACCTCGGTGAGTAGTAGGCTCAGATGTAACATTCCTGACTTACGCCGATCCGGCTCTGAACACAACCCCCATGAAGGATTGTGTCAACCCTAGCATGGCCTCCCTGCTTGCATAGACAACCATGGGATCACGAGAGGCGACTATTTACAACGAGTAGAGATAGCGGCTCGAAGGGGGGACCCAATCGAATGGAGCAAATAATCGATTTGGATGGAGAATCTAGTGGAGGGAACGAAGACGCGATAGTATTCGCAAGGAGCGGAAAGATGCAGAGATCGCCAGTGATACCACAGACGGTAGCAGCCAGCACTAGCAGATGCAGCACACCGAGTGAGCTACCGGGAAACCAGCGGGATGCAGGCTTCCTGAGTCAAGTGCTCACACCAAAGTCGGGGAGTAGCACCGCTCAAGACGACCGGCAGCATGATAAGTCGGAGCTGTCGGAATTAAAGAGGAAGGTTAATGAACTCTATGAGTTCGTCAAGACGAAAAACAACGTCCACCTCAGAATCAAGCAGCTGGTCACGAGCATCAAGTCTGCCGTTACAGCCGCAGAACGCGGGCAGAAGGAATTGCGGAGTAGAGCGGAAAAAGCCGAAAAAGCATTAACTTCGGTGAATGCAACAGCCGTTGAACAGGAGACGCCTAGGAGCAATCCGACCACCCGCACGGAAAAAAGAACGAGGGATACACCAGGAGAGGAGGAAGATCCCAAAAAGCAGAGAAGCGGCAATGAGTGCGTCAGTGAGCAGAACGGCAGTGGATGGCGCACCGTGAAAGGTCAAAAGGAGAAGAATACAGCTCGTAAGGAGAGGAAGCGGCAAAAAAAGGAACCGAAGAAGAAAGAAAAGCAACGGTCACCTCGCGAGAGGTTCAGGGGCGATGCTCTTGTCATTGAGGCAAGCGATAAGACAAGCTACGCGGCGATTCTCAGGAGAGTGAGGGAGGACCCAGAGCTTAAGGAGCTGGGTGAAAACGTGGTGAGAACCAGGCGCACCCAGAAAGGTGACATGCTCTTTGAGCTTAAAAAAGATCCGTCGATCAAGAGTTCGGCCTGCCGAGAGCTCATCGCGAAGTCGCTGGGCAACGAGGCAAGCGTGAGAGCCTTATCCCAGGAGGCAGTGATCGAATGTAGAGAACTGGACGAGATCACAACAGAAGACGACGTGAGGGGTGCACTGCTATCTCAATGCAACCTGGAAGAAGCACCACAGTCCATCCGGCTGAGGAGAGCTTACGGAGGTATGCAAATAGCGACGATCCGATTACCAGTCGCAGCAGCCAAAAAACTCGTCGAGGCTGGTAAGATCAAGGTGGGATGGTCGGTTTGCCCGCTGAAACTGATCCCTCGGGAGACAAATCCGGTGGAGAGATGCTTCAAATGCATGGATTTCGGCCACCGGGCAATAAACTGCAAAGGCCCGGACAGGTCCGAACACTGCAGGAAATGTGGTGAAAAAGGTCACGTTGGCAGGGACTGCCTGAAGTCACCTAGGTGCATGCTGTGTAAGGTGGAGGAAGGTAACGCCCATACGACGGGTGGCTTCAAGTGCCCCAAATATCAGAAGGCGAAGGCAGGGCAGTAATGATGATGGAGATAACGCAGGTGAACCTCAATCATTGCGACGCCGCACAACAACTGTTGTGGCAGTCGACAACAGAAACAAAGTGCGACATTGCGATCATTGCAGAACCGTATCGGGTTCCTCCCGATAACGGCAATTGGGTAGCAGACAGAGCAGAGACGACGGCGATTCAAGTAATGGGCCGATTCCCTATCCAAGAAGTTGTCGAACGCTCATACGAGGGCTTCGTGATCGTTAAAATTAACGGAATCTTCGTGTGTAGCTGTTACGCCCCCCCGAGATGGACACTGGAGCAGTACACCCAGATGTTGGATGTGCTAACCGACAAGCTGATCGGTCGAACGCCGGTAATAATAGCAGGAGACTTCAATGCTTGGGCCGTGGAGTGGGGTAGCAGACTGACCAACGCGAGAGGATACAGTTTGCTGGAAGCTCTAGCGAAGCTCGACGTAAGGCTGTGCAACGACGGTCTCGCTAGCACATTTCGCAAAGACGGTAGGGAGTCCATCATCGACGTGACCTTCTGCAGCCCGTCACTGGTCACCAATATGAACTGGAGAGTTAGCGAAGAATACACCCACAGTGACCATCAAGCGATCCACTACTGCGTTGGCCAGAGAAGTTGTGCAGTATGGCAGAGGAGGAATGGAGAACGAAGGTGGAAGACGAAGCATTTCGATAAGGATCTTTTCGTCGAAGCACTCCGAGCAGTAAGCGACGCTCCAAACATGGATGCAGGAGAGCTGACAGAAGCGTTGACGAGAGCGTGTGACGCGACTATGCCGAGAAAACTGGAGCCAAGGAATCAACGGCGTCCTGCATACTGGTGGAACGACAGACTCAGCACCCTTCGCGCAGCCTGCTTAAGAGCCAGAAGACGCGTGCAGAGAGCTAGATCCGAAGCCAGCATGGAAGAGCGTAAAGTGACCTACCGACTGGCCAGAGCCGCGTTCAAACGGGAAATATCGACGAGTAAAACGAACTGCTACAAGGAGTTGTGCCGGGAAGCTGACGCAAATCCCTGGGGCAACGCCTATCGAGTAGTGATGGCGAAGATCAAGGGCCCAGTTACCCCAGCTGAAATGTGTCCCGACAAACTGAAGGCGATAGTGAACGGTCTCTTTCCTACGCATGCTCCAACAGCGTGGCCGCCCACACCGTACGCTGACGTAGATGAGGAAAATGCCGGTATACAAGTGTCTAACGCCGAGCTGATAACGGTTGCGAAAGGATTGAAGCTGAACAAAGCTCCCGGACCAGATGGTATCCCTAATGTTGCGCTAAGGGCAGCAATCTTGGCGTTCCCAGACATATTCAGGACAGCGTTGCAGAAGTGTCTAGCGGAAGGCTGCTTCCCAGACAGATGGAAGGTGCAGAAGCTGGTGTTACTGCCAAAACCGGGAAAACCGCCAGGAGATCCTGCTTCATATAGACCAATTTGCTTGCTGGATACTCTTGGCAAACTTTTGGAGAAGGTCATCCTCGGCAGGCTGACGATCTACACGGAAGGCGAGAACGGATTGTCGAAAAGGCAGTTCGGATTCCGTAAAAAGACTTCGACGGTGGATGCTGTTCGGGCAGTCATCGCGTGCGCGGAGAAAGCGGCCAAGCAGAAGAGGAGAGGCAATCGATACTGCGCAGTGGTAACAATAGACGTCAAGAACGCGTTCAACAGTGCCAGTTGGGAGGCTATTGCCGCAGCCCTACACAGAATGCGGGTTCCCGGATATCTGTGTAAAGTTCTGCAAAGTTACTTCCAGAACCGGGTACTGGTCTACGACACGAACCAGGGACGGATGTCAATTGAAGTCACGGCGGGAGTTCCACAAGGATCCATACTTGGTCCAACATTGTGGAACATGATGTACGATGGAGTGCTAACCTTGTCACTGCCGAATGGAGTCGAGATCGTCGGGTTCGCAGACGACGTCGTTCTTGCGATAACTGGTGAGACTGCGGAGGAGGTGGAGATGCTGACGGCGGAATCGCTAGACACCATCGAATCGTGGATGACTGGAGTCAAGCTGCAGTTGGCTCATCATAAAACGGAGGTGGTGCTGGTCAGCAACTGCAAGGCGGTACAGCAGTTGGAAATCAACGTCGGAGGGCACGCAATCCCATCGAAGCGCTCTCTAAAGCATCTCGGAGTAATGGTCGACGACAGGCTAAACTTCAACAGCCACGTAGACTATGCCTGCGAAAAGGCAGCAAAAGCTGCTAACACCGTAGCCAGGATCATGCCCAACATTGGAGGACCAAGAAGCAGCACGAGGCGTCTTCTAGCGACCGTATCATCGTCTATACTGAGGTATGGAGCCCCGGCTTGGGCTGCAGCGTTGGGAACCAAACGTAATCGAGATAAGCTGGCAGGTACGTTCCGGCTCATGGCTATACGGGTTGCGAGTGCCTACCGCACTATATCATCGGAGGCAGTGTGCGTTATCGCCGGAATGATCCCCATCTGCATCACTCTGGCTGAAGACATCGCATGTTACCAGCAAAGGGACACACGGAATGTGAGGAATACCATTAGGTTGGACACAATGGCCAGGTGGCAGCAGGAGTGGGATAACTCGGAGAAAGGAAGGTGGACCCACAGGCTCATTCCTAACGTGTCGGTGTGGACGACCAGAAAACATGGAGAAGTTAACTTCTTCCTGACCCAGTTTCTGTCAGGCCATGGATGCTTCCGGAAATATCTGCACAGATTCGGACACGCAGAATCTCCACATTGTCCGGCCTGTCCAAATATCGAGGAGACACCGGAGCACGTTATATTCGACTGCCCTCGATTCAGGGATATACGAAGCGAGATGATGCCAGAAACCGCAAGCGTTCTAAATCCGGACAACATCGTGCAGAACATGTGCCAGCATGAAAGCACCTGGAATGCGGTGAACAGGGGAATAACGGCGATTATGTCGTTGCTGCAAAGGAGATGGCGTGAAGACCAGAGAGCTCCGGGTCGCGATCGGAGTAGGCTAGATCCTCCGTCGGGGACTAGACCGAGTAGAGCGGGCGTAGCGTAGTATCGGTTAATAGTCGTCGGGGCGCCTGCAAACCGGAAGCCATCCTCCAACCGGAATTGCAGAACCGACCCTGGCACTTGGCCGACCAACGTCGAGTCGGAGTAGGCTGAGTCCACCGCCGGGGTCCAGCTGAGTAATTCGCGAAATAGCACCGGCAAATGGTCGTCGGGGCGCCTGTGAACCGGAAGTTTCCCTCCACCGGAATCGCAGGGCCGACCTCGGCATCTGCCCGGCCAGCTTCGGAGTAGGCTAAGTCCACCGCCGGGGACTAGTTGAGTAGATCGCGTTGTTGCACCGGCAAATGATCGTCGGGGCGCCTGTGAACCGGAAGCTTCCCTCCACCGGAATCGCAGGACCGACCTCGGCATCTGCCCGGATAGCATCGGTTCGGGAGATCTTCCGCCGCCGGGGAAATCTTCGTCGGAGTAGGATAGATCCACCGCCGGGGACTACTCTGAGTAGTACGTAGCGTATCACCGGCTTGAGTCGTCGGAGCGCCAGCGAACCGGAAGCCATCCTCCAACCGGAATCGCTGGACCGACTTCGGCACTCCACCGGCCTGTATCGAATCATGAAGAAGCGCGTAGCCGGAGTAGGCTAGCTCCACCGTCGGGGACTAAGCCGAGTAGCATCGATCGTCACAAACCAGTTTTGGGTCGTCTGGGCGCCAGTGAACCGGAAGTCATCCTCCAACCGGAATCGCTGGACCGACCTCGGCATCCAACTGGTCAACAAGGAGAGCTCGAACAGCAGCAGCGGAGAACAAGTCGTCGTAGAGCAACGAAGTGCACATGAGCGTCCAGTAGAAGATCAACAGAGCTCTGACGCGAGGCCAGCCCAAGGGAAGTATGCGTCGTCGCACAGAAAGCTGTCCAAAGTCCTGGCGAGATGTTCAACCGCCAATTGGGCAAAACGCTCCAACAGCGAACTAGCAGAACAGTTAGAGGCTGAGATTGAAGAAGTGCATGAGCACAGAAGTGCATGAGCACAGCCCTCCCCCGATGAAGTTGCCTGATGTAGTTCCGGGGGAGATCGAGGCACAGGAGCAGTAGGGAAAGTTTTTTAGTGGTTAAGCACGCCTAACGTGAGTCCCACACCGTGCCAACACACAACAGGCCAGGCTTTTGAAGCTTTTTTGAACCCTACTATAAAAAAAAAAAAAAAAAAAAAAAAAAAAAAACAGTCGATGGTTTTGCGGACCGGGGTTTCTGTACAACGAAGAATCGGAGTGGCCGACACAGGAACTACCAAAAGCAGATACAGCGGAAGAACAACGCCCGGTGCATGCACATCATCGAGCAACAAGGGAACCTCTCGTTGATTTCCAGAGGTTCTCAAATCTTCAGCGACTTATTAGAACCGTCGCTTTTGTACGTCGTTTCATCGCCGTTACAAGAAAGACGTTTGCACCTGAAGTTCCAGCGTCTGCGATACTGTCTCGCCTAGAAATTCAGGAAGCGGAATTCACTTTGTGGCGTTGGGTTCAAGCGGAAACTTTTCCTGGCGAACTACGGACACGTCGTGACAACCAGCAACTTCAAGCCCATCAACGTAAAAAGTTTGGGAAAAACAGTCCATTGCGGAAACTCTCATGCTTCCTCGACGATGCCGGTGTAATAAGACTGGATGGACGACTGCAAAACGCTCCACATGCTTCGTACTCGGCCAAATTTCCAGTCGTTTTACCAAAGGACCACTACTTCACGGGGTTGCTCGTCTCTTCGTATCATCGACGGTTCGCACATGGAAATGGCCAGACCGTGGTGAATGAAATACGCCAGAAATTTCACATCTCCAGTCTTCGAATCATTGTTCGACAGATTGCTAAGCAGTGTTCTTGGTGCACTGTCTATAAGGCAGGCCCACGATTTCCCAAGATGGCACCACTTCCAGAAGCTCGAGTGACACCCTATGTCCGTGCATTTACGCATATGGGCATAGATTATTGCTGGCCATTTTCGATACGTGTACGGCGGTACGAAGTGAAGAAATGGGTGATGCTCGTGACATGCCTAACGGTAAGAGCAGTGCACCTCGAAGTAGTCGGAAGCCTATCGACGGAGGCGTGCAAGATGGCCATCCGACGATTCATCGTGCGACGAGGGTCACCGCTAGAGATATATAGCGACCAGGGAACAAACTTTGTTGGTGCAAGCAGGGAGCTCAAAGAGGAGATAACAAGCATCAATAGGGATATGGCTGGAACGTTCACTAACGGCGACACACAATGGCGCTTCAACCCTCCTGCTACCCCACATATGGGTGGCGTATGGGAGCGTCTTGTGAGGTCGGTGAAAACAGCGCTAAGGACTATATCATCAGGGAGGAAACCGGACGAAGAAACGTTCTACACCTACCTAACCGAAGTGGAGTCCATCGTTAACTCCCGCCCTTTAACCCATGTGCCACTGGAACACGAGGATGGGGAAGCACTTACGCCCAACCATTTTTTGTTGCTAAGCTCCAGTGGCGTGGTGCAGCCAACTCAACCTCCGGTAGTCAGCGGATCAGCACTGCGGGCTAATTGGAGCCAAATCCAACACCTTTTGGATCTATTTTGGAGTAAGTGGACAAATGAGTATCTGCCTACAATAAACTGCCGGTCCAAGTGGTTGACGGATACGAAACCTCTGCAGCCTGGAGATCTGGTGATGGTGGTAGATTCAGGGTTACGGAACAGCTGGAAACGGGGCAAAATAGTAAGGATTTACTACGGAGCAGATGGCATTGTACGCCGGGCCGATGTTCAGACTGCCAATGGATTGCTGCAGAGGTCAGTTACTGGATTAGTCGTGCTGGAGGTGATGAAGAGCGGTACAGCTGCAGAAGGCTGCCAGCAATACGGGTCGGGGAATGTTGGAGAAACTGATCACCCGGCAACACTGACATCAGTTGACAGTCCGAATTCGACCTGATTTTGAAACGTCACAATGACAGACAACGACACACATAACGAATACTTAGACACACGTGTAATCTACACTCAAGACAATTGTTAAACACGATAAACATTGAATTTGTACCCCGTTAGTTAACAATAAATCTAAAACTGAAATAAGCTGAATTTAAACAATTAGATGAAGTTAGAGTTGTAAGTACACGACAATGAACTACATGCAAACAAAATAAATAATAGACATATAACGTTCATACAGGACAGACAGGACAGTTGCAAGACCAGTTAGACACGGACAATTAAATAACAAAAAGGACTTAAAATTGTAAGTAAACATTGACTAACTAAGACTGTTAATGACATTTATTAAAACTAATTACAGCTCAAAGCAATACTCCACCACATCCGAGTTTGCTAAATAGAGCGTCCGAAATTCCGTGCCTAAGGCTGGCCGCAACAAACCCGATATAATGTTTATTAACCATGAAAATTTTAAGATTGGCTTTATTTTATAATCATTTTAATATAGCGTACTTTGACCCTAAGATGTATGTCGATACTTCTCCAACTCCATGTCCCGAGACTCAATGCTGCCTTTTTCAGTTAACTGTACAAGTTCACCTTTTTTAACCCGATATTTTCATGCCATGATTCAATATGTTAAAATTTTACTATATTCTATGCAAAAATGGCTTTTTCCAATGTCTTTTGTCAAAATAAAAAGAGCTCCAATATTGAAAAATATATTTTCGTTATCTCAATATCTCCCATACACGATGATCAGTTTAAAATCGTGTTAGAGAAAGTTCGCTGTACCACAGATAACAGATGTTTATGCTAGAACAAAAATTTTCTGAAAACCTGTGTAAATATTCAAATTGAAACTCCTTGCAATCACTAGCGCCGCCACACAGCGAATTGCGTCAATCAGTGGTGAATATCAGTATCTTGAAATATTTCATATTCACCACTGACATCGTCTATCAACTTAGCGATGATAGCTCCACCACGATGTTGCTATTTGTGTTGCCATTCAAAATGACCATTAATTGTCTTACACAGTTTTGCAACCGGACGGAGTATCTGTGGCTGTATTCAATTTTGAACCAGTTTCGGATTTCACCCATTTTTTTAAAATGAAATTCACATTCTACTGGAGCTAGTTCTAACTCAAACTAAATTTGAATTTTTCACGAATTGGGTTTATTTTTTATGCTTGCGCTCATAGAAGAAGTTCAACAAGCTTCGATACCAAACAAATCGGAGTCATATTTTATAACTACCATAGCAAAAAACGATAAAATAAGGGTGGTCCGAATTTTCACCACAATCAAATAAATAAAATTGGCAAACTCGCCACCTTAAAGAAAAACGATAATCGCCAACACACGTTTCCATGATCCTCGTCGCCACTTTTATATCCTGCAAATAAAGAATAAAATAATATGTTAATCAGTCCACGGTAAGGGAAGTCTCTCTTCTGTGCCTACGGTAGCCAGTATTTATAGCTCAGAAATTCCGTAGGTACGAACAAGTAAAAGGTACCAGAGTCATAAGGCATCACTTGAGATAGGTAGACATGACAAGAATAAGAGGGTTCTGAATTGTAACAGGGTTGGTCCAATTCGGACCTTTTGAAGAATTTTGTTCAAACATGTCTAGTCATGTCCTGCTATGAGATATCACAAAAATCTCTGAGAGAAAAGTGCGCGCGCTAAATCAGGCTTTCAAGAAAACATAAAACTCTTCATGCCGTCCATAGTGCTGAAAAGATATAACCCAAAATACTGTTACTAGGTCCGAATTGGACCATGTTCCCCTATAATATTTGGAAATTTACTTTTTTTAGACTTACGATTGTTTGGTTTAAAGTCTTTTCATCCATTTAATTTCAATCCTATTCTTTATTGTGTCAACATTAACACCAAACGTATATCTATATTGTTGTTGTTTTTTGTAAATATTATTTTTTAGTATTTTTTATAAGAAAATTCTAATAAGACATGATATGAAAAACAAGCGATTTAATATTGGAATTGAGTAGCAACAAGTCAATTTTTATGTCAATGTAGAGTTGCGCAAACTCGTGGTTAATTCTTTCCTCTCTCTCTCTCTCTCTCTCTCTCTCTCTCTCTCTCTCTCTCTCTCTCTCTCTCTCTCTCTCTCTCTCTCTCTCTCTCTCTCTCTCTCTCTCTCTCTCTCTCTCTCTCTCTCTCTCTCTCTCTCTCTCTCTCTCTCTCTCTCTCTCTCTCTCTCTCTCTCTCTCTCGCTCTCGCGCTCTCTCTCTCTCTCTCTCTCTCTCTCTCTCTCTCTCTCTCTCTCTCTCTCTCTCTCTCTCTCTCTCTCTCTCTCTCTCTCTCTCTCTCTCTCTCTCTCTCTCTCTCTCTCTCTCTCTCTCTCTCTCTCTTCTCTCTCTCTCTCTCTCTCTCTCTCTCTCTCTCTCTCTCTCTCTCTCTCTCTCTCTCTCTCTCTCTCTCTCTCTCTCTCTCTCTCTCTCTCTCTCTCTCTCTCTCTCTCTCTCTCTCTCTCTCTCTCTCTCTCTCTCTCTCTCTCTCTCTCTCTCTCTCTCTCTCTCTCTCTCTCTCTCTCTCTCTCTCTCTCTCTCTCTCTCTCTCTCTCTCTCTCTCTCTCTCTCTCTCTCTCTCTCTCTCTCTCTCTCTCTCTCTCTCTCTCTCTCTCTTCTCTATCGCTAAAAATACCTTGATCAGTCTAGTCAGTTTCCCGGGAAAACCATTCTCGTTCACAATCTTCCTTAGCTCTGCGCGGTCGATGGTATCATAAGCCGCTTTCAAATCGATGAATAGGTGGTGCGTATGGACTTCATATTCGCGACACTTTTGGAGGATCTGCCGTAACATAAAGATTTGGTCTGTTGTCGATCGCCCGTCCACAAACCGGCTTGATAACTTCTCAAATCTGCTTGCCAGTGGCGATAGACGGCGGAATATTATCTGGGAAAGCAATTAATAGGCTGCGTTAAGAATGGTGATCGTTCGATGGTTTTCACATTCTAACTTGTCCTGACCCTTTCTAAACTGATATTGGGTATATTACTCCCTCATTCCACTCCTCCGGTAGCTGTTCTGTATCTCAGATCCTGGCTATCAATCGGTGCAGACAAGTAGCCAACCTGTCCGGGCCCATTTTAATAAGTTCCGCTCCAATAATATCCTTCCATCTGCTTTGTTGTTCTTGAGCTGTTTGATAGCATCCTTAACTTCACCTATTCCCGAGGAGGAAAAAATAACTCGCAATAACTTATGAATACCATATTTTGGTATCATACAATAATTAGGTATTGTTCAGTTGTCAATACCTTATTTTGGTATTATAATGATATTGGAAAAAAATGTTTGAAACAATTCAAAATACTTCATTTTGGTATTCGATAGCTATTGAGGACTGCTGTAGGTATTGAACTACTATTGAAAAATTTCACTTTTATATGAAAATTCAAAATTATCTGGTATGGAATACCTTAGTTTGGTATTCAGTAGTTATTTTTTTAATCTGCTCGGGTAAGAATGGAGAATTCTCTGCAGAATTCTCTGGTATTACAACAGCTAGTCCATATTGGTACAGCATACAACATGGCATATTTTACATATTTATTACATTTGGCTTGAATGCCCTCAATGTGTTTTTTAAAGTTAAATTCTTATCTAGCATGAGCCCTAGATACTTAACTCCATCTGACCAATTTATTGGAACCCCTCTCATCGTGACAACATGTCTACTTGAAGGTTTCAAATAAAGAGCTTTTGGTTTATGTGGGAATATTATTAGTTATGTTTTGGAAGCATAAGGAGAAATCTTCCATTTCAACAAGTATGAAGAAAAAATATCCAAACTTTTTTTGCAATCGACTACAGATGACACGCAAGCTTCGTCCTTTGGCGGAGAGGCCTGTGTCATCCGCAAACAAAGATTTTTGACATCCCTGAGGTAACTCAGGTAAGTCAGAAGTGAAAATATTGTATAATATTGATCCCAAAATGCTGCCTTGGGGAACACCAGCTCTTATAGGAAGTCTTTCAGACCTAGAGTTCTGATAATTAACCTGAAGTGTACGATTTGACAGATAACTTTGAATTATTCTAACAATTATTGGAAATTAAAGTTTTTTAACAATGTCTAGAAGAGCAAGACCAGTAGAATAGCCTTCATATTTGTTGGAATGGATCAAATTTGTTACACGTAAAAGTTGATGAGTAGATGAATGTCCATGGCGGAATCCGAACTGTTCATTGGCAAAAATTGAATTTTCGTTGATGTGGACCATCATTCTGATCAATATGACCTTTTCAAAAAGTTTAATGATGGAGGAAAGCAAACTGATTGGACGATAGCTAGAAGCTTCTGCAGGATTTTTGTCTGGTTTTAAAATTGGAACAACCTTAGCATTTTTCCATTTGTCAGGAAAATATGCTAATTGAAAACATTTTTAAATATATCAACAAAAAATGATAAGCTACTTTCTGTAAATTTCTTGATGAGGATGTAGAAAATTCCATCATCGCCAGGGGCTTTCATATTTTTGATTTTTTTAAAAATAGTTCTCACTTCTTCCAAATCAGTCTCCCAGGCATTTTCGAAAACGTTTTCTTGATTGAGAATTGTTCGGACATACGCTCTCTAACCACCGGTTCAGAGCTCTAACTATTCCTTCGCTACTTCAACCAATACATCAGCATGTACCACGATTGCTCATCATTCAGAGTCACAACGTAGGATAAGTACATTGTGTTATGTTTAGTGTTGTAATAAATATGTAAAAAGTGAATCTCTCTAATCTCTCGTTCCGGGAAAGAAGTGTCACCTATCGAGCCTATCCTCCTACCCTTTTTGAAGTCCTGAGTAACTTGATTTTCATTGGACTCGTAAGTCCTAAATTAAAATTGTGCGCACTTTCAAACTGCATAGCAAGTTTTTGAGCCTTTTCGCAATTAGTTAGTAATCTAGTACACGACACTGAAGACGGCCTTACAGTTGAGGTCGAAATACGCGTATCTGTCAAAGGATACAAACTCTAGTGGAATTAAATGGTATAGTACTAAATTCGTTTTTTTTTCATCTACTTAGTAATAATTTGTTTTCCTCTTTCAATGCCGGTATTGGCTTCTAAGGTTTTTTCAAGATTTTAAATAATTTCAAAAAGGGCTTAGAGCCAGGGTCCAATCAAGAAATCTTTTTTTCAAAATGTTTGTTTCTTAATTGTGAAAAACGTTTCTTGATTTCTTTCTTCAAATCTTGCCATATAATTTTCATAGCAGGATCGCGAGTGCGTTGGAATTGCCTTCTCCTCACGTTTTTAAGACGGATCAAAAGTTAAAGATCATCGTCTATAATCACGGTTTCAAATTTTACTTCACATTTCGGAATTGCAATGCTCCTGGCTTCAAAAATGGAATTTGTTAAAGTTTCAAGAGCATTGTCAATATCAAGTTTTGTTTGTAAGGGAATATTAACATCAAGATTAGAGTCAATAAATGTTTCATATATATTCCAGTCGGCTCGTAAATAATTGAAAGTGGAGCTGATAGGATTGAGAATCGCTTCATGGGATATTTGAAATGTAACAGGGACATGATCAGAATCAAAATCAGCATGAGTAATCAGTTGGCTACAAAGATGACTAGAGTCGGTTAAGACCAAATCAATTGTAGATGGATTTCTAGAAGAGGAAAAACATGTGGGGCTATCAGGGTATTGAATTGAGAAATATCCTGAAGAGCACTCATCAAATAAAATTCTGCCGTTGGAATTACTTTGAGAATTATTCCATGACCGATGTTTGGCATTAAAGTCACCAATGACAAAAAATTTTGACTTATTGCGAGTCAATTTTCGCAAGTCAGTTTGGAGCAAATTAACTTGCTGTCCAGAGCATTGAAAGGCAAATAGGCAGCTATGAAAGTATATTTACCAAACTGTGTTTCAACGGCTTTCATCCCATGCAAGAAAATAAACCAAATAGTGTATTCTTGCCTTGGTCCGTTACATAATGTCTAAAAATAGCAAAAACTTATCGTGTGACATTGGTTCCGTTGTTAAAGTTATAAAATATGTGACTAGGGAACACTTATTTCCGGTTGAAAAACATGTCCAGACCTGAACTTCCGGTTTGAAAACCTCACTCGCAGAAAGTCTAACTCTTTCCATCGATCATAGTGAAAACCGCATTTCGTTAAACTTATTTGTTTCTGAGCACCAGTCGATTGAAAATAAAAGGTCTGTCCCAGGGCTTTGAGGGTTAATGATGATTGCAACTCCCAACACCTCACATGCCCCATCAAGTCGATCATTACAATAAACAAAAAAGTTAGGATCTCTTTTGAGTTTAGATCCAGGTTTTAAATACGTTTCGGTAATAACTGCTATATGCACGTTATTAACTGTAAGAAAATTAAACAGCTCGTCCTCTTTACCATTCAGAGAAGGAGCATTCCAATTTAAAATATTTAAATTATTATTTGGATCCATTAGAAAAACGTAATCCAACAATAATTTGATTTGTAAATTTTACACCTACTTGGACTGCTTCAGTCATAGTGGTGGCTTTGAAGATTGCGTCAATCATTAGATTCTATTGTTCAGTTAGAAAATTAAAATCAGAGGCAGACATTTCACTTGAAGTGGGTACATTATCTGATGATTTCCCATTATAATTTTCGGTAGACGAAGAAGCGGAGTAGGAGTTACCTGTGGTGGTAGGGTTTTTTTTCATTTGATTTGAAACAAATAGAATTGGTACTCATAGTACGAACAGGCGAGGAGTTCAAATTTCCTGCTAAAATATCGGCAAAGGATTTTCCGTGGGTAGATACATTCGAAATTGAAAGATTCGAACGGCTACCCGACGGATTAAAGTTTGTTTGTGAATGAGCATGATTATGATCTTCCTGATGGGTATGATTCATGATCAAGCGATCGTTAACTGAAAAATGAGTATTGTTCGATATTCTACCAGGGAAATTCCGGAAACGACCGTTATCGTAACGGATATTATCTTTCATCTGCCTGGCACGAGCCTCAATGACTCTTTTGCGTGAAGGGCAATTCCAAAAATTTGACTTATGATTAGCCCCGCAATTAGAGCATATGAACTTGGTGGTATCTTCCTTCACTGGACAGACGTCCTTGGCGTGAGAAGAACCTCCGCAAATCATGCATTTAGCATCCATGCGACAATTCTTTGTACCATGACCCCACTTTTGGCACCGACGGCACTGAGTGGGGTTCTGGTAATTTCCTCCAGGTTTCTGGAAATGTTCCCATGTCACGACATCAAACAAATGTTTTGCTTTTTCTAAAGCTTTAATATTATTTAGTTCTTTTTTTGTTAAAGTGAAACTAAACCGAACAATGCCAGATTGGGTTCTCTTTTTCATAATGATTACTTGGACTGGGGAAAATCCAAGTAAATCATTTATTCCGTTTTTGATCTCTTCAGGTGATTTATAGTCACTTGAGAGACCTTTCAAGACAACTTTGAACAAACGTTCAGTTTTGTCGTCATAAGTAAAAAAAATGTGCTTCTTCTCTTCAAGATGTTTGAGAAGAAGTTCGCGATCTTTAAGAGTTTCCGGCAAAACGCGACAGTCGCCTTTCTTTGCGATTTGGAAGGAAACCTTGATTCCCCTAATGGAGTTCAAGATCTCCTGCCTAAATTCCCTAATTCGGAACAACTGACCACGATAGGCGGCACTCTTTGCTTCCTCACTTGAATCAAAGAGCCTGGGCTAAAGGCTGCTTCGATTTGGTGTTCGGAAAATTT
This sequence comes from Aedes aegypti, assembly GCF_002204515.2. Taxonomy (NCBI): domain Eukaryota; kingdom Metazoa; phylum Arthropoda; class Insecta; order Diptera; family Culicidae; genus Aedes; species Aedes aegypti. Next base: position 203,177,414 of record NC_035109.1, on the reverse strand, counting down.
GTCTAGAGCATCGAACTGATTGCTCATTTCGATACAATTATTCTTTTCACCCTTGGAAGAAAGTTCGCATTCCGGGGAAACGTCCTTTCTTTTATTCTTGTCACGTGTAGTGACAGTTTTAAAACCCACTTTTTTGGAAGGAAGTAGTGAATTCAAAGATTCACCCTTCCTTTTGTTTGTGGTTGATACCATGTTTAATTAATAAACGAAAGAAGACGTGACCTTCGAGAGGTTTTTTCCCAATACGGTGTCCAAGAAGGATTACCACCGCTAGCTTTCGCCATCGGGTCCAACGAAAAATCGAAGGCACGGGTCCAAACAAGGATCGTAAAAGGATCAATAGTAGAAATAGTACTGAAAGTACTGTTCAGTAGCACTGAAAAGTACCGTTTTTAATTTTAGCACTGAAAAGTACTGTTTATGTAGCACTGAAAAGTACCGTTTTTAATTTTAGCACTGAAAAGTACTGTTTATGTAGCACTGAAAAGTACTGTTTTATTGCTTTATGTAGTTTTTAAGAAACTTCGTGTACGCACAGCACGAAGGTACGATGCGCACTGAAAAAAAAACGACCAATGTTTACTTTATTTTGTCTAGTATTGTATGCATTAGGGTGGTTCAAAATTTCGTTTTTGCTCCACATCGCTTATTCGATTCTACACTGGTAAAAATCCTCATATCGTTGATATGTGTGTCACACATAGCTTTTTGCAATTTGTGTTGGAACATGATACATATGTGTGGTCATGTCATATCAGGGTGTCATAATCAGGGTCAATTTCATTACATATTAAAATAATGTGTATGCGTCCATTAATACCATCATTTGTAGCCATGAAGCTTATGAAGTCTAGAAATAAATAAAATGATCGCCTATTTTCAAAATTTAGGCTCACCCAAAGCGTAAATTGAGATAAATAAAAACAAAAACATATAAATACCATTTTATTGCACCATTAATTATTATCAAATTAACATACGTAGTTCGGAGATTGTTTATCGTGTCAGTAAAGTAAACACCTCCCCACCTATCATCGCTCTCTCTTTCGCTGCTCCTATTTATCAGATTTGTTACACCTAGCGATACATTGCCGATCACGGACCGCAAGAGATTAGATGTTTTTCTTCGCTTCAAAATCAAATGAGAGCGGATTCTGCAATGCCTGCGCTCCGCGAATAATGCATCGATCTGCATGTGTGCTACGATCAAATTTTCGCAAGTCGAAGTCATAAATTTAGGAGGATTTTTAGGCTTTTACTCCGAGATTCGAATCCTGGTATGCAATTCTCGATCCGGAAGTTTATCTGGCTTGGTTTGGGCGAAAACTAATGCCGTTAATGTGTTCTGATTTAGGCTAATCGCAACATGTTACAACATCTGACAAACAGTGCATTAGATGTTCCATATACCTGTACAAAGCGCCCGTACTTCCTCGTACTTTGTAGTTGTATATCTCTCACTTGCTTCTATCTTCCATTCTTAATCTATTACACTCAAAACTATTCGTTCATAACAAACGCTAGAACCAGAGACGGACGAGAAACCGTTTCCCTAACGCTTCCATTCTTCCACGCGCATGCCTTTTCTTACGCCTGATACATAGGCAGTCTGCTAACCACAAAAGCAAACCTCTATGCCATGCCTTTCCCATACACTTCCGTATGAACTGGCGTAGATGCAGTCGGACTCCACGGTCTACAGTAGGCCAGTATGACGTGGCAGGCGCCATTGTTGCCTAAAAATAGAAGATCACCATGACTTATACACTGAGGGTGTCTGTTAGTCCCAAGCAGTCATTCGGCTGATTCCTTGTGTAAGTGCAGCTGATCTGGCGATATTGGAGTAGCATCAAGCTCAAGCTCAAATGACCTAAAATTTTGAGAGGACACTCAGAATTTGATCTTAAATAGGGTCCTAAAGCCCTGTCCCAATTTTAGTGCCAAACGCTTAAGTTTAGGCCAAAAACACATGTTTACTCAATTTTCTAATTTTTTCCCACGTTTTCCGTTGGTTTAAGCCCAAAAAACATTTGTTTAGATTTTGTCAAATCCTTTGGCTTAAACTCAAATTTTGGGTGTATTTTGTTTTCCGTGTCCCTTACGAAATGTCAGGAACAACCCCAGTGGTCAAACTAAAACCCCTATGGTGTTTTTGTCGACTAAGCGAACGTCAAACATGATCGAAAGTGTCAAGGTTCATTTATAGACCAAATTTTTAAATTAAAGTTTAAACATGATATTGCCATTATTTGAGCGGGAAAAATTGCTAAAGTAGTTACAGTAACATGCTTTTTCGTGTTATTAAATAAAAACAAGATTTCATCAAAAAATTTAGGACCCAATAGAAGCAAAAACATATTTTTGAACAACCCTAGTAAGTATCTTCTAAAAATCAATATTACTACGGTTTCCGATCCAATGGTTTGGAATTTTTCTGAAAATCGGTCTGGGGAAGTGAGAAAATTTTTATTTCAAAATTGAGACGATTTTACGTAGTTGTTTGGGGCTCTAGGGATAAAAAAAAAAATTGGTCTGATGCGATTCATTCAAATTTTCGCTTTTGCCGTATAACGGATTACACGCCCTAATATTCATATTGCAAAAACATTTATCATTTTGTATACCTACACTTTTGCAATATTTCACTTAACTTGCGATTACGCAAAGCAATGTCATCCTTACGATTCAACTACTTTGTTTTATATTGTGCTTGCAAGATAAATCCACGTAATGCGTTACTGAAATGTTTCTGCAGTGTAATGAAATTCACCATATGTTTATTTACAAATTAAAATTTAGGCTTGAGACGAAAAATCACCTTAATTTCGTTGCTTTATTGCGCGCTATCTTCCCTGGAGTGCCAGCCGCCGCTGTTTGGTTATATAAGCGCCGCAATATAAATAAGAATCTATTCGTAGCTTTACCGCTGGAGTGCGTTGTTCATTCTGAGGCCATATGTGGCCATATGCGCAAAGCTTTTCCACCCTATTTTTGAAAGCTTCCCATATTAAAACATAGCATTTGCGCGGTACAACCCCTAAACTTCACATCAGTTCTTCAGGCGGAGGAAGTCACACTTTCAATACATATAGTGTGTAGTTTGATTTAGGGTTGATTTTTCCTCCGGCCCGGTGGTGTTTGAATCATTATTCCCAGTAAGGCATTGCAAATTTTCAGTTTTTAAACACTTCCAACTAAACGCAATGTTTTACAGAAGGTAATTTTGGTGAAAATGTTGCACAAATGAACGGATCTATCCAACGAATCCTTGGTGATGCAATGTGTGAAAATTTCAGTCCCGATATTTTTTCCTTGCGACACACCATTAGTGTGTACATTTAAACAGTGTTGTTAAGTGAAAATCAGGCATTAATTATCTAAATATTTGAAGTTGATCAAATATTAAGTGGAAATACCGGTCGAATAAAATGTAAGTACATTTTTTCCGTGATTGAATAAAATATTCCGAAAAGAATGATATCGGGCTTTTTGTATGTATAAATGAACACAGATGCCAGGGCTACTGGACTGTACCCAGTATTTTTTCCATGGGAAAATCGTGTGAAAAGCGAAAATTATCGCGTGATGAGTGAAAAGTGAGCGGAAAATAATTATCCAAGTAACCGCTGACCGTCATCATGACTAAGAATGCAGATGTCGTATTGTTGCATTCTGCAGACCACATATCTGCAGTCTGTGATTCATATTCATGCGTATAAAAGGATGTTGTCATTGCATGTTAGCTGCGGCCTACTGAGTAGGGTTTGCCTTGCCGTATTAGAGCTTTAAATATAATTCTGCCAGCTTGCCATTGGCACTAGAAGAATAAGAAGTTTTTTTTTCGACCACTGTCCGCAGTGCCGCTCGTTTTAGTTTGTTCTTCGGTAAGCAAAGGTGATTCAATCAGTGTGTTCTTGTTTTCTGCACAGGATGTCAGTCCCCATTTTCCATTACTTACGGTTGGATTATCGCGCTCCGGTTCGCTAGCGGCAACGTGACAAGTTTTACACTCATTGAAAGCTTAACTTAAAAATGTATGTTTGAGCCGTTGGTAGTGTTCCAGGAACTATTATTCCTGATTAATTTTAACTGTATAGTGTAAAAGTGCATTAATGAATAACATTTTGGAGCTGAATAAAATATATGATTGATAAAAAAAAAACATATTTAAAGATATTCAAAAAATATATATATATATATATATTTTTTTTTTTGATTAGGCAAATTTTTTTATAAGCTAAGATTTGTACAATGTTAATTGAATTTGTTAAAACTCTAGTCAAAACTCGTAGCTTAGCCGTATATTTTAGATATCTAGGTGGATTAATCCAGGTTTTGTTTACCATGCCGATTTTATTTGCCATGCGCATATTCCAATTGGAAGCTATAGTAAAGGAAACAGATTTTTTATTTGGTGCTTTTCTCAAAGAGCAACATAAATTTGTGTATGTAGAGCTTTTTCCCATTATTGCTAGGCAAACTCGAGACTTTGAGGTAAAACATTCGTTACTCACACCAGCTTGCTCTCATTGCGAATGTGAAGTAGGCAAAATTATATCCCCAACACGTTTTCCATTTTCGTTGTCAACTGCCGATTACTGTTAGGATCAAGTATTGAAGTTGTGATGAAATGTTTGCCGGATGCATAAAAAATAATTGATAAAAGTAGTCTACAGTGTTAGGTGAATTGTCTATATCGATAATTTTGAAAGATCTTGATTTTTCTGACTACTACGACCAATTTTTTCTAAGAATTATATATCCAGAACAGATCGTCCGATATCGCTGAATGTTTTCCATGTAAAATTAAATTATATGACATAGTTATGGGGGCTTCGTAATGGAAATTTCCTTGGCTTCCCTGGGCATAGAGTATAATCGTACTTGCAATACAATATACGAATGCAAAAATGGCAAAGAAAGCTCTCAGTTAATAACTGTGGAAGTGCTCATAAAAACACTAAGTTGAGAAGCAGGCTCTGTCCCAGTGAGGACGTTAATGCCAAGTAGAAGAAGAAGAGATAGAGTTATTTATTGAACCGTTCTCGAATTGTTAGAATCCCACAAATTGCTGCTTATGCTGAAACCTTCATACAGAAATATGGTTTCAAAATTTAGGGAGATCGACACTCTTTGTGAAATGATGATGATGAACAAATCTTTTTATTTTCAATAGTGTCTATCACCGTCATCAGCAAAAAATGTACAAATTTAACTATTACTAACAATAGGCAATAGACGGTTCGAGTAGATAGCAAAAACAAGATTACAACAAAATGTGGTTTTCTTATATGTTTTCCATATCACCAGTTATGATAAAACATATACGCTTTATAGCTTTATAGTTATAATAACACAAACACTAACGAAATTTCTACTAAATTAAATAAGAATACAACAATTCCTATTATTACTACAAATCTAGCCAAAAATATGTTTAAAGGATTAAAAAGCCATCTTGGTTACAACATTATATTAAGGTGAAGCAGTTTGGAATAAACTTATAAGATTGCACTACAACTTTAAAAGCACAAATCTCGCGAAGAAAGCATCCCACAACAGTGCACTTTATATTTTGCCTTTGTGCACTAGCAGAAAGCTTAAAATAAGAAGATCAGGAACGTTTGCCAACTATTTCTCCAGTTTTGTGCCTTTGAAAACGTGAGTAGGGTCGGCCATTGTGCCGGCCATCTTTGGATTCCGAGATGTTTCACCTTAATTTTTGCTATTTTTATTAACTGCTGTTGATAGAAATATATTACAGTTTTGATATGAAATTTTGGTCGGGGAAAAGAAAAAGAAGAAAAAATCGACCCTTACACTCAACCTAATTCCGTTTTCTCCGAAAATGCCTTCAGTGATTGTGCCAGAATTGCTCCAGGAATTTCGCCAGAAAATCCTTGAAAATACTTGAAGTACTTCTTGAAATCTTCAGTAATTAAACCACATTGCATTTCCAAATTCTCTATTGTACCATAAATTTAAACCAGATCTTCGCTTCTATCTAAATTTTCTAAATGATTGAGCTTGGAATTCTCCTTGTTGGTTTGGAAATCTTCAGGAACCCATTTTTTTTATTTAGTTGACATCTAAACAGATAACACTGAATCAACCATTTCACGCCACAATACTCGGTTCGTGGCCGTATCTCTCCAACCCCGGTTTTGCCCCACGTTCGCCAAATCGCTGTGCACTTGATCCGCCCACCTAGTCCGCTGCGCTCCAAGCCTTGTTTTACTAACCGAATTCAAAGCAAACACCATCTTTGCAGGGTTGCTGCCCTGCATTCTTGCAACATGCCCTGCCCATCGTATCCTGCCAGATTTAGCCACCTTGTGAATACTGGGTTCGCGTAGAGTTGGGCGAGCTCGTGGTTCATCCTCCGCCACCACACACCGTTTTCGTTCACATTATGCTAGAATTGCAGCGCCTGCGGCGCGCCGACCAAGAGTCGGCTGCAGAGGATTAGCCCTGTCTAGGCTGGCCACGTTGTTAAAGTCGGCTAGGAGAAGCAGTTTGTCTAAGCTACTTCTGGTACCTTTTTTTAGATGCTATATGCACCGGCCCCTCCCCGAAGAGATACCGTAAGGTGGTTCCGGGGAGAAAAGGGTCTAATGCCAAAGGTTGTGCATTTTGTACACCACTTAAGCAATTCAGCGAGAACTACTCACCTACAGTTTTGATGGGTCGTCGGTGATATGGTATCCCCACACATCCTGAGTTATCTTCTAAGGGGGTCTAATTGAAAATGTCCCCCTTGTAAATAAAACACCGTTTCCATGCACACCGCCAAAGATCGTCTAAGCATCCGACGTTCGAAGACTCCAAGTCCATGCAGGTCCTCCTCGAGCATCGTCCACGTGTCATGCCTGTAGAGGACTACCGGTCTTATTAGCGTCTTGTACATTTGGTGCGGAGTGAATCTTTTTTGACCTCAGCTTCTTGCGGAGGCCATAGTAGGCCCGATTTCCGCTGATGACGGCTAAGGTTATTATCAGCCGTCAGCAAGCATCCAAGGTAGACGAGCTAGCCGGCCACCTCGAACGTATCCCCATCTATCGTAAGCAACACTGCTACTTAGGCGAGCCCTGTCGCGATCGGCTCTACCTACTAACATTTCGTACATACTTACTTTGTCTTGGCGTCATTCATCACCAGTCCAACTTTTGTTACCTCGCTTTTCAGGAGGGTGTACATGTCTGCCACCTTTTCATATGTTCGGCCGACAACGTCCATATCATCTACGAATCAAACAAATTGATTGCACACTTACCATCGTTGCTCTAATTAGTTTTGTGAGCTTCCCGTGAAAGCTGTTTTCGTCCATATTTTTCCATAGCTCTACGCGGTCGATACTATCCTTGAAAACGATGAAAAGGTGATGCGTTGGGACCTTGTATTCACGATATTTTTGGAGGATTTGCCAAAAATGTGAAAATATTGTCCGTTGTCGATCGGCCGTTAAGATGAAGATGAATCGAAGCTAAACTTCAAATTTTCAAGAGCACGGATCTGGAGAACCAAACATCCGTTTTAGCTGAAAACCTATTCGATTGATCACCACCAGCTACTGACCAATCGATTAAGTTTTCAGCTTAAACGGATGTTTGGTTCTCCAGATCCGTGCTCTTGAAAATTTGAAGTTTAGCTTCGATTCATCTTCACCTTAACGAAGCCGGCTTGATAACTTCCAAAGATCTAGTTAACTACAGGTGACAGACGACAAAAGATGATCTGGAATAACACATTGTAGGCCGCATTTAGGATGGTGATCGCTCGGAAGTTCTTACAATCTAAATTGTCCCCTTTCTTGTAGATGTGGCTTATTATCCCTTGCTTCCACTGCTCCGGTAGCTGTTCTGTTTCCCAGGTTGTGCCTATCATCCGGTGCAGATAAATGATCAGCCTCTCCGGGTTCATCTTTATGAGTTCAGCTTCGATACCATGCTTACCAGCATCTTTATTGTTCTTGAGCTGGTGAATAGCATTCTTAGCCTCCCTCAAAGTGGGGGCTGGTTAGTTCCATCGTTCGCAGTATTGACGAAGGTGTTTCCTCCGTTGTCTTGACCTTCATTCCCTGTGCTCTCAGTGCCAATCAGGTGTTCGCCGAAGTGCTGCTTCCACCTTTCGATCACCTCACATTCGTCCGCCAAGATGCTCCCATCATTATACCTGCACATCTCGGTTCGCGGCACGAAGCCATTGCGGGATGCGTTGAGCCTCTGATAAAACTTCCATGTTTCTTGAGCCTGGCACAGCTGTTGCATCTCCTTCCATTTCGTTTCCACTATGCGGCGTTTTTTCTCCCGAAAGAGGCGGTTCTGCTGTTGCCGTTTTCGTCTACAACGATCCACGTTCTGCTGGGTCTCTTGCTGCAGCATGACGCCCTCGCTGCAATCTTCTCCTCCAGAATCTGCCTTCATTCCTTGTCGAACCAATCGTTCCGTCGACTCCGTCAAACTTTCCAGACGTTGCTCTCAGCTGCATTGTTGATGGCTGCTTTCTATGTCCTTCAGTAGTCCTCAAGAGGGAGCTGGATGAAGCACCCTCTTCCGGTAATGCAGCCTCGAGGTGCTTCGCTTACGCAGTTGCGACAACAAGTTGCATAAGCCGTTCTAGGTCATACCGGAGCGGCCGTCGGTTCCGTACGTTGTTAACGACGGAGAGTTTTGGGCGCAGTTTAACCATCACTAGATAGTGGTCAGAGTCGATGTTAGCGCCACGATAGGTCCTGACGTCGATAATGTCGAAGAAGTGCCGTCCATCAATCCTAATGCGTTGAAATTTATGTTAGTGAAGTTATAACAAAAAATAAAAGAAATGATCCGTTAAAAATTCCCAGAATCCCATTTGAAATCCTTGAGACCTTTTTATGCATTGAAAAGATCCCTATGAAAAACGGCAGATTCTATGTACTTGGAGTCTTTCTGTAAATCTTGCTAGGAATAAACAAGAATTTATAAAAGTATCTCGCTAAGAATCTCAGTAACTGTCCAGCTAAGATTTTCAAGATTTCTTATAAGTTAGAGGCCCAAAGAACTTTAATTGACATTTTGGTTGAATTTTCCATTATAAAATAATTGTATATTCACTAGAACAGTTCAAAGTTTAAAAAAGTTTGGAAATTCAATCCCTTACCTTACCTTCTGCGACATTTTCAGCTTTCTCGGTGGTGATTTGAAGGTGGTCCAAAGACGATGTAGGTTTATATTGAAATTACTATGGAGAAATTTTGAAAAAAATGTTCCAAACACGTTAGTACTGTAATGTAAGTGCAAACTTATCATCCCATAATTGAAACTCATTCCGGTATAACCTTGAATGGTCGTTGAACTTTTTAATGACCATTTCCACTCATTAGTTCACAAACATAATGGTTGATATGTCGCATGAACGGTTTATACAGCACCGTGGAATTGTTCCACCTTCCGCCATTCCATATCCGCCAGGATATCCGGAACATGTCCGGTGTGACCAGGTCAATTCTGAATGGTCTTTAAACTTTCCAATGTCCATTTCCACTTATTATTTGACAAATCATGAAGATTGAGGTGTGGCATGGATGGTTCTGGATAACATTGTGGGAATGACCACCCCTCTCGGGGCTTCCGGAATATATCTGGCACAAGTAAATGGATTTTAGTATGCACAGAGGTCAAGAACACTTTTTTGTATATGTTTATATATATCGATAGTGTTTCCTGTGTAAACATATCGAAAGCATCAGCCAAAAAGGGAAATTATTTAAACAATCGTATTTCTGGATATTCTGACCCCAACGGAATCCGGAATAACTCCGGAAGGATATTTGCACTGAAAACTAGCTTTTTTAGGTAATGTAATAAGCGGCTAGCTCAGAGCTTAATCCCAAGGTTGGCAGTCACTTACTGAGAGAAGACCCACATCATTTCCAAAGAAACCACCAACGACGTCACAGGAAAATCAAGTCCTCCTTCCTTGAAATGAATTAACGCAACACAATGAAAGCTACGCTTAAACATATTTATTCAGTGAGAGATACATTGAAAGGGGGGGGGGGTATCGTTGCGGCCGTTCTGTGGTGAGGTGAGATGGGGCCCATGGACATGCATGAGAGAGAGAGAACATATATTCTTGAGGTACTTGCCACTCGATGAGTCTAGGAGCGTGGACACAGAATCCAGGCACGTAGTCCCACTGGCTCACGTCTATTGGCTGACGGACGGCCGGGGAAGTGCAGCTAAGATTCCTGGGTGGCCAACCATCGTAAAGATCCTTGGTTGTTGGCTGGTGAATAGAATACCGGCTGTATGGGTTGATGAGAAACGGATGTCTTGGAAGTTGACCACGATGGATTGCCTTTTAGGGTCGGCTTATAGCTGGTGGGTTCTTCAAGCAGGCTGCCGGTGATAAAGTACCCTCTTCCTGGGTGATCCAACGGACCATTCGGGATGTCAAGAGACTCGTGTGTGGGGTAGCAACTCATCGGATGTTGGGCTGCCTATGAGCGGGGGTAATCCCACCGGGCCTCACAGTAGTCCTCACCTCCACAACTACGGTTGCCACTTCTCCGCCACGTGTGACACGACAATAACTAGGGGCTTGTCGGCCACCAGCCTCGAGCTCGCCACCAAAGTTCCCTACTCCTTTTTCCGGTACGGAAGGCTCGTCCTGCCTTCTCCTTCTTATGAGTAACTCGGCCTCGTTGAGGAACTTCGTCGACTATACTAGTCTACTACTAGTAGATAACTTTCCGGGAACGGCGGGAGATACTTAAGATGAATCCTCTCTCGGCGTTCACACTGGATTCCGGACACTCCCTAAATCACTCCGGTTGTCGCGGATCAATCACTTCCTGAACTCCTCGTCGAGATAATTTTCCGTTGCGTTTTTCAACTTTTCGGTTCGGCGTTTGGCAATCAACTCTCCGTTCTCATCCAATTCTATTCCCATTGAACGTTCTCTCTCATTTTGACCCTCTCATTCCCTCCTCTCTCTCAGTGTCCGGACCTAGGGGTGGCAACATTGGTAGTTTAAGTGGAGACTATAGGGTGACATTTTTCAACGAGGGGTATTTATACTGTAACCTATCTGCTGTTAAATATAATTCGAATTCTACTTAACCTTTGAGTTAGGGCTGTCGCGCTGTTGTACTTTGATCAATAGTTGTTATTTATATGCTGTCATTTTGCAGCAAAGATATCTATCGACACCAAACAAAAATGTATTCCTCAAGAATCTTCTTATGAACAATACTAGACAGTTTTTGTTTACAGTATGGCCCTTTATAATGCGGCAAAATCAACAAATGCACTAGAAGTCGCATAATAATGAACGCACTACATGCGGTTCGAGAAGACACAGTTTGAAATCGGTATATCTCAAAATTCAGATGATACCGAGACTTGGGGTCTTAAGTAAAGTTGTTCTGGAGGTGGAGCGCTCTCTGATGGTACCACATATAACTCGAAATCTGACCGGTAGGTGGCACTAGTGGGCATGGAACTTTTACTTTTGGTTCGCAGATATTTCAGGATCCTGACCATTTAGAAGGATGGCGTCTTCGGCAAAGTGGTTCAGTAAGTTATGGACTATCATTGTTCGAGCTAGTTGATTGAAAATTTTACCATTGGGCAGCGCCTCCTGCCCCAAATCGTTAGATTGTTGCTTTTGGAAACAGTAACAGTAAATATGGCCAAAATAGTGAAACTGCAAATTTCCATTGTCCCTACTGATGAGTAATTTTAACAAATCCTAAATATATATTAAGAGGAAAATAATCAGCATTTTACAAATTTTTAAAATCAGATATCTGATTAAAATCAAAGCAATGTTCATGAAAATCTATCATTGCATTGCACATACTATCTGTAATGCAGTGATAGATTTCCAGGAATATCTCGTAAATTTGAAATTATATATTTCTAATAATTTGGTATCTATTTCTCTCTTTTTTCCAGAACGCTGACAAGATGGATATAATTTCTGAAGGTAAAAATTTCGTTCTGGTCAAAGAAGAAGACCTACATGAAGTACTTAAAGTACTAGAAAAATACTTTCCGTATGCTATCAAGGTATGTTTCCATAAATATTAGCGTTAGGCTCACATCTTATTTTTGTTTATGATGTTTACTATTTTTTGAAGAATACGTAAATAAGTGAGCACAAATTCGCAGCAATCCTAAATTGGCTACCCGAAATTGGCTAAAATTTTGAGTTATTACTCTACATTAATTTCTTGTTCATATGAACTGCGAGGTGACAATTATTGGTTCTACATAATACGTTGTATATATTTGTTTCAAATGAGTTCTGAAAATCATTATCTTTATCTTCATTTTTTGTACCATTTAATAACATTTCTTTATATTTCCAATCTCAAAAAAGTGATTTTACGTCCTTTGGATGCACAAATAAGCGATCGAAATTATGTAAATCTGTGTCACATTTATAATTCGACAACGCATGATTCGGGAAATTTCAATACTGGTGGCTCGGTATCCGTGTTATCATACATGTCAGACATTTTTAATCAATACATCTTGAAGGGCACATTTTCGTGTCGTTTTATCACTTACATCTTATGTCATTCAGTCATATTGTGAATCATGTCCACAGTAACTTTCATTATTTTCAAGAGTGTCGACAAATGGATAATTTCACGCTGATGAAGTAAAGAAGATTGTGGTCAGAATCGTGATGACTCAAGCAAGTGCGCGATTTTTTTTCTGGTTTCCGTGTTAACGAAATTGGTTGCTCTAATTAAAGCTGATTTGTCAATTGGTGAGCTCGTTCAATTTTATTGTTTGTAATGGGTAAAATGTGAAACACGTCAATGTTTCCTTCCCATTCCTAGATAACCTGCTTTCTGACATGCTGGCTGCCGTTTAAAGTCGTTTGTTGTCACTGGCATGAATCATTTTTCAAATCTGTCTGGTTCAAAATGTTTGTCAAATTTGTGTTATGCGTAATTTCCTCTTTATCATTTCGTTTGTTCGGTTGAAAAGCTATGGCGTATAATTTTAGGTTGTCCTAACCGATCGCTGCTTGCTTTCAGTTCCATCAAACTATAAGGACGTACCTGAAAGATAAGATTTGGCAGTTTCACTTCTACATCTCTAAAACATGGCCTGAAGATCCAATTTGTTTGCATTTTCCAGGATGCACCTATACCGTAAGTACCATAGCTTAGAAAGAGTTCATAGTGTTCAAAACCATGGGAGTATTCAGCGTTATGGGTTCTATGATTCTGAACGCTATAACTGTGTATTGTTATCGCATAAAGTTTAATCTGTTCAAATGTTCCTTGTTTTTTGTTGTCTAATTACGTCCATAGACGATCAGAATGCTATATTGGAATTAAACATTCAAATCTAAAACTTATAATCGGCTCTCAGTTCAATCAGACGATTCATGTGTAGTGTAAAAAGAGCTCGTAAATTTCTTCACAATTTGATTCCTCCAAAATGATGTTCAAGTATTCCGCCAAAGATTGCTCCTCGACATCCATCACTTGTTCATTTTCATTTTTTTAAGGGAAATTGAAGGTTTTTTTGTTCCAGGATCTTCAAATAGATTTCTCTGGTAACCTCCCGTGAATTGTTTAACAGATACTTCTTAGAATTCCTCTGTCATTAGTTTCGAAAACTTCTCAAGAAATTTTTCAAGGATTATTTGGAGAATTTGGCTATGAACTATTATAGGACTTCCTTTTATAGCTTCTTAAGAGTTGTTTTTCCAGAATTCATGCAGCAATGTGCAGGGTTGTTACAACTGTCACGAATTTCACGATTTTCGTGGATTAACCAAGTCTCACTGCACTGCAATCCGCAGAATTACCTTCAATGTTATAGTTTAAAATTATGAAAATTCTTGTTTACAAAAGAACGCCACTCATCTCATTATGTGTACTAACAAGATTTTGAAAGTTTTTTTTTTTAATAAAAAATAAATTAGTTTGGGCCTACGATTGCTACGTGGTCTCTTTTGAAAAAGAAGGAGATTGTGGATTTTATTCATAAACGACGAAAAAGTGAATCGATTTTCTAATAGGGCTTTCAAAAGCTACAACTGAAAGTCATTCAAATTTAGGAATTCTGGTGGTCCTCTATGTGATAACAATATAACAATATACAGATTCCTTCCACTAACGTAGAGTTTCGAATGCTAACACTATCGTTTCTCCGTAGCCATATAATAAAATCTATGAAAGTGTTGGTATATTTTGTCCGCCAGATCAACTTGACAAAATGTCAATGATAGAACGGGAGGACATTCTTTTCAACTGGACTGAACCGATCTATATGAACTTCACACATGTCGGCATAATGAACAAAATGGATAACATCTTCCGCACAAAAGTCAATGGACAACTGGTTGGCCGCATCTACGGGGACATTTACGTTCATGAGTGCCCATCGGAGCTGGAGCTCGAGTTGGAACCGTTGCCGATGAATGAAGCCACCATACAGCACCTGAAACTGGCAAACGTCAAGGACATCCACGATTTGTACCCGGCTAGGGATATCGAAAGCGCGGAGCTGTTCGAGAAGCTGATGAACCAGCTGCCTGGCTTTGGAGTTTTCAGTAAATCCAACGACGAACTAGCCGCGTGGAGCTTGCAGTCGTACTACGGGGGGATGTTTTCGATGCAAACCAAGCCGGAGTTCAGGCGAAAAGGGTAAGTTTCATACTTCATTATTTCATTCATCGATTCTACGAGGTGTTTTCAATAAATACATTCGAGAATACATGGATATAATTGATTCTTCTAAGAATTTCTCCAGTGTTTCCTACTAGGTGTCCATTTTTTGTCAATCTCTATTCTTCAGCTATCAATCCAGAAATTCCTTCAAGTATTTATTCCGTCTATTGCTACGTCTCTTTCAGGGATTTCTCTATGAATTCCTTCAGGGAATCTTTCAAGAATATCCCTATGGTTTCTTCCTACAATTGATTCCTAGATTCGTCCTTTATTTCTTTTCCTCCATGAATTTCCTCAAGAATTGCTGTATGTGCTTCTTCAGAATTATGTATGTGCTTCTCAAGAATTATGCCTGGGATTCTTTCAGCAAATCCTGCAAAAAATCATAAATTATAACCATGTTTCCTATAGGAACTCTACTTGTGTTTTTCACACACAGTCTATGTGCGTATGTCGAGTCCTCGAATTCTAGAGAATCCGTCGAGATGTTCATGAATCCCTTCATATATTCCTGCGAGATTATCTCCAGTTTCTTCCTAGATTTTTTCCTCAATCGATTACCTTGGAGGCGCGTAACAACTGCAATAGAACACGCCGTTGATTTTTTGCTATCGCAAAACCGTCATTTGAGATATAGACTATCGTTCTGTCGTCTCTATAGCTGCTAGTTGTTGAGACCTATCCGCCACCCAGTTCCCTTTGTTGACTGGTATATATAGGTTCAATAGTAACACCACTTCGGTCTTCGTTTCCTAGACTGACTGCCAAAACAACTGCTCTTGCCGCATCACAGTGGTTTAAATTTAACTGTGTTACTTCCTTTTTGACTGGATACTCCACTTGTGGACATTCGGGTCCACCCGTTAAATGTCCGCTGTCTGCTGCTCTATCGACACATATTAGGCACTTAGCGATTTGCTTACAATCACTTGCCCTATGGCCTTCGGTGCCGCATTTTCTGCACATCTTACTTCTGTCGGGACCATTGCAATTCCACGACTTATGGCCCTTTCCGAAACACTTGAAGCAAACTTCAGGAGGCTGTTGTATGCTCAGCCGGCAAACCGACCAGCCTACCTTGAGTATGCCCAAGTTCTTCGCTTTGTTGGCCTCTGCGACCGGCAGCCTGATCGCCGCCACCTGGGTGCCCTGCGAACCCTTTCTAAGGTGGATGGCCTCACTGGCTACGTCGATGTCACACTGCTCTTTGAGGCAGCCGAGTATCGGTGACTTCATCCAGATTTTACACTAGAGAGTCGCTTCTGCAGTCAGGGATCTGACATCAACCTCGTCGCCAAGTACTTCTTGTGCCAGTTGCTTATAGACTGCACCCTTTTTCTTGGCGTCCTTCTTTAAGACTAGGATTATTTTACCAATCCTAGTTCGCCTTATGCTCCCACGCCTCCACACATCTGCGCCCAATGGCGATAACTGCTCCGTGCTTCGCATCGCCTTCAGAACCTCGGCGTATTTCGCTTGCTCCGTTTTGATAACGAGGGCCTCGCCTAAGGCTTGGTGTTGGCCTCTCCACTGTTACCATGTCCTCTTGGCTCGTGCCAGCTTTTTCGCTCTGGAGGACGGCCACCCATGTCACTTTTTCCTTAGCAACCTCGAGATTTTCTTGGTGTAGCGCCCAGCCGAATTTGATGTTAGCTGGTAGCTTATCTACAAGCTTCTGTAGCAGAATGGGGTTGGAAAGATGGTTCTCCATTCCTACTGCCTTCAGATGCCCACACAAATTTTGTACTGCCAAACCAAACTGAATTAGCGTCTCCAGTTTTTCTGCCTTGGGCGCCGATGTGCTACGCACTTTGGCGATCACATTATGAACGATTTGCTCTGGTCTACCATACAATGTCTAAAGTGTAGACAGGACGTTCGGTACGGTGGATGGATGCAGGAGAAAACTGCTAACGGCTTCCTTGGTGGCACCTTTCAAAGACCGTTGAAGACGTAGCAGATTTTCCGAATTAGAGTAGCCACATGCCTCAGTAGAGTGATTATAGCTACTGATGAAAAGCGGCCATTCTATGGGATCTCCAGCAAACACTGGAAGCTCCCTTGAAATAACTTGTCTTGCCGCTAACTGATGAGGTGTAGGACCCTGGGCCAACGGTAGGGGGTGGATAGGCTCAAAGAGATTCATATTCGCCGGAGCATTATTTACGAAATGTGATTGCTCTAAGGAATCAAAGGGAGGCCCTATCTTTGGAGTTACAATAGGTGTAGTGGGTGTCCCTACTCTCTTATAATGGCTATCGATACCTGATCTAGATGTTGCTCTGTTCGGATTTTCTTGGTACATCTGATTTGGTTTCATTCGATCGAATTGTAAATCACTTACCGTCGCCGTCAAAGGGTTGTTACTCACGGCCAAGTCTTGGTGTTCGCTCACTGGAGAATTCGTATGCTGTCCCGACGTTGATATCTGCCCATAATCGAGTCGCATGAACTCCAACTGCTCAGTTAGCTGCTGTTCCGTTGCAAGATATTTTTGCTTCTCCTCGTCACGCATCGCTTTTTCCTGGGCATACTGCTGCTCGAAAAGCTTCAGTCGGTTGATCAGGTCCAATTCGCGTTTCCTCCGTATATCGTTTTCTTTCTGATGCTGCAAATCGATATCATGCTGCCGCTTCAGAATGGCTTCAATTTCCTGGAGCCGCTGTCTGTCCTGCTCACGTTGTTCCTCTGATTGTCTCAGAAGCTGAAACATTTCTCTCTCACGTTGCTCCCTTTGCTGCGAGTCTTCACGCTTATCCGAATATTGCTGTTCACGGACATGCTGCTCCCGTATCTCTTTTGTTTCACGCTGCCAAATTGTGTACGGTAGAGGATTCCTTATCAGCTTAGGAACTATCCTCGGTAACATGCCTGCGTCCGATAGCTTCGAAATCTGGGCGATATCAGGATTCGTAGGATTGGCCTCTTCTAAAATTCTGTCGTAACGTCGTATATCTACCAGCGCTAGATTCGATACATCGGAATGCTTCCCAGCGTTCAACTGCTGTTGCACATTTCGCTGATTACCGTCATCATCGATTTTCGAACTATCCCCGATAGAAATACTATCAGCAGTTCTAGGGATTGAATCAACATTTTCCTTAGCGCAACGCGGGGCTCGCGAGAGATCCACATCGACGGTTTTACTGATTTCCACAGGAGTGGACGATCCGACAGGTCCTGTAGTTTGGTCCGGAAATTTGCTCCGTTTATTCGGTCCATCCGATGGTGAGTCTTCCGACATTAGTTGTTGCATGAACCACGCTTCCACCTTTTGCCGACTGCTTGCCTGACTTCGACCGCTTCTTACGCTCGCCGCATCTTCATCCTGCTGGCGAAGCAATTCATGTTTCCGGGCCAAGTATTCCTTCTCACGTTCAAGTTTCTCATTCATCGCCTTCTCCACTAGCAACTTTTCCTTCAGCAGCCTTTCTTCCTCCACTTTTTCTCGCAAGCACCGTTCGTCCTCGAGTTGTTGGAGTTCTCGGGCGATCTGGGCTCTCCGCGAACTCGAAATGCTGGATCGTCCAGCCGTAGATGGAGCAGGAGGTGCAGGCACTTTCGGCAAACATCTTGCACAAACGAATTCTCTCGATTGCACTGTAGCTACGTCCATATTCGCGCACGATAAATGGTACCAACATTTGCAGTTTCCACATTGGACCATATAAGGCTCGGCGTTGTTTGGTCGCCTACATTCCGCGCAATCCGTGTCAATCCCGTGCTCGAGGTCAATTACCGAAGGCTCGAAGCTGACTCGTTCTACTCTATCTGGAACAGCACTATCCGCATGACTGCAGGACGGGGAGTTGGCTCTAGCTGCATCTTGAGTTGCTCGGGTTTTGGACCGAGTCTGTCAAACGAATGATCGCTGCATCTTGGTAACGATTCTTTGAGAATGTTATGGGGTGAAACTTTTCGGAGTTCCTTGAAGCAAATCCACCTTTGTTCCCGATGTGATAAGCTCAAAGCTGTTGATAGTTTATTGGTTAGGCTTCAATTCAATTATAAGAATATATGTAATACTCACAATCGGTCCCTTACTCAGTTAAGTTAATAATTTTCTTGGGTATACAATAATTATTTAAAGTTGTTTAGTTGCACAATTGCCTGTACTTTAATTCAACAATTAGCTTAAGTACAAATATAATAATATACTGTTAATTCACATGATAAAGTTTGCTCCTTCCAATACAATGATTTGCCAATAATAAGTAGTCGTCCTTATTTGACAGATAGTTCATATGAGTCTTCTTGTCTCACACAATGACCCGTGGAACGTCAACGACGCCGGGGGGTGTATCGATGCACACTTGCGTTGCAACAATACGTCTTTTCGCCACGTATTCATCCTCAGAAGGTCCCCTCTTTTGCATCGCGTATCGAATAATATCATCAAATATATTCGCGTTGCCTGTGAAGGAAAACACTTCGGTCTGACACGACTTAGTGTCTTTTTTGCCTTCTACCTTGCCAAGTTGTTCCTTGGAAGACGCTTCGTTTTCGGGACGCCGGTAGTTTGGTTTTTTTTTTTTACATAAAATATAGTGTATTTCGGTTGATCTTGTTTAAAACTAATTACAGTGCAATTTGTTCACAATTCAACTTGTAAATAAAATTCTAATTCGCTTACGTCCACGAAATTATCACACTTGTTGATAAATGTGACGTAATTGATGAAATATTTCATTATTAGTGTCTTCTGTCGTTTATTCATATTGTTTAGTTCAGGATGTAACAGCTCCTCAAAGGAAAACCTCCTTCGATTGTTCGAAAGGTTCTGAAACGTCCTATTCAAAACCTCCCACGCGGCTGCCACGCGTCGGCATTCGCTGAATTTGTGCTTGAGTGTCTCTGACGCTGCGTTGCAGTGGATACAGCGTTCGGTGTCGACTCGGCGAATGGTGTGCCACAGCTGCCGGTGCTCGATTTTTTCGTTGACCAAGAGGTAATACGCACTACGTTGGGTTGAGTTCAAATCCTTGCTTGCGATGTTCAGCCATACACGCTTCCAGTTTACTGTTGGATATCTCTGTTCCACTCTCGGAAGGTCGGTTTGATCAATATAAAAACGGTGGATTTGATCGGAGGAGGGATTTTGTTGGACATGGGGAGGCAAACTATGACGCGTTTGCAGGATTGCTTTCAGGCAAAGGAGATCTTTAGGTGGATTTGGGGGATTAGCTTGTGCAAGAAAGGAATTATAAAAGGGAGTGGAGCCGATCTCTTGCAGATGTCGGTTGATCAAAAGAGATTTCGATTTGAAAACCGGTAATTGAAGTTTCATCCCGCCTTTGTCTTTTGGTCGCGCAAGCTGCGTCATTGGTACACGAGCTGGGTGTCCTTTCCACAAAAAGGTTCCGATGGTAGCTGTAATTTTGGCTGTGTGTAGGCTGTATAGCGGCAACACAGACGCCATGTACCAAACTTTTGCAGTAATGAACGTGTTGATGAGTATTACCTTCTGCTGTATAGTAAGTGTGCGCATCGAATGAAGATAAACTTGCTGCGCAACTTTTCCGACCAACAAGTCCCAGTTCAGGCTTACCATTCGCTTTATTGAGTTGGCAAATAGATCTCCCAGTATCTTGATGCTGGTTTCAGTTCGTAACCAATCCACTTGCAATGGGTGGTCATTGATGAAACCCACATCTATGGATGTGGTTTTTTGCAGATTCAAAATTGCACCAGAAACATGCCCAAAACGAAGAAAAATATCTCGCATCAGTTCGATCTTGCGTGTCGAAGTGGCAATAACACTAATATCATTAGCGTATGCCACAATCAGGTCCGTTCCGCATACTCGCTCTAGTGAGGCCATCAAGGGGTGAAGGTATAATACAAACAAATGCATGGAGATTGGGTCCCCTTGCCTAACCGAGCGCTCGATGGGAAACGCCGCCGTCAAATGTCCGTTTATCAGTAAGCGGGAAGAGGAGAGAGATGAGATCCTCGAGAGCAAAGCAATAGGCCAGGGGAAGTGGTTCACCTAGAGTGAATTTCTGTCAAAGAAAAAGTAGATTTTGTATGAGATTTGACAGAAAAATGAATGACAAGTTCATCCACTTCTCCTGGCCTATTAATTCTGGATTGATACCAAGAGAGCGCATATTCTCGTACAGGAAAGTGTGTCGCACTCGGTCAAAAGCGTGATCGAGATCGTAACTCACGAGCTTCCCTGCTTGTTTGCGCGCCGCCAGCTGTGCGATCCTGTCCTTTAGTGATAGTATGGCTTGGAAAATGTTGTTGTCTGCATTCGAACACTTCTGTGCGTCGCTGAGTATGTGGTGAGTTTTCATTACATTCTCAAGGCGTGTTTTCAATATTCGCGAGAGAAGTTTGTAATCAAAATTTAAAAGGGAAATCGGCCTGTATGCGGTGACAGTGTCGCCAGTACCCCTCTTTTTAACAAGTACGATCACCCCGTCGACAAACTTAGATGGAAAGTTCGATGCCAGTGCCTCGTTCAACACAAGATTCAGCTCGCGGTGGATGATATCGAAAGCTCGGTGATAGAATTCCTTGGGCAAACCATCCGGCCCGGGAGATTTTTTTGATGCACTTGATTTTATCGCGAGCCATATGTCCGCTGTAGTAATTTCGTCCATACATGAAACGTTTGTTGGATCATTTTGTGGTACGACCTGGTCACACTGAAATTCTTCGATTGGTTCAATTTCTCTATCTGGCTCGGAATACAACTCAGAGAAATAATGAAACATGTTGTGTTGTATAGCTTGCGAGTCATCAATGATTCCTCCTTGCTCGTCGAAGATACGTGTTATCGTTGTTCGCTTTCGCCGTCTGTCGCCGAGTTGGAAAACCGAGAGAGGTTCTCCCGCCACCATCGGCTCGTTTATACGTACGAAGGCGTGGGTAAAGCGTCGCTGCAGCAGAAGTAACTCACTTTTCAGACGGTTGATGGTGGTCAGCATTGTTGGATTTCGGTAGTATCCCTCGTATGCGCGTCGCAGTTGATTGTAAAGACGTTGGTGTGCGTGATTAAATTCGTCATACGCTTGTTTGAATTTCCAACGGAAGAAGCTGACAATTTTCGCCTTACAGTGTTCCAACCACCAATCCATCCAGGACCGGTAGTTCCGTCTTTCGCGAGTCCAAAATTGCCACCGATTTTGTAGCTCGGCTAGGTTTTCTTCGTTGAGGAGGTGGGGACGAAGGGACCAAAAACCTCGCCCTTGAGGTAGACCAAGATGTGGCAAACATAAACGCAGTGTCACTGCCATATGGTCGCTAAATGAACAAACGTGGGTTTCCACCCTTCGTAGATGTTCACATAAACTGGTGCTGACGTACATGCGATCCAGACGAGAGGAAGAGTTTGATGTGATGTACGTATGCCCAGCGTCCCAGGAGCGCAGTTTAAGCCATACATCATGCAGTTTAAGCTGTCGCACGGTGGCCTGGAGAGAAGGGCTCATGTTGTATCCTGTGGCATCACACTGTCGTAGCACGCAGTTGAAATCGCCTGCTAGCAATACATGCTCAGTACGGTGGCGTAGGTAGTACGCTATGGTATCATTGAAAAAACGCTCTCTCTGTGCTCTGTAAACAGTGCCGGACGGAGCGTAAATACAGCAAAGTGTTGTGTCGTGGACGCGCAGAGCAACAAGTCGGCCATCCAAACTTCGCTCCACATGCGAGTAGCGAATATGATCTCTCAGTGCGATTGCGGTACCTCTTCTAGAGTGGTCCACATTTGCGATTATATTGAAGCCGGGAATTGTTAGATGCTCATTTTCTATCTCTTGGATGAAAACTATATCCAGCTGCATAGTTTGGATAAACATTCGAAGCGCGTTGATCTTGTTTTCGTTCGTGATAGTGTTTATGTTTATAGTTGCAGTATTGTAGCTGGTGAAGATGACTGATTAAAGCTGCATGTCAGTGTTGCGAGAGTCGTTGTCTTCGTCGCAGCGCATCTTTTTACCTAGCGGGCGCTTTTGAGAGGACCTACTGGAGGTTGAAGAATCGGTTTCGTTGCCATCGGTTTTCTTCCCCGATCTGCGTGTTAATCTGACCCACATATCTTTCTCGCTTTCTCGCATTTGGGTTGTTGTTGCTGGATTATTCTCCGCTCCGGTGTCGTGTTGTGTTGGAACAGCCGGCGGAGGCATTATGCCACTAGTGGATGGTGCCGGGCTCGACGAGATCGGCTGGGCTTGGACTGCACTCGGAGTTGCTGGCTTCGGTGCGCTGACCTTCGTTCGTGAAGGTTTCGGATTTTTGGCGACGTCCGCATACGAAGTGCTGCGTGTTACTAGCTTCTGCAATAGCAAATTTTTATTCTGTACACATGAAACGCCATTGTGTACAGATTCACTACAATGGCGTCAGCTCTGTTGCTGGCCGTAGTAGGCCACTAGGGTGGTTTCGCAGTCGATAGTGACGTAGGAAGGAATATTTTTCCTAACGATCATTCGAACGACTCGGACGCCGGTTGGCAATCCAGCAAAGAGATGTTTCTCGTCCCACACCTCTTCTCGTATCGAAAACAGCTCTCCGTACCCCATTAGAAATCTAGCGATTTTTTCGTTGGTGACATCTTCGGAGAGGTTGAAGAGCTTCACCTCTACCGCCCCGTCCTCCATCACCAGCCGTACCTTGTACGATTTTCCGTCAACCGTGAGCTCGTGTTTGTTGTCGTGTTCGTCGACAACATTTTGTGCCACTTCGAGACAAGCAGCTTTGATGAATGCGACACCCAGGTTGCGGCTGTATTGAATCCGAACAATATCTTCTCGCTTCAGGCCGAGCGTCGCATCAACAAATTGGTGCACCTCTTCGGACAAAGGCTTCTTTGGCACGTTCGCATAATCGATGCGAAACGTGTTTTCGCGACGTTTTTTCGCGGACATCGATTACGATGATCTCACAAAAGCGTAGCGAAACTAGCGGCGATGTATCACTACTTAACCGAAAAATGAAGAAATCTATGCGAAGTCGGCGATTGACTTCCACAGACGATACGGAGGCAAAAGTGCGTCTGATCGGCTCGGAAGTTGAGCGCTTACTGGCGTATCGAATAATATCATCAAATATATTCGCGTTGCCTGTGAAGGAAAACACTTCGGTCTGACACGACTTAGTGTCTTTTTTGCCTTCTACCTTGCCAAGTTGTTCCTTGGAAGACGCTTCGTTTTCGGGACGCCGGTAGTTTGGTTTTCGGTTCGTGGGTTTTGCTGGGCAGTGTTTTGGAAAGCCCAAGCGAGACGCTTCGTTTTCGGGACGCCGGGAGTTTGGTTTTCGGTTCGCGTGTTGTGCTGGACAGTGTTTTGGAAAGCCCAAGCAAGACGCTTCGTTTTCGGGACGCCGGGAGTTTGGATTTCGGTTCGTGGGTTTTGCTGGGCAGTGTTTTGGAAAGCCCAAGCAAGACGCTTCGTTTTCGGGACGCCGGGAGTTTGGATTTCAGTTCCCGGTTTTGCTGGGCAGTGTTTTGGAAAGCCCAAACAAGACGCTTTGTTTTCGGGACGCCGGGAGTTCGGTTTTCGGTTCGCGGGTTTTGCTGGGCAGTGTTTTGGAAAGCCCAAGCAAGACGCTTCGTTTTCGGGACGCCGGGAGTTTGGTTTTCGGTTCGCGGGTTTTGCTGGGCAGTGTTTTGGAAAGCCCAAGCAAGACGCTTCGTTTTCGGGACGCCGGGAATTTGGTTTTCGGTTCGCGTGTTGTGCTGGGCAGTGTTTTGGAAAGCCCAAGCGAGACGCTTCGTTTTCGGGACGCCGGGAGTTCGATTTTCGGTTCGTGGGTTTGGCTGGGCAGTGTTTTGGAAAGCCCAAACAAGACGCTTCGTTTTCGGGACGCCGGGAGTTTGGATTTCAGTTCTCAGTTTTGCTGGGCAGTGTTTTGGAAAGCCCAAGCAAGACGCTCCGTTTTCGGGACGCCGGAAGTTTGGTTTTCGGTTCGCGTGATTTGGAAAGCCCAAGCAAGACGGTTCGTTTCCGAGGCGCCGAGAAGTTTTGCTGTTCGCGCTGTGTGAGTGCGAAAAGATATTCGTGTTCAGTCGAGGATGGATTACGAACTGGTGAGCTCGTTTCATGCTTATGATAACACATTTTTTTTTAATGTAAACGTTACTTTTTTGTAATATTCAATCAAACTTTGTATGGTTCGTCATTACAAGTGTCGGCATTATGCCTGTTTTATACAATTCTAATAAACATAGAAACTTAATGTCAAAAAGAAATATTAAAATATTTTTTGAATTGTGCGACATTATGAATGTCGACGTTTATTCTGAAACTTTTAACAAAGACTTTTCTTCTTGAGGCATAAATGTTCAGTAATACTTTTATGTAATTTTCAAACAAACTATGTATTCTTCACTACAAGTGTCGGCATTATTCCTGTTTCATATAATTTAAAATATACGCATTTATTTTTCTCTTTTCGCCATTAATAAAAACTTCTTTTGAATGGTTCGACATTACAGATGTTGACGTTTATTTCAAATCTTCTACCAAAAACTTTTTGAGACAAAACTAAAAACTAGCTTTAAGTATAAACCGTATTTTTCCTCCTTATCCATGGATCGCATCACCGACCAAAGGTGACTCCCAGATCTTTTCCTTCTCCACTAATAAACACCCTTCCCGTGGTGATTGTGGAGATGCAGAGGTATTCTCGGTCTCTAGAAGCAACAATCATTACACCCTAACATTCCTTCCCTATCCCAACTGACTGTAAGGACTTGGCCGGCGCCGTTATTGATCAATAATATTAGATCTGCTAAAATTGCACTCCGAGAGTAAGCGGAAACTCCCATCCTTTATTCATTTGGATCGCAGTGCAATTATTACCAGTTCCGATCAATCACGGAGTAGCAACCATTGACATGTACAGTCAGTCTATGCTATGCTATGCTATGCTTCTACCTTGCCAAGTTGTTCCTTGGCTTTCTCGTAGTCCTGCCTTGCAGCTAGGACTGATTGTCGCAATTTCAGTAGACTTACTCTTAACAAACTCGATGATGACATCGAGTTGTTCAGCAGCTATCTGCATTTTCGGAAGGTACTCCCTATTCCGATCCATGACCTCGATTAGTCCCGGGCCATCAGTCACCTCACATGTTGCACTGGAGCAGCCAGTGCCCGTAGTCGTCACAGTGTCTAGGCTTTTACCCACACTGTTACCACTCAAGTTGAAGTTGGTCGCCTCCTTTCTTGGCGGGAACCTTAGCCGGTTACTGATGGGTCCAGAAGCCTCTTCTTCACATTCCGTTAGTTGTTTGTTTTGATGGATCATCTCTAACGATCCCTAATAGCCATCCATCTCCGCTGGAATAGTCGCCTTTGTGATCCCATGGTTAACTGTGCAAGCAGGGTGGACATAGTCCTTTATGGGGTACTGTGTTCAGAGCCGGATCGGCGCAAGTCAGGTAATGGCATCTGGGCCTACTCCCTCCCAGTTTTCGTCCCTGCTGCCCCGGTAGATCTTACCTCGTAACGCATCACGTAAAGAAGATCTACGTGCTTTACGGCTTTCCCTCTGGTCTTGTGCTTCTGCGTATTCGAATGATTCAGGCACAGAAACTCTTGCAGTTGTGCAACCGGCTCCTGACCCGCGTTTGTCGCAAAGTCTCTTCATGACATTGACACCTTTTTCATCATCGCCGATTTTTGATGGTGAATCTAGATCGCATCCCACGTAGTTCTGGTCCAGGTGTTGAACAGTGGATTGGAGGCAACTCATGATACGAACCTTCGTTTTCTGGACTAACAGTATGCCAACTTCCGGGGCATTTCTTAGCCGAGTAGTTAAAGTCCGCGGCTATAAAGCAAAGCCATGCTGAAGGTGTCTGGTTTCGATTCCCGGTCGGTCCAGGATCTTTTCGTAATGAAAATTCCCTTGGCTTCCCTGGATATAGAGTATCATCGTACCACACGATATACGAATGCGAAAATTGCAACTAACTCATAAGAACACTACGCTTAGTAGCCGGCGCTGTCCCAGTAGGGACGTTAATTCGAAGAAGAAGTATGTCGACTTTGAACCGTCAAGTCTTGTATTTACCGCTCTAAAGCTTCTCGATATAAATTTTCCGCCGCAAATTTCAATTTTGATTTTTTGATAGCTACAGTCATCTCTCCCTTACTCGATATTCTGTATCTCGATATTTCCCCTAACTCGATGGAATGCGCGGTCCCTTCAATCTAGCATGCTTTGATACCTCTGTAAGTCGATACCTCTCTAACTCGATGTTCCCTAACTCGATGCTATCTGTTTCAGTTTCCCAAGTAAGTTTACCTCTCTAACTCGATATTTTCATGAAAAGTTCCAAATGTCCTCGAAACGTTAATAAAATTCACGAATTTGATGCTTATGATTAAATTTATAGTAAAATTGAAGTTTACTGCCAATTTCTGGGTGTTGAAATTTTTAATTTTTGCTGATCTGTAAAAAAGTGTCACAAAGATAAATGTGGTAAAATTGTATTGTTTTTCACGTGAAAATAACTATTTTGAATGTATCTTGTCAAAATAATAAAAAGTTTAAAATTTGAAAAATATGGTTTCTGTATCTCGATACCTCCCTAACTCGATGTTCCCTTCAATATCGAGTAAGGGAGGGTTAACTGTAGTAGAAAACATTACTTTTAGTTATATTACTTGAGCTTAACCCACCATTATTTTACAAGTTCTCAAAAAACTCTTCTTGTTTAAGAATCCATATCGATATTGATCATTGATCAACTAGATCCTGAGATATTCCGAAATTCCTTTGGGGATCAACGCGTAGCTATAACCCACGTAAATATCTCAGCCTACAGAATTTTTAACGTATTCGGATATTCACTCTTCGAAACAATACATTAATGAGAGTATGTTGTGAAAAAAATGAAGCAATTTGGTGCAGCCGTCTTTAAGTAATGAGTATTTATGTGTCTGGTACCACGCTGGCAAAATAAAGATCCTAAAAACTTCAAAAAACATCATATTGTTATTTTCAAATATCTCCTAGAATACTTAACCGATTTGTATGATTTTTTCAGGGTAGCTCTTCATTACCTAGGTTTGTATAGGCCACATTTTATTTTTTTGATAAATTGACGCAAAACAAAATGGCTGCCAATGACATTTAATACGGAGAATGTCGGTCCCCCAAGGAAAATCGGAATATCTTTAAAACCAGATCACCAATGACAGATATCGACATCGATACTCAAACTAGAAGAGTAGTTGTTTGACAACTTGTGAAAAAATGGTGCAAAAATATCGAGCAACAAAAAAGTTATCAAGGATTGAATATTTTTATTGCGGTAAAAAATGAAGCTGCCGGTAGGGGGGTTAATAATAAAACTACCTTCTTGTATGGTGGTCGAAACCAGCATTGCTGTTGGGCTGATAGTATCGTCCTTGAATCTTCCTTCTGCACATGAGGTCGCTGTTTCCGTTGTTCTCTGGTAGCACAAGGCCGTCTGTTCTCGATTTGAAGAACCAATCAAAGTTGTGAAACAGTTTTCTTTATTTCAAATCAAAATTAACTAAGCTAACGTCTATTGCTTCATTTTAGGTATGGCATTCAGCTGGCACAGGCGCTCACCAAACTTGTAATACAACGAGGGTACGTGCCGTTTGTTGTGATAAGACCGGAAAACGAAGCTTCTCGTGGTCTTTATACTAAGCTAGGATTCAGAAAAGCATTTGAAAGCGTTAGAGGAACTTTCAAACCGTACATTTACAACGTGGAAGACGACAAGGAAAACGAAGAGAATCAAAACCAAGACTCCAACTGTGACAGGGAGAAAAAGAACTGTTGAGCAAAGCAAGGAAATCCAATATCTATCTATCTTCTGCGCACGTATTTTTATAGCTAGCGTATTTCAAATGCAATCAATAAACAATTTGCTTGATTGAATCAGAACGATTTACCCTTCTTAACACGTGGAGCGGTAAATGCTTTTTTACACGTGAATTTGAAAGAACCCCTGTGCGGACTGTAGTGGTGGAAGGCTACGAACAGAATGATGCTACTATACATTTGAAGTAATAAAGTCAAAGTACCTATGCTATTTATCAGTGAGACAAGTCTGATAATTGCAACTCACTAATTAACAATTTTATCTCAGAACTAACAACTACTTCCAACTTCGTCACTATAACCTTCGATTTGATGCCAGCTACTATACCAAGACCTTCTCGATCTTTGGCTAGAAAACCATGCTTCGATAGAATTATCAAAGTCTGAAACACGACTCTTCATGTGAATCACGAAATGTGGACATTGGAAATCTAAACATAGTGCAGAGTGGCGACTCGCCAAGGGGAAAAGTTAATATAATAAAGCAAATAATCATAAAAATCTAGATTCGATGCAAAATTTGAATGAAGATGTGCTGAAATGTGAATGGTCTCTGAATTTAAATTCATTGTTAGAATAAAAATGATTCGTCTAAGAGCAATGAGCGCTCTTATTATAGTAGATATCAATTTATAACCCATATCATTTTACGAAGGGATCATAAAAAAAGTCTGATGTTATTTTTATTTCGTTCCATGGGTTAAGCGCAAAATCAACTTCATTGCTTTTTGGAAAACGTTGAGAGATATTGTATAATATGCGCCCCGAAGCAAAACTCACGTTTTAAGACTTTATATGTGCCTTTTTTGTAAAAACATGAAGCAGCATTTACATTCATAACTAATCTTTCATAAACAGTGCTATTTCATGCACATTTAATTTATCATTCAATTTTAAGTTACTGTTATTTCAGGTTCACTGACGCTGAATCCTGTGAAAATCATTTATGAAACAGAAAATGGTACGGAAAGTAGTTCTGTCTTCCAAAGTATTCAATCTACCCCATGCACCCCAACCAGTTGATGCATATCTACTGCACACGTGGCCCACGGTTCCGTTGCTAGGATTTATTTGTTTTGATAATTCACTAACATGCCCGGCCATGCCTAATCGTGTGCAAGCACAGAATTTTCATTTCTTTCAGAGCCATTCAGTGAACCAGACGCATAATGTTCAGATTGCCAAAATTTATTTGTTTTTCATTTTGTGGTATACATTGGCATACTTTTTCTGTGATATTATTTTATCTAACTTCTCTGAACAGTCCTATTAGAGGCCAGACAACACAAAACATCAATGTTCGTAAGTAAAATATGTCTATGTTTACATTATTTAAATTACAGAAAAACAAATGCTAATTGGTATACGGTATGCACATAATTATCGTATATTTTTGTGATGGAAATTTTCATTTTTTCTTAAATAATTTTCTTCCAATATTGAACAATTTGTCATAATTGATTAGAAAAAGAATTTCAAATTTAAATATGGCGCCATTTGTCATTGGCGCAACCTTCGCTGTTATACAGTACATATTGGACAATACAATTGCAACTTTTTTGATTTCTCATACAAAATGGTAGTCTAGATCTCAGTTGTTTATGGATCGATTTGAATGAATATTTTACAGACATCAGACTAAAGCTCGAAAGTTATAACTATTTATTTAAAGTAAAATTTCGACAAAAATCATAAACGATTTATCTAGAAATATAGAAGCCCTACACAAAAAATGTCTTCAGCAAACTTGTTCATCTCGTCTAAAGCTACAACTTTGCTTAAGACACTATTCCTTAATTTTTTTAATTCTTTAGTTAATGAAATGGAAATTCAGGTAAATTTATCATTTTTTATTCTCATATGCTGCATAACCAGGTTTTGCCACATATACCCGTCAAATCAAAATGCTTTGAACAATAATAACGCCAATTTTATATTGTTCATAACATTAATCATATAATGTTTTTCATAATCCGATTTTAATAATTTCAAACTTTTCCCGGCCCTGGCTTGGCTTAAAAATCATTGAAAATATGCCTTAAAAACACCAGGTCATTCACCGCTCATTTTACTGCTTTTTTTAAATAACTATTATATTTACATAACTTATTGCGATAGGCGTTATACAGAATAAAGGAGAAATATAGAAATGTGAAAAAGGTTTATTGTTACCGAATGATTAAAGATACAGGTTCAGAGCGAAGTCCTATATATTGTCTCGCAGGAGTTGATTTGCTATCATCTGCTGGTTGTTATATCGGTACCCATAGCGGCCAAGAGGAGTTTTCCGATCCATCATAATAAAACCTTTGATAAACTTATAAATAATTATTCTAGAAAATATATAGAACAAAATTATATGAATTCCAATGGGGTCAAAATAGCCGTAGTTGTAAACGCGCAACTATTCAGCAAGATCAAGCTGAAGGTCGTAGGCTCGAATCTCCCCGGTCGAGGATCTTTTCGGTTTATGAATTTCCTCGACTCCCAGAGCATAGAATATCTTCGTACCTGCCGCACGATACACGTATACATGCAAAATGGTCAAGTGGCAAAGAAAGCTCTCAGTTAATAATTTTGGAAATACTCATAAGAACAATAAGCTGATAAGCAGGATTTGTCCCAGTTAAAACATAATGCCAAGAAAAAGATAGGAGAGTAATATAATGTAATTTTATACTCGATTTTTCGCATACCTGCTCCAATCAATATTATGAGCTTTTCGTCCATGATATGGAAGATCCATAGCGCTATACGGTCAATACTGTCGTATGCCAGCTTGAAATCAATGAACAGGTGGTGCATTGAGATCTTGTACTCACGGCATATCTAGAGGATTTACCGATATCTGGTCCGTTGTCGAGCAGCCATCGATAAAACCCGATAACTTCGAATTCGCTATAAGGTACCGTGGGGCAAGTGGGTAATGGAATTCGCATAGTTGAGATTCTTCAAATTCTAGAGACTTTAAATTGAAACAAATGAGGTCGTGTATATTTTTCAGCTTGACTCCCACCAAATAAAAGCAGCATGCTGAAATTGATTTTTATGAAAAATTGAAGAAAAAAATACAGAAAAAGTTTTTGAAAAATGTCTCCTTACTTTTCACTTGCCTCAAAAGTGGGGCAAGTGAAAAGTTTACTGTTTTGAACAATAAATTCAAAAACAAACAGTTTTATTCACGATTTCTATTAGCTTTAACATTTGTTAAGGCTTCCCAATGAACAATAACATAAGTAACATGTAAACAAAGAAAATGTTATTCTATTCACTTGAATTTTCTTCTGTTCAGTTATGTTAGTTAAAATGATTCGACATCATTATAACTGCAACATTTCCAATGCTAGTTCTTACATTATAGGTCAGCAATTGCATTTCTGCTCTGTAGAATTTCCACCGCTCGTTATTTGTTTTTGAGAAAGTCGGATATGACGTCGGATAACTCTTCGGGAGAAATCAAACGGAATCCTTCAATAACGTATTTAGAATCTTCTTTATGTGGATAGACCTATACCCCATTTTTATGTTTTGAACTAGCTTTACATAGACATTCCACGAGATTTCCGTGTTTTCTCTAATATTGCAACTTTTCAGTCAACGTCTTCCTTTTAATTGGCTGCCCGAAGTAGACATATTAATATTGTAATGTTTGGCAACATCTTTTAGAGAAGTTCCATGATTTCTAATAGCTTTTAACGCTTGAGTATAGAGTTTCTTGAATTATCAGCACGTTATGTTTTTCTATGATAATTGCGAACCATGCTTACTTATGGCTACATAAAGAGAAAACACAAATTCAATCTCTAATGATAAACTTTTCACTTGCCCCACCTGATAAGAAAATTGACGGTGTTTAAATTTAGTTATCTTTAGGTCTACGTCGAATTAATTCTAAAACTTTTTTTATTGCGGTTTGAAACTGTCACAGAGGACAACTAAGAAAGGGTACAGGAAATTATTTTTCGCATCTTTCCCTTATTTTTCGAAAATGTGAATTGTTATAAGTTCGTCATTCTAAAGTGCTCGTTTTGGTAAGAAAAAAATCGGGTAAAATTTTGAAGTCCCTACGTGAACGCTAAGTGGTCCCCCAAAGGCCTTAAAGGTATCAGGTGTACATGACCCCGTGCGCAAATTCAGCTCGCTGCTTCAGTGCACGCTTCGTGAGTACGAAAAGCCACTAGTATCAAGTTACCTTGCGCGCGTTTTTTTTTTTTTTTTTTTTTTTTTTTTTTTTTTTTTTTTTTTTTTTTTTTTAAATCTTTATTTGAGTGTATTTTAACACACGAGGGCTAGTTCTACACTCTTGCGCGCGTTGATAGTAAGCATAGAAGTTTGTTTTCTTTGTAGTTGTTAGTTTTATGTCAGCGTGCACTGTTACAAAGATGTGCATAGTATAAAATACGATTTTAGTTAATTAGTTCCGGTCAATTTGTCAAATCGGGTAGTAATAAACTTGTTTTTACTTTATTGTCAACATTTACCCAACTACGTGGTACTGGCCAAACTAATAATTTGTTTTAAACAATGAAAAACTATTGAACAAAGCTATTTGATATAACATTCATAATTAAAAAGGAAATAAATTTTAATGATGACTATCGACGCGCACCGGAGAATGTGTAGCTAGTGGCTTTTTATACCCATGTAGCGTGCACTAGAGCAGCGAGCTCGATTTGCGCACGGGGGTCATTTACACCTGATACCTTCAAGGCCGTTGGGGGACCACTTAGCGTCCACGTAGGGACTTCAAATTTTTACATGATTTTTTTCTTCCCTAAGCGAGCACTTTACAATGACGAACTTATAACATTTCACATTTTCGAAAAATAAGGGACGGCCTAATGTACAGGTTTCATCGCTGATTTACCGTCGCAATCGTTTCGATTTTTGAGGATAGTCAAGCACCCGGACCTAAATTGGTGGACTGTGGAATCAAAACGACTTGCCGTTGCTGTCTAGAGGGGAAAATGGCACGAACCTCTTTCCCGAAAGCAGTGGATCGTGGTTCGAAGGACGTACTGGACGTGGTACACACTGACATCAGTGGTCCGATGGTCAGTACTCCAAGTGGAAATAAATATTTCCTTACACTTATCGATGATTTCACTCGAATGGCGTTTGTGTTTCTTATCCGGCAGAAATATGATGCAGCCGGCAAGATACAAGAGTTCGTGGCGTTTTGTAAGACTCAATTCGGCAAGACGCCTCGCATTTTGCAATCCGATGGCGGAGGCGAATATATACACTCAGGCAAATGAACTATCGATAAACATAGGAACCCCTTATGAAAATTCGCCACAAGAAATCGGGTTGAAATTCATAAATTTGCCTTATGAAACCAGAATTTGAAAACAAAAATCGTTTACGCGGCAACCTGGAATCGAACCAAGAACCTTGCGATCGATAGGCCCGAGTGTACACCACGCGCCTATCGACGCCTTGATGAGGAGTGATGCTAAAACGATACATAAAGCATTCGTATTGCAATAATCGTTCCACCTTTCATAAGGCAAAAAGTATGTAATTCGATAGTTCAGTTCGCTGCGTGTAGGCCACGATCTACAGAGCTTCCTGCGAAAGGAAGGGATTGTAAGCCAGTTAACAACACCTTACTCTCCGCAACAGAATGGCGTGGCGGAGAGAAGGAATCGATATTTGAAGGAAATGGCTTTATGTATGTTGCGAGATGCTGGCCTAAATGAGAGGTTCTGGGGCGAAGCTGTACTCACGGCAGCATACATCCAAAACCGTGTACCAACGCGAACATTAGGAATGTCTCCATTTGAGAAGCGTATCAGAAGCCATCCTACGATCGCTTTCGAATCTTTGGATGTGAAACTTGGGTTCAAATTCCCGCCGAGCGACGGAAGAAAATGGAGATCAAGGCTCGGAAGCTTGTTTTTGTCGGGTATTCAAACCAGCATAAAGCTTACCGTTTTCTAGACAGGTCCAATGACCGTATTATTATCATCCGGGACGTCAAATTTATGGAAGACGTAACATGGGATAAGGAACCATCGACGAAAGCTACTGAGCCGATTAAGGAGCAAGAGGAGTTTGTTGTGGAACTGGATCCGTTGCAGCCAACTGTAGCTGAAGACGCCGAAAATGTTTCGAACTACGAGAGTGCCGAAGACGAAGCGGATCAAGAACCAGATAGATCAACTACCGGACCCAGTGGAGTGCCTCGTCGGTCAACTAGGGCAGTAATACCTGCGAGATTCAACGATTATGTTAGGATTGGCAACTGCTGACTGCGGCGGAGAACCCTCAACATTCGTAGAAGCTACGACATGCGCAGAGAAGGACAAATGGCTAGAGGCGATCAACGAAAAGCACAAGTCTCTCATTACGAATGGAACATGGGAGCTTGTAGATCCCCCAGATGACTGCAACGTAATCGGTTGTAGGTGGATTTTTAAAAAGAAGTTAGACGCCGCTGGTAACATCGACCGGTTTAAAGCAAGACTAGTTGCTCAGGGGTTCGGACAACGCTATGAATGGGATTACGATGATGTTTCGGCCCCTGTTGCGATGCAATTCACTCTTCGGGTATTGCTGATTATAGCTGAACATCAAAAGTTGCAGGTTGAACACTTAGATATAAAAACCGCATATTTGTATGGAACGCTGGAGGAAGTGATTCACATGCGACAGCCACAAGGTTTTGTGGTTCCGAGCAAGGAACATCAATTCTGCCGACTGCGCAAGAGTATGTACGGCTTAAAGCAAGCTGCTCGAGTATGGTACAATGCAATGACTGCGATTTTAAAGGATTTGGGATTTGAGCCATGCCAAGGTGATACCTGCTTGTTCCGGAAACGTCTCGAGAACGGCATATTGATGTTTCTACTATTGTATGTGGACGACATATTGATTGCGTGCAAGTATGGTGAGAGGATTAAAGAAGTGGAAGAAGCTCTTCGACGTAGACTAACAGTATCGACACTTGGCGACATTAGCTGGTTCCTAGGAATACAAATCATGAAGGATAGTGATGGATTCTACACTTTGTCGCAGGAGCACTTTATTAAAAAGATCGTAACACGCTTCGGGCTGGATGGAGCAAAGGGCTCTAAATATCCTATGGACACCAACTATTTCAAGCTGAGGCTTGACAGTCAAAAGCTGAATGAAAACCCTAACTATCAGAAGCTTATTGGTTCACAGCATGCGTAGGCATACTTAGCCGATGTGTAAGTTGTCCTACCATCATCGATTGGACGGAAGCGAAAAGAGTTGTTCGTTACCTGTAGGCGAATTCCGGCGCACATTTTCTTCGAAGAGAAGAAATTTTCTTCCATAACTCACCAGCAAGAAAATTTTCTTTTCTTCAAAGAAAATACGCGCCGGAATTCGCCCACTGATCTACTCAATTGACTATGGGCTGAGGTTGGGTACGAACAACGAACGAGAACTGTTGTTAACGGGATTCTGCGATGCCGACTGGGCAGGCGATACGGGAGACAGAAAATAGTGTAGTGGATTCCTGTACACTTTAGGAGGGGCGACTGTTTCATGGACGAGCCGTAAGCAGGGATGTGTTGCAATGTCGACGATGGAAGCAGAATATATAGCTCTTTCGGAGGATGTGCAACGAGCGATGTGGTTGCGATCCCTATTGGAGGAAATGGATCAGAAACAAGTCAGAGCAACAGTTATTTTTGAGGACAACCGAAGCTGTCTGGACTTCGTCGCTCTAGACCATCAGAAACAGAGGTCTAAGCACATCGATACTCGACTGCACTATACGAAGGATCTGTGTGCATCTGGAAAAATCAAATTGAAATACTGTTCTTCAGAAAATATGACCGCTGATATACTCACCAAACCCTTGGGATCGCTGAAAATGAAGAAGTTCGCATTGGAGTTAGGATTAGTATCAATTTCACGTTAAGAAGGAGTGCGTCAGGGATGAATACACGAGGAGTGTTGGGCAAGCCCCTGCAATGCGTGAATGCGCCCCTGCACGACGAACAACGAGTGGGAGCTTTGTAGAGAAAAGGATATTTTCAGTACTTTTGTATCCGTCTGTAAATAAACAAGTGAAAGAGTAGTCTCCGCGTTTATTTTCCTTTTTACTACGGAATTCCCGTTTCCACTGCGTGTTTGGTCTTAGTATGTCCTTGGTCGGCCAACAGGCCGTATTGCGACGTTCAGTCGTGTCAACCGCGCTACTTTATTCTGTCGCGGGTTATATCAAGGAAATGCCATCCATCCATCGAAGCGTGCGATTTCGTCTGCTGTGGTGTATCCAGGTGTACCGATGTGGGAGGCTGCGCTAAAAATATTTGCTACGAAAGGTCATATTCTGGAAAACGGCGACATCTATCAGTAGTTCGTTACCCTGTTGCAACTAAACCCTCCAGTCGTTCAACTGGTACATTCTCTTCTTGATCACGCACCTATGCATATCGCCCATGATCTGTACCCATTGTGTTTTACTGCAGATCTGGTAGATGCTGTTATTTCATAGAAACGTCCGTTCAACTGATCCTGTCCAATACACATCTTGCGCCGTTTTCTCTTATTGACGTTTCTGTGCTGATTGGCTTGTTAAGCCTGACACTAATCTCCTTGATATAGTGCACAGCTTAGCTTTTAGTCTTTTCCTGACACTTAAATTATAATGACTGACATTGGGACGGATTCTAAATATCACTACATCTTGAGATTTAGTGTCAACATAAAATTCCATTTAAAATACTTGAGGAGTCGTTGAATCGGAAGAAGTCGTTGATCGGAACTCAATGATATTGTGGCAGACCTAAGATTTTGTTGTTATTTTTAAAGTGTATTAAATTAAACAATCTCTCGAAATGCAAATTTCAGTGTTTGTGAACGAAGTGGGTAATGATTTGGCGCAAGTTGCTGTAGATGTTGCGCTGAACTATATAAGAAAGAACCCAAGCCTCGGACTTTCAGTTGAGCTACTAACCGTCGAAGGAAACCGTACTGACAGCAAAGGGCTGTTGGAGTCGTGTAAGTATGAAAACAACACATATCTTCTGTATTGCGAGCTTCGAAATTTATCATATTTTTCTCCCTTACGTCGCTTAATTAAGTGTGCTCAAAGTACACTGAAGCGATCAACACCAATCGGCCACCCCACGTAATATTTGACACTACTCTTACGGGCGTTTCTTCGGAAACGGTGAAATCCATTAGTGCTGCGCTAGGAATTCCTACGGTTTCCGCATCAACCGGCCAAGAAGGCGACTTGAGGCAATGGCGATCTCTATCAAACGTAAAAAGCAACTATCTGTTGCAGGTTTGCTACAAAACTTTATAAATGTTGAAAATGGTCGAACGTATACAATGTTAATTTTCACATTACAGGTTATGCCTCCAACGGATATCATTCCAGAGGTCATACGAGCCATCGTTACTTACATGAATATCACAAACGCCGCAATACTTTACGACGAATCGTTTGTCATGGATCATAAGTACAAGGCATTGCTTCAGAATTTCCCAACTCGACATGTGATAACGGCGATCGGAAATGATCGCGACAGAGCCGAGCAAATTGAAAAGCTTCGAAATCTAGACATTAACAACTTTTTCATATTGGGATCGTTCGCTTCGATAAAGAAAGTTCTGGGTAAGATCATGCATCTACAATTTGAGAAAAATAATAATAATGCTCAAATATTTGACTTTCAGAATCTGCCAAGAGAGAATTTTTCGAAAGAAACTTTGCGTGGCATGCCATAACCCAATACCAAGGGGAGTTGTCCAGTAATATTGAGAATGCAACTATAATGTTGCTGCGGCCCGTATCGGACAGTAAAAGCAAAGATCGCTTAGGAGTTATTAGAACAACTTACAACATGAAACAGGAACCGCAAATAACAACGGTGTTTTATTTTGATTTGGCGCTTCGTACTTTTCTTGCCATCAAGTAAGTTTTGTCGTTAACAATATTTTTGAGTTTATTATTAGACACATTCTAGTCTCACATTGTATGTAATATATGTTTTTGGAAAAGTTTGGTAACACTTTCTAATAATTTGAATACATATTTGGAAAGGATGTAATCTAGAAGCCTCGCAGATACTAAATAATAGTTATAAACAAAGTTCATATGAGTGCTTTGTGAAGCCCAAGCAGGACGGTTCGTTTTTGCGTCGCCGGAGAAGTTTTGTTTTCACGCGTTTTTGTGTCGCAGAAGTCTGTTTTTCTTACGCGTCTTGCTGGACAGTGCTTCGCGAAGCCCAAGCAAGCTGGCTCGTTATTGATTTTAGTTAGTATAAAACAATTGAATTGACAAAATTGTAATGATTTGGAGCTCTACTGTCGACCATGGGTTGAATTGGCGAGCTCGTTCCATGTTTCTATGTCCAATGAGCGAAACATTTTTACACACATTTCTATCGTGAAAATAGTGTGAATGTTGTATTTTTGTATTTATTCAAAAACAATTATTGATGTGACATTCCAAGTACTATAATTCATATTTCACATAATACACATTAAAGGACACATACCTTTACTTCTTAGTCAACCCCGTGATTATACAACTTTGGCGACCTGTAGCTAAAAATGTGACTTACTGGTACATTTCTGAAAATGGCATCGGATTCAGCAATCCAAAACTAACTTGAGACACATAATTTGATCCTTGACTCGCAATATTTTTATTTGTGTTACGCTGCATTATTTACATGCAGGTATTCAGAAATTTGAGATTATTTGTTTCGTAGGAACATTCTACAAGTTGGTGCCTGGCCTCCAAACATGAAATATCTGACTTGCGACGAGTACGACGGTACCAATTCGCCAAATCACACCATCGATTTGAAGTCCGCTTTCATAGAGGTCACCGAACCCACAACGTATGGGCCGTTTGAATTTCCGAAAGGTAAAACCCCCTTTAACGGGCACAGTTTCATGAAGTTCGATATGGATATTAGCGCTGTCACGATAAGAGGCGGAGCTTCCGTCAGCACTAAGAATCTGGGCAAATGGGAAGCCAGTTTGGACAATGCTCTATACGTGACAAGTGAGGATGATATGAAAAATTTGACGGCCGACATTGTGTATCGAGTTTATACTGTGGTGGTAAGTTATTAATATTCTTAAGGATATTCCAGGCCTTTCAAAAAAACATTGATTGATTACCTTTACCTACAATCTTTACATTGTTTCGTAGCAAGAACCATTCATTATACGAGATCCAACTGCTCCCAAAGGTTTCAAAGGTTATTGTATCGACTTGTTGGATGAAATTGCAAAAATTGTTAAGTTCGATTATGAAATCAAGGAAGTTGAAGATGGCAAGTTTGGAAACATGAACGAAAAAGGTGAATGGAACGGTATCGTACGCAAATTGATCGACAAGCAAGCCGATATCGGTTTAGGATCGATGTCCGTGATGGCCGAGCGGGAAACTGTAATTGATTTCACGGTGCCATATTACGATTTGGTTGGAATATCAATCATGATGCTGCTGCCCAGTACACCGAGTTCGCTGTTCAAATTTTTGACCGTGTTGGAGACGAATGTGTGGCTTTGTATTCTCGCAGCGTATTTCTTCACTAGTTTTCTCATGTGGATTTTTGATCGGTACAGTCCTTACAGTTACCAGAACAATCGTGAAAAGTACAAGAATGATGATGAAAAACGAGAGTTCAACATTAAGGAATGCCTATGGTTTTGTATGACTTCGTTAACGCCGCAAGGAGGTGGTGAAGCTCCGAAAAATTTATCCGGACGGCTGGTGGCGGCAACGTGGTGGTTGTTTGGGTAAGTATTCTACTGAATTTTGTTTAGATAATAAATATTTAATGGATGATTTATGTAAAACATAAAGATTCATCATCATTGCATCGTACACTGCTAACTTGGCTGCTTTCCTGACCGTATCGCGATTGGACACTCCCGTGGAATCGTTGGACGATCTTTCGAAGCAGTATAAAATTTTGTACGCCCCTTTGAACGGATCTTCGGCTATGACTTATTTCCAGCGAATGGCGGATATCGAAGCCCGTTTCTATGAGTAAGTTTGTTCTCATTCATGCTTACTAGGGGTAATTTTCTAAGCAAAATCACTCTCCACAGAATTTGGAAAGAGATGTCGCTGAATGATTCTCTCACACCCGTGGAGCGCTCGAAGCTGGCGGTTTGGGACTATCCCGTCAGTGATAAGTATACGAAAATGTGGCAAGCAATGCAGGAAGCTGGACTCCCAAATAGTTTGGATGAAGCGGTCGAGCGTATTAGGAACTCCACATCGGCCACTGGTTTCGCTTTTCTGGGCGATGCTACTGATATACGATACAAAGTACTTACAAACTGTGATCTACAGATGGTCGGCGAAGAATTTTCTCGCAAACCGTATGCCATTGCAGTACAGCAAGGATCGCCGTTGAAAGATCAATTCAACAATGCGTAAGCTTAGCTGACGGATGTCCTATTCAAAATAACAACTTAATATACCATTATACCTTCTAGCATCTTGATGCTTCTCAACAAACGACAACTTGAAAAACTCAAGGAACAATGGTGGAAAAATGATGACATTCAAAGCAAATGTGAAAAACCGGACGACCAATCCGATGGTATTTCGATTCAGAACATT
Organism: Aedes aegypti; assembly: GCF_002204515.2. Lineage (NCBI taxonomy): Eukaryota > Metazoa > Arthropoda > Insecta > Diptera > Culicidae > Aedes > Aedes aegypti. The sequence goes on along the minus strand of NC_035109.1, from coordinate 203,136,336 downwards.
GGAGGTGTCTTCATAGTGATCTTCGTCGGCATTGGAATGGCGTGCATTACGCTGGTCTTTGAATTCTGGTACTACAAATACCGCAAAAACGTAAAGATCATTGATGTCGCCGAGGCTACGGAAGATAAACTGGCTCAGAAGACGTCCAATTTGAGGTTGCCAAATTTGAAGAACGAATTTGGCGCTATGGGCCAAATAAAGGATGACAGTCAGAAAACGCAATCCATACGGACACGCACACAAACGATAGACGCCAACAACTTTAAATCTCGTTTTTAAGATACTGAAGTTCATTTTTTGAGTAGTAACGTGTTGTTTGAAATTACCCAATAGAGAAGAAACATATTTTTGTCTATCGCATATTAACAGGTTCCACTTGAATTTTTAGATTTCTTCAATTATTTTTTTTGTTTCAAAATCAGAAGAAATATGAAAATTGGACTGGATCAGTTCTTCTTTCTCGACTCGTATTTTTTTCTTCTCGAGAAAATTGGAACACTATGGAAAAACGCTTAAGATCTCTATTCTACCCTATTTTAACTAGTACAATAAACATCTTGGCTACATTAAATTTATTCTGTGGATAAATCTGAACACACATTTTCTACATCGATTTATACTAGGATTCAGACCCACAGAGTAATAGAAATACAACCCTGTGGAATTCGCATTGTAACGTAAAGCTAGTGGGCTACAATCAAAGTGTAGTCGTAAAAGGCCTTTTTCGAAAATTTTTGAATTGTATAAAAGTTCTCGCAAAAGATCTAATATCTAGTATCCCACACAGGATGCGATGCATGGAATTCCAACAACAGCAAAACAAAAACGCGTATCGAATTTAAGATACGAGGGGTAGTAACGTGTTGTTATATCATTCTTGATATAATCGTTATTTTGAGAGTAGTAACGTGTTAGTAGGATTGGTTATGTAATTTTAATACAGTAGCTAGTAAGATCATCCCAAATCATTTAAGGGTGTATTATGGAAATTGAGTCGACCTCATGAGAAAAAAGTCATCTCAATTTACATGATTGTTTCCTTACAATGTTTGCATCCAATCCGAAATTCCTTAACAACTTTTCATACATTCTCGAGCACTTTATGCTTAAAAGCCCCGAAGGCTTTCCGGTCTGTCTCGTTCAACGTCCACGTTTCATGTCGGTAAGAAGCCACCAGATGTATCCGCTTTTCACGCATTTTGTTTTTATTTTGGGGTTGTGAATTTTAAGCTGGTTACAAAGTTCTCCCACCACTACCAAGCGGTTGCCTGGTTCTCTAGATTTGTGCTCTTGAAAATTCGAGGTTTGGCTTCGATGCATCATCACCTTAATCTTCATATGCGAGATAAACTGGTTGAACGATCCCCCAAAATCGTAGAGATCCTAGACTATAGAGAACAATCCAATAATCTATGTTAAAGCCGACGTCGGATAGCGCTTCCAAAAGAACCACGAGTGGGAAAAAAGAAAGTGAGGAAAATTTGAAACTGGCGGTCAAGAAATATCCGAAACCGAAGACAGTGTAACAAAAGAACTTAGGCCGTCGTTATTAATTGGAGGAAGCGGAATACGCCAAAACCCTGAAGTCGATGCGAAGCACTGAGAAGCTATCCGCCTAATGACGACATCGTGCAAACTAGCATCGATGAAATGAAGTTAAAAAAACAAACAAACTAGTGTAGTCTGTTGTGTGGAAGAGCCGGAAGGTGGCTTGGACGAGGTGCTCAAGAATTGGAGGCCAAGATGCTGAGAACGGGGCTGAAGGTGCGGATGTCGGTTGATCGGACGACGAGCTCGGAAGTGCTGGAGGAACTCGGAAGTCAAGAGGGGCTTTTCTATAGTAGGGTACAAAAAAGCTTCAAAAGCCTGGCCTGTTGTGTGTTGGCACGGTGTGAGACTCACGTTAGGCGTGTTTAACCACTAAAAAACTTTCCCTACTGCCCCTGTGCCTTAATCCCCACGGAACTACATCAGGCAACTTCATCGAAGGAGAGCTATGCTCATGCACTTCGTCAATCTCAGCCTCCAGCTGTTCCGCTGCTGCTGTTCTAGCTCTCCTGGTTGACCAGTTAGATGCCGAGGTCGGTACAGCGATTCCGGTTGGAGGATGGCGCTCCGACGACTCAAGTCGATGATACTCAGAGTAGTCCCCGGCGGCGGATCTATCCTACTCCGACGAAGATTTCCCCGGCGGTGGAAGATCTCCCGAACCGATGCTATCCGGGCAGATGCCGAGGTCGGTCCTGCGACTCCGATGGTGGGAAGCTTCCGGTTCACAGGCGTCCCGACGATCATTTTCCGGTGCAACAACGCGATCTACTCAACTAGTCTCCGGCGGTGGACTTAGCCTACTCCGAAGCTGGCCGGGCAGATGCCGAGGTCGGTCCTGCGATTCCGGTGGAGGGAAACTTCCGGTTCACAGGCGCCCCGACGACCATTTGCCGGTGCTATTTTGCGAATTACTTAGCTATACCCCGGCGGTGGACTGAGCCTACTACGACTCGACGTTGACTTAGATGATGGTGTGGTTGACCAAGAGGATGATGGTGCAGCTGACCAGGAGGAGTTCACGGCTAGGAGAGGTTCGGTAGCTAGGAGGAACTCGGTGCCAGAAGGAGCTTAGAGGACAGATAGGGTTCGGTAGCAGATGTGCGGTTCGGAGGTTGTGTGATGAGGAGGAGTGTTGGAGAACAGGTACATCACACACCCTGCAGTAGAGATGTCTATGGGTAAGAGTTGTAGAGGTAGCGTTTTGTAGATATGTTGATACCCAGACATGAAATAAAAGAGAGGAGCTGGCTAGTAGCGATATCAGTCAGTAGCATGCGGTTGGACGGAAACGTGGTTGTTTTGTGTACCGTAAAGTACCGTAATTCCGCGCAGTTATGGAATAAAACGATTAAAAATAAGTATTGCATCAACAAACACATTTGTTATAGTCTTTTCAATATTGGTACGTGTGAATGTCGTATAAGGGAAAGTGGGACAGCTTGTCCATCGTAAGAAAAAGACGATAGAAGCGCAGAAAATAAATTGGATCTTTATACAACAACTTTTAGATCAATACGATATATCCGCACGATTTCCAACGTAAACTTAACGGATGAATAATTTTTCAAAATTAGTCATTTTTCGTGTCGATTTTCTATCGATGGGATGATATGAACGCCCTATTTTAGGTTGTGAAATTATCTCATAGAACCTAACCAGTGTCGCGGGAAGGGGGTAGGACATGTACTACGCACAAAAAAAACCTGGATAGGAAGCAAGGATTCCCCCAAAAAAAGAATGCTTGGAAAATAAATTAAATCATTTATCATCTGTACAATATTATACATACAAAGTCGATCAACATCGTACTTATTCTTATGGAGAATGGAAGACACGATAAGGGTTTTAATGGTTCCTCATGCCTAGTGAAGCGAGACACGGTTTGTGCATGACCCGCAAAAAATTCTGGCTCGTGTGAAGAACGGTTGGGAATACTTATAGTGAAAACCTTAGTGAATAAACTGTGTGGATTGTTACAAGAATCTTCTTTCATCATTAGAAAAACTAATGGAGAAATCCTCTATAATATTTCTGAATGAATGAATGGCTGTTTTCTTAAAAATATCACCGACCAACCCTTCCATGAGCATTCCTCGAAGTAATTTATGAGAAGTTTCCTGGAACATCCATAGAGAATTATCAGAAGATTTTCGAAAAATCTTTGGAAGAAGCTATGGACTAATCTCACACCAGTCGCATCGTGTTATACAAAGCACGAGTGTGGTGGTACTAACGATTTATGAACGTGCGATCACTTTTAATATAATCTTTCAAACATGTGCTGAACCTCTTGACGATTTTCAGAACAATTCCTATAGAACTCTCAGATTGTCAAGAAGTTCTTCTTCTGATTCAGAATTAACATAGAAATTTCGGTAAGCATTTCTTAGTTAATTCTTGAAAAATGATCTCGTCAAATTCCCACCTAGGGATGGTACACAAATTATGTCACGCTAAATTTCGACTTTGTTGACCACGAGAACCAAAGCTACTGCCCAGTAACTTCCTCAGGGAATATTTTATTTTTTTAACTATCCTAACCAGATACTTTTTCACTAATCTTTCAACCAAATTCTCCAGTTGTTACTGTAGGAGATCTACCAAAGATTTCCTCAGAATTTCTCCCAAGGAATTCCACAAAGGTTTATATAGGAGTTTTTGAAATAATAGCTTAAGGGGTTGTTCAAGAAACCCTGCAAGAGTTCTTCCACCTGTTCATGTAGATTCCTTCAAGACTTCATCCACGTTTCCCCCAGGAACCTCGGAATTCCTTAAGGGGTGCTTAGCACAATTTTTTTTTCTAGAAATTTCTCCAGCATTCAATCCAAATATTACCGCAGCCGATTTTCCAAATATTTCTTAAAATGTTTTTCAAAATATTCCCATACAATCTTCAAAAGTCTATTTAAGTTTTTACCAATAATTCCTCCAATCGTTCCTGAACAAAATTCTTTCGAGATTCTGTCCAATGTTCTCCAAAATCCTACGAAATATTATTCAGAGAAATGATTGATTTTTATTTTCGATTATCTCAGCAAATTATCTATTAAATCTTCTTAAACTTCCTCGAAAGTCCAGGAGTTCTTTCAGTTGTCCTTGTTCGTTAAGGATGATTTTAAAACATACATAGATCTTATCAGAAGTTACTTCAGGATTTATTTTTTTCAATACCTCAGGGATTTATTTTTAAGAAAACAATTCTTGGCATTTCCTTTGAGACATTCCTGGAAGAATTTGCAAAAAAAAAAACTTTCAAGACTTACTTAAGAAAATCTTATAGATTTAGTGCAGGAATTTCTGTAGAAATCTTAGAAGGAATCTCTGGAGCAATTGCTGAAGTTATTTTCAGGTAAATTTTTAGTTGAAATCTTATATAAATCCTGAAAGACAATTTTAAAGGAAATTCCTAGAAATTCCTGGAGGCACTTCAGGAGAAGTTATTCATTTAATTTTAGAAGATGTTCCAACCAGGAAGCTTGGAGAATGTCCCAGGGAGGTCTATTGATGAATAGCTGGATAAAATATTAAAGGAATAAGAGTTGAAAAATTCCTCACAAAATTTTTGGAAGAATTTTTATGATTTCTGAAATAATCTTTGAAAAAATTCCATCTCTGTGGTACTCAGTGGGAAAATCCAGATTGAATTCTTTAGATACCCTCAACAAAATACTTGAACAAATTCCCTAAGAATATTCGTGGAGAAATTCCTTGGGAAATAATAGCTAAAAGTACACCTTTAGAAATTTCCGAAGTAATATCTGAACGTACCTAAAATATTTTCTGATGAAATTCTTATCATGGAAAAACACATAAGACCAGTAATACTTGTCGTATTGTAACGAGAAGTTCTCAAAATAAGCTTAGATCTTAGAGAAATATCTGCTCTGATAGCATAGAGAATTAAAGTCTTATTTCTTGGCTCCTATTAGGTTTTGTTTTCTTACTTCCTGTTTGTTCTCTATTCGGCCTCTTTTTGATTCCTTTTAGGTCTCTTTTTTTCAGACAACAGGTCTTTAATATCCTATTTCTAAGGTACTCAGTTACTATCAGCATTGTTAAGACGGAAAACTATATTAGTCTTGTGGTATCCTTTGCGTTTGAGGCCCTTAAATATGAAATCTTTCAATTTTAAGTTCAGGAATCCATAGGGTTAATTTTTTTATTAACTTCACTGTGCACAAAATATTTTCCAACGTTTGTCCTACCCATGGTTTCGAACGTGGACGCGCTGAATCTAACCATTTAATTAATTTGTTCACTAAACAGGAAAGTTATTAGTATTTAGAGAGTTGTGTTTGATCCTTCGACCTTGACGCTTGCTCCTGCGGGGGCCGGCGATGAGGGCAGGAGTAACATGTCGCGCATCGGTCGAGTAAAGTGAAAAAGTGCCGCGTTCGATTAGTTCTTTTTGATCTTTCGACGTTGACGCTTGCTCCTGGGCAGTGCGTCAAGAAAGCCCGAGCAGTCGTCAGTTGTTTTTCCTCTCGTGTAGCGCGCCTGTTTTCTCTGAGTGCTTTTATATAGCCGAGCAAACGAGTAAAGCTGAAAGTGGATTGTTGCTGCTCAAGGATTACGGATCAATTGGTGAGCTCGTTTCATGCTACTATTACTAATCTATAAAATATGTATGACTGCACCTTTAATCGTTACAACGGTGAGACGTAAATATGATTTTTCAACAAACTATGAAAGGTTCGTCACTGTGAGTGTCGACATAAACTCTGATTCATAAATTATTTGTCTTATTTTTTTTTCAAAACACATTTTTTCTTTTACCTTTATTTTTGTAATTAAAAAAAATTTTGAATGGTTCGACACTACGAGTGTAGACTTGCGAAAGGTTCACTTTATTCAACAAACATTGAAAGGTTCGTCACGTCAAGTGTCGGCATAATTTTTCTTTTCATAGATATTGTTCACATCAAATGAAAATATTATATTCACATATAAGCATGTTTATATCTCACCAATAATTATTTATCATGGTCTAATCGCTTATCGAAGTGAATCCTGTGACCCAACGATCCTCCCCATTAACAAAAATCCCTCCCAGTAACCTTTGTGGAGATGCAGAGGCAAACACGGTCTCCAAATAGCAAAGGATACACACTAACATTCCTTACCCAATCCCACCTGACTGCAAGGACGTGGCCGGCGCCGTTATTGACCATGTATAAATAGAGGCACTGAATTATGTACACTGAAGAAGATTATGGCCAATCCCAGCCGATCTTCTAGTTGATTCTTTGTGCATTTTCACTGACTTCGGTCAATCACGGAATAGCAACCATTGATATGTGTAGTCAGTTTAAGCTAAGCTAAGCTAAACAGGAAAGTTATTAGTATTTAGAAACAATATGTGCAAAACATATTGAATTGTAAAGAACATTGTAACAGTCAAACATCAACATTCTAAAATGATGAAATTTGTAAGAGCCATCCGGGGCAATATGGGCAGTTTTTTTTTCGAACATAGGGGTAGTCGGGGCGGTTTGGCCAATGGGGTGGAATGAGCAACCCTGGAAAACTGCACAAATTCTTGAAATTTCATCTGAAATAACATGCAACCCCAAAGCTGATGAGGAAATTAAGCAATAGGCATGTTATAATTCAATGTTCAAAACTCACAGAAAAATAAATAAATGATGTTCGAAAAAACTGCCCATATTGCCCCGAATGGCTCTTTTAAATTTCATCATTTCAGAATGATGATGTTCTTAAAACAATATATCTTCTTGCACGGAGCGTTTGTAAATACTAATAATTTTCAAGTGTAGTAACAACATGATTGTATTTTTAGATTAAGGTACCGCGGGGCAAGTGGGTAAGTGGGGTAAGTGAAAATAATTGGTATATTTTACTGAATATGTGAATTAACGTTTTAAACTCATGAAATTTCTGAGATTTTTCAGCCTTTATTGCATAATAGAGCGAAATATAGTTAACCTGCCAACTATCACTCCGTAACAAGTTGGCGGCGTGCAATCTTATTTTAATATTTTTAGTGGGAAAAAGTTGAGGAAAATAATTGTCTGTACCATTTCGAAGTTGTCCTGTCTGATAGTTTTGAACCACAATAAAAAAAGTTTTAGAATTAATTCTACATAGACCTAAAAATAACTAAATTGAAACACTGTCAATTTTCTAATCACGTGGGGCAAGTGAAAAGTTTCTCATTAGAGATTAAATTTGTGTTTTCTCTTTAGGTAGCTATACTTATACAAGGTTCACAATTATCCTAGAACATCAGAACGTGCTGATAATTCAAGAAACACTATACTCAAAGCGTTAAATGCTATTATCATGGCCAAATCATGGAACTTCTCTGAAAAAAAAGGTTACCAAATATTACGATATTAATATGTTTACTTCGGACAGCCGATTAAAAAGAAGACGATGATTGAAAAGTTCCAATATAAGGGGTCTATTTTATAAGTCAAGTCGATCGAAATGACTCGACTGGAGTCACTGTCGAACAAAAATTTCGCTCGACTCGGCTCTGTCACTTGAGTTTATCGACAGTTGTCACTTTATGTGACTAGATTATTATGGGAGTCGACGGGTGACATCTGAAATATGCTTGCTTACTTTGATCGACAATGATTACAGACGAGTCACGTGAATTCGCTCGAATTACAAAATAGACCCCTAAGAGAACGCACGGAAATCTTGTGGGATGTCTATGTAAAGCTAGTTCAAAACATAAAAAATGGGGTATAGGTGTATCCACATAAAAAAAGTTTCTAAATACTATATTGAAGGATTCTGTTTGATTTCTCTTGAAGAGTTATCCGACGTCATATCCGATTTTCTTAAAAACAAATAACGAGCGGTGGAAATTCTACAGAGCAGAAATGCAATTGCTGTCCCATGATGTAAGAACTAACATTGGAAATGTTGCAGTTATAATGTTGTCGAATCATTTCAACAAACATAACTCAACAGAAGAAAATTCAAGTAACAATAATAAAATTTTCTTTGTTTTCATGTTACTTATGTTATTGTTCATTGGGACGCCTAACCAAATGTTAAAGGTAATAGAAATCTTGAATGTAACTGTTAGTTTTTGAATTTATTGTTCAAAACCGTCTCCTTACTTTTCACTTGCCCCACCTGTGGCGAATTCTTTGAAGAATTCATGGAATGAATCATTGCTTGGTGATCTCTAAGACATTTTTGGTAAAACCTTTAAAATTGTTGTACTATTTTCTGGAGAAATCCTCAGTTATTCCTGAAAATCCAAAACAAATTATTAATGAACACAGGAGGGTACTTCAAACTAACAATTGGAATTTATATGTAATAAGTACGTAGAGGACCTTACAGGAGAAATGAATTAAGGAATTTCTAATGCATTCTCTGGCAAAATTCTTCAAGAGAATTTTTGAGAAATTCGATAGAGATTGTTCGAGACATTTTCTGGTGATATCAGGGAGAGTGGGAATGTTTTTTTTTGTGGGAATCCCAGGGCGAACTAAGTGAAAACTGGTATAGGAGGTGGAGAAAGCAATGAAAAAACTAAAACAGAATTACAAAAGACATTCCTTGTGAGTTTTTTTTTGCATGAATTCTTTAAGTATTTTTAACTTGATTACATAAAGAATGATTTTTTTTTTCAAATATCACTAATGTGCCGCGAAATGAGACAAAATAACAAATAAATTCAAATCTGTTAAAACTACACAATTTCTGAAAACTGTGATTATTGCTACCGACATTACTTCTGTAAAACAAGTATTTGGTAGGCCTCCTTCAGAACAATTTATTGGAACCCCTCTCATTGTGACAACACATCTACTTGAAGGTTTCAAATAAAGAGCTTTTGGTTTATTTAGGAATATCATTGACTTCGCAACACAAATCTGGAATTCGCCGGTTGGACTCGCAATTAAATCTCTAAGAAATTAACAATCTTTCCGTAGAGAGGTTACGGCATGGTTTGCAACAAGGAATTAAAAATTAAACGAGTAAAAATTAGTTAATTAAGAATTACCAAAGTATCATGAACTTGATTATCAATCTAATTGTAGAATTAAAAAAGGAGAATTCCTTACTCTACATGTATAACAGCATAAATAAAAAAATAATAATGTTTATACCAGGATCGCGAGTTTCTTTGAAATTGTCTTCTTATTACGGATCAAGACATTTTGGTATTACAATGCATCTTGCTTCAACAATGGAATTCGATAATGTTTCGAGAGCATTGTCAATATCATGTTTTGTTTGCAAAGAAAGGTTTACATCAAGATTACTATCGATGTATGTTTCATACGTACTCCTGTCGGCTCGAAAATAATTGAAAGTGGAGCTGATAGGATTGAGAATCGCTTCATGGGATATTTGAAATGTAACAGAGACATGATCAGAATTAAAATCAGCATGAGTAACCAGCTGTCTATAGTGACTAGAACCGGTTAAGACCAAATCAATCGTGGAAGAGTTTCTAGAAGAGGAAAAACAAGTATGACTATCAGGGTATTGAATTGAGAAACATCCTGAAAAGCAATCATCAAATAAAATTCTGCCATTGGAATTGCTTTGTAAATTATTCCATGAGCGATGTTTGATATTAAAGTCACCAATGACAAAAAAATTGGCTTATTGCGAGTGAATTTCCGCAAACCAGTTTGGAGCAAACTAACTTGCTACCCAGTGCATTGAAAAGGCAAATATGTAACTATGAAAGTATATTTGCCAAACTGTGTTTCAACAGAAACATCCAAAGTTTTAAAAACTTTGATTCCAAACAACGAAAAAAAGTTGATGTTTTATACGTTTATGAATGATGATAACAATTCCAACACATGCTCCATCCAGTCGATCATTACATTAGAGAAATGTAATCCAATAACAATTTTATTTCATTACTTTTAGCAATTTTTAATCAACTGAATTGAACTGGGAAGACCAACCTGATTGGATTGTGATTTGAATAATACGCAACGTCAAATTTGTAAACAATCCTATTATGGACCCTCCCGGCATTCGGACAACAGTTTTTCAAATGCATATTTCGCTGGAAAAATCAAATGATTTTGTATGTTTCATAGACGTACTATGAAGCAAAGACATTGAATTTGTTGTTAGACTCCACAAAACGTATATGCGTCTGAGATATCATTTCGGAAAAGCGTCTAGAATGAATTTCAGCTACTAAGGGGTCCATTACTAGCATTGAAACCCTATTCTACACACACTTCCCAGGATGTGTGGATTCACTAGCGGATAACCCGAATATTATTTACAAGTCTCTTCCATTGGCTTGCAAATTCGATTCAATGTGCACAAAATAGTTTTTCCCCTTTCAAATTTCCTGGAACAGACGAAATCAACTTATCGTCTTCTTGGAAGTAAACTCCCTATTAGGATAGGATTTGCGTCCATTTATTCATGCTTCACTAAACTGAAATCACCCCGATTTGAATTTTTAAGGTACCTGCAATACATAATGCGTTCTACCGTTGAATTACGAAATATTTTTAACAATTTCCTTCCTCTAGAGCATTTTCTTTGCCTCACAGAATCCATTAAAACGCTATCAGGCGTACATAATGGAACAAAGTGAAAATGAAATTCCCACCAGTTCCAGTTTTCTCATCCACGGTTAGAATTCACGCCCTGCAGTTTCCGCCGAGCAGTATTTCCCACTAGAATGACCACGTGGTTTATAGACTACCACTTCTAATTTTCCTGTAAGTGGGCTTTCCAGATATTCCGGTTTGTACGTGAAACGTGTTTATGAATGAAGATAATTTTCAGAGAAATAGTCAGATCTGAAGACGACATAGCATGTTTAACTTGTTTATTGTTGTGCGAAGAACAGTGCGCGGAATTACGGCATTATGAAAAAAGCCGTGGCCTAATTCCGCGCAATACTTTTTGGGATAAAATTCAATAATTATGCTAATATTTGATAAGATTTCATAGAAGCACCTTGAAACATATCCGTAGCAAGTAGTTCCATGGAATATTGCATAAAAAATAAAATATTTTCAATAAACAAATCGCTTCTTTTTTGTCCTACAGTCTTAGCACGGACGCTAAGGAAATTAGAAAAATGGCGTCTACTTAGCCGGGCCTCCACTGATTATTTTTTTACGCCGCGAAAAAGTGTTTTATTTGCTTTTATTTGTGATTCAAACTCATTCTAAATGAAAAAAAACATCAAATGGCATAAAAAGTTGCTGCAATATTAATCTGTATTTCCATATATAAATAATTTTATATGAAATGCGCTGAATTAGGGCACTTTACGGTAATTTCAACAGATTTAAACCAAAATTAATTTTTGATTCAATCAACAATGACTAAAATCAATAAACTTTCCAATACAGATTGAAGAAAAAAAAGCAAACATTAAATTTCTCTTCATAACTTACAATACAACCTGAACAATAATCATGCCATAGTTTATCATCATCAAATCGTTAGGCGTTTATTTCATAATTTTGCATCACATATGTACTAGCACGGAAATACTACACAGATCTTTGGGGCATCGTTTCGCTTACAATCCTTTATTGAAGTATACTTTCTCTGGGACAGAACCATTTTTCTTCATTTGTTCGTAGAACTCGGGCTCCATTATTCGCATGACGTTGGTGTTCAAAGATGCAGTTTGTGGGAACAGTGCACATGCAGTCGGCACCATCACAGTTAAGCTGAAACGAGAACATTTGTTAATCCTGGGATATGATGTGAATTTATCAAGTTTTCTGGCACTCACAAGCATCCTACCACCATCACTTGGAATGGTGCGTGTAGGAATGAAAGTCTCCTGAAGGATTTGTACGTTTCCAGTTTTTCCATTATAACAGGCAGAATCAACATTCCTGGAGCGCACATAGCAATGCGAGAAAATATCACCTGTGGACGAAAGATTGTGTGATTAGAGTAACTATGTGAACATTTCAAAACTGAATAATCAAGATCGACGATTGGTCACTAGCTAGTGGTGACTAATCGATCAAGTTTTCAGCTCAAACAGATATTTGGTTCTCCAGATTTGAACTCTTGAAAATTTAAGATTTGGCTTTGATTCAGCTTCATTTAATTAGGTATAACTAAAAAAAATGTTTCCCCGTATTTCGTTTATCGTGAGCTAGATTCATCGTATTATTTTATCGTGAGCTAGATTTATCACGACATTGCCAACAGTTGAGGTCGAAATATGTGTATCTTTCGAAGGACACACATTTATTTAGCAGGAATCAAACAGTACTGTACTAAATTCAGTTTCTTATTCACTTACGGATATTCGACTAATAAGCACAATGGTTTATAATTTATCACAGACAAGTTTTACCCTCAATTTCCATTATGTCAGAAAGTAGTGATAGTTTTTACATTTCTATTAGAACAGCGCTGTAATGTGAGTCAAGACAACACGAGTGCTGATAATAGTTTTCATAAAGAGCATGCGCTATCATTCAATCGGTTATACTTTGAACAGATTATCAAAACATCCGCAATATGTAAACTGTAAACAACATTTACCTGACTTATTCCCTTCGCCGCTGCCACTCGACTTTTTCCCACGTTGTTACCGTTTTCATCCTGTATGTCGATTCCGTAAATGAGCTCATTCTGTCGCATCAGTGGAATATTGATGCAATTCGCCACGGCGACTGCTACAAATGGAACATAACGCTGGAAAAAGGGACTGGCCGTTCTGGTCAGATAACCCTTGTACCCAACCGCTGCGACCAGGGCTGAGCTCGTCGCTGAAACATAAGATACTACCAGTTGTGTAGTTGTCAATGACGAATTAGCATTTCGGTTAGTGTAGTTTACTAATGCATTGAAAGATTGATTGACCCACTGCCAGAAGATAACAGCTGTATTAGTTCTGAAGAGATAAATAATAAACTACTGTTAATAAAAGTTTTCCAATTTATCATAAACGTACGACATACCTGTAAAACTGCAACATGGCACCAGTAATGGCCATTCCACCGGGCATTTGGAAACTCATTCGTCCGAAGATATTCTGCAGCTCTCCACTGTCAGGATGGAATGCACTTTCATACAGCTTTTTGGCGCGATAAATTTCTTCCATCGACACATTTGGTGGTGGCAGTTGATCCTTCCTAGAAAACAATTACAGTGCATTTTAGTTTAGTTTAGTTTAGTGAGTTATTAAATTCCCAAAGCTAATTTTTTCTTCCATGGTTTGAGCGCTAAAATACTACTCAATATTTGCAGGGAATTAAGAAATTTTATCTTCTTGACGTTGCAAGTGAGTAAATCTTTGAATGGAGTATGCTGATATTTTTTAAAAATTATTTTATTATTATTCGAAACATTACATTCATTTCTTATATCTAGGTGTTCATCTTTCAGACTTTGAGTTCTGATAATTAACCTTATTTTACAGATAACTTTGGAGTATTCTAGCAATGTATGTTGGAAAATTAAAGTTTCATAATTTTACAATCAAGACTTCATGCCAAACACTGTCGAATGCTTTTTCTATGACTAGAGGAGCAAGATCAATAGAATAGCCTTAAAGTTGGTTCAAATCAAATTTGTTACACATAAAAGATTATGTGTGGTCGAATGTCCATATCGGAATCCGAACAATTCATTGGTAAAAATTGAATTTTCATTGATATGGACCATCATTCTGTTCAAAATAACCTTTTCAAAAAGTTTACTGATGGAGGACAGCAAGCTGATTGGACAGCTACAAGCTTCTGCAGGATTTTTGCACAGTTTTTTTTTTAATAGGTACAGTCTTGGAATTTTTCCATTTGTCAGGAAAACATGCCAACTGAAAACATTTGTTAAATACATATATCATACAAGAATGATAAACCAATTTCTTGGAGTTTCTTGATGAGGATGTAAAAAATTCCATCATTGCTAAAGGCTTTAATATTTTTGATTTTTTTTTTAATAATTGTTCTCACTTATTCTAAATCATTCTCCCAGGATTTTTCGAAAAAGTTCTCTTGATTGATAATGAGTCCTAAATTGAAGTTGTGCGCGCTTTCAAACTTCATAGTAAGTTTTTGAGCTTTTTTCGCAATTAGTTAGTAATAATTTGTTTTCCTCTTTCAGTGCCGGAGTTGTTTTTTTTTTTCTTAATTTTAGATAATTTCCAAAAAGGCTAAGAGCCAGGGTCTAATTGTGTAATTTTATTTTCAAAATGTTCGTTTCTTAATTGAGTAAAACGTTTTTTTTTTCATTTATTTCTGCAGATCATGCCATATCATTTTCATAGACGGATGACGAGTGCATTGAAATTGCCATCTCCTTACGTTTTTAAGGTGAATCAAGAGTTTGAGATCATCGTCTTTGATCACGGATTCGAATTTTACTTCAAATATTGGTATTGCAATACCCCTTGCTTTAACAATGGAATTAATTAAAGTTTCGCGAGCATTGTCAATATCAAGTTTTGTTGTAAAGAAATGTTAACATAAAAATTACTATCGTTATATGTTTCATAGGATTGAGGATTGAGGAATCGCTTCATGGGATATTTGAAATGTAACAGGGATATGATCAGAATCAAAATCAGCGTGAGTAACCAGTTGGCTACAAAGATGACTAGAGTCTATTGAGACGAAATCAATCGAAGAAGAGTTTCTAGAAGAGGAAAAACATGTAGGGCTATCAGGAAATTGAATTGAGAAATATCCTGAAGAGCACTCATCATATAAAATTCTGCCGTTGGAATTACTTTGGGAATTATTCCATGACCGATGTTTGGCATTAAAGTCACCAATGACAATTTTTTTTAATTATTGCGAGTCAATTCTCCCAAGTCAGTTTGGAGCAAATTAACTTGCTGCCCAGTGCAGCTATGAAAGTATATTTACCAAACTGTGTTTCAACAGAAACACCTAAAGTTTCAAAAACTTAAGGTTTCAATGACGAAAACAGTTGATGTTTTATACGCCTATGAATGATGATTGCAACTCCCCCACATGCCCCATCAAGTCGATCATTAAGATAAACAAAAAAGTTTTGAGTTTGGATCTTTTGAGTATAGATCCAGGTTTCAAATAAGTTTCAGTAATAACTGCAATATGTATGTTACTAGCTGTTAGAAAATTAACCCGTATATGCCTGAGTGAAAGCAAAAATTCTAAAACGCTCAGCGAATACAAAACGGATTCAAATAATATTTTGTCAGTATACTAGCACACGTATCTAGTTTCTAGAAATGGCCAAAGGAGCTCGGGAATATTTCTGTGGTTGGAGTTATTCAGGTGGGTCACTGGGTCATGTCGGGTAAAAAGAGAGATTTTTTAGGCATGCCAAGTCAGCTTTATTTATTTGCAATAACAATCATTTCAATTTGCATTAATCATTAAGATCTGATATTCAACATTATAAATGAAGAGTTTTTCTCCGTTTAGAATGTACCGGATGTGGCTATTCGGACTTAATGCCCGGAAGAACCGGCTATAGATTTGTTGGATACAATTCTCTTAAAGTAGTGATCAAACATAATAGTTCACTAAAATGCGTTCCCATAAGCTTGACACAGATCTTTAGATAAAAATTGACCATCTTATCGTAAATTTGAGGCCCCATCAAGTCGATCATTAAGATAAACAAAAAAGTTTTGAGTTTGGATCTTTTGAGTATAGATCCAGGTTTCAAATAAGTTTCAGTAATAACTGCAATATGTATGTTACTAGCTGTTAGAAAATTAACCCGTATATGCCTGAGTGAAAGCAAAAATTCTAAAACGCTCAGCGAATACAAAACGGATTCAAATAATATTTTGTCAGTATACTAGCACACGTATCTAGTTTCTAGAAATGGCCAAAGGAGCTCGGGAATATTTCTGTGGTTGGAGTTATTCAGGTGGGTCACTGGGTCATGTCGGGTAAAAAGAGAGATTTTTTAGGCATGCCAAGTCAGATTTATTTATTTGCAATAACAATCATTTCAATTTGCATTAATCATTAAGATCTGATATTCAACATTATAAATGAAGAGTTTTTCTCCGTTTAGAATGTACCGGATGTGGCTATTCGGACTTAATGCCCGGAAGAACCGGCTATAGATTTGTTGGATACAATTCTCTTAAAGTAGTGATCAAACATAATAGTTCACTAAAATGCGTTCCCATAAGCTTGACACAGATCTTTAGATAAAAATTGACCATCTTATCGTAAATTTGAGGCGCCCGGGGACCCGAAAATGGTCATTTGAAGGATTCATAGGAAACATAGTTATCCAATTCATTCGTTTCTCAAAAAGTTTACGCTGGTGCTGTTTACTTAAAACTCCTTGGTGTAGTGGTCACATCATAGACGATTCCGGAAGTTATTTGTGACTTGAAATTCGCCTACACACATGGGGCACAAAACCACGCATCCTTTTCATCCGATCTGACATAGTGATCCCCCGGAATAACTGCGTCTACATGAACATTGCCGAGATCCTTTGATCACTTATAAAAACTAGATATGTGTACGAATATATTGACAAAAATAATTGAAATCCGTTAAGTATTCGATGATTCGTGATAGTTTCAGTTAATTTCTTTCACTCAGGCCTATACGGGTTAAACAGCTCGTCCTCTTTGCCATCCAAAGAACGAGCATTCCAATTAAAAATATTTTAATAACTATTTGGATCAATTATAAAAAGCGTAATCCAATAACAATTTGATTAGTACATTTTACACCAACTTGGACTGCTTCAGTCATAGTGGTGGCTTTGGACATTGCATCAATCATTTGATTCAATTGTTCAGTTAGAAAAATAAATTCAGAGGAAGACATATTACTTGAAGTAGGTACATTATCTGAAGATTTTCCAGCATTTTCCAGCAAAACGCGACAGTCTTCCCCTAATGGAGTTCAAGATCTCCTGCCCAAATCCTCCATATTCGGAGTTTGACTTTTACATGTCCAAAATAAGTAGCTAGTGATCAAGAACATAAGAACTTACCGTACTTTCAGCACCAACTCCTTGGCTTTAAGAAGTTCTTCCTCCGGGGTGAAACACGTTCTGGGATCCGTTACCCAGAGAAAATGCATGAACCGTCCGGTAAATGTCTTCAAGTCCCATAACGGCTTGTCGATATCAATGTGTGACATTTTGTATCCTGAAGGAAAGTAAAATCTGTGTATGATAATCTGAATTATCTTTCTTTGTGTATGAGAATTCTCAGCAGTCTAAGCTGATACTGCTATTCTTTTGTAGTTTTCTCGGACAAACGCACACAAATTACGTGTCTGTCTGTTCACACCGACAAACTCACAAGAAAAAAAAATTATATCTCGATAATTTTTTTCGATTTTTTTATACCGTTTTCCCTCGAGTGCTTAAAAAACTTTTATTTTTCAGAACCCGTGTCGATTTTGACTATCATCCGTTAATTGGTTTCCAAGCTCGAAGTATTATTTTGAATAGCGAATAATCGAACATGAGAAGAAATGTAACCTGAGATAGTTACGTGGGTTATGATTATTCATGATTCCGGAATACCTCTGAGTTGACCACTGATCAAATTCGACACAGATTCTAAAAAAAAATTGAGAAATGACGCAAATATCGCGATGTATGGATTTTTTTTGTTAAAGGATGCTGTATGTTGTGTTTATTTATATGGCAACTTACCTAAAACTCAAAGAAATATGTCATGGCATCCTCTATAACTGCGCCCTTTAATTTTTGATTTCGTTTCGTTTGAATCGTTTAAGTAAATATACTGACCAGAATTTAAGACCTTTACATTAGAAGCTCTGAGAAATGTTTCTTCTCAGATTTGTGGAACAAACTTTTAATTGAAATTAATCATTAAAGTAGGGAGACTTACGGCTTCGGCACCATGCGACTATTATCGGCAACCAAATTCAAACGCCTACACTGAGACAAAAATACTTAGGTTTTCCATAAATCAAGACTTATGAACCAGCCAAATTATGGTTTCATTGCACGCTTAAATATTTCGAAAATGGGATCATAAGTTTCATAAGGTAGAGCTTTGAATTCTTTAACAACAATTACTTGAAATAATTATCATAGCAATCGCTAGAAGAACTACTCCGCTTTCGATGTTGGCTACAAGTTAATCGAAAACAGATCACATGTTATCAAAACATGTCAATTTTTGAGCGGCGAATAACATTATCGATTGATAATTCGAATTAAGTTATTATCATTGCGTTTATTACCGAATTTCATTGATTGACTTATGAAATTTTTCACCAAAATCATAAGTAAAACTTAAAAATTTCAACAATAATCGTTGTGGCGCCAAATCATAATTATTCCTTAAGAAATTATTAAGTTTTTTTGCCTCAGTGTAATGCACAGTATTTATCTCATTTATCTATCAAAACACACCAATGAAAATGTTCAGATGATTCTTTGCTCTGTCAGCATCCCGCTGACGAGATTTGCAAGACGGAACAAATAATTTTGCCAGAGATGTCATCAATTGAACCACGCCTCAAAATGCGACTGATTTGAAGCTGCCGAACAGATTCACCTGCAGCGTTTATGGGAAAGTTGCCGAAGAGATTGAGGCTGCCGACAATAGTTACACTGACAAGAGACGTTCGCAGCGTTGTAAAAACGTTTCCAGAAAAATTTTAACAAGTCTGTCGGTGTGAATCGATAGAGGATTGAGCAACGTATGAATGTAAACACACAAACACGAAATTTGGCTGTTGATGTCCGAGGAAATTTTAAAAGAAGCGCGACATCGGCTTAGACTGCCGAGAATACGTAAGAAGATAAGAATAAGAAAGAAAGAAAGAATAAGAAATATAAGAAATTAGAATTATGAATTAAACAAAAAAAAAAAATGTTTGGAGTTCAAGTCTATGTTAATGTTCAAAAAAATCTAGGTCCAATTTCTAGTCTGTTAAAATGGAGAAGGATTCATGTTTGCGCAAATCGTTTTTTGATACTTTATCTGTCTTTCTAAAGTCTGCTTATTTTTCGTAAAACATTGAAATATACAAGATTAGGAAGTTTTTCCATACAAAATAGTACACTTTAGAAAGCTATATCATAGTCGTTTATCAAACGAATTTATATTATCTACAACGAACTGCAAACTTCAGTTTTTTAAAGATTGAAAAATGTCTGAGAAAAGTGTGGATGCTTATGTTATAAATAGTCTTAATTTTGGCAAAAACTATGATCCAATCAATAAAGTGCATTAAAGATACCAAAATGATTTCACTCGATGATAGTCAAGTCAATTTTTTGATGCACTTTTTTGTCAAAATTCATTCAATTTTTAATCAAAAATTGATACCCTTTTTAGAATAGCTATTAAAAACTAAAGTGAAGTTCTATAGTTGAGTAGCAAAACATCGATAACAGAGAATATGTACGGGTGTCAATTCCATTCATGACCGGCTTCATTAGATCAATGACCAAAAAATGCAACACAGATATAAGATACATGAGAGTTGCATAATGTACTTTTGTATCGCTGATTTATAAAATCTCAGGTCGCAAAAATAGATTATACCGGCGTAGCAAATGGAATTTTTACTCACATTTTGTTCAAGTTTTCTTATTGGATCATTCGCAAGAAAATTGCAATAATTATGTCCCGGAATCAGATCGATTTAATTTAAGGCATGTACCAACGAGCATGTTTATGTTATTTATACTTACGATTAGTTTGTTTATGATCCTTCGAGAATACGTTTGAATTACTACTATCACAATAACAGATACAAAAACTGTGAGATTTTTGTGTGATTTTTACAAACAATATCGTTTTATTTCACTGGCAGTTTAGATGCACTGGTTCGTCCGTTCTGTCAGAGCTCTGTATTTATTGTGCTTGCTTTGGGCTTAGAGCTACCTGCCAAGAGAAGTATAAGCTCGCATATAGGTTCTCACATGATAGCTTTGCTGTAGTATAAGGGTCTGTCCCAATTGGCGAATTAAATTGAAATCGAACTTAAAATTGACAGTTCGAAAATTGTTTCCCCTCCGATTTCGATCTGTCAAAAATAAGTCTACTCCAGAGGAGACTTATTTTTGACAGATCGTGAATCATTCGCATCCAGTGGAACATCGCTAGATTGTTATCATCAAGTTAATCTGATTGGCATTACATACGGGCATTACGTTTTGAGGACTGAATTTTTCTATTTAAAATGGAACCACAAAATAAGAAAATGAGCCGAAAAGGTAAGTTACAAATCCATATCTTTCACAAAACATCTTCATTTATGCCAAGTTTACTTGCAGCATTGCAGTGCAGACGATAGGTTTAGCAAGCGGCATTTGCTCGGACTTCATTATGAAATCTGTCGCTCAAACCTCACGTTATCGGCCGAGATGATCCCGCAGAGCATTTTTTAACTTTTCGAGTGAGCGATGGTTGCTGACGAGAGTGGTTAAAAGAGGAAACTGCATAAGGCTGAGTTTCCCGAGGAGTTGCTTCAAACAGAAATCTCGAAAAGCACTATTACCACACCACCAAACGAAGAAAAAAGCAGTTTCGGCCGAGTCAGGAGCAAACAATTGCGCATAAACCATGCTCAGCACGTTGTGGGTGGATCTACTTTGTTTGAGGCAGATATTCCACAGATAGTGCGAATTCCACCGTTCAGGAAAATATGTAGGGGGTCATCGAAAGCTCTTCTCGCTATAAAGAAGCCTGTTTTCTTTTTAAAAGAAAAGGAACAGAAAAGAATGATCAATAGGGAAATCGTTTCCATTCGTAAAACCAAATTTACCAACGTTGAAACTCAAAACGAAAGCAGTGGGTTCTGGCGTTACGGTTTAACGGTGACATAGCTTGTTTCTCAACTCATTATTCTCTGGAAACATCTACAACTATTAACTAAGAACTGTATTTGCCAATTGATCATTGTATCATATGTCGAATGCCAATCACAGGACTGGTAGCAAGTCTCTTTTAAGAGATTGAATATTTTAATACGAGTTTCCATAAAGTTTCTATTATCAATCGTAGATCTTCAAAATTTCTTTGCAGTCAAAATAGTCTCTAAAGTCATATGCTTCTTCTTTCCCCTTGCATTCAATCTTGGTGCATGATTCAAGAGACTCCAGAATCCTTCAGAAGCTCTTACGTGCCTGTACCACAGTTTCACCAGGAATTCATTATCAGGTTTGTCAAGAAAAAGCTTTGGGAACTATTCTTGTGATTTCTCCAATGATTTCTTCTGAAATCATTTCGTAAACTTTTTAGTGCATCCCTCGAAACACTACTCTAGATTCCTCATCAATTTTCCCAGGAATTTGGCCAGAGTTTTTTTTTTTGTTTTCAAAGTATGCTTAGAGAAAGTGTTCTCCAGTAATTTCCACAGGGGCCATTCTGAAAAATTTCCCGGTATTTCCCAATTGTCTCCAGCACACTCGATTTCTCCTAGATATGTTTCCATTAGAAATTTGATTAAGCAATTTTCCAAAGAAATTCAACAATTCTTCCAGGAGTTACTACCCCGATTTTGGCAGTTATTCTCCCTAGAATCGGCCCAAAAGTTCCTCCATAAATCATTTCAGTAAACCTATTAAGAACTCTGCTAGTAAATCATAATAAAAAGATGTGAAGTCCTTATTAATCCCTTTACTAGCAGCATATTTTTTTCTACAATAAAAATATTTAAATCGCGATGACTTTTTTGTTTTTTGATACACTAGCACCACTTTTTCATTGACCCAATCAAATTTTCATACGTATCTCTTATATTGTACGAATACCATCAAATCAGGCCTGACCTCTTTCAACCGCAGGTGAAATTTCTGAACCATTTTTGTGTGTGGCGGACCATACTATTTGATATACAAATATTCGTATGAAATCTCGCAAAAATCAGAAAATGAAGGAAATAATTTAAGAAAAAAATGAAAACATACAATTGCTGCTCAGCATCATGCTAGATATTGTGATAGTCTTTTTTGAAATTATGCGATAATCTTGCCCAGATTATTTTTTAAAAACCTAAGTCAGATTTAAGAGTAGAACAGCTGGAGACATTAAAATACTAATGGACAATAATTTAAATTTAGCTGTGAAAAAAAATATTAATTTGAAACTACACTGAGAATAATCCACAGCTAGTTTCTATGTGCCGCAAACATATATTTTTGCAATCAAGCTGTGCATTTGCATTTTAACAGTTCCGCAATTCCTTTCGATTGTTACTAATATAATATATGTGCTACTGCACATATTTTCTACCTAACTGGTAGATTTTACATGCAATCTTCTATGAGGAGTGTTAGAAGTTATCTACAAAAAACATATGGATTTTTACCAATGATATTACGTGCGGATTTTTTTAGGTGTAGAACTTTGAATAATTTATGTTTTTAAGTAGATTCGTAAAAATAGTTTAAATAATTACCGAGCTAAAATATTACCTAAACTGAAATCTAAAACAATTGGTATGTTCTTACTCGAAGTAAGTGGTAGTGGTCTACTGGCCAAATACGTTTGAGAAGAATCTTCAAAACCACCGCTTCCCGGACGTTTGACAGCCCTGCATTAAATAAATGACCAGGTGATATTTTATTCTCGGTTTTATTTTATTTTATATATTCCTCACCTTATCAACGTTGGTTAGCATGGTTCTCCCCCACTTTCCCCAGTTTGTCATTGATTCATTTGCTTATGTTTCATTCTTGGATTAAATCACGAACAAATTACTCAATATCTATAGCTTCTTTGAATCGCAATAGCTATAGCTTCTTTGAATCGATCTTGCCATTTAAATCCAACATGTTCTTCCCCATAATACCTAACACATCTAGATAACGCAGCAAGACATGTCGTAACAAAAGGTTTGCCATGTATGGAGGATATGAAACTAAATTCTCAGTAGAATTGTTAACTTCATCCAGTATAAAATTAGATTTGTTAAGCTTCTCGTACCCTTTACTCTGTATTTTTTTTCCGGCACGAAAACACAAAGAAAACAAACATGAACATACAAACTAGGTAATATTAAGGATTTGCGCTACGCTAAAATCCAGTTTCAAAACGCGCCGAGTTGAAGCGCGTTGCAAGTGAGTTGTGCACTGTCCGATTTGGTGGCGGTGCGACAATACCCCTCTATGTGGAGGAACGAAAATGAATTGGACCAGATAAAAATTAAATTTGACATTTGAATAATCAGTTGGAGGGGAAATGATTTTCGAACTGTCATTTTTAAGTTCGATTTTAATTTAATTCACCAATTGAGACAGACCCTAAGTAACACAATGATGTCATAAGGATCGTTAACGTTTGACAATCATGTTCTAAAATAATGTTCTAAATATTTGCTAAGTGAAGACTCCTTTTGATTTTTTAAAGAATTTTTAGATTACAAAATATATAATATGTTTGAAATGTTAAGCAGCATACTGGGTGCTACTGTTGCGTTTAACACTTGTAGAGATCATTATAGTTTATTTATTCAAAGAGAAATTAAAAATATAATGTTAGATATTTTTTTTAAATCTTTTTAATTCCGTTGCAAATCAATCAATTTTTCATTGAGAAATTGATCAACATAACGGCCTATTTTTCCTACTGAAAAAACAGGGCTGAAAAGTAGCACATTTCAGTACTGTTTTGGTAGGCATCAACTGAACAACCCAGTCTCTTCATGCTATTTGTGCTTATTTGCGCGGCATGTGAGTCGAGACGAGTCGTTCTCACCTCGGGTAATGTGTGGCGACTAATGTTAATGCAATGCGAGCGAGTCGACAATTGTCGCTTATTCGACTCGTCTCGCCTCACATGCCGCGCAGAATAAGCATAATTGCATCTGTTTCTAGATCCGATTTTTTTAGTATTTCTGCACAAATAACAAATTTCACCAAACTCAAACCTATTATTGTAATTGATTCGTTATTACATGACTTTCAAGTAAAACATATCAATGACAAATTTTGCTATGATTGTATGTTTTACTTTTGTTGTCATTGGTATGTTATACTTGAAAATCATGTAATAGCTAATCAATAACAAAATATACTATCATAGTAATATTTGTTATTTGTGCAAAAATACTAAAAAACATTGAATATCTAAAGAATAACAAACATCGCCATCACAGCAAAATATGTCATTATTTTGATATTTGAAAACTTTATTTAACCCTCTAATACCAAAATTTTTATTTTCGATCTAAATATCATTTTTAGTTATCTAAAATCGTTCTTAACACGTTTTGTGCAATGATTTATTTTTATTCGCAAATCTATGGATTTCGGTTTTTGATTTTTATAATTTTTATTTTTGAACATCCCTACTCTTTTTCATTTTTTCTTAAAGCCTCTTCTAGTTACTGATTTTTGGCAATAATAAAAATTCAAATTTTTACGCTAATTTTAAAAATATTAAATTTTTAATATTTTTTCTTGAAATATTTTTATTTTCCGTGTATTTAACGGAAAACAGATTTAAAATTATTTGAATACCACTAAGCTCTTCTTTTGTGATAGGTTTCTCGTAGAAACATATAAAAGGTACGATTTTTTATATCACACGTTAAATGAACCCCGGATAATTGTAGGTTTTATAAGAATATAATTTTTCAGACAATTTTCAAAAATACAAAAAAGTTTCAAAAGTCATAAAAAACTTTTCTTATATGCGTGTTATGAATCAAGGTTTAAGCCAAAAATAAAATCATTTTGATTTCCGAGCTACGAAAAAATACACAAAATTCCAAAGTGTACCCCGTCTAAAGGCGGGGTTGGGTATTAGAGGGTTAAATAATTCATGAGAACAAACCAACATTAAATTTTGCCATAATAGCTCATTTTACAATTCGTATGATCAAAATAATGGTAATTTTAGTTCTTTGACTTTAATATATAAATTTTGCATGATTGAAAAATAAACTTTTTGCTTTCCTGTAAACAACATTTGCTTTTTAAATCTTCAATGAATAAGATTTAAAAAGCAAATGTTGTTCACAGGAAAGCAAAAAGTTTATTTTTCAATCATGCAAAATTTATATATTAAAGTCAAAGAACTAAAATTACCATTAATTTGATCTACTCGTGAATAGCTAATTTAGTTATTTTTTTGTTATCAATATCTAAATAATAACATATTTTGTTATTTACGGTTGCCTATATGTTTGCTATTATTTTGTTATTACAATAGCAAAATATGATATTATTTAGTTTTTATGCCATATAAACTCAATTATTATTATTTTTATTTTATCTCTTATTTCAAACAAACAAAGAACAAATTTTGCTATTCTAACATTCAAAAATCCCTGGCAACCCTGCTCTGTTGTTTGTTTGCGTTCATTTCGTGCCGATAAATATTTTGTGAATTCGCTGTAAACATCATCCAAAATTGCTGTCTGCTGCATAATATCGTCAATTATTGCCCAAGTTATCCTCCACACGAGCTTTTCGCATCACCCAGTCAGGTAGGATTAGAGAATTCAACATAATTCCGAGCTGGCTTGAGCGTGGTTCGAGCATACCGTCCACAAACATAGCCTCCCCACCCGCTCCCACCTCGCCACTCTCCACCTGAACTGCTACTGCGACTGTGTTTAGCACATCAACGAACAAACCTCACACAAACATCCTGCTCCATCCGCCCATAAATAAAAAGTTATCAACGCCGTTTCAAGTCGCACTATACAAACTGTGTCCTCACCTGTATTCCATTTGGCCAATATATACTACCCGCTCTTGCTGCTCTTATCATTTGCAAATCCGAAAAACCCCAAGGAAAACTGCATCCAGAACCAAGCCCAAGGAAAACTGCAGCCTCACTAGATGAACAACTTTCATTTCCGTCAACGAATATATCCATGCCTCATCGGATTCCTGAGCCCTCTCGTGCTTCTACTCGCTCAAAATCTAAGTCATTGACGATATATTATCAGAACGTTCGTGGCTTAAGAACTAAAACGAATAATCTGCTTCTCTCCTTGTCGGCCTGTGATTTCGATATCGTTGTTTTCACAGAAACATGGCTTCACGCTGATATAGCTTCTTCCGAATTATCCTGCAACTATGTCATTTACCGTTGCGATCGCAATGCTTCCAACAGCTGTCTACAAAGAGGAGGTGGCGTGCTAATTGCAATTAAATCGGAGCTAAACTGCAGAGCCGTGCATCTAGTTGACAGTGATGATCTAGAGCAAACTGCCGTTCGGATCACCTTACCACTGTTCTCCTTGTTTGTTTGCTGCATTTACATTCGCCCCAATAGTTGCCCAGAGAAGTACAAGAGGCACGTCGACTCAGTCAACCAGATTTCGACTCAAGCTGGCCCCCGCGACGTTATAGTTTGCTTAGGAGACTATAATTTGCCAAATTTAGTCTGGCATTTCGACGAGGAGATATTGGCATACCTGCCGATAAATGCATCAACTGAACAAGAACTTGCTCTCGCTGAAGCAATGATGTCCGCCGGCTTCTATCAAGTGAACGATCTTCTTAACGTGAACGGTAAGCTACTTGACTTGGTATTTGTAAGTGATCAAAGCATCATTGATCTCTTCGAGTCACCATATGCTTTGCTAAAAGTTGACGCTCACCATAAGCCGTTTATTTTAACCGTGGACGCCTGTTCTCGCGACGAAGATTCATCAGCAACTTCCACGTCAAATTTCGACTACGACTTCAATAACTGTGACTATGAAGAGCTCAATGCACGAATCGCCTCCATTGATTGGCAAATTGTTTTGAACCATGTTTCCATCGATGATGCTGTTTCCGCATTCTACAGTACTATCCATCATGTCATTCAATCGACAGTTCCCGTGAGGCCTCGTCGAAATTCTAAGCAGTTCAGCCAACCATGGTGGACACCGCAGCTTCGCAACCTGCGAAACCGCTTACGTAAAATAAGAAAACGTTTCCTTCGCCACCGGAATGCTTCGAACATGAGGGAGTTGAAGCATGCTGAAGAGGAGTACAATCTGCAGCAACGTAATCGTTTCCGTGAGTATACCGACATCCTACAGGAGAATTTCAGGCAAAACCCTTCGTCATTTTGGTCCTACATCAACAAACGTAAAAGTTCGAGTAGAGTTCCTGTTGATGTTAACTATCGCTCTCGTGTTTCCTGTTCTCCAGTCGCAACTACAAATCTATTTGCTGATTTCTTTCGTTCCGTGCATAATGATGTCACACCTCAGTTATCGCATCAATACTTAGACAGTCTTCCGGCATACAACTTTCGCGTTCCGCAAGTAGCATTTAGTAATGTTGAAATTCTTGAAGCGCTCAGTACACTAGACGCATCGAAGGGTCCGGGTCCGGATATGCTTCCACCCGTCTTTATTAAGCAATGCGCCCATTCGCTCTCTTTGCCTGTTACGTCGATTTTCAATCGCTCGTTGATTGAAGGAGTTTTTCCTGATGCTTGGAAGCTCGCCTCAATTACCCCAATACATAAAGGGGGAAATATGAACAACGTGGAGAACTACAGACCGATTTCCATTCTAAATTGCCTTGCGAAAGTTTTTGAAAGCTTAATACACGGCATATTGTACCCCGTAGTACAGCACGCGATATCCGAATATCAACACGGCTTTGTCAGAAAACGATCAACGACGACAAATCTTATGTCATATACTCATTCTCTAATCAACCATCTGGAGAAACGCAATCAGGTCGATGCCATTTACATTGACTTTGCTAAAGCATTCGACAAAGTGCCGCATGAACTAGCTATTGAAAAGCTGAGCCGGCTTGGTTTGCCATTTTGGGTGATTCAATGGCTGAAGTCCTATCTCTCATCGAGAAAAGCTTTCGTCAAAGTGCACGACGCAAGATCAAATGTTTTTGATATCCCCTCTGGAGTGCCACAGGGCAGCCATCTTGGGCCACTCATTTTCATCCTGTATATCAACGATCTGTGTGAGACCCTCAACTCAAGCAAACTACTGTACGCCGATGACTTGAAGCTGTTCCGTGTCATCAAATCGCTTTTGGATTGCTGCGCTTTGCAAGCCGATATTAGAACCGTATCTCGTTGGTGTGAAGTAAATGGAATGCAGATGAATGTTTCGAAGTGTAAGGTGATTACATTCACCCGCCGTCAGTCTATTATCTCGTTCGATTACTCTCTAGATAACACGTCGCTTGAAAAGGTTCGAACGATCAAGGACCTTGGAGTAACTTTGATAGCAAGCTTCGATTTAACGAACACATCTCGGTGACAACAGCTAAAGCCAACGCGATGCTCGGTTTCCTGCGCCGGAACACATCGCAGTTCGATAACGTGTATGCTCTCAAATCACTGTACTGTGCTTTAGTTCGAAGCATACTCGAATACGGAGTCCAGATATGGGCACCGTACCACGCCGTGCATATTGAACGCATCGAAAGAGTTCAAAAACGCTTCCTAAGGTTTGCATTGCGTGGGCTCCCTTGGAATGATCCGGTCAATTTACCGCCCTACGAAAATCGGTGTGCACTAATCGGTCTGCAGCCGTTAGCGAGTCGTCGAGTGATGCTTCAACGCCTGTTTACCTTCGACGTTATCAGCAATAACATTGACTGTAGCAGCCTTCTGGAGAATGTCAGACTACACGTGCCCATTCGTCAGCTTCGAAACCGCCAACTGTTGTGGATTCCTGGCCATAGCACTCTTTACGGACTGAATAATCCCTTTGATATATGTTGTCGACTGTTTAATCAAGTGTGTAATGTGTTCGACTTTAATATTAGTAAATTAATTTATAAGAATAGGATTAAGTGAATTTTAACAGTCTGTGCAACTTCCAAGTTGAAGATGAAGCAAATAAATAAATAAATAAATAAATAAATATTTTAATGGTAAATTTTGTTATTCTTTTGCAATCCTCCTCTACCCGGGATGAGATATTTAATGTCATATATAAATAACATAATAATGGTGAAAGTAGATATGATTGCAAAATTTGTTCTTATTTTCGTATACCGGATAGGTGAATAACAAAATAATGGTAAAATAAGAACAAATTTTGCAATCATTTCTAGTCTAGTTTAACCATTATTATGTTATAAATATATGACATCAAATATCTCAGCAATAGTAATACATACAATCATAGCAAAATTTGTCATTGGTGTGTTATACTTGAAAGTCATGTAATAACTTATTAATAACAAAATATCATTATAAAATTTGTTATTTGTGCAAAAATACTGAAAAAACATCAAATATCTAAAGAATAAAAAGCATGTGAGAGGTAGAGGTGCCCGGGTATTAAAATGTTTAATGTCAAAAATTTCTTGAAAATGCAAATGTTTCCGATAGTTTTGACATCATCGTCGGGGTTATCAATACTGGCAATGTTTTGAATTTTGTTGAACTTTCTTGATCACTAGTAAATTTTATGAAAAAGTATGGTTGAGACCAACAGATTTTTACCATATTTTTTGCTGTATAGTATGGAAACTTGGTTTGTTGTTTATATTTGTTGAAATAATCAGACCGTTTATTGTTTGCAAATCTGGTTAACATTGATCATAATTAATTATCTTAAAGATATATCGTCTAGCTCAATCCTTTGTAGGGGTATATGGCGGGACCATCATCATCATCATCATGTGACTTAAACATCTCTTCAATACCAAAAAAATACAATCATTGCAAAATTTTCCATTGGTCTGTTATCCTTGAAAGTTATGTAATAACTAATTAATAACAAAATATACTAAAAAAATATCATGTTGTTGACAATTCAACTTGTGGACTAAATTGGTTCGTTGCCATAAAAGTAGTCAAAGGGCTTAGAGTTGGCGTATACGGCTTGTTATATCGTTCACCAAGTGGCAATGAACAACAGTTTCTAGCACATTTGGAACAAAACTGGCTTGAGAAAGTACTTGATGACAAAGGAATGAATCTTATTGCTGGTGATTTTAATATCAATTGGCAACAAAGCAGCGATAGTAGAAACCTACGCAGTATAATGGAGTTTTTTGATTTAGACCAAAAAGTCAAGAGCACAACTAGATGTACTTTGAGATCACAGACCATTATTGATTTAGTTTTTTGTAACGATGATAGGCTGAAAGTTGTTACGGCACATGACAGTAAAATCTCAGATCATGAAACAATTGAAATTAATTTCGACGAATTTTCACAACCATTAGAGAATTATATCACAATTAAATGATGGAAGAAGTATTCTAAAAGTGCATTTCTATCACTGCTGAGGAATAGTATGCCCAGAAACAGTGAAAGGCAATTAGATGAAAAAGCTGATGTGTTGAGTACTGTGTTGAAAGAGAACATAAACAGGCTTGTAGTTGTAAGGAATATAAAATGCAATAGCAGAAAAAAATGGTACACAGCTGAATTAAAAATATTACAAGAAGCAAGAGATGACGCGTACAAGAAAGCTAGTGCTAGTTGGGACGAAGCTGGTTGGCAGCGATACAAAGTTTTACGGAATGAATATTCATATTCTATAAGAACAGCAAAAGCAGAATTCACACGGAAAAAAATTGAACAAAATAGAGGAAATAGCAAACAACTTTGGAGAACATTGAAATCACTGTATAAGAGTAAAGAGAAACCAGCAAGTCGAATAAGCTTTAATGGTGTCGATGTTGATGAAGATCAAGTTATTTGTGAAAAGTTTAACAGTTATTTTGTTGACAGTGTTCAACAAATTAATGAGAGCATAGAAAATGTTTCCGACTGCTTTGGGAACAATGAATGTCAAGGAACACACAGCTGGAACGTTTTTAATAGAGTCTCGTATGACACATTGAAAAAAGCTATTGTAAAAATTAGTTGTTCATCAGGTATCGATAATGTAAATTTACAAGTTCTTAAGGATTCATTGGAAGTCACCGGAGAGTATCTACTTGGCATAATTAATGATTCTCTTGAGCAGGGCAAATTCCCTAGTGGTTGGAAGCAATCAATGGTGGTTCCGATACCAAAAGTATCCGGAACAACAAATTCTGAAGAATATAGGCCAATTAATATGTTGCCAATATACGAGAAAGTATTAGAAATCATTGTCAAAGACCAATTGCTGGAGTACTTGAACGAGCATAAAATTATAATAAACGAACAATCAGGATTTAGGCAAAATCATTCGTGTGAAACAGCTTTAAACTTATTATTGTACAAATGGAAGCGAATGATTGAAGAGAAAAAAACTATTGTTGTTCTGTTTTTAGATCTAAAGCGTGCATTTGAAACGATATCGCGTCCGGAAATGTTAAAGACTTTGAATAAATATGGTATGGGAGGAAATGTTCTCAAATGGTTTGAGTCGTATTTATCTGACCGAACACAAGTGTGTCAATACGGAAATTGTATATCTTCGCCAAAATCAGTGTCGCTCGGAGTTCCACAGGGTAGCGTTTTAGGACCGATTCTATTTATTTTATATATAAATGATATGAAGAAAGCCATTAAGCATTGTGATATTAATTTATTTGCAGACGATACGATTATATTTATATTGAAGGAGTTGAAGTAGAAAAAGTAGATGTCTTTAAATACCTTGGAGTCATAATTGAACAGAAATTGACATTCAGTGCACATATCGATAGCGTAATAAAAAAAAGTAGCAAAAAAGTATGGCATGCTAATTCGTTTGAAAAGTCAACTGACGTTTTGGAGCAAAATATTTTTGTATAAAACATTAGTGGCACCACATATTGACTATTGCTCTTCAGTGTTATTCTTAGCAAGTGAAACTCACCTAAAACGATTGCAAAGATTGCAAAATAAATTCATGAGATACATTTTGAACTGCGACAGATATACACCAATTAAAAACATGTTAGAGGTGCTACAATGGCTTTCTGTGAAAGAGCGTATTATTTTCAATGTGATGACTGTGATTTTTAAACTGACAAATGATCTCTTGCCGGAATACTTGACAAATATTATTTTACGAGGACGAAACATTCATGACCATAGAACTAGACGAAGTGATGATTTACGTGTTGTGCCGTTTACAATGACTAGTACTCAAAAAACTATGTATTATAATGGAATAAGAATTTTTAATGAATTACCAGCTGAAACCAAAAATGCAAGATGCGTCACAGAATTTAAAAAAAAAACTGCGCAACGTGGGTTAAATTTAAGTATAGATAAGGAAAATCATAAAATTGTATGTATGAATTACTGTATATTATTATCAGAAGATAAATAAATGGATTATTATTATACTATCATGGTAAAATTTGTTATTTGTGCAAGATACTAGAAAACATTTGTTCTGAAGAATAACAAATTTCGCCATCACATTAAAACATGGAATTATTTAGATATTTGAAAGCTGTATTTAAGGGCCCAATTTTATAAGTCGAATCGATCAAAAACGATTCGGCTGGAGTCACTGTCGACCATAAATTTCGCTCGACTCGGCTCTGTCACTCGAGTTTATCGACAGTTGTCACTCTATGTGAATAGATTACTATGGGAGTCGACGGGTGACATCTGAAATATGCATGGTTACTTTGATCGACAATGACTACAGATGAGTCACATGAAACCGCTCGATTTACAAAATAGACCCCTAAATAACTCATGAGAACGAACTAATATCTAATTTTGCCAGAATAGCTCATTTTACTATTTCTATGAATATCATTGAAGAATTGAAAAACAAAAAGTTAATTTTTCAGTTACGCTAAATTTAGATATTCAAGTCTAACTAAGGGGCCTATTTTATAAATCGAGCAGATTCACTCGTCTGTATTCATTGTCGATCAAAGCAAGCATATTTCAGATGTCACCCGTCGACTCCCATAGTAATCCAGTCACATAGAGTGACAACTGTCGAAAAACTCGAGTGACAGAGCTGAGTCGAGCGAATTTTTCGGTCAGCAGTGACACCAGTCGAGTCATTTTGATCGACTCGACTTATAAAATAGACCCCTAAATGTACCAATATTTGGATCTACACGTGAATAGCTTATTTAGTTATAATGTTGTTATCATTATCTAGATAATAACATATTCTGTTATTTACTATTGTCTATATTGTTGTTATAATTTTGTTATGAGGATGGCAAAATATAATATTATACAGTTTCCATGCCATACAAACTTAGTATTTTTTTTTGTTATTTTAACTCTTATTTCAAACAAACAAATAACAAATTTTAACATTCAAACATTTTATTTTAAGGCGGCATCCACAAATTACGTAACGCTCTAGAGAAAGAGCGGGAGTTGGCTCAAGCGTTACGGCTCATACAAAAATTTAAAAATTTTCTTACAAAAAGCGTTACGGAATGCTTAAATGAGAAAACGTTTGCCTACTATTTGTTCTTTTTAGTGTCATTGAAAACGTGAGTAGAGTGTTTCAGAATCCGAGATGTTTCACCTTAAACATGTTCTACGATTTTGACGCAATCATTACAAACATCATTTTTAATGTGCAACAAAGAAACAAGTTGTCAATCGTTTGTTTTTTCTTTGAGTCGAGTGAAGAATAGGAGTGTTATTTCAAGTGAAAAAATCTAACGACCATCTTGGATTTTGACGCCTTCTTGATTTTGAATAGTAGAATTTTAGCACTCAACGCGTTGCAACGTGTTGAATTTTGAGGCTACTGTTAAAGAATTCCATGCAGAATGAGTCGAAAAAAAAAATCGAGCTCGATAGTCTTCGATTTGGATAAAATTTTGCACTTGATTTTGGTATGATAGAATAAGTGTTTTCCATAGAAAAATTTATCATTTTGACTCAAGAATAACTTTTAAAAATGGCCTATACATATTGGCATGCAACATAGTTGAAAAATAATAACTCCGAAACTGTTGATTTTAGAGGAAAATGTTCTATGAAGAAGTTGTAGTGAACCGTTTGGACCATGAGAAAAAAATATACACTGAAAAAATATTTTGTTTTTTCATGAAAAATTCAAAAACAAAACATAAATTTTGAATTACACAAAAACCCCATTTTTAATATTTTTTGAATTTTTTCATTGAATCTTGATAGTATGCAGATGTTTGGGACAAAATTTCATGATGGAGAAATTTTTAATAAAAAAGTTTTTCTAAGAACAACTGGTCAGGGTTCTGCTAAACCGCACCAAGTGCCATTTTTTTCCCAAATTGAGTTTTTCACACCAAAGGACTTAAATAATCATAACCTCTCTACCATAAAAATATCGAGTGGTTTGAACAATCCTTTGTAATCTTAGATCATAAATTTTGTTTGGAAGGACACGTAAAACTGTAATTTTGTTCAGCCAGAGTGAACCATAAACCAGCGCACGTCATCAGAGGGAATTCATTTTCCATATATAAAGCTATGTTTTTCCAATTTCCTTCTATATTCTTACAATTTGTCCATTCCAAGCAACTCATAGAAACAGAGGCCAGTGAAATTGGGCAGCAATTGATTTATTAAAATTAAATATTGTTTCGGTGGCGTTGATCTATTTTCTTTGAAATTTTATCCAGCCACACCGCACTAAGTACTGTTTATTTGAAAATCACATTTAGACATGAAGTAAAGGCATTTACATACCATAAATACTTGCATCTGCTTGTTATGTAACACGTTTATCAATCCACACAGAAGCCGTAATTAAATAATAACGAAATAATTTAATCTGTTACTGTGTGAACAACTCAGATGGACTTGGTGCGCTTTAGTTGTTAGGAAAATGGCATTTTCGTCATAAAACCCCGTCAGACAAAGTGCACACTACTTGATTCAAGTTTATCATCATTCCTTCAAGCACACTAGATTACCACTCAGAAGGCACGAGTTCGAATCCCGATGAAACTTTTTTTCTGATGTTCTATCTGATGGTGATGGAAATCAAACAACTTTTAGATTCTGTGGTTATTTTTATATTGCAGTAAAACACCAGCAGGTCAATGTACATCTGAAATGATGGTCATTCCTGGTGAACACTTCACGTATTGAACTGTGAAGTTGTTCAGCAAAGGTGCACCAAATGGGAGCAGCTTGGTGCGCTTTAGCAGAGAGAATTCATGGTTTTCTTCGATCATTAGGATTTATGTATGAACAGTGTGCCAATGGAATGTATGGGAAAAATTTTGCCATCGAATTTCAAAAAATGGTAGGGCTCAAAAGTTTTGTCTCCTCGAAAAAAGTCCCCATGCAAAATTTGAGCTCAATCGGACTTCATTAAGTGGACCCCCAAAGCGGTCAAAGTTTGGTGTATTTCGATGGCTTCGTTCGTTTGCCCAGTGCTTTGTGAAGACCCAAGCAGTCCGATTAATTTTCGCGCGCTCGAAGTGTATTTTCGCTGGCTTCGTTCGTTTGCCCAGTGCTTTGCGAAGAATCAAGCTGTCCGATTCATTTTCGCGCGCTCGGAGTGTATTTCGGTGGCTACGTTCGTTTGCCCAGTGCTTTGCAGAGGCCAGAGCAGAGTGCGTGGTCTTTTGATTTGGTTGCGTGTTCCGGTGGGACGCGCAACGGAGTCAAGACCAATCGTGTTCGGTTCGTGTTGATCAAGTGCGAAAAGTTTCGTGTTCAGCCGAGGACGAAGTACTGGTGAGATCGTTTCATGCTTATGAAAATTCATTTTTATCGTTGCTATAAGTAGCTTTTATTCAATTTCAAACAAGCTATGAATGGTTCGTCACTACAAGTGTCGACTTTTTCGCGTTTCATTCAAACTTAATATACCATTATGTTTTCGTCATTGATCAAATAACCTTTGAATAGTTCGACATTATGAATGTCGACGTAGGACATTTTTTTGTTGCAACGTAACTTTTTTTTTTAATTTTATTTTAACTTTCAAACATACTTTGAATGGTTCGTCATTACATGTGTCGACAATACCCTTATTTCTGTTACATACACTTTTAAAATACGCAATCCTTTCTGTCTTCGTCATTACTAAAAATAACCTTTGAATAGTTCGATATTATGAATGTCGACTTTTTTATAATTTCTCTCAATATATTTTTACTGCGATACAAAAATGCAACACTAGTTTTAAGTTTCGTATTTTCCCTCCTAATCCATGGATCGCATCACCGACCAACGGTGACTCCCAGATCTTCTTCCTCCCTCACTAATCAACCTGTCCCGTGATGATTGTGGGTATGCAGAGGTATTTTCGGTCTTTAGAAGCAACGATCATTACACAATAACGTTCCTTACCCTTCCCAACTGACTGTAAGGACTTGGCCGACGCCGTTATTGATCAATAATATGAGAGCTGCTAAAATTGCACTTCGAGAATATGCGGAAAATCCCATCCCTTTTTCATTTGGATTGAAGTGCAATTCTTACCGGTTCGGATCAATCACGGAGTAGCAACCATTGACATGTACAGTCAGTCTATGCTATGCTATGCTATGGTAATCGGACTTCATTAAGTGGACCCCCAAAGCGGTCAAAGTTTGGCTTTTTTGACCCATGAAAAATCTCCAAAGGGGGGAGTACATGAACTTTCCAAAATCGAAATTTTTTTTTTGATGCCAGATGTCTTAGAAATGCATGAAACGTCGAGATCTGGTGTTATCTGAAAAATTTTTTTTTTGAAAAAATCGACCTTTTGGGACTTAAATTTTTGAGTTGGGGGAGTGAATTGAATTTGAAATGAACGATTTGAATTCAATTGCTGAGAAATTCAAGGCAATAGTATTGAAACATATCCTATATGATTGTTGGCCACTGAAAGCATA
Organism: Aedes aegypti; assembly: GCF_002204515.2. NCBI lineage: Eukaryota > Metazoa > Arthropoda > Insecta > Diptera > Culicidae > Aedes > Aedes aegypti. Next base: position 203,099,244 of record NC_035109.1, on the reverse strand, counting down.
TGATATGTGATATTTCATTAGGGTGGTTTATTTACTTTGCATTAGGGTGGTTCTTTTTGTTAAAAAAATAGAATTTTAATTGAATATTGAAGACAATAGTATTGGAACATCTCTCAGCCATTTTCTACATTTAATATGTGGTATTTTATTAGGGTGGTTCACTTATTTTCCATTACGGTGGGCCTTTCTGTCGAAGAATCATAATTTGAATGGGATATTAAAAACAATAGTATTTTATCACCTCTTTCATCATCGTAGGCCATTTCCTTCATTAGATTCGTGATATTTCATTGGGAAGGCTCACTTATATTCCATTACGGTGGTCCTTTAAAAAAAATTGAGTATTTGAATGGAATAGTAAATACAAGAGTAATTAAACATATCCTATGTCATCGTAGGCCACTGCACAGTGGCCGCATCCCATACAAATCCTGACCAAAAGTACAATTCTCACTCAAAACGTTCAAAAATGGTAATTATTCGACAAAACATGATTTTCAGAGGTAATTTGATAGAAATAGTCGCTGAAACAGAAAATCGATATTTCCGGTACATTTGACAGAATTTGTTTAAAATACCACATTTTTGTAATTCAATCAATGAAATCCGTATCCAGATCAAAATCAAATGAAACGTCATTATTTTTATGCCAATTTGAAGTTAAATATCATGGGCAAGCTCGAGGTGGTTTTTGAATCTATTCGGGAACTTATAAAGGTAAAAAATGCTATATTTATATCAAGTATGATGGTCTAATGGGCTGATTCGTATTGTAACTAAAAAATAATTTTTCATATCTTGGCGCAAAAAAGCGCAAGTGAAGCCATAGTACATCGAATATTATGGAACATTTGCCACATATTGAGGGGTAAATGATCATTTTAGAGTGTTTCCCAGATGTCTTGCACTACCTTTGAAAAAAATCCTTATTTTTGAAGAAGCTCTATGTTATACACTTCTTGACGTTCTCAAATGGTAAACATGTCAAATATGGTTTGAAATATCCCCAAAACAAAGCTTAAGGTATATTCTTTCGAATGAGACCGGTTGAGAAAGGTTTGGTCTTGATTTAGTACAGAAACTGCAATTTCTATAGAACAACATTCACGAAATTTGAAAAATTCAAAAGAGTCAATTTCAGCTGACATCTCTTCAGGACACATGCTGTGAAAAATCGAAATATACACCAATCAATCTGAAACTTTGGGGAATTGTTATTCGATACTGAAGAAATCAAGAAAAAATATTCGAGAAGAAATTTGCAAACTTCATTTTTTTGACTTTTGGCCAGCTTTGGGCCACTGTGCACTGTTAACGTATAATATGTGATATTTCATTGGGGCTATTGTCCTCAGTTTTGCATAAGGGTGATAATTTAATTTGTAAAATATTCTCTACAGATCTAACAAATCAACTTTGTTTTTATAGTTTTGAATCATGATTCTTCATTGGTATGCGACTCTTCGTTAAGCTATTTTCATTAAGGGTTTCTTTTGAATAGTTAAAATAAAACGTTCCAATAACAATCATCAGTGAATTCAGTGAAGCACAACTCTAACTGCCATAATCAAAATACAGAGAGAAAAGGAATGAAATAATTTTTGACGTATTCAAATTATGACAATAGCTTGATGGGCGACGATGAAGGGCAACAAAAGTGTTTAGTTTATATTTTCAAAAGAGATTCTCAGCCTTGGGCTCCTTCATTCACGAAACAAAAGTACGTTGCCTTCTGCTTGCTATAGTACACGCGATTCGGTTGTGACAACGTAGGCAATTCCAGTTTTGACAATCAGTTCTCGTTTATTCTTCAAAGATGTAACAAAGTTCCTTCTAGAAATTTCGTCGGAATTTCATATGGATTTTTTCGTTGGAGTTTTCAACGGAATTTTCTTTGGAGTTTCCTTTGGAATTTTAATCGGAATTTCCTTCGAAATTCCTTTTAAAATTTTTTATTGGACTTTTCTACGAAATTTCCTTTTTTTTTTTCTACGGAATTTTTATCAAAATCGGAAATTTATCCTGAATTTGCTTCGGAATATCCTGTGGAATTTTCTTCGGTATCTTTAGAAGTGCCCTTTTGAATTTTCTGTGACATTTCCTTCGAAATTTCCTATGAAGTGTCCTCCGGAATTTCATTCTGAACTTTTTATTGGAATTTTCTTCGAAATTTACTTCGGAGTTTCTTTTTGAGTTTCCTTCGAAATTTGCTTTGGAGTTTCCTTCCGAATTTCTTCTAGAGTTTGTTTCGGAATTTCCTGTGTTATTATCTTTGGAGCTCCCTTCAGAATTGTATTTGAAATATTATTTGGAATTTCTTTCAAAGCATTGGAATTTACTTTGGAATTTCCTTCGAAATTTTCTTTGGAGCTTTCTTCGGAATTTCATTTGGGATTTCTTTTGGACCTTTGAAATTTACTGCGGAATATTCTTAGAAATTTCCTTAACAATTTTCTTTGGAATTTCTACAGAGTTTTCTTTTTTCATTGCAATTTGCTTCGGGATTTGTTTTGGAATTTTCTTTGGAATTTCCTTAGAAATTCCCTTTTGAATATGCTTTGGATATTTTTCAGAATTGTCGTCGGAATGTCCTTTGGAATGTGCTTCAGAATTTCTTTTACAATTTTATTCATTTTTTTTTATTTTTTTTTCGGGATTTCCCTTGTATTTTCGAAAGTTTTTATCGAAGTTTCCTTTGGAATTTCTTTTGGAGCTGTGATCTTTTCTTCGAAATTTCCTTAGAAATTCCTTTTTGAATTTTATTCGTAATTTGCTTTGAATTTTTTTATGGAATTTCCTATGGAGTTTTCGGAAATTCCTTTGGAATTTTCCACGGATTTATCTTCGGAATTTCCTTTGGATTTTTTTTCGGAATTTCCTTTGGAATTTTCTACGCAATTTCCGTCAGAATTTCCTCTGAAATTTGCTTCGGAAATTCCGTTGGATTTTTTTTTTAGTTTCCTTCGGAATTAACTTTGGAATTTCCGTCGAAATTTCCTTAGGAGTATCCTTTAAAATTCCTTTGCATTTTTTTTTTGAGGCTACTTATCAAATTTTCTTCAGAATTTTCTTAGGAATTCCTTTATTACTTTCTTCAAAATTCTCTTTGAAATGTCTTTCGGAATTTCGTTTGAAGTTTACTTCCAAATTTGTTATAGAGTTTCCTCGGAATTTCCTTTGGAATTTCCTATGGAGATTTCGAAATTTTATTTAGAAGTGTTGATTGGAATTTTTACGGAATTTTCCCTTTGGACTTTTTTACGTAATTTTCATCGGAATTTCCGTTGAATTTTCGCGGAATTTACTTTGGAATTTCCTTCGTATTGTTTTTTTCGGAATTTTCTTAGGAGTATCCTTAAAAATTCCTTTGTATTCTTCGGAACTTCATATCTCATTTACTTCAGAATTTCCTTTGGAATTTCTTCATGAATTTCTTTCAGTAAGTTGCTTCAGGATGTTATTTTGGATTTCTTTGGAATTACTTTCGGAATTTCCTTCTTCAGTTCTTCAAAATTTTCTTCGGCGTTTCCTTTGGAATTTCTTTTGGAATTTCTTCTGGAATTGCCTTCGGAATTTCCTTTGGAATTCGCTTCGGAAGTTCCTTTGAAATTTCTTATGGAATTTCCTTAAGAGCTGGCTTCGGAATTTCATTTGGAATTTTCTGCGCAATTTTCGTCCAAGTTTTCTTTGGAATTTGCTTCGGAACATCCTTCAAAAATCCATTCGGATTTATTTTTCAGGAATTTCTTTTTGAATTTGCTTTGGAATTTCTTTCGGGATTTGCTTTGGAATTTCGTTTGGAATTTTTTTTGGAGCTACCTTCGGGATTTGATTTGGAATTTTCTACGTTATTTTCGTCGAAATTTACTTTGCAATTTGCTTCGGAATTTCTTCTGGAGTTTTCTTCGGAATTCCTTTTGGAGCTTCATGCTAATTTGATTCGGAATTTCATTTGGAATTTCTTTTGAAGCTTTGAAATTATTTCGGAATTTTCTTCGGAAGTACCTCTATAATTTTCGTTTCCTCTGGAATTATCTTCGGTATTTCCTTCGGAATTTTCTCTGGAATTTCCTTCGGTATTTCCTTCGGAATTTTCTCTGCAATTTCCTTCGGAATATCCTCTGGAATTACCTTCGGAATTTCCTCTGGAATTTCCTTCGCAATTTCCTCTGGAATTTCATTCGGAATTTACTTTGGAATTTCCTTCCGTATTTCCCCTAGAATATTCTTCGAAATTATCTCTGGAATTTCCTTTGGAATTTCCTCTGGGATTTCTTTCGGGATTTTTTCTGGAATTTCCTTCAGAATTTTCTCTAGAATTTCTTTCGGAATTTCCTGTGGAATTTCCTTCGGAATATCCTCTAGAATTTCCTGCGAAATTTCCTCTGGAATTTCCTGAGAAATTTCGTCTGGAATTTCCTTCGGAACTTTCTCTGGAATTTCATTCGGAATTTCCACTGGAATTTCCTTCGTAATTCCCTCTGGAATTTCCTTCGGAATTTCCACTGGAATTTCCTTCGTAATTCCCTCTGGAATTTCCGTGGAATTTCCTTTGGAATTTCCTTCGGTATTTCCTCTAGAATTTCCTTCAGAATTTTCTGTAGAATTTCTTTCGGAATTCGCAAAACTAAATTGGAAAGGTCACTGAGGCTCAATGCTTGATCTCTGAGATGAGTGCATCTGAAATAACGAAGTAGCTAGCGGACTTTGTATGAGACGAGGACTCCGAACTGGTTCAGCTTAGTGAAGTGTTGCATTCCGAATGAAAATCACGCAAAACTTTTCAAAAGGACCTTTCTAACAATGAGAGGCTTTCTAGAAAACTCTTTTGTTGTTAACTAAGTTAGCTTTACATTTTTCGTCGAACATTACGCAAATATTATGTAGTAGTCCACACCATAATCTTTCGGTCTGTAGATATTAAGGTTGAAATTTTTACAATGATACCATAATTAAGGAAAGTGGACGAGACTTTTTCGAGAAATCATGGTTTCAAACTATACGAAAAATGATGCACCCTAATGGAAAATAAGAGAAACTCCCTGATGAAATATGTTAACAGTATCCTACGATGATGTCGCATATCAAATGGAACTAGAGGCGCATGAATTCAGAGGAATTTAAAGCCTCTCTAAACAAAAATGAAGACAATGGCCTACGATTATAAAAAAGGTGTTAAAATACTATTGTGCTAAAATAAGGGATCAAATTCAAAATTTCTTGTTTTTTTTTTAATTTTCGACAAACACCAATGGAAAATAAGTGAGCCACCCTAATAAAATATCACGAATCTAATGAAGGAAATGCCCTACGATGATGGAAGAGGTGATAAAATACTATTGTTTTTAATATCCCATTCAAATTATGATTTTTCGGCAGAAAGGCCCACCGTAATGGAAAATAAGTGAACCACCCTAATAAAATACCACATATTAATTGTAGAAAATGGCTTACGATAATGTGATGTTCCAATACTATTGTCTTCAATATTCAATTAAAATTCTATTTTTTTTTTAACAAAAAGGACCACCCTAATGAAATATCACATATCATATGCTTTCAGTGGCCAACAATCATATAGGATATGTTTCAATACTATTGCCTTGAATTTCTCAGCAATTGAATTCAAATCGTTCATTTCAAATTCAATTCACTCCCCCAACTCAAAAATTTACTAAGTCCCAAAAGGTCGATTTTTTCAAAAAAAAAATTTTCAAATGACACCAGATCTCGACGTTTCATGCATTTCTAAGACATCTGGCATCAAAAAAAAAGTTTCGATTTCGGAAATTTCATGTACCACCCAAAGGGGGGAGATTTTTCATGGGTCAAAAAAGCCAAACTTTGACCGCTTTGGGTGTCCACTTAATGAAGTCCGATTGAGCTCAAATTTTGCATGGGGACTTTTTTCGAGGAGACAAAACTTTTGAGCCCTACCATTTTTTGAAATTCGAAAAATCGATTTTCATTGGCACCCTAATGTCCATGGAAGAATCACCAGATAAAAAAACATCGGATTGAATGCTTTCTCAAAACACACGTCATGATGTGGAATGTGCTTACAGTCATGAGACACCCAGATGATCATCTCTTGGGTAATGTGGAAATGGAATCCGATGGAAATGATTCGAGATGTTCCAGAACAACCTGATTCAAGACGAATCTAGCTAATCTGTTATATGGGAGATCCAGAATGACGAAACAAATTTTTCATGCAACTTCTGTAAGCGTTAACCGCAGATCTAAAATACAGAGCCAAACTCTCTCTGTATTTTCCCAATAAGCAGATGAAGAAGACGATAATTGCTGATGGTTTTTATATGAAAATCTTGCTTTCGCGTTGAAAAGTCTTACAAGCAAGTACTCCTTAAGTCAATTCTACCAGTTATCGAAAAACGCAAAAATAAGTTTTAGTTCGATATTCCTGAGAATCATTACAAAATTTAAAAAAATGTAGAATGAATTTTATTTTATTTTATTTCTTGTTCCTCATTTATTTTTGTTCCCCTCGTACCTCCCAAATGTTTAACTACGGACATAAAAGAATTTTTTTTTTTTTTTTTTTTTTTTTTTTTTTTTTTTTTTTTTTTTTTTTTTTTTTTTTTTTTTTTTTTTTTTTTAATTTCTTAATTAGTATCATTCCAAACATTACATTCATTTCTTATATCTAGGTGTTCTGTGTTATTAGACAACACTATCATCCTAATTTGGTAAAACAAATTTAAGATTTTATTAACATTTTGTTAACAACATATAACATTTCATTTGCCGTAGCAGTTCAGATTTTTTACAGGTGAGTTGCTTTCACCTGCTTATAAGAGAAAAAAAAACGCTTTAAATATACTTAACCTAACTTAACCTAAACATATAATGCATTAATCGTGGCAATAGAAGATTGTAACGATTTTTGCCTGAAATTATTTATTATTTTATTTGACATTTGTTCCAATGTTTCAACATTGGATATTCTATGTAACTCATTGGTACTATACCAGGGAGGAAGCCTCAGAATCATTTTCAAAATTTTATTTTGAATTCTCTGCAGAGCTTTCTTCCTGGTATTACAACAGCTAGTCCATATTGGTACAGCATACAACATGGCTGGCCTGAAAATTTGTTTGAATATCAAAAGCTTGTTCTTAAGACAAAGTTTTGATTTTCTATTAATAAGGGGATAAAGACATTTTACATATTTATTACATTTGGCTTGAATGCCCTCAATGTGATTTTTGAAAGTTAAATTCTTATCAAGCATGAGCCCTAGATACTTAACTTCATCTGACAAATTTATTGGAATCCCTCTCATCGTGAACATAAAAGAAGATTAATACACTGGTCCCACAGTTATGAATCATTTAAGGCTCTGTTCAAAATTGAATAATTATAGAGAGCAAAATGATCAATATTTTTTTTATGAAATCAAGACCGAATGGTAAAGTGAGATATATGCCTGCAGTTCATGCACAATGTTGCCATTAAAATTGTTGAAAACATTTGAAATTGTCACTTATTTGAACATTGTCTTAAAACACAATTTATGAATCGGCAAAAAAATTGTCCACAAATATGAATCAATATGAACACGATTTATGAATCAGTTGTTTTCTTTCAATTATTTTGTAATAAAATGCTATATAGTTCATATTTCTATTAGAACACTCCCAGACAACCAGAAGTCGCATAGCAGTATGCGAACAAAGTCGTTTATTTGTACAAACTGCTTCACTTCCGCACTACATGGTGGATGAAATCGTTTGATTGATGAGTTTTCTCGCACAAAACGCTATTTTATGAGTTAATACGTACATTCCGTTTCGTCCCGTATACTTTTACGAAGTAAGTCGGATCAATCCGTAGCAGCTGTCAAATTAACTTTGTTATCACAAATTAAGTCGCATAAGAGTACAAACTAATTCGCAAGAAAATCTACACACTCGCACTGCATGTTATGTTTCATCATATAACATATGTACATATATTGCCTCCACTTTTGTACGCATTAGGCCTTTTGGCGACATCTTATACGTGAAACTTTGCACATATAAACATCGCATAACGCAAAAGGTGATTTGGTTATACGTACATTCTGGTTGTCTGGGTGGGCTGCCTCAGACAACGATTATTATATACGGGGGTGGCACATTACGCACGTGAAAAAATCGACTACATGAATGTAAACGATACTCCATGACCTCTGATTTTTTTATATTTTAAGAGTGTTAATACCTTTTACTTCTCCATGTGTCCAATAGAAGAGCCAACAGTTTAGCCTGGGAGTTAAAAATGACAAACAATTGGCATTGATATCAATCAGGGAGGTTACAAACCAGTTCTTTTCTTTCCCACTCGTTGCTTTCCGTCCTTCGTCAGAAGCAATACCCCTTTTTTAATGCAAAATTAAGAACAACCTATCAGATGTAACTAAAAAATTCTTTACATTTTTACATCTATACTGTTTCTTTTTATTCCTCACAAATTTAGATTTTTTTATTTATCCATAAATTATTCAACATTATAATCTTTGAGGCCTTACATAATCAACGTCCAAAATTTCCACAAAAAAAAAAGAAATTTTTGGAGTTTATGAACGGTTTCAAACCACTTTTGCTCTCCCGTAACAAAATTTCACATTGAAAATTATTTAAAACTTAGGAACATTTTTTGAAATACTGAGAACTAGTAGTTTGAACGCTGATTCATAAATTGTGAATGGTGTGTATATTTCCCACAATTTATTGATCAAGTATTTTACTCAAAAATCTCAGCCAAATCCGTATAAATATGCATTTATCTTCCATAGCTATGTTTATTGAATCTGTAAATGTTGTCTGAAGCCCAATCTCTCACAAAAAATCGTCAAACAAACTTTAAAACGTCGTTTCTAGCTAAGTGTCAATAGGCACACGGCTTACAAAGTTGGTTAAAAGTTCAGCCCGAATAGCTACAAAAATAATTTAGTAATATTGTTGGTTCATACCGCGATCAAGAGCTATTTTACTGAGATAAAAAGCCTTGAAATGACTGAAAACTATGTGTTGCTTATCAGTAAAACTGATTCTGTGATGTTTTTTGATAAGTTTGATTATAATTCTGTCTTTTGAAATCAGCTGATTCATAAATTGTGGGTGATTCAACTGCGTGGGGTGACTGTATGTGTATAAGTCTTACCTAAAATGAAAATCTGTAATGCATCGTAATTGAAAATACATAATTATGTGTGATATTCACTAATTTAAAAATATTTTCGAAACAACGTGAATACATGACATTTACAATGCCGTAAACAAGTGTGTATTAAATACATTCGGTATATAGACAAAAGGTTGTAAGACAAAACGTCGAAAGGACAAAAGGTCGAAAGACAAAAGGTTGAAATGACAAAAGGTCGAAAATTATTTACTTGGTGGGTTTGGACGAAGATTTTCGACCTTTTGTCCCTTCTTTTTTGTTCTTCGACCTTTTATCCTTAAGATCTTTTGTCTTTCAACCTTCTGTCCTTTCGACCTTTTGTCATAGATTCAATACAGTCAAACCTCCATGAGTCGATATCTGAAGGGACCAAAGCTGTTTGAGCGGATCATCATAGTTATCATGAAATGGTTTTGGTATGGTTCCATGAGTCAATATTAAGACATAGAACATCGACTCATGGAGGTTTCACTGTATAATTGATTTCCCTTTACTTCGTTACACATCAGTGAATAACTAGTAGTATCGAGAGACCTTATGTAGTACTAGAAGTGATACCCATTCTGAGCCCGACCACTATACAGACTTCGATGTGACTGTTATGCGAATATTTTCAAGATGGGACAACACAAGTGGGGTTTGTTTTTATTCAAGTTAGGAACAAAGGCTACCTTTTTAGCAGTTTTTATCGATCTTCTGACGATGTTGGGGCCTTCCTTAGCCGAGTGGTTGGAGTCCGCGGCTACAAAGCAACGCCATGCTGAAGGTGTCTGCGTTCGAGTCCCGGTCGGTCCAGGATCTTTTCGTAAAGGAAATTTCCTTGACTTCCCTGGGCATAGAGTATCATCGTACCTGCCACGAGATATACGAATGCGAAAATGGCAACTTTGGCAAAGAAAGCTCTCAGTTAATAACTGTGGAAGTGCTCATAAGAACACTAATCTGAGAAGCCGGCTCTGTCCCAGTGGAGACGTTAATGCCAAGAAGAAGAAGACGATGTTGAGTTGATTTATGCAAAAAATACAAATCGGTCAAAAGTCGACATGGGACTGTTATGCGATTATGGGCAGTGTAGCAGTAGACGATAAACAGACTCTCATTATGTGTTGCGAATCATGATTGTTACAGAGAGCGACAAGTATGAGAGATACTCTAATTTGTCTCAGAATTCAACCCCTGCTGACGAAAGACTTCGGCTAAATTGAAAACGGCCGCGATTTTTTTAGACTCAAATAATCCTTTCTCTATAGGATGCCACTAAGTTTGCTATGTTTTCCGTGGGAAATATGAGAAATATTACGCGAAGAAAGATTTTTGAAAAATTGTCATTTTTGCTTAGTGTTTAGCTAGATGGCGTACGAGAGATCCACTAATTCAAGTAAGCGAAACGACCCTTCTCTAGTTATAGCATGTACTACCAATTAGGAACATAAACGATGCGATCAGGCCGTCATCGGCACGCCTGATTTCAGCGAGGATTGCTCATACAGTATAAAAAAAATGTTTAAGCTTACCACTTTACTATCTGTTTTACTTGTGAAATCGATCAACGTCAACATATGTCGACATTATTTATATCACTTTCGTGGCACTCGAATAATTGATCCGTAAAACTCAAAGAACTAGTCAAATCATTTAGGGAAGAAAAATATTTAGCGTAGCTCGACGTCGACATTGTTTATCAAAGTCTGATTCATGACATACTTGATTAACATTGCGATATTGAAAGCTGTTGAAATATTAGCAAAAATAGATGATTTTTTATTGTTCATTCTTTTGAGAAGTTCTGTTGTTTAAACTCAATAAGAATTGGTATTTTTCGGATTTTAAATAAACTTTTTTCCGCATCTGTGTTATATGTATATACATTTATTTATTGTTCTGTATTTTTGTCCTTTATACTAGTCAACATGGTATTGCACTACGCTCATGATCACTTTGAACTATATACGCATAAGAAATTAACGATCAAACACAACAATTACTCATTCTACCCCAGTAATATAATTTTCGAATACTGAACAGTTTTTTTTTCTTCTACCATTTATATCTATGTATCATCGGTTTCCTGTAGACGGCTATGGCATACTTTGCAGATGCGAACCGGCATACGAATTCTCAGCTGGAATATGGTTGAGTCCAGATGGCAACACTTTCCGCAAAATTCGTGTCCACAGTTGCGGCAAACGTTCTTCCGTTCGTATCGACTGAAACTGTACGTACATAGATTATTATCTATTAACTACTATGGAAAATATTTGTTTTACCGAACGTGGCATCCATTACAACGTTCACTAGTTCCTTGCTTTGTCCAATTGTCCGATAGCACCTTACCGGGTTGATCAGCGACACTCCAAGAGAAAATCCTGCCCCTCGCATCACCTGTTACCGATCATGAATGGTTATAAGTTTGAAGTTTAGAAATTGTTTTTTCATCAAAAATTACCGACAAAAACCGTCCGATGGTCGTTGGATATGGCTAACGACGTAATACTGGCTGGCTCCACATTGTCCTTCAGATCATAAGCAGTGTGCATACTGAGCTTGGTGCGGAATATCAATTGACGATGCCATCGGAGACCTTTCCTTGGCTTTTGCGAGTCCTCTTTGCTCAGAAACTGTCCGTTGACGTTCGAGTCGAACTTATCTAAATGGCGGTCAATGGAGATGGCCTTAACATTCGCAGTAATTTTGCTTGATGGTTGTATAGAAGTTTTGTGCGAGTCCTCTGTGTTGCTCATTGATGGTTTATTACTGTCATGTAATGTGTACTGTTCATATATGCTACTAGTGGAGGATGATCTAACGACAGCGCCTATTGAATTAAATGTAAATCTTTCTAAATATTGATGATGCAGGGAGGGTATACTCAAATTTACAATGTAGCATAACATTTCACAAAAATTAAAACAAAATTTAAAAATAAGGACGAGATCACTAAATGGAGTAACATTGATTAGACAAATCAACTTGATGCAATAAGGATCTGATATAAGAATAAACCAATAAACATTTATATCAAGAAAAAATATTATAAGAAATCTCACTAAATATGGTAATTATGATACTTATTATCAAAACCATTGTTATCTCACTTGGATATGCTTTATTCTATCTATTGGAATTGTTCAGTAGAACCAAAATCAATTCTAGACCAAAACGGAAAAGTTTGGAAGTTTGTACAGGTACACTACGCGCTAAAAGTGTGGAATCGCTTCACCGAGTATTGCAAAACGAGTGCTCGAATATTGCAACACCCCAATAAGATTGCAAAAATAGTCAATTCTCGATTACTTTTTCAAATCGACGTAAGTAACTTTTATACGGGTTTGAGAAAATTAATTAGGAAAAATCACAATCTATCTTCTAAAACTGTTTTAAAATGAATCACCTTTTTAACATTTTTTTGCCGTGTACATCGCTCAAAGTTTACATACACTCAGCTCACGTTCAAAAACTAGGTAGTTTCTATTATTTCCCACAAAAATAATTGTAAGAAAATGATAAGCCGTTTCATTCAGTTACTTTCGACGTTTTTCTACCAGTGTAAAATCGGCTCAAGTAGTGTTTTGTTTTGATTCGTGGTTAAGTCACTTTGTCTCTCCATACAGCGAGGCGGCGAAAGTAGTGGTTAGGTTGCGAAAGTTGAAAATGTTACTTTCGTCGTTTTGTAAATCCGGAAATTAAACGTTCTAAAAGTGATAAGTTGAGTTGGTACAGAGCGGTACGTGTAGAATTCCGCCTGCTTAACACGTAGGATCGATAAAGTAAGTTTGTATACTTTTTTCACTTGAGTCTGTATGAATAAGTTTTCGAGAATTGGCAAAGAACGCTCTCAGTTAACGTGGGAACTGAGAAACTGTGGGAACGTGATGCTACGAAGAACGAAGAAAAAATCATTCCTTACTTTTGACGGTAGTGTATAATGTTAATAGTTTTAAAGTATTCCTTATATCGGACAGTCCTCTTGTCAAAATAATAAAAAGAGATCAAGCAAGCATTTTTACATCCATAATTCATGCCTTCGCAACACAATAATAATCCAATATTTTCAAAATTTATATAAAATGCTCATATCTTAAAAAAAAAAACAAATAAGAGCGCTTACCTAAATCTACAGAAGTAAAGCATTCTCCATCTGAACCTCGGTCATCGCCAAACTCCTCCTCATACAGATGGCTGTCACTGCAACTTTGTCGTTCCGTTGGTATTTGCACGTGATCCAGTGACCACATCTTTAAAAAATCCAATTTGTTCATAAAATGAAAAACGCATAGTAAGATCAACAAATCAATTGGATCGGTTTTTTTTTTAATCTTACCCTCACAACACCGTCGGTTGAACCCGTTATGATTACATTATCGTTATCCCACTCGTTTTTGTGTGAAAATGTCACGCACAAAATCTGCTGCATTCGATCGGCGCAGCCGATACTCGTGTTCACCTTCGCAAGACAGTCTCCGTTGATGGACCACACGTACAACCACGTTGCCGAACATGTTGCGATATCACCCTGTAAGTTGATATAAAAGGTGTTAGACGTATCGCTTTTTTTCTTAAGGTAAATTAGTTAATAGTAAATCATTACTTGTTTAAATGCATCAAAGCGACATGGAATTGATCATTTTTGCATCTGGAGAGTCGCAATTTCTTCAATAGAGTTTTAAAGCCCTGTTCCAATTTCAGTACCAAACGCTCGAGTTTGGGCCAGAATTACATGTTTACTCAATTTTTAAATGCTTTTCATTAATATACGGTCAAAAACATTTTTTACAGGTTTTTGAGATTTTGTCTCACTCCTTGCTTTAAAATCATAGTTTGAGTGTATTTCATTTACCGTGTTTCTTCTGATAGGAACAACCCCGATGTTAAAAATTGGGCCCCTGTGGCGTTTTTGTCGACTAAGTGAACGACAAACACGATCAAAAGTGTCAAGGTTCAAATTTGGACAGATTTCTTAAATTGAATTTTCAATATGATATAGCCGTTATTTGAGCGGGAAAATTTGCCAAAGTAGTAGCAAAAATACGCTCTGTCGTGTTATTTAATAAAAACAAGTTTTTTATCCAACATTTTAGGACCCTATTTAGGCTCATGACATTCTTCTTTCTGGCGTTACGTCCCAACTGGGACAAAGCCTGCTTCTCAGATTAGTGTTCTTATGAGCACTTCCACAGTTATTAACTGAGAGCTTTATTTGCCGATTGACCATTTTTGCATGTGTATATCGTGCGGCAGGTACGAAGATACTCTATGCCCTGGGAATCGAGAAAATTTCCTTTACGAAAAGATCCTCGACCAGCGGGATTCGAACCCACGACCCTCAGCATGGTCATGCTGAATAGCTGCGCGTTTACCGCTACGGTTATCTGGGCCCATGACCAGTTTTCATGTCATTAAGGCTCATGACATGTGAGATTTAATAAACTATATCTGAGCTGTACTTCTCACCAAGGGTAAGCATTGTCATATGAATTCATTACGCAACTGATTCACACAATGCTAGATTTACATGAAACTGATTCCAGTTGCGTAATGGATCATTTCACAATGATTCTAGGAAATCGCAAAATAACGTGTTGTATTCATCTCGTTGTGATTTCCAGAGGTGTACCAGTAGGGCCTTCCTTAGCCGAGTGGTTAGAGCCCGCGGCTACAAAGGAAACCAATCTGAAGGTGTCTAGATTCGATTGCCGGTCGGTCCAGGATCTTTTCGTGATGGAAATTTGCTTAACTTACCTGGACATAGAGCATCATCGTACCTTTAGCAAAGAAAATCTCAGTTAGTAACTGTGGAAGTGCTCATTGAACAGATGAGAGGCAGGCTCTGTCCCAGTGAGGACGTAATGCCAAGAAAAAGAATCAGTCTGCTACCTTTTCAAATGTCCGGCCGATATGTTCATATCATCCGCGAAGCAAACAAAATGACTGGAATTGTTCAATATTGTACCCAGGCTCTTCGCAGAGCACCTTTGAACGCAGTATTGAAAAACTAGTTGGTATGTGACAAGAGGCTCAAAGACAACATTTTTGTGATATGTTTTGATTTTTCTTATAACTTTTCTTTTTCTTCCCTCTCCAATTAACTCCACTTAACTAACGCTTACAGTTATACACCATCCGTATTCAGACAGACAGATATAGAAAGAGAGACATGATGATAGATGACGGCTTTTACATATTCACGACAGGATTCAAACGTACTGGAATATTTGCCTGAAATCTGCACACTAATTTGCACATCAACCATCATGAGCTTTCCGAGAAAGCTGCACTCGTCCATGACTCGTCGAATTTATCCAATAACATTTATTCTGCAATAATAACTAACAAGGTGCAAAATGATTAGTTTTTTCCAAAGCCTTGCCGAGTTGCGTACAACATTGTTTGCAATTTCGTAAAACGCCCTTTGAGAATATCCGAAATTATGTAGGGTTGCGTAGAATATATATTTGCACATTCTGGATATCATTGTGTTTATTATTTATTATTATCAAATGCGTTATAAATTCTTGCGTGTGTCGCTGTCACAACCGCCTGTCCTCTTCGTAATGCTTTTTGTATCAAATTTTTGTATGATAATAAGACGGATATGCATGATGAGATACCGTGTGAAATACCTATTGTTTTCTGATTCGTTTGTATATCAATTATCTTATGGTAACAAATTTTAGCGAAATCTATTGAATCTAAATTTATTAATGTCATATTTTACATTTTCCAGATTTTCTCCGCTGAACCATATTATTACAAGGTAAGTCCACACGTCACAACATACCAACGAGCTCACTTTAAGGTCGCCAGGTCCTCTTCCACTGCGTACAGCCAGTGTAATTGTTGTCTTCCACGAAGTCGTCGGCCTCTACCTGATTCCCTGCTGAATATTATTTTCGCAATTCTTTCTTCTGACAATTGCACTATGTGACCAGCACACTGAAGTCTGCCGTATTTTACACGCTCAATAATATTCGTATACAACTCGTGAATCATGCGTCTATTGTCGTGGTATTGTGCGCAGCACTTTACGCTCAAAAACACCGAAGGCTTTCCGGTTTGGCTCTTACATTGTCCACGCTTCCTGCCCGTAGAGAGCCACCAGAAAAATCAATGTTTTACACAGGGCGATTGTGCTTGTTACGTAGTCCGTAAAAGGTCCTATTTACAGCCGCAACGCGTCTTCATTTCGTTGTCACATGTCACAAGTGTTCTAAGCTAAACAAATTCTCCTACAACTTCAAATACTACATCAGCATCTACATCACCTAGCTTACCTCTATCTCTTCCTGCAATTATGTACTTAAAGAATTGAAAAATAATGATCATAAAATCAAACGTATGATGATAGTTTTTCTGCACGCTAGATCTCCTAATAGCACCCTCGAGTGCAATGTTGAACAGTAAATAGCCATACCTTCAGCATTACTCGGTGGATCGACTGGTAAAGCTTCTCACCTCCGTGCTTGAGAAGCTCGACCGAGATCGCGTCCTTACCATCAGCCTTACAATTCTTCAGCTCACTGCTAGCCTTTTTATCCTCTAATATGGTCTGTGGGTCCACAGTTTGGTCGTCATTATCCTGTTTCTCGCGACATTTACATTTTCACCGTTCACCAATTGCTGAAAGTATTCCTTCCACTTGGCAGCCACCGCAGTTTTATCGGTCAGCAAATTCCCTTCTCGATCATTGCACATGGCGGGCACTGGTGCGTGTGCCTTTGACCTTTGCACAAAATCTCCGTATGTCGTTCCACTTCATGCTATCTTGAGCTTTTCTTTGGCTCTCGCTGCCCTGTACCACCGGCCACCGGGTAACGGCCACAAACGACTTGCGCATTTGCGTCGCCGACGACCATCTTGACACCTTGCTGTGGACACTCTCCGTAAACTTATCTAGGTTCTCATGGAGCTTATTCTTCATGTCGTCGGGCTTATCGTTCATTGGCATTTATTTGCAGGCTGTAGTCGAAAAATTTGTCCTTCATTCTCATCGCACAGATTCGGTCACTCACCGATTTCCACCGAATAACTCGCATCATTTGCTTCATTTGAAACCACTATGAGCCAACACCGGGGCCTTCCTTAGCCTAGTGGTTAGAGTCCGCGGCTACAAAGCAAAGCCATGCTGAAGGTGTCTGGGTTCGATTCCCGGTCGGTCCAGTATCTTTTCGTAATTGAAATTTCCTTCACTTCCCTGGGCATAGAGTATCATCGTGCCTGCCACACGATATACGAATGCGAAAAATGGTAACTTTGGCAAAGAAAGCTCTCAGTTAACAACTGTGGAAGTGCTCACACTAAGCTGAGAAGCAGGCTCTGTCCCAGTGGGGACGTAATGCCAAGAAGCTGTAGTAGATTTGGTACTTTAATGAAGTGTTGGTGATAGGCTCCACCGCTCGGAATTCTCCGTTCTCCGGTTTTCGGCCAGCGTATTTCCTGGATAGCTGCCACGTTCACGAACCGGAGCCCCACACGCGTGGATTTATTTAAAGTCCTAACGTTCCCAGATCCGACTTTCCAATCGTTATCCTTTATTCGTTGCCGGGTCTGTTGCCGTTAAATCTACTTTTACTTTATAGGTTGAAGAAGAGTTTTCGATAGGCCATCTAACCAGGATTGAGCTACCTACATCATGCTAGAGGGGTTGACTCCTCGGTGCTGACACGATACACGATGATAGCATGATGACCACAGAGTTGGTCTAATGGCTACCGCTTCTGCTTCGTAAGCAGAAGGTCATGGGTGGGTTCAATCCCTAGCCCGTCTCTTTCATCGTACTTTGCAGTTATATCTTACACTTGCTTCTATCTTCCACTCCTAATCTTTCACAGTTCAAAGCATTTACTAGATCCAGAGACGGACAAAACATCCGTTTTCCTGTGCTTCCATTCTTCAATAATGATGCAGCCTTTCCATTCTGATTTCCAGCCTGAGTCTGTTAACCAAACAGCAAGCCTCTCTGCCATAAAATTATTCCTTCCCGCCAGTTTAAAACATCATCAATTCCTCCCCCTTCCCTCATTGGTCTGCATTCTCACGTGGCAGGCGCCATTGTTGCCTAAAAATGGAAGATCACCAGCACTTAGCACTGAGGGTGTGGTTCCTTGTGTAAGTGCAGCGGATCTGGCGATACTGGAGTGGCAACCACGAGCGGCCAATCAAGCTCAAGCTCAACATGATGACCACGGTCATAGCCATCATAATCATCCATCTTTATCAGCTTTGGACCTGTAGCTCTGCTGCTCTTTCGGGCATGCTACTATGGTGAGCCGTCATAGGCTAGCGGTGTAGGTAACGGTTAGAATTCCGCCTCTTCTCCAACGGACAAACCCGAAATTAATTGTCTCAAGGTAGCATTTCGGTTTCTGATTTATGTTTTTTTCACTGAACAATTGCAACAATTGATGGGTTGATGGTATGTTCAAAACTGCAACTATGATTGAAGCGGCTCAAGTTGATGTGAACTCTATTTACAAAATTGTTATTGGAATAAACTTCTGAACATCTTTATTTGGAATGTTCATTCTTTAAATAATGAGGAGCCTTTGAGTTTTAACAGTTAGTAACGAATATCTTTATCAGCAGAGCTGGAACACTAAATACTAGAGATGGTCGGGTCTCGGGTTTTCAAACCCGAAACCCGACCCGAACCCGAACCCGACGGGTTCGGGTCGGGTTCGGGTTCGAAAATTTTATTTTTTTCGGGTTCGGGTTCGGGTCGGGTTTGAAGGCTACAAAATTATCGGGTACGGGTCGGGTTCGGGCTTGAAAAAAGTCGGGTTTAGTCGGGTTTGAGTCTGGTTTGGTGAGAATGGTGAAACGAGTAACAACCTAAAAGCTTCCCAATGCATCAGAAATGATAAATTTATAATCTTTTAAAACTCGGGTCCTATTCGGGTTTTTCTTAGAATTTGTTTCGGGTTTCGGGTCGGGTTCGGGTTTGAACAGCGGAAATTTTTCGGGTTCGGGTCGGGTCCGGGTTTGCTTTTCAATTACAGTCTCGGGTTCGGGTCGGGTCCGGGTTTTAAGAAATAAAATAAGTCGGGTACGGGTCGGGTTCGGGTTTGAAAAATGTGAAACCCGACCATCTCTACTAAATACATAAAGTGGATACTTACTGTCAATTCATTGATGCTAACAGCAGCCACGACTCCGACGTGGTTCAAAAGCTGACGGACATATTTATATCTCGACATGTCCCAAATGATAGCCGATTTGTCTTTCGAACCCGAAACAATAATGTTATACGCCGTGCTAGCCGCCAATGACGTAACCGCATCCGTGTGCCCGTGAAGGGTGTGTTTCACATACAATTGTTTATGCTTAAAATCTATATCACAGACAGTTAGAATAGAATTAGTGCCTGCCATAATTATTGTTTTAGCATTTGGGCAAACACATGCGAGAATTTCGCCCGAATCCGGGGCTACGTTCTCGCAAACGAAGAGTGCACGGTCTGAATCATAAATGCCGACTCGAATGGAATGATCTGCGTAGCCCCACGCAATGTAGCGATTGTAGCTGGGAGGCATTAGAATTTTATTCTGCTCAACTGCTAGTACCAACTTCTCCATTTGTATTATATGTCCTACTGGTCCTTTAACCTCTGAAAAATTAAACAATTCATAAGTATATGATATGTCGAACCACTGGCTTGATGATTGCACCTTTGATTGGTTGAGAGCTCGGCTTCAAGTTTTCGAGGTTGTGGAAAAACAATTTATCCGTATAGCTTACAGATTGTTGCAGAACCAGACTGGAATCTATCATGGTATTCTTTGAAGACTGTGCCCTTTTTGCTGGATGGGCTTTCCGGAATAATTGCTTTGGAATTTGTCCGAAATTGTTGATGAATCCGATGGTGGCATTCTTTTTTAGCGGATCCTCGATACTGAAATAATTGAATGTGTTACTTCTTATGGAGGAATGGGTGTTCTGTGTTATGTAGTCTTACTTGTAGATGTCAACGTTGCCTTCGTAGAATAGATGATGGAATACATTGCAAGCCTCTACTGCTGCATGACCTCGTTGTCTGTATCCAAATATCAAATCAATCCACTAAAAAAAGAAGAAATATAATAAGACCAAATATTCCCACCAATAGCCTCTCGAGATTAATACCAAATGTAAATGGCGACTAACGTAATCGCTTTCCAAAGCTTCACGATGTATCCTAATGAACTCCCTAGGATTATCCTTTGCCCAAGGTGGCAGAACAATATGATTCAAAATCTCCCCATTCTGCTTCATCCCAAAATCAAAGTTGTTATCGTTTATCAGAAACTCTGGGAGATAGAAGAACTCCGGTATGAGTTCTTTCACGTCAGCCATATTGTGTTTGGAAGCCGAGTGCCATGCCTCTTTGATACTATGGAACATACGATCGGCAAGATCGAAGTGTCCTCCTTGAAGTCGCAAAAAGTGCTGCGTAAATGGCTCTAGACGTACCAGATACGAACAAACGATCATTGCCGAACTGTAGTGCGTTCCGTAGAAATATGGTGGAGTTTCACCATGTGGATCGTCCCATTCTTTGTAACGCTTCTCGAATTGTTCCAGACGATCTTTTGATTGAGCACCCATTGGTTTCGAAAAGTCGCGGAACGATTTGGGATTGCTCAAGTCCAGTCTTTCGGAATCGTAGTCCGCCAAAATCCACGGAAATACGGGATACTGCATCAAATCGTTGTAGGAACGCCCGGCCAAGGTGTTCAAATGCATTAAATACTGGAAGTTCGAAATTTCTCCTCGCTGAAAAAAATGATAGTGGTATGCAACATCACGGTAACGAGTAAGGTGTGCTGTTGCAAGTACTTACCACCCAACGCTGGGTTACAGACGTTTCCCCGATCAAGCTGCTAAATATACCCGAAGACTGTTCCACGTTAGCCGACCTGCTTTGGCCAGCCACTGATTGTTGTGCATTATCGGCAATGGAAGTTGCGACAGACATGAGCCTCTGGTAAACCTTGTTTCTCACTTTCCTAGGGAAGCTTAGCAAGAAATTCCTGCCATCTCCGGAGAACACTTCCAGTGCTATTGGTTGCAGAAGGTACCTTCGTTTATGGACCTCTCTTATTTCTTCGTATGCAAATTTGGAATTCTGCCTTATTTCATGAGCGCTGGAATATGAGTGAATTGTTAATTAGTCTTACAATAACAACATTTACCGCTCCTCACATTCTTGTATTGCCTGGATTTGGTAGAATGGGCTCGTAGCTTCCGGGTGGTACCGAATCAATATCACGAATCTCCCGATTTTTCATCAGCGTAAATCCATCGATAATGTAGCAGTGCTCTCTGCCAAACAGAAGCAACCCTTCGAATGTGTCCAAACCTTGTATTCTTGCACATCGGAATATATGCGATATCTGAAAGATGTGTGCGATGTATTAGACCATCCCCAAAAATTATACGTTATCAACAATGTTCGGCGCCAACGTGCACCTCGGTATAACCTAGAGGTGCTAATCCATTGAATACGCGCAGCAATTTGAAGATACGGTGCAGGAGAACGGTGAGCTTGAGAGAGCCCCTCTCGAGGACTGCTAGAGTACATTGAGAACATCCATCAACGATTCATCTGAGAGCAACGTCGGGTTACGTGGAACGAAATTCGGCGAGAAGTTCCGGCAGATTCTAAAGAAGAATGCAGGATGGGCGGTCATGCTGCAGCGAGGGACCCAACAAAACATAAAACGATAAAGACAGAAACAGCATACCAGAGAAAAAAAAGTTGCCTGGATTGAGCAGTTTGGATTTCGAAAAATTCGAACAATGCTATAGAGGGCTGAGAAAGCATTAGAGAGCGTAGAGAGTTCTTCACAGCTATCGTGACCACGGCGTTACTGTGCCGTGGTTACAATAAATGTGAAGAACGCGTTCAACAGCGCCAGCTGGGGGCAGGTTCCGACTACTTGTGTCAGATTTTGAAGAGCTGCTTCCTAAACCTAGTACTGAGTGAGGTATGAAACCGACACCTATCCGAAGGAACTGAGAATAACTTCTGGAGTCCCACAAGGTTTCATACTAGGGCCAACACTGTGGAACGCCATGTACCACGTAAACCTATCGCTGGAGATATCCAAGGGAGTTAAGATCGTTCGCTGATGACATTGTCTTAATGGTAGGAGGAAGTAGAATTGATGGCAATGGTCGGAGATTGGATGGAGGGAGTCAAGTTGAAGCTAGCCCAACACACAACTGAGGTGCTATTAGTTAGCAACCGCAATGTAGTCATGCACGTCGAGATTACTGTCGGGAGGCATGACATAGCATCACAGTGAACGCTGAAACACCTGGGTGTAATGCTAGACGATCGGCTAAACTTCAACAGCCACGTTGATTATGATTGCGCGAAGGCGGCGAATGCGAGAAATGCGCTCACAAGAATTATGCCCGACATAGGTGGTCCTAGAAGCAGTAAGAGACGTCTTCTGGCTGGAGTATTAACATCGTTGTCACCGTATCTTAGGTGCCTTGGGCACGGCGCTGCAGACCAAGCGAAATCGGAAAAAAGTTAAACAGCGCGTTCCGACTCATTATCATGCGATTGTTAAGCGCGTACAGAACTCTATCATCGGAAGCGGCATTGATGATCACTAGGATGATCCTGAACTGCGTCATCCTGTTCGAAGACATCGACTGCTATCAGCGAAGAGAAACCAGGCAGGCGAGAAAGTTGGCAAGAATTCGTTCGCTGGTTAAGAGGCAGCACGAATGGGATGCCTCCGAGAAAGCAAGTTGGACCCACAGAATTTATCGATCTGGGTAAACAGCGAGCACGGAGAAGTAAACTTCCATCTGACACAGTTCGTGTCAGGTCACGGCTGCTTCAAGCAGTATCCGTTTTGCTTCGGCCACGCGTTTTTATCATTTTTTCCTGTTTGTCGATAGCCTGAGGTTCAACATAGAACGAAATACGGTGGCGGCTGCTTTCGGTGAGTACTTCAGCGTGGAAGAAGTGGTACACGGATCCTGATCTTTGAAATATGGTGACCAATATGGTGAGGCAAATTATGTTTGGCTTACAGATCAACTGATGAGCAAAGTAGCGAAACGAGTCGCAAAGAGCAGCGCTTGACATTGGGTTGTCGAGACGCCGAACCGTCGGATCGACCTCGGCACTCGACAAATCAGTTTGTTGAAGAGGGAACATAAAGGAGACCATCGGGCGCGATCGGAGTAGGCTAGATCCTCCGTCGGGGACTAGGCGGAGTAGAACGAGTGTAACGTAGTATCGGTAATAAGTCGTCGAGGCGCCTGCAAATCGGAAGTCACCCTGCGGATTGCAGATCCGACCCTGACACTTGGCCGACCACCATCGAGTCGAAGTAAGCTAGATCACCTGCTCTGGGGATTAGCTGAGTAAATCATGAAACAGCACCGGTAAATGGTCGTTGAGGCGCCCTCGGACCGACCTCGGCATCTGCTCGGCCAGCTTCGGAGGGCTAGTTGAGAAGATGGCGTAGTTGCACCATGATCGTTGAGTCGCCTTTGAACCGGAAGCTTCTTTTCGCCGGAATCACAGAACCGACCTCGGCATCAGCCCGGATAGCATCGGTTCGGGAGATCTTCCGCCATCGGGGACATCTTCGTCGGAGCAGGATATATACTCCGTCGGGGGCTATTCTGAGTAGTACGAGCGTATCACCGACTTGAGTCGTTGAAGCGCCAGTGAACAAGAAGCTATCCTACAATCGGAATCACCAGAACGAATAGAGCAAGAGGTGACGAAAAGGCGTAGAGGCATCTAGAAAGTTTCTAGCTTTGTTAGAAGTGCAAAAATTCTATTAAAAAAAGGCTTAGACGACGTTTCACCTTCGAGCGCTTGCAAGAAATACTAAACGAGACAGAGAGACCAAAGTGCATGTTATGCACTTGACTGGACGACCGTCATAGGGGTGGCTTAAGATACACTTTCTACAAAAGGACGAAAGCAGGCCAACCATTAAGAAACCGCACAGTATATGTGTTGTGGCAGTAAATGACAGAACGAAACGAAAAGCGAAGAAGAGATCGGCAGTGCGTCGTGCTGGTCATCGCTGCAGTATTTCACAGAATGCAATCGTTCCTCGACTGTCTGTGCTAGATTTTGAAGTCTTCTAGTGAACTCTGTTTGAATCTTACGAACTTTTTTATATAGCATACCTTTTCTTTTTCTTCAAGTAAACGTAGAAGCGTTTGATTGTCTGGAGTTGCTGATAATTCTTCGTCATCGTCCTCCACGTCATAGTTTTGATCGTTATCGTTGTTAGTCCTACAATAAAAATATTGGCATTGGCAATTAAAGTTTTCATCACAACTGGAAGGAATCCGTACTTGTTCTCTAAATTCGATCGACTAGAATTAGCTATGCTTGAAGATTGCGTTAGTTGAGTTTTAGCGCCAGACTCTTGTTCCATTTGAAGAGATTGAACTTTAGGCATTAGTTGAATACTGTTGAAGTACTTTTTGCTGTCCAGACTTGATGCCACTTTATACTTCAATTGACGCTGTAATTTTAAAGAATAAATGATTTACTGAAAAAATATTTAAACGCACAATAGATTAATTCTTACACTTGCTTGATCGGTCAGCTCCAACTCGGGCCGATATGGGTAGTGAACATAGAAAAGATCGTTCTTCATCATCTTCTTTCGCATGCGATGTGGTCCTTCTGTAGTATCTAATATCCACTTTGTGTAGTTTATTGTCCCCTTTGGACCCCAAAGTCCCCTTTCCCTAAATAGTTCGGCTTCCGATTGTAGCCACTCTTGATACACGTACCGTTGAGTATGCTGCGCCATGTGATTATGCTGAGAACATCGCAATTCCCAGAACTCCTTAACCTGGCACAAATTGACTAGATTTAGTTGGTACATTGTTTCCGTGTCGATTTCCGATTTTCCCTTATTTTGCTCATCTTTTTTCACTTTTGTGCGACTGGCAAGCCTGGTAAGATTTCCTGTAACTTTTTGTATTTTAGACTGGATGTTATTATGTAGCTCCCATGGTATTCGATCCTGAGCGCGTTTCTCTCCATCTACGTAGCTTAGCCAGAGCTTTGTAGCCGAATCAAGGATCTGTTCTCTTGTAATTGTCATGTCGGGTGCTTTTGTGTTATTTATTGGAGGTGTTAAGCTAATTTTGAACACCTCTTCGATTGCTGGCTTCTTACATACATACAGCTCTTCCCACACTCGAGACGCAGCATTACCAATTAAATTTGTGCCTTGATGATGATTGAGTGAATCTTCCCCGGCCTCTTTTGAGTCATTGACGGTGTTGATGTGCCAAGTAGTTGTGCGATCAGCATCTTTCGTGTCTTTAATATCTAGCAAAATACGTTCTTTTGCTGTAAGCTGCATCAGGCAGAACGTTAGACATCCTATGAACTCCGGTTCATGATTTCCAGCTCCGAAGATCATTAGTCTGTTTGTGGTCAACTTATGAAGCGCTTCCATAACCATCATTTGATCTGGAACGGTGTCTGTAGGACGAGACAGAAGATACAGGATACAACGATTCAATGAATGATATAGATTGTCCAACGATATTGCACTTGACCGTCTTCTGGCCTGTGTTATCAATTTTATGATGAATTCAAAAATTTCATGCGGGTCTTTGTTCAGACTTCCTTGCCATAGTTTGTCCACAATTCTAGCTGTAAGATAAAACACATTCGGTGCTATGTTCTGCACATGACTTTGCAGTAAAGGGACTATGGGAAGAGCAGCCTGTTCTCCAACCAAAATGTCTGCAGCAAGCAAATGATCCATCAGGGTAGTTATGATTTCCGTCAAAAACTCGCATCTTGCGTCAAATGAACTATTTTCGGGGTGAGCATCCAGAATACAGTCAACGACTGGTGTGCATTTTCCACTGTATGCCAAGCTTAGCGAATCAACGGCGACCACGCGAAGGAAATCGACGACAAACTTGCGTACCGGATGTTCCGTCAACTTTTGGCCTTCCTTTTCGGCAAACCGTTTCTCCAAATCTTGGTAGCACACCAACTCTCCGGAAGGGGACGAAAGGCTGTTCGTCTCGGAATCGGACGACTTGATTCGATAAGGGAACATTACTCCTATCAATGAAGTGATCACTTCCGCCGACATAACGACGGGCATGAAATCTGGCAAGTTGTGATACAAAGAGAAGAGCACTTGCACCAGCGTATTGGGATGATTATGAAGCCATTCGGCATTGTTCGTTGTGTGAACTATTTTCCTGATGATGTTCAGTAATATACACACGGCCTCTGGACAGAGTGACATCTTCGATGTGGAAGAACCTGGAACAATAATGCATAGGATAATAAACACATACGTAACACAGCAGATGAACATTCACTTACCACCAAGCATTCCTGACACTGGAGCGCCCCACAAAAATGTCCAGATTCGATCTAGATCTACATTGATGTGCTCTGTGCCTAGCAGCTTCACAGGCTGACCCATTATCAAGGCCGTCAACAGAAAGTATATCTCGGGGATGCTGATGTGGTGCTGTAGCAGCCACTGTAGATAAGTGAAACAAGAACAGTTCATAAATTGTGATTTAGATTCGTCGCCAGGTTTTGCCAAGGTAGACGCAACCAAGTCCTGGGGCTTTTTCAAGTTTGTCGCGGCTGTTGCGGTTTGAGTCGCCGACAGTAACAGCATATCCTTGTTTTGCGAGACGACTTCAGTGTTCTTCATATATCCACCGTTCATGCTGCCCTCGCGGAAACGTCCAATAATGGTGTCGTTAGCGCACAGAACCACCATTATTCTCATAGCCCATATCACCGTGGTACTGTTAAGATGCGGCTGCATAAACATCATTAGCCAGTCCAACCCAAGTACTTTGGATATTTCCTCCGATAACACTGCATTGACCGTATTTTTCGCCGTAAATAACATACTATGCAAAAGGCATAGACCTTTGTTACGAAGAGCAATCTTTCTGATTGTCGGATTGTTTCTGTACAAATCAGGATCGTGAATTGCAGTGTTGCCATCATTGGTGTAGTCAGCGAGATTGATGGATTTTTCCTTTTCATCTCCAGGCTATAATATGAGTTATTGATGAAACATATTTTGAAGTGGGATTAAAAATCTACTGTTTATACTAACCTGTGGAATGTGATAAATCAAACTTTGTCCAAACAGCAGCAAATCCGATATACGAGGCTGATGGCCTAACAATATTTCCAATAAGTTGTACAGAACCTCGCGCGTATTGTGGTCGTATACATCTTCAACAATGTGTAATAGTTTTGATATGCACTGAAAGAAGATGTGAATTAAACAGACACATAATGAAATCTTGTGACTCGCGGTTAACATAATGATTGTGCAGATTATGTCGTCGTTGCTGAGAAAGTGGCGAAAAGATGAAAGACTAGCGAGCGTCAGGCCGCTATCGGAGCTGACTGGATCCGCCATCGGTGACTAGGCCGAGTAGAGCGAATGTTACGTAGAAGCGGTAATATGTCATCGGGGCACTTGTAAATCGGAAGTTTTCCTACACACAGGACTGACTTCGTCACCTGACCAACCTGTAACGAATTACCGATTTCGATAGTACTTCTATCGTCGGGGAAGTTTTTCATCGGTGTTGGCTGGGTCCGATCATGTGGGACCGACCTTGATCTACCCGGATTGCATTGAATCAGGAAACCTTTAATCGCTGGGAAATTACTTCTTGCAGTAGGATAGATCCCCATAGGATTCCAGAGTACGAACAATGCGTATCGAGATCAGTTTCTTCGAGAAATTATTCGCCGGAGTAGGTTGATTTCAACATTAGGGTCTACGCCGAGTAGCATCGCTCGTGTTACCATTGGCTCTTGGTCGCCAATGATCCGGAAGATATTCGTAGCCGACTTTAGCGAAGAGAGCCAGAAGTAACGAAAAGGCATAGATGTATTTACAAGCCACCCGAAATAATACATTGAGATAGTTTCGGGAGGATTCTGAGGCTGTGACTCCTGCCAATCAAAAGTGGCGTGATGCAGAGTTGTTTCCTTCCTATTGGAAAGCTCCCACCGGCCAAAGAATAAGAGTGACCTACGACTGATTGATTGCACCGCCTTAAAAATGTTGCCATTCCTAGTACCTGCTTCAATAGCATATTCATCAGTACCTATCGGTATACACCAGGAAGTCGCGACAACGAACAGAATAATGAACGGAAGTTTTCCGACATGGTCGATTTCAGAAGCTATCCGTCAACACTTGCCACGACAAAGATATTATTGGGACAAAATTTGAAACAGCGGCAGATTTGTTCACTCGCCTGAAATGCGAAGCAACAAGAGTGGGACTGGTGGTGAATGCGTCGAAAACAAAGTACATGCTGGTTGGCGGAACTGAGCGCGGCAGGGCCCGTCTAGGAAGCAGTGTCACGATCGACGGAGATACCTTCGAGGTGGTGGTTCGAGTTCGTCTATCTCGGATCCTTGCTGACAGCTGACAACAACGATAGTCAAGGAATACGAAGGCGCATCATCTGTGGAAGTCTTGCCTACTATGGGCTCCAGAAGCAACTGCGGTC
This sequence comes from Aedes aegypti, assembly GCF_002204515.2. Lineage (NCBI taxonomy): Eukaryota > Metazoa > Arthropoda > Insecta > Diptera > Culicidae > Aedes > Aedes aegypti. Next base: position 203,070,537 of record NC_035109.1, on the reverse strand, counting down.
ATAAAAAATCTCCCCCGCACAAAATGCACGATGTACAAGCGCTTATAAGACTGGTAGTCCTCTACGGGCATGAAACATGGACTATGCTCGCGGAGGATTTGCAAGCTCTTAAAGTTTTCGAACGCCAGGTGCTTAGAACGATCCTCGGCGATGAGAACGGTGTGTGGCGGCGAAGAATAAACCACGAACTTGCCAAACTCTACGGTGAACCCAGTATCGTGAAGGTGGCTAAAGCTGAAAGGATACGCTGGACGTGTTGCAAGAATGCCGAACAACAGCCTTGAAATGATGGTGTTCGCTTCGAATCCGGTTGGAACAAGTAGCGTGGGATACGGCAAGCTAAGTGGATTGACTAGGTGTACCAGGACCTGGAGAGCGTTGGTCGCAGTCGAGAATTGAGAGAAGCGGCCATGCACCGAGTGAATTGGCGAAACATTGTTGGCGAGGTTTTATCAAGTTAATTGACGTAGCACCAAATAAATAAAAGAAAATATAATAATCTTTTTCTAAAAAAAAGCCTTATAAAGATATTATTATTATATATATTACATTATTTATCGGGCGAACGTGAGATGAACGAAAGGTAGAAGTAACACTTCAATGAACACCTGAATGGTGTTGAGAGTGCAGGCGCTGAGGGTGTAGCCAACGAATGAAATGTGCACAATTTAGCGGACGATGGAAACGAACCAAATTCTACTTTGACGAGAGTCAGAAATGACATTAACAGTTTAAAAGTCATGAAAGAATTAAGAAGGATGGCATCGAAGGTAAACTGATGGTCCGGAGAAACTGGTCTTTTGTCCGCGGAGAGCTCTGTGTAAAAGCCGAAAAGCGATTCATAACAGGTTCAGTAAAATTGCTTGCTTTGGATATGATAGAAACATTGTCTGCCGAACATTTGAAATCGTTGAAGATCCTTACACCCACCTGAAACGTGATGCAGTTAACGTCAAATTAACTATGAGTACGCAAAATAAAAGTGCTAGAATAGTATAGGGTGCCGTCCATATACAAATGTTCACCTCGACCCTTAAACATTATGAGTCATGTTCAAAACTTACCTGCATATCTCGCATTATGCGAATATTCGTTCGTTTTTCGCTGGATTCCGATATCAGCTCCAGTAGATGCTCCAACAAAGACTTCAAAATATCATTTGGTGCTCCAAGCCAGATCTCAAAATCGCACAGCAAATCCTGTAATAGAGCAAATCTTAGTGCTGAGGTTCTTTTCAGTCATGTTACAGCTCATACTTGGAAGGACATAACGTTCGGAATTGCCGATGTTTCTTGGCCACTGTTAACCGTACCAACTAAGTTGAACGTCAGATGAAGAATGTGTGAGTTGAGCAGATGCTTTTTTCTTTTGAATATCATTGCTAAAGTTTGATAGTATCGTTTCCGATCCATTTCATTTTGCGTCGATTTGTTGGATTTTATTACACAAGTCAAGGCCTTGACCCCTGCGTACAGACTTTCGACGTTCTGTGACATGGCAATAATTCCAAGTAGTACACTGCATCCTCCCACGGTGTAAATGATTGCTGATACTGGATTTGGACTGAAACAACGGATGCCCAGATATCCGATCATGACGCCACCCAAAGTCCGAGCTGGTCCTGCAAGATGACCAGCCGAATTGTGCAAGATCTTTATCGGAGTAGCGTTGTCGTGTGAGTTCATTCCCAACTGCTTGGCAATCGATTTGCAATCCACTCTGCTGTACACTTTTCTGATTTTCGATAACGTTAGATTGGAGACGGCCCTTGCGTTCATGCCAAAAATCACACGTTCTTCGGGCACTATTGGGCTGATTGTGTCCTCGGAAATTTTCTCAGCGTGTGGCGCTTGTAGCGACCCTAGGTAATGAGGACCCAGGGCATAAATTTTGTTCACTGTTGTGTTGTTGAAAACCTGTAATAAGAGAAAAAAAATATTACTATGTGTACATAAATTAACTATTGTCGTGGTTGAGAACCACTAGTTACCGAAACCCATAAACATGAACAAACTCAAAGGCTATCCGCCTCAAACTAATCAATGCACTCGAAAAGTGCAAGAGAGTGAAATTACATCCATATGCGACAATTGTAGCTCATCGTTAGTTGCTATCTATCCATCCTCCCTCTGCCCCGCGTGCGGTCCAAATCCAAGCGCATTCGAGCTGAAAGGTTTCAAATTGCGCAACCGGGTAGGTCCGAAAATGCAAATGTGCGCCGAAATTAACTGACTCATGATTTTACATTTTTGGAGGCCACTCCAGCTGTCTCGCTTTATCATACGTAGCTATTCGAATGACTTAATTGTAACCGAACTATATAAACTGTCGAAGCACAAATAGAGAAGACAACCTTTGACTGGAACAGTCCTTCGATCTGAACAGAAGTTTACTTTTCGCAGCCCTTCTCGATTCAGATACCGATCTGATGAAAAGAAAGCCTTTCTCCATATCAATGAACCACGGCCCATACTACACTATTTTGATTATTCAATCACGGAGAAGTAAAGCTAAAAAACTTTAAATTTATTTCACAAATTTCATAAAAAATCGGCCATTTATGACACCTTTTATAGGTATAGGAAATAAATTTTGAAGTTAATACGATTGGTTGGTCTTCCAATTATTGGGTAAGACATCCCCTCTGATCGCTCACCCTTTTCTAAGTAACGGAAAAAAGCGTGAACACCTAACGAATAAATTCTGAATTAGATTTTTCACCTCCAGATAGCCCTCAAACTGCTGAATATCTTTGCTAAAAACATCAACCTTCTAGTTGATCTTGAGCAAGAGAAGATATAAGATTTCTTTTTACTAGCGCCACCAAGCGGATGAATTTCCAATCAGACTTCAGTGCCAGATAATTCTTGATCTGATGAACAGCTTTGCCAAAGACACCAACCTTCTAGCTCATTTGGATGTTGAGATATCTGTTTGAAGCCAATTTTAAACCCCTTTTGTCCACGCTTTTTCAGTTACCTAGAAAACGCGGAGAAATCAGAGGGATGACCTAAGGATTGTAAGACCAACTAACCAAATGTACTTCAAAATTTATTACAAATTAGACGCTCGTTGATATATTTGCTAATTACCCTGTCTACCGGAGAGGCCCTTACCAAGCAGAAGTGGTAGATATTATACCACCAAGCCCCTGCATCGCAGTTGTGGAAAAAAAATTGGACAGTTACATATCAGATGATACGAAGATCAATAATCGGATTTACAATTATCACATACAAAGGAGTCGGGTAAACAAACAACTGTCAAACCGTACCTACTAGCTATCGGATCGCTCTTAAATTTTCAACAATTATCGATTGTTTAGTCAATCACTCTCGCGTTACGTTGTGAAAGTGGCATCCAGAAAACTGGACAATGCCGGGGCAAATGAAGGTGGATCGTCCGGTTCTTCCTACGTGATGATTCGCCGTAATTACAAAGTACCCGCGCGCGACATAACCTCGGACACTCAAGGTGCAAAACGGCAAAAAACGGATACCTCACACCGTCACCCGGAATGCTTCTCCCAACCAGTAGCAAACGTTCCAATTTCAAACGAGTTCAGCCTGTTAGATGGAACCACCGACATGGAATCGCAGGAGCTGCCAACAAATTCGGGAAACAGTTCTCAATCACAAGGAAAAAGGAGACGATTTCCTCCTATTTCTATTGTCAACAAGGGCACCAAGGAAGTTCGCGAACTACTCAACATCGGCAATATTCCCCAGCATGTGTATCACATGAAGGCGATTAAGTCCGGCGTTCAACTATCCATCAGTGGTAACCAAGAGGGTCAAATCCACCATCCGAAAATCATCTCAACGCTAAAGGAATCTAGCGTCGAATTTTTCACCTACACTGCAGCAGAAAACCAACCAGTGAAGATAATTTTGTCCGGCCTTCCGGATTACACCACTCAGCAGCTGAAGGAAGAACTCGAAGCAAACAACGTGTATGCCAAAGATATCAAAACCTTCTGGCAAAAGAAAATTGGTCCCGAAGTTAGTACGCTTTACCTGCTGTACTTCGAAAAAGGCAAGGTCAGGCTGTCGGAGCTACAAAGGGTGAAAACACTATTTAGTATCGTTGTCAAGTGGAGATACTTCACTCGAAAAACTTCCGATGCAGTGCAATGTTTCCGATGTCAACGTTTCGGACACGGAATGCAAAACTGTCATGTCTCTCCACTCTGTGTCAAGTGCGGGGAAAAACACCTCTCAGCCTCATGCTCGCTTCCTGTAAAAGCAGATTTAAGCAAGGTAGATCCAGCTGCCACTCGTTCGAAAATACGTTGCGCAAATTGCAGTGGCAACCACACCGCTAACTATCTCGGTTGTGTCGCTAGAAAAAACTATCTTCAACGCCGTGAAGCAACGAAGAACAATCAGCATCAGCGCAAACCCAGCAAACAAACTTTAGTACCTACGTCTGCGAACTGGCCATCGCTGAATGGAGAGTCGACCAGTGAACCAACAAGATTGCTCCATCAAAATCCTCGACCGTTCCGTTCCTACTCGGAAGTGCTAACAAGCTCCGAAAATGAAGCGTCAGCAGCACACACTAACGATCTCTTCACTCTCACTGAGTTCATGTGCTTAGCTAGAGACTTGTTCGCTCGTCTAAAAGGATGTCGCAACAAAGAACAGCAATTTATGGCTCTCTCGGAGCTGATGGTCAAGTATGTGTATCATGTCTAATTTACAAACCTTACGAGTGGTCAACTGGAACAGCAGGTCTGTAGCAAACAAGAAAATAGAGTTCTTCGATTTCCTCGATCGGTTCCATATCGATGTTGGTATCGTCACCGAGACCTGGCTACGCCCTACGTCGTCGTTTTTCCACACAAGGTACAACTGCATTCGACTCGATCGACGCTCCAGCGAAAACGAGCGAGGGGGAGGTGTACTAATCGCCGTCCGGCGAGATATCAAGTTTGTCGCGCTAAATATAACCACAAAATCTGTGGAATGTACCGGCATCTCCATACCTACGGAAAACGGAATCAACGTTCGCTTCATTGCGGCCTATTTTGCGGGAGTAAGAACATCGACCGATTGGAACCAATACCGCATCGACTTGAGGAACATGATGAAGAGTAACGAGCCGTTGTTTGTGGTTGGTGATTTGAATGCAAGACACCGGAAATGGAATTGCATAAAGGCTAACAAAGCAGGAAACATTCTTCAAAGCGTGGTAGCGCAGTGTAACTTTCATATACATTATCCAGACACGTTCACTTTTCACCCTACCGGTCGAGGCAGACCATCAACTCTAGATCTTGTCGTGTCCAATAATATGGTTAACATGACCAAACCAATAGCTCACAACGAGTTGTCATCTGACCATCTGCCAGTCACATTCGATATTCACCTCAACACCGAGCCAACTGAATCCGTGAACTCAATACGGTGCTACAAACGTGCTGACTGGTCAAAGTTTCAACGCGTAGTTAATTCGAAGTTGGACCTGCTAGACCCGTCCTATGCTGCTCTAAATAGCGAAGCTGACATCGACCGAGCGATAGATCAGCTTACACAAACACTTTTGGAAGCTGAGAACGTTGCAGTTCCCCAAGTTAACATCCGCGCTTATGACACACCGACTGTTCCTGAGAGCACTCGATTGCTTATCGCACTACGAAACCGCCGGCGTCGCCAGTGGATGCGGACAAGAGATCCCATCTACAAGCAAATTGTGCATTCGCTCAACTCTAGAATCGCTGAGGAATGTAACCAGGTTCGATTCCGCAAATTCAGAGAAACTCTCCAAACGATGGAACATGGAAGCAATCAACTGTGGAAAATAACTAAAGCATTGCGGAACAACTGTAAGTACAGCCCGCCACTCCGTGATAATTCAACAATTGTTGCATCTCCAGCACTGAAGGCTAAAGTGCTTGCTGATAGTTTCTCCAAATTCCATTCGAACTCAATGGAAAGTGATCCGCAAACCACAGAAGACGTTAATCGAACTCTGGAATTCCTAGACCAAGCTGATCCTGCTCCCGACAATTCCTGGCTTGTTCGTCCAAAGGACGTACAAAGGCAAATTCGCAACCTAAAAAACAAGAAAGCCCCAGGTCAAGATCAGATAAGAAATGTTATGCTGAAAAATCTTCCTCGGAAAGGCATTGCCCTATTGGCTAGACTGTTCTCGGCATGCCTGAAATTATGTTACTTCCCATCTCGTTGGAAGCACGCCGTTATTATTGCCATCCCGAAGCCTAACAAAGATGCGACACTTCCCACAAACTATCGTCCGATCAGTCTCCTTTCCTGTCTCAGCAAACTTCTGGAACGATTTATTCTGATTCGCATCGAGGCACATTTAGATGTCTCTAGGATTATACCAAACGAGCAATTTGGATTTAAAAAAGGGCACTCTACGTGTCATCAATTGGTGCGACTAGTTAAGCAGGTTCGATCTGGTTTCACTCAAGGTAAATCATCTGGAATGATACTCCTTGACGTGGAAAAAGCATACGACTCTGTGTGGCAGGCAGCTATCCTCCACAAAATGAATCGAGGCAATTTCCCTATCGCTACTACCAAAATAGTACGTTCGTTTCTCAAAGACCGATCGTTTCATGTTGCTGTCGATGGTGAGGTTTCTGAAAGGAAACAAATACCCTACGGCGTGCCTCAAGGAGCAGTACTTAGTCCGATTCTATATAACATATTCACAGCGGATATGGTTATGATAGCGGATGTCCAGTATTATCTGTTTGCCGACGACACAGGCTTTGTGGCATCTCATCGAGACGCTTCAGTAGTGGTGGAAAAACTGCAACAAGCTCAACAGTCACTGGAAGCGTACCAGCGGCAGTGGAAAATTAAAGCCAATGCTAGCAAAACTCAGGCCATATTTTTCTCGAGGAAACGCAGTCCTCGAAACCTTCCGCAACGCGAAATCAGAGCCAATGGACAGTCTGTTCCCTGGTCAGAAGTTGTTCAGTACCTCGGTGCTTCGCTGGACCGAAAATTGACCTTTGCTCAACATGTCTCCAACAGTCTAAAAAAGTGTGACAAGCTAACAAAAGCCTTGTATTCACTGGTCAACCGACGATCTGCCCTCGATGTTCGTACTAAGCTACTTCTGTACAAAACTGTGTTTCGACCAACTTTAACCTACGCTTTCCAAGCATGGCACACCTGTTCCCAATCTCATCGCACAAAGATTCAACGGAAACAGAATCGAGTTCTCAAAATGATGATGAACTTGGACTATTTGCACCCCACTGATGATCTGCATGAGCAAGCTGGTATTGAACTAATCGACGATTGGTTCCAACGGCTTCTTCCCAAATTCCTCATCGGTTGCAGAACCTCGGAAAACCCCTTGCTAGAAGAACTAGTAGAGTAGAGCTGTGATATTGTTTTTTTACTATTAGATCCATTCTTTTTTTTCCTCTAACTGTCACTCACCTATTGCAATTACGAAGGTTTTTTCTTTCTAAATTTTCCTTCCTAAAGATTGACTACCATTAAGGAACTTAAATGTCAGTATATTTTGCTTAGTTCTACGTCACTGCTGTTAGGTCAACCCATCTCAGTCAAAAACTAAATGTAACATGAATTGTAAACTGTCTAAGATCTCAATAAAACTATAAGTAAGTAAGAAAATACAAAGGAGTCGGTACGCTAAATATTTACCATGTCATAGTTCAGTCGACAGTGGCCATTCAACACATTCATTTGCAGTTCTGACAGATTTGTTGAGTACTTTGCTATCCCTGGAGATGCTTTAAAAATGCACCATTTTGTTCATCGACATGATTCAAAACTATTCCAGTATTACTTGTGCAGAATTTCCTGAGTGCCCCAATTGTGTTAGTGTGGAGAAAACAGCGAAGCATGTCGTGTTCGACTGCCCGCGTTTCATTGTTTTGAGAGATCAACATGCTCGCTACATGTCGAAGGCATACGTTCCCGGTCAATGTAATCTAGAGGATATGTGAGGATGCCGACTGCTGGAATGCAGTAACTACGGTTGTAATTCAGATTATGCTGGAACTGCAGCGCCTATGACGCATCGACCAAGCGGCGGCTGCACATTTCCTGAGTTACCTTCTCTTGTGTTCAAAAAGGTGATGATTTTCGTTTCGTCTTATAATAATTACCCGCACTAATGTTTATGTACTCACGTCTTCTATAAGATGGCACACTCCTTGCTTCCAACATAGTCTCGAGTATCGTCTCCAGATCGGCGGGGTTCCAATGTAGGCGAATACCGATGATGCAGGATTCGAGCTGCTGGAATAATGGCTTCCGGGATAGGGCGATATATATTGAATCTTTTGCGTATGCATGTGGTGTCCGTCTATGTAGAGCGAAAAGCTTGTGCTTTTCCCTACAGTTTTGTTCAGCACCAGAACCAAATGATGCCACTGTCCTTCAACAAGCAAGTCTGGACACCATACTCTGGCGCTGTAATCTTCCAAGCAATCTGGTTCCCATTCTGCGACATCTGAAAATATTGGGGTTTATACACAGTTAACAAAATACTAACTTGCCGTGCGTACTTTGCTCCATGAGTATTTCTTGGGTCGATGTAATTATGGCCTTGTCTTTGGCCGACAGTAAAACGCTTAGGCAGATGTAGTTTTCCTCTCTAGGTTTATTAACGGTGCGTACAATTGTTAGTAGTCGAATTCCATGTGGATCAATTCGGGAGTCGCTGAACTTTTCCACGCAAAACCAAGTCGAAAAGCTCAGCCCACTCGAAGGTGGGAAATTTCTGTCACCGGTTCCGATGCCTCCAATAGCCTGCCCATCAACATCTAGATTACCACTAGCTGTCGTTGCCTGTGGTGAAAGGCTTGGCAAAAATATGCATCCAAATCCTTCTGAGCTCATGTCCATCTCGACAAAGGGCGGTAGAGTATAAGACCCATGAGCTCTGAAATCTCGAGGCGTAGTCATCGATACCAGGGTCTTAATGCGAGTCAATGGTATCGAAGCTGTACTGGATGCATTCTTATCACTGTTGCACTCCATAGGGAATCCCAGGCGTAGAAATTCCCGAAATTCTTTGGGTAGCAATGCTTGTACAGCCAGCCGTTCGAAAATATATTGCAAAGGCAAATGAAGTATATGTTGCTCTTCCAGCAGAGCTATTCTGCATACTTTCAACAATGCGCCGGCCATACCGATTTCACACAGTATCTGCTGATTACGTTCACTTCGAACAAGACTTTTCAATACTTCGGCCAAGAAGAATTCCAATGCTACACTGAGCTCGTCATGTCTGGTATTAGACACAGAAGGAAGAAGTAGCAGCATGCACAGTACTGTCCCAGGATGAACAATTGTTGGTTCTAATGTCGGCATTGCCAAATTAAGCACAGAGATTCCTCCTTTAGTCATACTTGCTGCCTGAAATGATGAGAATAATGGGCATTGTTGAAAAGAAATACATCGCTGTAAAACGTATCTACCAACAAAATCTATCTATTTTGCATTAAAAGCAACTTACTCTATCGTTAGTTTCAATTCGAGGTGACAATTTAGAGAGGCTTGCAATAGTTGAAACATTAATCGAGTTAGAGCCATCGAAGTTATCCAATGCAATGTTGTACAAGATACGATAAACGATGCATGCAAAAGATAACGACAATGGTTCAGGAAGTTCAGCACTGAAAAATTCAATATTAGTGAGAGGGACACGAGTAAAACAGTTATTGTTAGCAGCTCAAACCTTGAATCTCCGGGATCACGTGCAAATATCTGACTGAAAATCACATTCGTCTCCTGTGATGGTTTGGAGGGAGCTCCGATTTCTTTTCTCAGTATCGTTGCCGGGCTGAAGCATCCCAAGGCTCGAAGTGCATTGCAGAAGGTCGTGGTACACAACTGGAATAGAAAACACAATGGGGATTGACCAAGTACTCTTCATAAAACATAATCATCGTGTTTTAGCTTATCAACTCTAAACTTCTAAAATCAACATCGCTCATTTGATTCCTGGTCAGATTCAGAGTGTAATCAAATACCAAAAAACACATAGTAGTTGGGCTTAGAATGGGTATCGCATTTAGTACTGCATTTGGTCCCTTGATACTACATTTGGTATCGACAGATCGTAGTACACTTTTCACAGCATTCTAGACTTTGCTCTACCACCCCATGTACCATACAATTTTGGGCAACTGCAAGAAAATTGAAGGTTTTATTTAGTCTTTGGTGTAATCTTTCGGTAAAAACTGAGACTGCACAAAATATTCGAAATTTGCATGGAAATGTTATGGGAAACATGTTAAGTCATTCAAATAGTCATAGCTTTTTCATTAATCTTTGGAAGCTAGTTCAATAATAACGGATACATTTATCAGCTACGACTCTATCTAATACTGTTTTTGAATCGGGATTTTTAGTTATTAAATTTCTATCAGAATCAAAAAAAATATGGGTTGTGATAATTAAGCTGCTGTGCCGACATCACTAATAATATGCATTAGAGCATAGTAACCTGTTGCAGTATTATTTAAGTACTGAAACGTTAAAATTTAGTGTTTTTCGACACAGTTGTAGCTGATGAGTATAGCTAAAAATAGCAGTACCATACTAGCCCTCAAGCTAAAACTATTAAGGCCGCACGGGACGTCATTATAATCATCCTATCCATTTGAAGAAGCAGATCTCAAGTACCACTCCATGTATGGATGTGAAAAATTTATCACTATATTCTATATATGTGGTGCACAATCGATTAAATTTTCAGCTTCATCGGTTCACTAAAACTCGAGATTTGCTTCGGTAAAGTTTTGATGATAATCGTTAGAGTGAGACAAAAGATAGGGAAAATAACACGGTCTCCCGTGTCCCCTTAAGATTTGAACAAATTACTTGGTTTGCTCATTCAAGCTTTGAAAGACTTGTGCAGTTTGATTTGTCATGCCAACGAACTCAAATTTTTGGCTTTCTAGTCAATCTGATCAGCAGGCTTTGGAAAATTTAACGATCATTGACACACAAGCCATAATTTCATCCCATTTATCCGCCTCCATTCTTACAACACGCATGACATTTATCGTTCTTGCAAGATAACGAGCCATGAACGAAAACAAGATAGACACACACCACCCACTGTTTGGCGCCGATCACTGTGTGTCAACACTTGTAACATTCGCTAAACCACGCTCATTATGATCAAGACACAGAGGCGAATATTTACCATTTTCTGTGCTATGTTTGCAACCAAAGGCATGTTCAGTGATCCAATGGATTATAATTAGGTTGTTAGAGGCTGCATTACTAAAAAATATGAAAGTTATAATCAATTTCATGCAAAACATAAATCACCCGAATGGCTCGATACTGTTGCAGTCTGTGAGAGTTGCTGCTCTTGAACGCTCTCGTGCCACGTACCAAATGATAGAATGGATGCTTACATTCATAGTTATGGTTCACGAACATTACACTGTCCGAATATGGTTCGATCGGCTTATTCGGATCAAAATCCAAACACTCCTGATCAGCAATCGAATACGAATTTTCGAGTCACCCTAATATCTACATACATTTGAACGAAGAAACAAAACATTCTTACCTCTTGTTGAAAGAACTTTGCATTGGCTGGTTCGAAGCGCATGGCCGTCGTTAGTGCCTGGCAAACCACATTTAACAATTGTAGGTAGGCATGGTACTCATTTTTGTTCGCCTTGTCAGTGAAGACATCCTTCAGTGAATCAATAGTCTTGATTAGGTGACTAAATCCGTTGACCTAAAATGAAAGTAAATTAACCCGTTAACATCCAAGGTATCATACAATTGGAATATTAAGCTCCGTATTTGTTATACATAATAGTATTCCCATAAATTAAACCTTATTCCGCCAAAAAGGTCATGTCTATGGTGGGGATCCACGCTTTGTCTAGTTGTTCTATAAGATTATTTTCGAGATTTATTAAATATATTGAATAGCATCAACCCATTACAATGTAAAGAAGTTGAAAAAGTGTGGTATAGAGGAAGGAGGAGGAGCATATTTGTCAATTTCCCCGTTCCTCATTCCCTTCAAATGATCATCTTCATCATTCAACGACTAGAAAACATGTTTTATTTTTTTTTTAGCATTAAGGTGAAACAGTTTGGAATCCAACTTCTAAGATTGCACTGAAACTTTAAAGTCACTAATCTCGCGAAGGAAGAATCCTACAACAGTGTACTTTTTATTTTGGCTTTGTGCACTAGAAGAAAGCTTAAAATAAGAAGATCAGGGTCGTTTGCGTACTATTTATCCAGTTTTGTGCCTTTGAAAACGCGAGTAGGGTCACAAATCGGCCATTGTGACGGCCATCTTTGAATTCCGAGATGTTTCACCTTAAAGGTAATTCATAAATGGTGTCAAGGTTAATATAAAAACGTAAGGAGCTTTGCACTCGACATAAAAAAAAACCTATTGTTGCTCGACTTGATCATAAGTAACTATTATTTTGGTCAAGGCAGGTTGTTTTCTTGATGTTTCGCACATAAAGTCGATTCCCAGCTAAAAAGTTTTTTTTGGAAAAATGTCTCATTAAGTGGATTGAAGACACCAGACAAGTCGAAGACACCATATTTATTTCTCGTCACTGGACTTCAATATAAGCAAACAGTAAATGTCCTCTTTGGGTACTTTCAGGAACCGGTGCCAGGTGACCGGGTATGAAATGGCTAGCATCAATGAGAAACAATGTTATTTGACCTTCTGGAAACTTTTCACTAATAGAAAGTACTCAATGAATAATTTTGAAATTGATAATCTTGGAATATACCCCATTTGAATCCGGAATAACTCCGGAACCAAATGGCCAATCAAATTTCTTCAGGAACATAATAAATCTTGAAGAGTATGCGATTTGTCTGAGACCAGAGGATCCAGAGCCAAGTTATGATTTAATTTTCAATGAAAAGTTCTGACGTTGGGGGTTTGAGAGTTAAAACAACGATGGACGCTGTGCAAAACTGCGTGAAGATCTCTAGCGAACACTCCAGTTCGGACAATTTGTCTGCTTCGCGGACGATATGGATGTCGCGTCTCCAGATGAAAGCCGGAATCATCGACACGCGAAAACCGATTTTTCTCTTAATCTATGCGTTGAACCTAACGTCGGGCATAGTGCGCTGGACAGCGGGTCTGGTGTGCTACCCGTCTAGGAAGCAGTGTCACGATAGACGGAAATCGTTTCGAGGTGGTTGCCGAATTCGTCTACCTCGGACCCTTGCTGACGGTCGACAACAACGTTAGACGTGAAATACGAAGGCGGAAGTCTTGCCTACTATGGGCTCCAGAAGAAACTGCAGTCAAGATCCACCCTCGCACCAAATGCACAATGTACAAAACGCTCATTAGACCGGTACACTCAAAATAATCCACACGTCAGTGCTAAGGCCGTGTAGTTCCGGCGTCCAGAATAGAACTACGGACAACCCGTTCCGGTGGTAAGAGTCCACCAAACGGGGTAACCCCAATTCAAGGTGTGATGCGAAAAACCGTGCTGAGGAATGAATGGTCGAAGGGGTGAAAAAGATGTTCGGCCATTAACGGAGCCTGTGGGGCACCTGGGCACCCCTCACAGTATTTGTCCCTTACCGCGTTAATGCAGGGCTCTGGCGTGGTTGACCTCTTTTCCCGTGCTACTCGTGGGATCCAAAATGAGTACAAATTCAAATAATAATCAGATTAGTAGTGGTAGTGCAGGTAGTTGCAGTAGTAGGGAAGCGAACCCCTTCGCAAGAAGTGGGCTAGCTAGATCTCCGATGAGGAGAGTAGAAGCAGGAGGAGGCAGCAGTGCACGTAGTGCCAGTGCTGGAACCCATATTTCATCCCCGGCTAACGCATCGGGTGAAGTTATGGATGGAGCGTGGTTGATGAGGGCCATCAATAAAAGTAGAGATGGGCTCTCTGCGATGGAAGTGGCTGCACAGCAGCTCGACTCCATAATTGACTTTGCGTCCTCGAAGTCTAACATCAGCAAGGACCTCAAGCAGGCCTTGCTTAGACTTCGTAAGTCAATGTTGGCGGCCAAGCAGAACCATGCTGAACCCATGGTGACTGTGGCTGCGGCAGAACCCGTGGAACTGAAGGTGCCGAAGTCTACCCAGACGGAACCCTTCGTTTTCGCGGGCAGCCCCAAAAGCGTGGAAGCGAATGCTTACAGCAAGCAATCGCAGAAGCGCGCGAGGCAGCCGTCAGGGGAGGAGCTACCCGGCGGCGCTCGTAAGGCCAGGCGGATACTGACCCCGAAAACCGGCAGAAGTGCCGGAAAATCGGACCCCAGCCAGGCGTCCCGGAAAGCCGAGAAGGGTGGGCCCGAAAAGGCTGGCCCCTCACGGAGTGATGGGAACAGGGGGTTGCGACCTTTGAGAGGTCCTCCATCACCACAGGTCAGGGCGGAGCAGGGGGGGGACGCCCCCTGGACAACCGTAGTGAGGAAGAAGAAGAAGAAGAAACAGGAGAAACAGGAGCGCAGGGATACCAGACCTAAGAAAGGTAGGAGGGTAGGTGCCAAGCGCGAAAAGGGTGATGCGATCATCATCAAGACGGAAGAGTCCAAGTACTCGGAAGTCCTGAAGGCGATGCGCAGTGACGCGAAGCTTGCGGATCTAGGAGCCGACGTACGCAGTGTCAGACGCACTCGTACAGGCGAAATGATCCTCGAGCTTAAGCGCGACAAGGAGCGCAAGGGCGCCGCCTACAAAAGTTTGGCGGAAGAGGTCCTTGGCGCTGGTGTTGAAGTGAGGGCTCTGACGCAGTCAGTGACTCTGAAGGTGATGAACCTTGACGAGATCACTAACGCAGAAGAGCTCGTCACGGCACTGCGGCAACAGTGCGAAGTGCAGGTGCCCACCACCGCCGTTCAGCTACGGAAAGGTCCGGCAGGTACTCAGGTGGCCTTAGTACACCTACCTGTGGCAGACGCAAATAAGTCCGCTAAGGTAGGTAAGATCAAGGTTGGTTGGTCAGTATGTTCACTGAACATACATGAGCAACCAGTGATCTGCTTTAGGTGCAGGGAACCTGGACACAAGTCCTGGGGCTGTAAAGGCCCTGATAGGACTAAGTTGTGCAGGCGTTGTGGTGAGGAAGGTCATAAGGCACTAGGCTGCAAGAACCCTCCCAAGTGCTTGATTTGTTCCGGCAAGTCCGTGAACAACAATCACCCAACGGGAGGCTCAAGGTGCCCGACCTTCAAACAAGCCATCAACGAAAAATCACAGTGCAGGTAACGCAGCTGAACCTGAACCACTGTGACGCAGCTCAGCAACTGCTGTACCAGTCAGTTGCTGAGTGGGGGACGGACATCGCCATCATATCGGACCCATACCGAGTACCCGCCGGCAACGGCAACTGGGTCGTGGATGGATCCGGAAAAATGGCGGCGATATGGACAACGGGTAAATACCCTGTCCAGCAGTTGGTGTCTACTACCTACGAGGGCTTCGTGATCGCCAAAGTAAACGGGGTCCTCTTCTGTAGCTGCTATGCGCCTCCGAGTTGGTCGACCGAGCGGTTCACGCAGATGCTGGACTGTATGACGACCGCGCTGACAGGGCGAAGGCCAGTTGTAATAGCGGGTGACTTCAATGCCTGGGCCGTGGAATGGGGAAGCCGTAACACGAACCAGCGAGGTCAAATCCTGCTAGAGGCACTGGCCGTGTTAGATGTCGATCTGGCTAATGTTGGTGCCAAAAGTACCTTCAGCCGTAACGGAGCGGAGTCGATTATCGACGTTACTTTTTGTAGTCCTGGCCTAACGAGTAGTTCGAACTGGAGGGTAGACGATGCCTACACTCACAGCGACCACCTGGCGGTTCGCTACAGTATCGACTACAACAACAGCAGGCAGCGGGTTGAGGAAGCGGCTAGGTCAAGGCCAAGCCCTCGTAGGTGGAAGACATCGTACTTCAATGATGAAGTACTTAGGGAGGCGCTCCGCCGTGAGCGTAACCTACTCGGCCTAAGCGGGGACGAACTGGTAGCGGTGCTTACGCGTGCATGCGATGCGACCATGCCTAGAAAAGTCCACCCTAGGAATGGGAGACCACCGACATACTGGTGGACTCAAGCTATCGCGAACCTGCGCCGTGCCTGCCTACGGGCCAGGAGACGGATGCAGCGAGCACGTACCGAGCAGGAGCGTGAAGAACGACGGGCGGTGTTCACCGCTGCCAAAGTCGCGCTGAAGTCTGAGATAAGGGCAAGCAAAAAGGCCTGCTTCGAGGGACTCTGTCAGAGTGCCAACGCGAACCCGTGGGGTGATGCCTACAGGATCGTAATGGCGAAGACAAGAGGTGCAATTGCTCCTACGGAGCAGTCTCCACAGATGCTGGAGGGGATCATCGAGGGGCTCTTCCCGCGCCACAACCCTAGCCCATGGCCTCCTTTTGTAGGACAGCCGGGAATTGGGGCTGGTGATGAGGATAGAGTAACTGATGAGGAACTTGTAGGGATTGCAAAATCCCTAAGCATGGGGAAGGCACCAGGTCCGGACGGAGTTCCAAACCTGGCCCTCAAAGTCGCAATCTTGGAGGCTCCCGGTATGTTCAGATCTGCTATGCAGATATGCCTGGACGAGGGAGTATTTCCAGATGCGTGGAAGAGGCAGAGCCTGGTACTATTGCCAAAGGCGGGGAAACCACCCGGTGACCCGTCGGCGTATAGACCAATATGCTTGATTGACACGGTGGGGAAAGTGCTCGAGAAGATCATCCTCAACAGACTGTCGAGGTACACCGAGGGTGTAAATGGTCTCTCAGGCAACCAGTTCGGCTTCCGGAAAGGGAGGTCCACTGTAGACGCTATTCTGACGGTTAAGAAAACCGCTGAAATAGCACTCCAGCGTAAGAGGAGGGGTATTCGCTACTGCGCAGTAGTGACTCTGGATGTAAGGAATGCATTTAATAGTGCCAGTTGGGCGGCTATTGCTGATGCGCTCCTGCGTCTGGGGATACCCGAGTACCTGTACAAGATTCTCGGAAGTTACTTCCAGAATCGGGTATTAGTCTATGACACAGAGGTGGGTCGGAAGTGCTTTCACATAACCTCAGGAGTCCCGCAAGGTTCCATCCTGGGTCCGGTGTTATGGAATGTCATGTACGACGAGGTGTTGAGATTAAAATTCCCGGCGGGTGTGGTCATCGTTGGCTTTGCCGACGATATTACGCTGGAGGTCTACGGTGAATCGATCGAAGAAGTGGAATTGACTGCAGCCCACTCGATCGCAATTGTGGAGGAGTGGATGAGCTCCAGGAAACTGGAATTGGCTCACCACAAAACTGAGGCTGTTGTTGTCAACAACCGAAAGTCGGTGCAGCAAGCGGTGATCAGTGTAGGCGACTGCACAATCACTTCGAAGCGCTCCGTCAAACACTTGGGGGTGATGATCGACGACAAGCTTACCTTCGGTAGCCATGTCGATTATGCCTGCAAGAGAGCCTCCACAGCTATTGTGGCACTGTCCCGGATGATGTCCAATAGCTCTGCGGTGTACGCCAGCAAGCGAAAGCTTCTGGCCAGTGTCGCCTCGTCCATACTGAGGTATGGTGGCCCGGCTTGGGGTACGGCTTTGAGTACCGATAGCTACCGTAGCAAGCTAGAGAGTACTTATAGGCTAATGTGCCTGAGGGTTGCGAGCGCGTACCGTACCGTGTCACACGATGCACTTTGTGTCATCACCGGTATGATGCCTATTGGTATCCTTATCATGGAAGACATAGAGTGCTTCGAAATGCGCGGCACAAGAGGCATACGCAGGACTGCCAGACTGGCCTCCATGGTCAAATGGCAGCGTGCGTGGGACAGTTCCACCAAGGGAGTGTGGACTCACAGGTTGATTCCGAGGTTAGATATCTGGGTCAATAGGCGCCATGGGGAACTAACATTCCACCTAACACAGGTCCTTTAGGGTCATGGATGCTTTAGACAATATCTACACCGTTTCGGTCATGCGGGTTCTCCCGAATGTCCAGTTTGTGCAGGTTTAGAGGAAACGGCGGAACACGTTTTGTTCGTGTGCCCGCGTTTCCGCACAATGCGTGACCGCATGTTTGCCACATGCGGTCGGGACACGACTCCGGACAATTTGGTCCAGAGGATGTGTGCAGACGAGTTTGGCTGTAATGCCGTTTCATCGGCTATCACCCACATCGTCTCGGAACTCCAAAGGAGGTGGCGTGTGGACTCGAGGAGTGACTAGTGCAGACGCTAATCAACAGGTGGTCCAAGGGTTCGCAGTCGGCTACGTAGGTCATACCGGTGCCCTACGGTCGAAATCGACCCTTACAGCGATTAAGTGGCCGCGGGGAGAACATCCTGGTAGCGCTGCTGTCGTGGCGCCGGCCTACTGGGTGGATACGAGCCTCTGGTTGTTCGGGGCAGGTGGAGGCCCCTTCGTCAGCAATCCCAGCTGGTGCTAGCTGATAGGGCCTGAGCCTTCAGTAGGTCAAATTGCGAAGCCCGCAGTATCAGTTCTTGATACCTGCGGTGTAGAGTGTCCATTTCCCGGCCATTTGGCTCGTCCCGGGATTCGGGACAAAAATCTATGCTTGTCCCGGGAAATCCCGGGATCCCGGGATTTATCAATTTTTCAATAAAGCTAGCATTTCGGTTGAAATGGAAGTTCAAATTTAACAATACAATGTTTTTTCAATGAAATAAACAGATAATGTAACTTTTCAAAATAATATGTTAATTATAGCAAATCACATTTCAGATATTCTGATGAAGAAACCTAACAAAAATCAAAACTTAGCTTAACTAATCACGGGTTTGCTACGGATTTTTTCAAATTCTCTATAACACTTATGAATGGAAGTTTGATAGAAACTTAAGTCATAATATTAAAGCGATTTGTTTGAATTTGAAAAGCCATAAAAACTTTAGAACAAAAGAAACGATCACAGATCATTGAAGGTATTGTAGATCATGCTAAAAGTTAATTACTCAAAATTATTGACTGAAGTTTGATGCCGTGAATCGCAAGTCAGTGCCATCTACATTGTGGTCAAAATTGAGTTGAGATCAGTTTTCATTATATCTTCTAATGATCTTTCAGCTGCCCTAACGAGAAATCACTTTTTGTTCAGTAAAATTAGGACAGAACACCAAGTCGAATTGTCCCATAATGAACAAAAAAACGCACTGCAGATTTTCGCATCGTGTTCATTACATTTATTAATTCATTCAAAAATGAATCGTTATTTGGTCATCTTTATATTTTTCCTAGAAAGGTTACGGAATGGAAAGCAAATTATGAATATTTCATCAGAATTGAAACATGTTCCATTCTCCTGGAATTTTTTGAATATTAGTATGGAAAACGAGATTGAAAACAGCTCAGTCAATTTTCTCAAAGCCTACTTTTTACAGATGGTACCGACTTGCGATTTGCGGCAGTTTAGGTGTACTCAGCATAGGTTTATAAAAAAGGCTAATGTTTAAAAGAAAAGCTTTAAAACTTTGCAACTAGACAAATAAGAATATGTACTTCTAACTTGGTAAATGGATCTTTTTAATTACTTTTTAATTACTTTAATTTTTAATAATTACTCGTTTATTCTCTTTTTCATTATGCTTTCCTACTTCATCAAATAAGATTGATAGTGCGGAAAAATGTCATTGTTTTTCATTGAAATTTAGTGGTTTTCATCAAGTTCTACATACATTTCGGGAATCCCGGGATTCCCGGGATATCAGAAATAAAATCCCGGGAAACGGGAAATCCCGAAATTTGTCAAATCCCGGGATTTTTTGTCCCGGGATGTCCCGGGATGGACACTCTACTGCGGTGCAGCTGGGCGCGGGCTTAGTGGTCGACCCTGCCCGCCTTCAGCGGACAACGAGAGGTGAGGACCACCCGGGAAGCTGGCAATGCGCCAGCATGCTACCCTGGTGGACCCCCATAAGCGTGTCATCGATGTTCGTTGCTGCATGGCTACGCAGCTAACCTGGAGGATGCGATGTGCAATAGCCCCTCTCCGAAGCAATGCCTTCTTGGTGGTCCCGGAGAGACGAAGGGTTTGGCGGCAATGGAAATGGTTTAGTGGGTCGGGGGTGTAGTCCTGTTTACTGCTTGTACGTAGTAAATGGTCCCCAACCCCACACTCCCGGACCTCGGTCCGGAGTCTGTTGAGCAGATTATCCCCCCATTGCTTAGAAGGAAAAAAAAAAAAAAAAAAAAAAAAAACACGTCAGTGCTACGTGAAAACATACGTAGTTTTTTTCCATCGCACTTTTCACGTAGCACTTACGTGGATGTAACGTAGTACCGAATGAACGCATGAACTAATGAACGTCATCCGTTCGATTGAAGTTTCACGTAACAGCTACGTGGATTTTCACGTAGTTGTTACGAAGGTTCCCAATAAATCCCACATAATTTTTCACTAGAAGTTATTATTATATTTTAATGAAACCACCTGTTTCGAGTTAGCTTCCGGAGGTTTTTTTTTCAATTTCTAGAAAAAAAGCAATAAACTAGAGAAATTAAAATATTTATTAGATTCAGTCGATACCCAGCATAAATTAGCAACGCATTTTGTAGGTGATTTGAAACACTGTATAATTGTATTCTCGGTATAGTCCAGCGGCATTCGAACATGTCTGTAGAATGGGTAAAAAACTACAGTAAATGCACGTTCTCCATTTGACTCCGGCCGGTGCCAAACCATTCAGGAGCTGGTTCGTTCCAAACGTTGCGTGTCGGCCTTGCTGTGTCAATCAATTAGATAAACTCCTAATTAATATAGTATTATCCAGTATTTAAACCATATTTACCTCGAAAACGATCAAGCGGAATATCAAAAATTCTCTTGAAAAAACTAGTGGCCACCATCTTTATATTTGAGCTGAACACAGAATGAACGCAATGTGCAAATGTCAAAACTCAGAAGGAATTAAGTGTCTACGTGAATTTCACGTAAGTGTAATGGGCTACCGTAGTGAAAATGACCGGGTATCTTTTTGATGATTATATATGCCCTGGTGATCATCACCTTAGTCAGGTAAAGTCAGGATTAAATGAATTTGAACTGGCCTACGTGATTTTCCACGTAACAATGACGTTTGGATTATTTTGAGTGTAGTCCCCTACGGGCATGAAACGTGGACTATGTTCGAGGAGGACCTGCAAGCTCTTGGGGTTTTGAACGCCGGGTGCTTAGGACGATCTTCGGCGGCGTGCAGGAAAACGGTGTGTGGCGGCGAAGAATGAACCACGAGCTCGTTCAACTCTACGGCGAACCCAGTATCCTGAAAGCGGCCAAAGCTGGAAGGATACGCTGGGCAGGGCATGTTGCAAGTATACCGGACAACAGCCCTGCAAAAATGGTTCGCTGGTCGGAATAAAAACTGTGGGCGTAACGAGCTAGGTTGATTGACAAGGTGCACCAGGACCTAGAGAGCGTGGGTCGAAGTCCAGGATGGAGAGATGTGGCCATGAACCGAGTAAATTGACGATATATAGTTGACAAAGTTTTATCAAGTTGATTGATGTAGAGCCAAATAAATAATAATAAATGAGGAGATTTTCGTTTCATTTACCTTTCGAAAAATTGTCCGTGTTCGGTGACTGTCCCGAAGGCAAGTTACAAGCGATCGTAGAATTGTTATCTTCAGCTCAATCTGACTCATTGGTGCCGCTTGCATTGCTTCCAATAATCGAAGCATGTCGTCATCGCCCCCTGAATTCACAATCATTTCCTTTATGATTTCTGTAAAATAGATCAAAACTTTAAAAATCTGTTGTACTGACTTTAGACTAATTTCACATACTCAGAACAGTATTACTACAGCAATCAAACCGTATCATATCGTGTATGCATTTAGAGCCACCGCTATCTCTGAACACTGTAGCATTGCTATTATTGCTGCTTAACAAAATAATCAGCGCTTCTAGTATCATTTCCCCTAGTACTAAATTGTTGTCTGAAAAAAAAAAATACACTTTGTTTAGTAAATATATCCAGCAATAAATAATGTCTCACCTTTTGTAGAATTTGAATTACTATCGAATTGTGTCTCCTCCAATAAAGATTTGTATTTTTTCAAGCAATTGACGAAAACCTCCAATATGCCAACTTCGCGGTAAACATCGCAGAAGAGATTACTATGTCGCAGTAGATTCAGAAGCGTCTTCATACACAGTATACTACACTCAATCGAATGGTTCGATTTCAACAATAGGGATAGTGAGATCAGCTCCTTGCATGGTACGAAGTTCAACTGGAACACGATAAATTCCAGTAGACCGAAGAAACGCTCTTTAACAGGAATGGACTTCAAATGGATAATTTCCGAGAATTGACATAACGTGTTTTGTGATTCCAATATAAAGTAGTTTGCATTGTCAGAGTGGTACACGCTGGATATAGCGTCCAGGATTATACAGCAAAGGGTGGTATTGTCCGACTTGAGAAACACCGTTTGCAACACCTGAAAAGCGTGCAGGTTCCGAACACACGTTCCACGTGATGATACTTGTGGCATTTTGAAACCCTGCATTTGAAACAGCGAGTTGTTGTTGAACGTGACTTTCAGTTCGTTGTATCCACAAATGCATAGAGAAGCGGTCATGAGAACAAGATTCCGAATAGCAGCCTCCGTGTCCTGAGATTTGCGATCCTCTTGGTCCAACCTGGAAGGTAAATATAGTGTTGCATATTGTTTATGATAAAAACCTGAAGTTCGTAGACACAAGTCAAGTCAAAAATCAATTTGAACAAATTGAGATGTAAAATTATGAAAATAATGAAATCGTTCTGACGGGCTTTGATCCCAAGACTCTCAGTACACTAGACAGGGCACGTTAACGAACTACGCCACAGAAACGGAACCAGCTTCACGGAGAAGCACAAAAGACTGATTGACGGTCTGCAGAATTGCGTGAATACATCTGGGGAATACTCATTTTCTTTCGAACCACTCTGGGGACTTCGACAGGGTGGTAGACTTTCGAGCGTGCTGTCCAATATCGCAGTGTCATGCGAAGTGACGGGTTTAACAATCGAGGTACGATTTTTACAAAATCCAGCCAATTTGTTTGGTTGGTGTATGTGACTGATAATGTCAGCAGAACATTTGAAACGATAACGCCTGGATCGTGAAACGAGAAAAGTCAAATTGATGGTGAATGCGTCAGAAATAAAGTGCATGCTGGTAGGCGGAACTGAACACAACAGGGCTCGCCTAGAAAACTGTGTCATGGTAGATGTCAATATTTTCGAGGTAGTGAAGGAGTACATCGACCTCGCATTCTGGCAAACCGCTTAGTCACGTTAGTCACGAAATACAAGGTCACATCATCAGTTGAAGTTGACTCTACGGTGAATTCAACTACTTTAATGCTATACCAAGTAAAGCCTGATTTACTGCTGGAAAGTAAATTCTTCAATTATCTTGATGCATGAGAAATTTCTGTTGGCGTATAGACCTCTCTGTCTACTAGATACGACGGGAAAGTTGTTGGAGAGGTTAATCCTCAACAGGCTAGTCTAACAACCAGTTTGGATTCAGGAAAGGGAAATCTACTCTGGACGCTATCCAACCGAGCGTTCAGACAGCTGAGGTGGCAATTGAGCATAAAAGGAGCGGCACCAGTTACTGCGCGGTTGTCACTCTAAATGTGAAGAATGCGTTCAACAGCACAAGTTGGGAAGCGATAGCCCACGCGTTTAATCGCCTCAAGGTAACGGTGCAATTGTGTACGCTTCTAGAAAGCTATTTCAATGGTAGGATTCTACTGTACGACACAGAGGAGAGCAGAAAAGCGTTCGAATTACCACGGAAGTACCTCAAGGTTCAATCCTAGGCACGATGTTATGTAATGCAATGCACAATGACGTACTGAGGCTGCCCCTTCCGACGGGTGTTATTGTTGACGAGTGTGATTGTTGGCTTCCTGATGACATCACCGTAATGGTGTATGGCGAATCCATGGAGAAAGTAGGGTTGACAGCAGCGCACTCGATCTCCATAGTTGAGGAATGTATCTCGGTAGGTGATTGTTCCACAGTCCAAACGATCCCTTAGGCTTCTAGGTGTAATGATCAATGACAAGCTCAGCTTCGCTAGTCACGCTAAATATATCTGTAAATGGGCATCTACGGCTATACCGGCGCTTCCGAGGATTATGTCCAACAACTGTGCTGCAATTTCCAGCAAATGCAAGCTCCTAGCAGGCGTGGCCACGGTGCCCCGACAGACCGTTATTATGCCAAAAAATTGTCCATCAATTCTGAGCACAGGGTTCGATTTCTGAGGTTATTTTGCACCTCTGGACCAATTTTTAAAAAAATCCCTAGGAGGAATCACGAGAAATCTTGATTTGAAGTTTTAGATCTAAAATTTCAATATAATCCTCATTAAAATTTTGCAATAGCACTGAAAAAACCTACAAAAACGCTCAAAAAGTTGGCCAAACTGTTTTCAACTAGTATAAAATTGTTACCGTTGTTATAATTAGACATCAACTTACCAGAGTGGCTTAAGATTTTTTTTCATAGATTTCTATAGTTTTTATACTTGTATAGTCGATTTAGAGCTAGTATTAATCATTTGTTTCAAATCTGGAATGATTTGGTAGCTCTGGTACGCTCACGCTAATATCAGAATGAACATACACGAATGTCTTCCACGGGGCCGCTGACCTCCACCTGAATGATGTAACTTTTTCTTCCGGCATTCTCACTAAATGACCAGCTCACTCAAGTTTGCCTATTATATTCACACAATAGTTTTCGCTCCTGTTCTCAAATAAAAGTGCTTTTAGAGCCAATATTAAGCGTTTTATACAGGACAAATTGACAATGGTGATTGATTTAAGCATGCTTCCATTCATCCTTGTTCTGTTTGCATTTTTATTGAAAACTGATTTAGTTTTCGAAACACTTTTCAGTGTTCTGCGATAAAGGGTTGCAAGGTGTTTTGCCGAAGTTGTTAACGAAATAATTGATCTATGAAATCAGATAAGCCTTTATCAAGCAACAGTGTAGAAATTTTATTTCCCCTTGCAAGTTGGTCCCTAAGCTGGTTACATAATCCATAAAATGAGATATTCACAGCTAGTACACGTGTGTTATCATTATTATCATACGTCATAAGTGTGTTCAGAATAATCGTAGTGAAAGCCGATTTTCATACAAAATACTCAACTTTGGCATGCTGTTACTTTGTTTCCCTATGAGCAATCGGCTTTAAATTTAGAAAAATCCAAAAACGCAAAATACAGCAGATATATAAATAATGAAAACTACTATTATTTTGAACGATTTCGCCTGGTGCTTAAGTTTTTAACCGGTAGTGACTATATTTGTAGTTTACTGCCAATATTTCATGCCGATTGCTCCTATGGAAAGAAAGTAACAGAATGCCAAATTTGAGCATTTTGTATGGAAATCGGCTTACACTACTATTATTCTGAACACAACTGTACATCTCCATCAAGCACTGCTTCAGCACCAACATATCTGAACTTCTTTCTTTGTCTACATGCAACCATATACGTTTGGGTAGAGTACATGATATGACAAGCTTATCCTAGTTGTCCACCTTCAAAATAGTGAAACTCTGCTTTACTGCACTACGGACGATTTCAATAAAGTCATCGTCTGCAAAATCAAGGAGTATATGCGACAAAACGCAATATTGAACAGTAAATTCTGAAACTCATCTCCTTCCATTCCATGAAATTTTCCAAAAAAATAGGCTCCTCGTCTACAATTCTAACACTTCATTGTATTTGCCAACCTATCAGCTTATGTTTTATTTTTAAGCCTTTGATATTACCTGCAGCAGCTAGAATTTCGTTACTGAGTCGATCGTTATCTAGAAATCAATATACAGATTGACGATGAATTCCGAAAAAAAAAGAAGATTGTTGCAGGTATATAGAGTGGAATTCCTGGTGATGCTGATCTAAATATATATTTTTACACAGAATGGTGAGGGCAGAACTCGGCGGAAAACTAGACGTAAACATCAAGAGTAGTAAGTAGTAGAAACAATTTTTTTTAAGCAAAATAAATACGGAAGACTTTGGTGGGCTGGTCACTTAGCGTGAAAGTCGAAAAATAAGCTGTAAATTACTTATATTCAGCATTGAATGTTTCACGTTTATCGAACGTAATATCAATTGAATATAAGAATTTATTGCTTAGATTTCATTCTATTGAACTAAGCTAACTGGATTAAGTCATGTCAAAACATACTCAAGCCACTCTGGTATGTTAAGTCAGTTTTAAATATTTCTGGACAAACATTTCAAAAGGGCACATCGACATTGGTAAACAATGGCTTTGCAAGACGCTGTGGGGCCCAATTCAAGTCGATCACGCTCACCAATGCCACTATCAGGAAGAGCTAACACTAATTTTCTTGATAGTGGTGTTGGTTTGCGTGGGCGGGCTGAGATGGGCTCAACAGCAACGTTTACAAAAAAAGGCTCAAGTCCTCTTGAGCCCTTTTCAAATGTTTGTCCAGATTTCTAATTATAACAATGGTAACAGTTATATGCTAGTTGAGAACAGTTTGACCAACTTTTTGAGCGTTTTTGTAGGTTTTTTCAGTGCTAATGCAAAATTTTATTAAGGATTATATTGAATTTTTAAGTCAAAAACTTCAAATCAAGATTTCTCGAGATTCCTCCTAGGGATTTTTTTAAAAATTGGCCCAGAGGTGCAGAATGACCTCAGAAATCGAGCCCTGTGCTCAGATTTGATGGACAATTTTTTTGCATAATAACGGTCTATCGGGGCACCGTGGTGGCACTATTCATACTGAGATATGGAGGACCAATCTGGTTAAACGCGCTTAGATCTAGCAGAAACCTTAAGCGATTAGAAAGCACTTATAGGATCATATGCTTAAGAGTAGCAAGCGCATACGGTTTCTAAAGAGGCCATGTGCATCATTGCCGGGATGACGCCCATTGGGCTCATCATCAAGGAAGATGTTCAATGCTACCTGACGCAGTTTCTGTCAGGACATGGTTGCTATAAGCAGTATCTGCATAGTTTCGGGCACTCAGAATCTCATGCGTGCCCGCGTTTCCTGATTGTAAGAAATTGCATACTCGCTAAATGCGGAGGGGACACGTTCCCCGACAATATAATCCAGAGAATGTGTGCGGATGCCGAATGGTGGAATGCGGCTGTCACTTACATCATGCTAGAATTGCTACGCCTATGGCGCGCCGACCAAGAGTTTGCTGCAGATGATTAGCCCTCGCTTGAGCAACTCAGCGAGAATTGCTCATGTACAATGCATGGACTGGTTTTAGTGGGTCGTCGGTGGTGCGGCATCTCTTTTCAGTTACCTTCTCAGGAGTCTATTTGCAGATTTCCCGTTTTGTTAAAAAAAAAAAAAAACAGTGGAACAATTAAACATCATAAGGTACTTACTTGATAAGAAAGTCAACCAGGAACAAGTAACCTTGGCATGATTTGAAATCATCCAGCAGTATTTGCGACACTTCACTAGAATCTTTGAGAAAGCAGAACACTGAAACTACCATCTCGACCACTTCCAAAGGTTGTAACTGTGATGATCTTTGCATATTGTCTACACAAAGTGACATGCAACCTTTAGCTGGAAATCAAAACATGATTCTTTTAGACTTTCTCGAAGAAAAAAATGCAGAATATACTCACTGTGTAGGTAATCAACTACTTGATTGGTCAATCCATGACGGGATAAAGTTGTCAGAACTTCGGATGCCGATTTTCTCCAGATCACGTTATACGATGGGCATTGAGACGTAATGGCAGAGAACAGTAATGATAAATCGTCCATTCGTGCTAGTTCATCTGCCGGGTATGGATGTGAGCACAGACGTACCAACACCTATAATAATAGGAAGATTTTTTATGATGCAACTTCCGTAATTGTTAATTGACCCTCTGATACTCAAATTTTTATTTTCGATCTAAATATCATTTTCAGTTATATAAAATCGTTCTAAACACGTTTTGTGCAATGGTTTATTTTTATTCGCAAATCTACGAATTTTAGTTTTTGATTTTTATAATTTTTATTTTTGAACATCCCTATCCTTTTTCTATTTTTTCTTGAAGCCTCTTCTAGTTACTGATTTTCAGCAATAATAAAAATTCAAAAATTCAAAAATGATATTTTTTTATATTTTGTATAACTAACGGAAAAAACAGGTTGGAAATTATCGTAGAAAAATATAAAGGGAACGATTTTTTATATTACACGTTAAATGAACCCCGGGCATTTTTAGGTTATATAACAACACAATTTTTCAAAAAAAAAAAATCAAAAATATAAAAAAGATTCAAAAGTCATGAAAAACTTTTCTTGTATGCGTGTTATGAGTCAAGGTTTAAGCCAAAAATAAAATCATTTTGATTTCTGAGCTACAAAAAAATACACAAAATTCCAAAGTGTACCCAGTTTAAAGGCGGGGTTGGGTATTAGAGGGTTAAAAGAAAAAAATGTTAAATCATCTTACTTGTACAAATAGTTTTTGTAGTAGAATACGTCTCTCCTTATTAGTAAATTTGCTATTTTTGCTGATTTCGTCCTCTTCGCTAAGCTCCGGCAAATCGAAGAACAAATACAAGCACTTAACTAGCGTTGAAGGTATAGAAGCATTTGTCATGATCTGGAAATAAGCGAAAGAATATTAGTAAAAATAAAGATATTTTCGGTTTTCTGCTGCGACTTAATTGTACGACTAGCAAATATCTGCATTATCTCATTTTAATAAACTAGTTAAACTGCACAAAGCTCTGTACCTGTATTAAAGATTTGTCACCAGCTGCCATGATGTTTATTGTTGTCAATAGCATCCAACCATTGCTGGTTTCTTCGTTTTCGTCAATCTCCAAAAAATCCACAATTTTCTTAGACGCTGCCTCTGTGCTTTGATTGGATCCACTGTAACATGAAAATTAAGTAAAGGTCAGTAGTATTTTATCGATAGACAAATAAGTTCAGAGAAAAGTAGTAAAATGTTCAAATTTTAATTTTCTATGACTGTGTGCATCGTAATTCAAAATTCAACAGAATTTTCGTTCTTTACAGCACATTTTTGATATTTAAACAAGTACTGCTCCATGTTATGTTCATAGTAACGATTGGGGACAATGGAAATTCGCGGCAAAATTCTTGAAATTTCGCGGGTGATCAAAGTCATATAACCAAAATTTCGCGGCTTTGTCGCGATCCCATAGTTTTGACCATATTTTACCAAAAATGCATGTTTACAATGAAATCTCGCATAATCTGAGATAACGGCGTTGTAAATCCATTCAAATGCTCGTGTAAATCCATTCAAATGCTCAGAAACAACGAGCTACTCACATGGTTACCAATGGCTTTTAGGGCGAAATCATAAATTATGCGAGAAATTATTCTTTATATGCAGCCATTCCATGAAAAACCGATCTAGTGGGTCACCGAATTCCGTGAAAATTTGCAATTTTGTTCCTTATTCGATATAAGGATACACGTGTTTTTGAATTTTTTTTATTAGGGTGACCATTTCCAAAATAGAGTGACCAGAAAAACCGCGATTTTGCATTTTTTAAAAATTATAACTTTTGAACCTTGACCGATTTTCAATCTTCTTGGACGGCAACAGGTTTTGACTTTTCAAAAAAAATGTAAAATTTCACAAAAATTGTTTTTTTGCTCCAACAAAAATTAACAATTTCCTTTTTTTCGTGTTTTGAAGGCCTGGGGACCAAAGGGGCTATTGCTGTTCTCATTTTGTCTTACGTTTACTGTCAAATTTTTAGCGATGTATGTTTTTTATTTTTTGAGATATATTTTTGAAAATACAAAATCAGTCATTTTTCATCGGCACACACTGTAGGCCTCAGCGGATTAGATTTTTTATTAAAACAAAATCATAACTTTTAACAGCTCAACAGCTTCAATCTTTTAAGGAACAAAATAGCAAATTTCAAGGAATTCGGTGACCCACTAGATCGGTTTTTCATGGAATGGATGTGATGATGATGATGATGATGATGATTATTTAGCCACCATCAGCGCAAGGATTACCTATGACTGCAGAATCATACCGGGATGGTATGATCTACCTGATGGTTTGTTGTAGCAGGGCTAGTTAATATCTTTGAAGACCTTTGGAAGACAACACTAAGGCTGTTTTCTCATGACAAAAGGCTGGCGACCCCACGCACTTTCATCCAGTCAACAGTTCAATTAACTCCCTTAGGCTACCCCTCCCCAACACCCAATATATAGTAATATATCATATATAGTGTTAATAAAGTATCTTACCGTAAAACGATAGAAATAATGTTAGTGTGACTACCGTTGTTACTAGATATCGTGATCACCTCTGCATCTCCTGGGTAGATACATCACATCCGTTTACCATCGACACCATAAATACCTACCGACGTTGCCATTTTGTAGTTTCCCATCAAAACCACAAGCTTCGGATCGCTCAACCCGCTGCTATCAAATCCTGCCTGTATTTTCCCTTGATGAACGTTGACAGTACACTGTACCGGTGAGACAATTTCACAGCATTGAACTTGTTCCCGTCGTTGTTGGTTTTGTTTGTCGGGAAAAACTTTGCGATCCTGCCGAGTGGCTTTCCATCCTTGGCATTCACTTGCTTCCTGTTCCGTACCGACCCAGATTACAACATCTAGTTTCGCATATACACACCCGCACCACTCCGGGTCACAGGAATGATGCACATATTGGCTACTTTTAGTCACTATAAATATTCAAAATTCTGTTGAAAATCCATCTTTTCTATATTTTACGAGGAAAAATCTTGACAAACGCAGAAAAAACACAACCGCTCGGTATCAACGCTTACTACGATGTCAATTTTTTCATGGAATGGATGTATGTATAAACTTCATTGAACTCAAATATTTTGTTTTATGTTACTACTTGAGATGATAAGTTTAATCCCTCTACCGGCAGCTTCATTTTTTACCGCTAAAAATATATTCAAATCGCGATAACTTTTTTGTTTCTCGATATTTTTGCACCATTTTTTCACAAGATCTCAAAAAACTCTTCTAGTTTAAGAGTCTGTGTCAATATTAATCATCGTTGATCTAGTTTTGAAGATATTCCGTTGTTCCTTGGGGGACCGACATTCTACATATAAAATGTCTTTGGCGGCCATTTTGTTTTTGGACAATTTATCAAAAAATTAAAATGTGCACTATACAAACCCAGATAACAAGGAACTTCTCTGAAAATATCATACATATCGGATCAGTATTCTGGGAAAAATCTGAAAATTACGATATGAGGTTTTTTAGAGTTATCAAGATCATTATTTGTCCAGCGTGGCACAAGAAACATAGATAATCATTACTCAAAGACGGATTCACCAAGTTGCTTCATTTTTTCACAACATACTCGCAATAATGTACCATTCCGAGAAGTGATTATCCGAATACGATAAAAATTCTGTAGCCTGAGATATTTACGAGATTTTGGAATATCTCCGGATCTAGATGACCAATCATCAATATAAATACATATTCTAAAACTAGAAGAGTTTTTTGAGAGCTTATGAAAAGATGGTGCAAAAATATTGAGAAACAAAATTTGCGTTTTTTTTTTAAACGGTAAAAATTTAAGCTGCCAGTAGAGGGGTTAATATTGCCATTGAAAAAATTGAACAAAACAAGCAAGCCAATATGAAAGTAAACCATAGGAACATTTTTAATTAAATCTGTCCTAGATTCAAATAAATAAACTATTCCCATAAGCAAAAATCTGAAATTTATTGCAATATCTCCAAATTAAACCAATTTTGCGGGATTTTCTAAATGTAGTGTCCTTGGCCGAATTTCGCGGAATCCGCAGCTTCCGCAAAATCGCGAATTTCCATTGTCCCTAGTAATGCTCCTAAATATTGTAATGCATTTTTTATTGTTTTGCTCGTTTAGGATAATATCATCCATGTCCTCTAGTTTTTGAGTTTTGAAAAATTAAGGCGAAGTAGGCCGTCATTGAAATTTGTACGCGTCGTTGATGATTGTTGCTAATTCATCTCACGATTTCGAATCAAAGAAAATCAGTTGGTTTTGCAGTGACACACCTGAA
Source organism: Aedes aegypti (assembly GCF_002204515.2). Classification (NCBI taxonomy): domain Eukaryota; kingdom Metazoa; phylum Arthropoda; class Insecta; order Diptera; family Culicidae; genus Aedes; species Aedes aegypti. Next base: position 203,038,485 of record NC_035109.1, on the reverse strand, counting down.
AAAGTATCAGCATACTTTATGCATGTTAGCGCGTACAGTGATACTTTTTCAAGTCAATATAAATTATCAAGGCTGAGTTTTATCACTTTGGAATGCAAGCTGGAAAGTCATCCTTGTTACCAAAACGAATGGCGGGCTACTTAGCCTGAAGAACGCCATTAGTTTGGGATCGCAGCAAGCCGCGCGCGCGAACAGACGTGTTTGAAACCAACTGTCACGACTCACGAGTATTCATGTGGGAAACTGTGTAGTGCAAAGAATTCAAATCATAATTGTGTTTAAAGTGAACATTAGTCAAATAACCATTATAGAAGAAGCAAAGAAAAGTTATGCTATATTGCTATTCAAATGGTGCCACTGGAGAAGGAAACTGGGAGTAACCGATTTGTATTGCATAATCGACTTGGATAATTTGGTGAGTTTGTTCCGATATACTCTTTGATGGTATTTTTTTTATCGAGAGCTGGAGACTGTAGTAATTTCAAATCGTTTTCTTGTAAACGTCTTTGCGAGCCAAGATTAGACCAACAACTGACAGTAGTCTGTGTCTAGGTTTTCATATTCATATTTTCTAAGCCTACTTATCAATTCAATTACACTTCTTTACATCCTCATATTACTCACTCTTTCTACTCTTTTTCAATTTATCCAGCTTTTTACGAGCGCTAATGGCCGCCACAATCAGGCTCGCTTTCTGGTAGGGATGGAACGATCTGACATTTGGGTTGGGTCGTTTGACAGCTAATCGATAAGTTTTTGATCGATCTTATCGATTTGCTATCAATCGACCCAAGCCAAATGTAATGTCGTTTTCGTTTTTAGGAACTGGGTCGGTGATCAACTCATAAACAAACAAACGTCAAGCAAATTTTAGTTCGGTCGAACCTGAATCGGGTTGGGGTTGAAACTGTGATTCAGAACGGGTTGCGCCAGTTCCAACCTAGGTTTAAAAACGAATTCGACATAAGATCGACTAGTCCCTACTAGAAAGCGAGGTTCTTTGTGGCGACCATAAGCGCTCGTAAAAAGCTGGATATAAGCGTTTTATTAACTTTTTATTAGCAGTGTACAAAACAAGCTTATTTCGTATAAAATTGGTTCCAAATTTTCTTTTAAATTTGTCCAAATACCTTCAGCGCATCAGTTACAGTATACAGCTTTCTTTGTTGCTGTTGTAGCTATGGTTTGACCATAAAACAGATCAGAAAAAAAAAAAACAAAAAAAATCGAAATAATGCATTTTTAAGTATGTTTGTTATGAAATCTGTGCCATGAGCGGAAATAGGAACACTTAGATGCAGCAACAAACGCACTTAAATATTGTTTATGAAAGTTTTTTAATCGACTATAATTAGCCGCTGATTGCCTCTGCTTTGAGCTACATTGTGACATGAAAATAATATACGTCGACTCAATAGTTGTTTTTTTTATAAACATTCACATAATTTCTTCTTAATGAACCTGATAAGGTGTACTGACGGTACGAAGTCAGTTCATTTCTTTATTTTGAAGGTTAGTCAACTCAATATTTGATATTCTAATTACCACTGTGAACGGCTAAAGGATATACCCATAACTCAAAAATTCAATCATTCTGTGAAGTACAACTTCTTAATCTTTGAACAACATAAAGCCTAATTATCGTTTCATCGATTTTGACTTCATTCAATTTCGATATTCCACTTCATAAACAATTCTGTGAATAGTGCCTTTCGCGACAATCATTTTTAGCACTTCAATTTTCCTAATTTTTATGCATTCACACAACTTGCTATTGACGCCATTAAGACGCTTGAGTTTTTTATTCTATCCCTTAGTAATAGGCTTATTTTCATAAGATTGCTCCTTAGCGATAATAAGTATACCTTTGTCCATCATAGCCTAGACATTCGATAGAGTTCGAGTAATGAAATAACTTTTCATCAGGCATCCTGAAATCGTTCCGTTTAAGTTTCCATCAGATATTCTCCAGTCTCAATTTAAGAAACCCTCTTCGTTAACCATCGGGTTGATTAGGATCAGCAAAGCTTCAATTGTTTCTTGGGTACTAGTCTGCTTGATAATTTCCGTCGAAGGTAATCACTAGCGATTTACATGTTTACCAACCGTTTGGTGCGGATTTCATTGAACTATGCCTTCGGACAATGCTCATCTAATTTCAAAGTCAAAAATGCAACGAGAATTGAATTATGATCGGTTCTGCTCAAGTTCTAGTACTGCTATAATGGTTAAATTTTCCACCCTCTATGCCTCTTGCTCTATTTTGGATTTTTTTCTTTCGTGATGCTCTTTTTTCACCTGAGCCTCATCCGCTGTTATGAATCCTTATGCCAAACAATATTCTAAAAAATCTAAAACAAAAACTGACCATGTTTTATATTATAGGTATAGATGAGCTCTGTGTGCCTCAGAAACCAGTATTTCTGTAGAATTCTGCCCATTTCCGTCAGAATTCATTTTCCGGTTCTCTGTCTTTGTCCACCAGAGACCATGTTTTTTCAAGGATTTCTGCCTGTGTGGTACTGAATGAACATTGTCATAGATCTTGTCTTCTAACCCTGTTATGATGGTTGACAATCATAAGCCTGTTGAAAGAACTCCGAGAATGTAACATCGGATCGGACATCAAACGATCTAGTAGGCATGGCACAACTTCGACGCCTCACTCCTATAGTAATGTCAGAATGGAATGCAAGGTTCATCGTGGTGCTCCCGCTTGCCAACAACGATTCAGAGCTTCACATTTGGCGAACCTGCCAGAATTTTAAATAAATTTTCGTTTTTCCTGGAGAGCCTGGATTCGATAGCAAGCGGGAGTGTCCACTAGGAAATGTGTTTATGTCGAGTGCTTCTTAAACCGCGTGTGAAAATATGTATTCAGAGTGATTGTGGAGTGAAGTTTGAATCTGATAAAAAGGCAATTGTAAGTAAACAGCAATGTGGTATTTTCTATGAATAAGAGAAAACTGATTGAAGAGGAAATATGACATTAATATGCATTAGCCGCTTCACTACTCGCTGAAGCATCAATGTTTCTCTCTGTTCTTGTTGTTGCTCTTATTGAACACCAGCATCACCTCATCTATTTGAGTTGCGCGATGCAGGCTTTGAAGTGAATATTTTGTTTTGCATTTGAATTCAAACAGATGGCTTTGATGGAAATATTTGAATGTAATAGAAAGTGTTTCATCTATTTTATCCGATTCAAAGATTATAATCATTTCGAGCTGATTCATCTAAGTTATGAAGTGCGCATTCTGCTTTTATCAGGGACCTATTTTCTGCATAGATTGAACGGAAAAAAAATAACGTTAGGAATTGAACTTTTTTTTGCAGAGGTCAATTGAACATATCTGTACAAAACGTGTATAAAAAAAATATATCGTATAATTAAGTATAATTTGTAAAATAATGTGAAGAAAAGAGAAAGTGAAGTGTTAAAGTTATTAGTGGTTTTCATGAATATTAATCAATTTGTATAACTTATCAATTAGTAATTTCAATCGAAAAAAAAACTCCCGTAACATTTATCAACTGTGCAAATTTCTATATAAATAATAATAAAACTTCGCTTTGGTTGTATGTGATCATTTCATCGTTTCTTTTGTGATGATACACACATTTCTATATCTTATCTCTCCTGCTTTCAAATAAAAACATAATTTCAATAAAATAAAATTGAGTGAAAAATAAATGTAAGTGTGTGCAAATATTCCTAACCATGGGCGATTTTGAACTGGTGTTCCAAAAGTAGATTTTTCGTTCCAATTAATCGATTTTTTGATGTTGAAACAACATGAAATCCTAATACAAGGGATTTGATCTTATTTTGAGTCGTTGTTCTTGTAAATTTGCTTACGAGTGAAGAAATCGAATCGATTTAAATAAAATCGATACAAAGGACGAATCGAATTTTAATCGATTCAGTATTATAGATGTTTTGGTCAAATTTGACCAATAATGCAATCATGTTTTCTTTCCTATTTGCTTCAGTACATTGTGTATCCCGTAAAGTTTAACGAACAAGTAAAGTATGAAGCATACTGAATCGGTGAAATTTGTGAATTTTGTGTCGATAACCGGTGAGATCCAAACTATTCAAATCTACTTAATTCATTATTATTTCTAAATAAATGCCATGTTAAAAAAAATAATAACATGTTTGAAAAAAATATCCTTAACGCGACTGGTGGTTGCTATGGAAAAAATGCCCTTAACACAATTGATGTATGCAATGCAAAAAATGTCCTTAACGTGACTTGTGGTTGCAATTAAAAAAATATAATTGCCGCGATTGGTGGTTGCATTTGGTTTGGTATTTGGTTGTCTTTAACGCGACAGATGGTTGCAATGAATATGTTATTAACTCGACTGGTGGTCGTATACTTGTTCCTAGCAAGTATTATTGATGTTGTAGGCTCGACTGGTGGTCGTATATTTGTTCTATGCAATGGTGGTGTACACTTGCTACCGCGACTGGTGGTCGCATACTTGTTCATAGTAACTGCTATTGATGTTGTTAACTCAACTGGTGGTCGTATACTTGTTCCTAGCAAGTATTATTGATGTTGTAAGCTCGACTGGTGGTCGTATATTTGTTCTATGCAATGGTGGTGTACACTTGCTACCGCGACTGGTGGTCGCATACTTGTTCATAGTAACTGCTATTGATGTTGTTAACTCGACTGGTGGTCGTATACTTGTTCCTAGCAAGTATTATTGATGTTGTAAGCTCGACTGGTGGTCGTATATTTGTTCTATGCAATGGTGGTGTACACTTGCTACCGCGACTGGTGGTCGCATACTTGTTCATAGTAACTGCTATTGATGTTGTTACCTCGACTGGTGGTCGTATACTTCCTCGTTCCTAGCAAGTATTATTGATGTTGTAAGCTCGACTGGTGGTCGTATATTTGTTCTATGCAATGGTGGTGTACAATTGCTACCGCGACTGGTGGTCGCATACTTGTTCATAGTAACTGCTATTGATGTTGTTAACTCGACTGGTGGTCGTATACTTCCTCGTTCCTAGCAAGTATTATTGATGTTGTAAGCTCGACTGGTGGTCGTATATTTGTTCTATGCAATGGTGGTGTACACTTGCTACCGCGACTGGTGGTCGCATACTTGTTCATAGTAACTGCTATTGATGTTGTTAACTCGACTGGTGGTCGTATACTTGTTCCTAGCAAGTATTATTGATGTTGTAAGCTCGACTGGTGGTCGTATATTTGTTCTATGCAATGGTGGTGTACAATTGCTACCGCGACTGGTGGTCGCATACTTGTTCATAGTAACTGCTATTGATGTTGTTAACTCGACTGGTGGTCGTATACTTGTTCCTAGCAAGTATTATTGATGTTGTAAGCTCGACTGGTGGTCGTATATTTGTTCTATGCAATGGTGGTGTACACTTGCTACCGCGACTGGTGGTCGCATACTTGTTCATAGTAACTGCTATTGATGTTGTTAACTCGACTGGTGGTCGTATATTTGCTCTAAGTAATGGTGGTGTACACTTGCTATCGCGACTAGTGGTCACAAATTGGTTCCTAATAAAAGTGATGTTCACATGCATGCGCGACTGGCGGTCGAAAATGTATCTATAGAATAAGATGTGTAAGCCCAATGATGGCTAGTAACTTAGTAGATATGTTATATCAAAACAAGTAACAACAGTCAAACAAGTCTTTGAGTGAGTATTTCCGTGAAAGTACGGTGGATTGAATGTACAACAAGATGAAAGTCAAACACTGATGCTACTCTGTTGAACGCATATATGTCAGTTTATTGATAGCAATATTTTGTCCAAAATTCGTCTTAGATATGTCATTTCATATAATTAGCTTGCCGTTTCTAATGTATGGAACGACATTCAACCGATCAATAATTTCAACGCCGTTCTGATTGTTCTACAGCGAAAAAAATGTTTCAAAGTCGCATGTACAAGTGAACAGTTGAGATATGAAACAGTATACATCGGTGAAGTTCTTAGCGATGTGAAATATACATCCTGAATTCCTGAAAGCTTTCGTGATGACGGAAATGATGTGAAAACTCATCACTTCAAACTTTTTTTTTTCCTGAGAAGAGGGAGGATGTGTGGTACTGAATGAACATTGTCATAGATCTTGTCTTCCAACCCTGTTATGATGGTTGACAATCAAAAGCCTGTTGAAAGAACTCCGAGAATGTAACATCGGATCGGACATCAAACGATCTAGTAGGCATGGCACAACTTCGACGCCTCACTCCTATAGTAATGTCAGAATGGAATGCAAGGTTCATCGTGGTGCTCCCGCTTGCCAACAACGATTCCGAGCTTCACACTGCCTATTTCCATCAGAAACCTTTTGTCTTTCAAATCGTTTTCTTATAAACGTCTTTGCGAGCCAAGATTAGACCAATAACTGACAGTAGTCTGTGTCTAGGTTTTCATATTCATATTTGCTAAGCCTACTAATCATTTCAATTACACTTCTTTACATCTTCACAGAGACGATTAATTTTTCGTTGTTTATTTGAAACTATTGCGTTATGGGTAGGTTTTCATCAGGTCCGTCACACTCGGGCTCAGATTGTGTACCACTTCTAGTACTGCATTTGGTCCCTCGGTAGTTCAAAAGGTACCCAAGTTTGACAGATCGCAGTACACTTTTCACGGCATTCTAGATTACCTTATGAGCCATAAAATTTTGGGCAACTGCAAGGGACATCGAGGTCTTTAATTTGTCTTTGTTTTCATGTCTTTCCAGAGAGCGAGAAAAAACGCTTAAGCCAGGACACAAGGGAGAAATACCTGAAATGAAACTGTTGGTATGACTGTCTCCGTTTCTTTAATTAAAAATTCAAATATTTGCGTTTATCACGTTAGTCATACGTGGATAATTTGATAGCCGTGTTGCATTTTCAAACACAAGTCTGTACAGTGGGCCTGGACATTTTAATATTTGTGCCATATCACGGATATGCTGCAAATATTAATGCTGACAAGAAAATAATGGGAGAAATTACGGTATTTCCAGAATGCTTCTCAATATTAGCTGCGCAAGTACTTAGAATAGAATAGAATAAAGAACGCCATTAAATGCGGTATACGCCTATATGTACCCAACTTCTTAAGAGAATCTTGCATACATACAGTTATTTATTTTTCATGGATTGAGTTTTATTAATTTAATCTTTGTATACGATGCCAGCCCACTTTGAGTAGTTAGTAGTTATGACTTATATAGTTCACAGAATTCAATCCATATTCATGAATGTTTGAATTAGTCTTTCTTAATTATATTTGGCAAATAACAAAAATAAAGAAAACTTTTGCAAAAATTAAGTATGTTTGTCGCAAAAATTATAGTTCCAAATGAAAATAGAAAATGTCTATCACTCACCGTCTTTTTATCTCGGTAACCATCAATTTCGATACATGTAAACAGAATTGTTGCACATCCGGAAATTTCTCCATCATCTCTCTCGGGTGGCAGGTATCGAACATTTTAATGAACAGAGGCAACATATTGTATATGCGAAATTCCTTCTCCTTTTCCGCAAGGGTATCCTTGCAATGCGCAAATTCTCCGAACAGTTTCCTCAAGTGCATGATTCCTAGCTGTCTGGCATTCTTTTCGTCCTCGCCAGCGTTGCCGCCAGAGGAGGACGCTGGATCAATTTTCCTAATACTCATTCTGCCAAATTTTCAGTATTATCTGCAATGGTAAACAAAAGAGGTTTTAAAGAGTAATTTGTCGTCATAACCTTATAGAGGGATTCACCTGCAATCTTGACGGAACAGTTCAACACTGGTGATCGATCTGGTCACATTTTTCACAACTTTGTATGCCCTATTTAAGGTGAAAATTCAAAATTTGTTAATTTTTCTGCAATTCAATTGCGATAGAGTCTTTATTATTGATTTTTTCATCTCCAGTAAATGGCACCACAGTTGACTCCCACAGCCATGGATGGAATGTAGAGGTTTACGTGGCTTGTGCGTGAGTGAACAGATGTTATTATTACATATACAGGCATCTCATGATAAGCTTTTGTCGCAATTATGAACCAAAAATATTCTATGCCCTGGGAAATCTAGAATATTACCAACCCGAAAAGATCATCAACCGGTGGAATTCGAATCCACGACACTCGGCATTGTCTTGCTAGCAGCGCGTTTACCACTACGGCTATCTGGAGCCCATATGTTTAAGATATGTCTATAATAATAGATTCGAATTTCACTTCACAGTTTAGTACTTCTGCTATAATAGGCATAACAATGGAATTTGTTAAAGTTTCGAGAGCATTGCCAATATCCATATTCGTTTACAAGGTAACATTAACGTTAATCGATGTACAGTGAAACCTCCATGAGTCGATATTGAAGGGACCATCGACTCATGGAAATATCGAGCAATGGAACAGCAATCCTTTGGAAAGCTGCTACTAGGGACCATCATAGTAACCATGAAATTTTGTTTTTAGTATGGTTCCATGAGTCGATATCGAGACATGGAACATCAACTCATGGAGGTATCACTGTAAATTTAATATGTATTCCAATCGGCACATTCCTAGTTGCAAATGGAACTTATTAGATGATTAAAACTGACTTTAGTCGGTTTAAGGGTTTCTTTAATGAATTCTCGCTATTTAATGTTTGAAAGGACAAATTTGAAATTGGTAATGTCAATAAATATAATAACTATCAATATTATGGTAACTATATATACCCTCGTTATAACATCATATTCTACAGTTCCAACAAACCATTTTAAAATTGTGTACATAGTTACAAACACAAGCAGAAACTGCCTATGTACACTAGTGCAGTTATCAAATGCAACGACCCTTCTGCGATTCAACTTGCTAGCCTAATATGACAACTGTGGTACTGATAAGAAAAGTCATAACAAACGCCTCCCCGCGGTCCAACCCTCGCTTACTTTGCCCTACTTATTCACATATTTTCACAATATACGGAATAATAAACATTGTCGTTGTTTTCAGATAGATGACGACTATAAACTGAAAAGTTTTTAGCTGGTGAAATAAGATTAAACATGAATTCTACATTTCCCTATGTTCATAGTTGTGATCTTAATCAAAAGTTACAGATAAAAATGTGAGTAAGGTGTAATGAGTATCTAAATATAAAATATCAAACATTTTTGAAAATTATTACTTTACAACATATCCTTCAATAGAGGTACCCTAGAAGGGGAACGACAAGCCCATCCGTATGAAAAGTTGCTACAGCAGCCAATTCTGAAATTTTCTGGACTGAATTCAGAAAAATGTCCTCCACTCAAAGTGAGCGTCCAAATTTACGACGAGGGTAAACCAGTTGGCCTCCCAGTAACATCGTCTTATAAGAGCTTCTTGACCAGATGGAAGTAAGTACATCAATTTCCAATAGCAATTATATCTACCTGTCCTATGTTATATATTTTCCTACCCTTATTCCAGTTGGAACGAATGGTTGACCTTGCCAATACTGTTCAGTGATCTATCCCGTAAGTCAGTGCTAGCTATCACAATATATGACTGTGCGTGGAACCATAATGATGCCACAATTGTTGGGGGAACATCCATATCTTTGTTTGGGAAAACAGGGGTATTCCGACAGGTAATTCAACAAATAGGTATGCTCTCATCCGTAGAGAAATATTGAGATACGCTTAAATTCTAGGGTTTGTATGATCTGAAAATTTGGACTGAGGTGGAAGCTGATGGGAACTATCGTTCCAAAACTCCCGGAAAATGTAGCGATTTCTACAACAATCAGATGCAGCGGCTGTCCAAGCTGGCAAAGAAGCATAGAAATGGGCAAATTGAAAAGGTATGTCATCTAACTGAATGCTATGTGTAATACAATTTTGACTATTTGTCCAATTTTTTACCAAGTTTGGGAATTTGGGCAATTTAAAAAATTCACAGTTCGACAAAAAAAGTTTCAGGACAGCAGAATTTATGTGCCATATTATGTTTTAAACTTGAAATTCAATATGAAGAGTTGTATTAAGATTTGCATGTACCCTCCCCATTTTGTAAGTATCCACCAGCTATCTCTCCAGAAATATCGTGGTTTATGAACAACCCCTTTACTATACTATAGAACCGTCCATAAATTGCGTGTGCATTTTAGGGGGGGGGGTATGTTCAAAGGTTACGGTTCATGTAAATAAAAATAAAAATTTTAAGAGTTGACCACAAGAGGAAAGGGGATGAAAACTACCAAAAATATTACCACGTGGTTAATGGAGGACCCCTTGCATTTATTTTTATTTTGTGTCTTGTTTACTATAATGACTGATAACACTTCATTTGGTCAAAACGAATTTATTTCTTGTTCACGAAGATCTACAATTCCTTGAGATAACAGTAGAGTTTATTTGCAGCTACACTATCTTCTGCATTATTTTTTGTACATCACGTTTTTATACTTTTGCTACAATGTAAATTAGAATTTCGGATTGAGAAAAATAAAATGGAATATATGTTTCATAATACTTTTTATTAACCTTTGTTCTACATGTACTGAATAACGAAATATTTTGTTTTGATTGGTCTTTTATGTTCTTCTGGATATTTTTGTGGAATTAATACCCAACAATATGTTCCCATTGCATTTACATTATTTTTCCTTCAAACCGTTGTTCGATGTCCTTGAAATCTAAATGTGCTCGCTCACTCTGCTTGTCTGAAAAACTTCCTAGGTTTGAAGAAAATGTTGCAAGATGACAAATCAAAGAATGCTTTTCAATGTAACATTAATGTCTAATTTTTTATAGCTAGCCATCATGTTACTTATAAGTTCTTTGTAGTTGTTAGCTCTATGATTCCCCAGAAGAAATTTTGGTAAGCAGATTTTTTATCGATTGTTAATATGTTATCAAAATCAGTGATTTTGAATATATTTCGAATTTTAGGCCCATCTCAACTTTCATGTGACTTAATTTTGGGAAAAGATCATTCAGATGCTCCGTCACTATAGAATTTTTTATTCAGAGTAATGGGGTGAATCACAAACACAATGATTAATTTTAGACAAATCTTCGATTTGTGGATCCCTTCTAAAGTACTGCTTGTACTTGTCAATTACCAGTGGAGTGAAGTTTATTTGCTTGTGTCTTGGCATGTTAAAACCACAAATGTTACACAAAAGAGTTCCAACCAAATCACATTTTGAGTTATCCATTTTCACCTTGCATTGATGTTTCACTTGAATGAAGAAACATATCACGGCCGAATGTGCGGTGATGTTTGAAAAGATTATTTTTAGCTACCCACTCGAAAAAAGCAAGTTTGACAACAACAAAAATCAATCGTTTTTTATCAGCCCACTGCTAAGTAGCCATGTTTTTGTAGTGAGCATCAGACTATTTGCGAGGCTCACCATAGAAAAACGATTTTATTCAGTATTAAATATTTCAATACAGTACCAAAATAACAGCAAAAAATGAGTTTTATTCACCGAACAGTTTATTTGATAAATTACAATCATTTAATGCACATCTGTTTCTTAAAAATAACGTTTTATAGATGAGAAAAAACATAAAGACGCATTTTATTTTCTTTTTCCATACGAACTCTGATGTCAATTTCGCCCATCTTCTCCCCGGGCGCATTTGAGATGGAGTGTGGCAGCAGAGCGCATTTGAAACTGAGAGTGCAGAAGGGCGATAGTGATGATGGTTCGTGTGAAAGAGCGCACAGTGGCGGTCCTTCATACAAAGGTCGGACAAAACCTCAAATACGTCTCAAATTGCTTGATAATGGTAATCTATTGATTATATTGGATACCTGATATCATTCCGTTGGAAATAACCGTCAAAAAGAAAATTCGATTTTTTAGTGAAATTGGTCCAAATTAATTTTTTTCATTAAATCGTATAAAAAGCTATTACTACAATTTTTGTGTTGTAATGCAGAAATTTTTGTATAACTCTGAACTAGAGGCACAAATTTAACTTCCTTTTAGAAATTCCACTAAAGTTTCAAACGAATTATGACAAATTATATAGATTTGAATGATGAAATCGATAAATTATAATCTATATAAATAAAAATGGAGTGGTATTTGTATGTCACGAAATGGCTCGAGAACGAAGCAAGCTCTTCACTGTTGCCTCCACAAGGGATGCGACGTGTTCGTGCGAAGGAAAAAGTTCAGTAAAGTCTCCGGAATAATGGGGAAAACGGGAGAAGACTATGGTATCATTTTGTATAGGGGATTTCTTGACGTTTTCCAACAGCCTACTTGATGGCAAGATGAAGTTTGCCGGGACCACTAGTGAAAAATGAAAATGGAATTTTCTCTTCTAGGGGCAAAAAGGGACAAGAAAAAGTATTGCACGTTTGAAAGTATGGATGATTTGCTGCTTCATAGTGAGTGACTCATTTTCCCGAAACACTTCACATAAAACGTACGAAGTTTTGAAAATTTACCAAAATTTTGGAGAAAGTTTGTTTAAAACTTTTTTTGTTACAAATAACAACTTGATATGTTAAAAATTATATAATTATAGCCAAAACTAAGGCTTATAACTACGCTTTCAAATGGAGCCTATTGAGCTTTAATTGGTTATGATTTCGTTGAGATTCGTCTATTTGAAGTTTGCTAGGTGAATCATAGTTGATGAATTTCCAGCAGTCCAATTTTGCTGACTTTCCCAAACTTACGATGCTGCCAAAAATAGAAAACAGAACAGATCAATCTCAAATTTTGAGAAATTGTCGCTCAATAGTATAGAAGTCTATAAAAAATATTGACGAGTGATTTTGAGAACATGAATTTTTGAGGTTTTGTCTGGCCATGCGCCACTGTGGAGCGTAGCAAAACGGCGAAGCTGATGATAGTCAAACCAGAAAGACGAGGTCTAAAGGCGCAATCGCTGCTGTCTAACTGAAAGAGACAAAAAACAGAGGAGCGCAACCATGCTAAATGTTGATGAATGGCGCATGATGCATTTTTATTTATTTTAACATGTTATTCATAATATGAAAATAAATCAAATGGTTTACTACAAAGGAAACATTGTAGTGGATCATACAAAAATGCATCATGCGGTTAAATCGATCAGAAACATAATGTAGAATTGAAATTATATCCGCTTAGCTTCAAACCGATTTTACTAAGATTGTATAAGTTTTCACATTCGCCCTAATTCTGACTCTGTATTGAATTTCAAGCGTTTGCAACTGTGTGTCTGCTTAAATTAGCGTACATCTTTTTTCGCCATTCTAGATTGTTTTCCCGAAACGCCCATTTGTTTACTAACATTGAATTGTCTTGAGGAACCACTTCCCAGTGGGAACCGAAGATGGTGCCTCGTGTTTTACCCATAGGGTAGTATTGTGGTGCCAGAAGCCTGTTTTTATAAATTGATATTACCTGTGAATCGTTGGCCAGGAGGCACAAGTATTGTTGGTTTTACAATTAATCAATGTGAAATGTACCGATTTCCAATAGCTTCGATTTCAGCATTGTTTATCCTTCAATGTTCAACACCCAGAATAAAGCAGTTTATGGGCACCATATCGATAGGATATTCATAAGAATAGTTATCAAACAAGCATAGGATTAATTAAAAATTAGTTCATAGTCCGTTGATCTGTCAGGGAACATTCATACAAAACATGGATTTTTTGGAAATCAAGATCCCTCTCCCCCGTCGTGGCCTTTTGTCCATATACAAATTAAAAAAAAAAAGTCACTTGGTTTATGGAGAGGGATGGTACACAAATTATGTCACGCTAAATTTCAACTTTTTCGACCGCAAAATGCAAAATGTTCAAGTATATTTTAAAAATGACCTGGGGCAGACACGAAAATTCTGAAAACGCCATTATTTTTGTTTATTTTTATACTTTCAAGCCCGGGGTGTCCGGTCTCTGTGCATTCAGATCGTCTTTTTTGTCGAACAGTGATATTATCAAAATTTGAAGGTTTCCAGAAAACTTTTTATCAAATCCTATGAGTTTAAATAGTTGTTCCATTTGATTACTCATTCTTTATCGTCCCCCCTCGACCACTTGAAGATCGACGGAACAAAAAGCCAAAACAATATTTGTGTCGGCTTAATTGAAATTCGTAAAAACATAAAAAAATATAATATCAAAACGCCATTATATTTTTTTTATGATCTTGTTTTTTTTTACAAATTATGCAACTTATGTAGTTTGAATTTTTCAATCATTGCTAACTCTTGGTTTCATTGAGAAGATTTAAGTTTATTAAACTAATGATTATCGTTCTTTTCAACTAAACTCGAATTTATAATGAAATATGATTGAAACTTTCCACAGCCTATGCACTTTGACAACCAATTTTGTGTTAAGCTTAGCTTAGCTTAGACTGACTACACATATCAATGGTTGCTATTCCGTGATTGACCGAAGTCAGTGAAAATGCACAACGAATCAACTAGAAGTTCGGCTGGGATTGGCCATAATCTTCTTCAGTGTGCATAATTCAGTACCTCTATTTATACAGGGTCAATAACGGCGCCGGCCACGTCCTTGCAGTCAGGTGGGATTGGGGGAATAAATGTTAGTGTGTAACATTTACTATTTGGAGACCGTGTTTGCCTCTGCATCTCCACAAAGGTTACTGGGAAGTATGTTTGTTAATGGGGAGGATCGTTGGGTCAAAGGATTCACTTTGATAAGTGATTAGACCATGATAAATAGTAGAGATGGTCGGGTTTCACATTTTTCAAACCCGAACCCGACCCGTACCCGACTTATTTTATTTCTTCAAACCCGGACCCGACCCGAACCCGAAAATTTTTCGCTGTCTAAACCCGAACCCGACCCAAAACCCGAAAAAATTTTGTAAGAAAAACCCGAATAAAATCCGAGGCTGAAAAGATGGTAAATTCATCGTTTCTGATGCATAAGGAAGCTTTTAGGTTGTTATCGTAATCCGGGGGCAAATTGATCACTATTTCACAACTTTTTGTCATATTTTCCCTTGGAATTCAAAAAATGTCTAATAAATTTCGGTAAAATCAGTACTTCACTGATCTTTATCAGTTTATGTTATCATTTTTTTTATGAAAAAAAATTAACATTTCATAAAATTAGTTTTAATATCAAAAATTGAAAATGACACTTTGGGGCAAAATTGATCACTATATAATTAAGCATATTTTAGAATGTGAAATTTTCCTGTCTACTAAATTTGGGTCTCCTGAATCTGAAATTGATGTCAAAGTTCTTACAACTCGTGTATATCATGATTTTATTGCAAAATTAAACTTTGAAAATCTGCATAAAACGCCTAAATGTATGCAATTTCCCTTGAAATTAGCACGTTAGTCAACAATAAAACGGTTTTATGAGCAAAAAACTATTTTTGCAATGCTGTACGACTTCAAAAATGAGTTCAGCAGTTCACACTGATGCTTTCGCAACATTTTTAACACTCAAAGTTTACATGCTGGCTTAGCACTAACGGATTGTTTAATACCGACATTTCCAACAGTATTGCTAACACCTTCAAAAACTGTAAATTTTTCTATGCAAAACTAACCTTAATAAAAATGAAATGGCTTTAAATCATCATTGGACATCTATAAACTAGAAAACATGGAAAGTATTTGATGGCAACGAAGCATTGAGCATCCTTGAAAGGAAATGCTATTCGGTACCGACCTGATCAAATTCACCCCAGTGATCAATTTGCCCCCGGATTACGGTACTCTGTTCACAATTCTCACCAAACCCGACTTAAACCCGACTCAAACCCGACTTTTTGAAAACCCGAGACCCGACCATCTCTAATAAATAGCTTTTTGTCAAATATAAATATGCTTTTATGAAAATATAATATTTTCATTTGATATGAACAATTTCTATGTAAAGGAAAATTATGCCGACACTTGAGGTGACGAACCATTCAAAGTTTGTTGAACAAATATCTAAATGTAACATTCCTACAGCTGTCAGGACGAAAGCATGTGTTATTATATTTTACTTATTTGAAAAGAAACAAAAACTCGATTGGCTGGAACATCATAGAACACTCTTATTCTTATGCCGACACTTACAGTGGCGAACCATCTAAAGTTTGTTGATTAAAGTGAACCTTTCGCAAGTCTACACTTGTAGTGTCGAACCATTCAAAGTTTTTTTTTATAATGGATCATTGAATGTTGTTTTTGCAAGCGCTCGCCGCATCAAAACAAAGGCGCCACTGTATATGGGATTTAACATTGTGACAGCATTGCTGTTCTGTCAAACACACAAGGCTACGGTGGCGCAATCTATGCTTTCCATAGCGGCCGTTTTGGTTATTTTAATGATCCATTACAAAAATGAAGATAAAAAAAGGGGTGTTTTGAAAACAAAAAAATGTTAAACATAAATTATTCATGAATTAGAGTTTATGTCGACACTCACAGTGACGAACCATTCATAGTTTGTGGAAAAATCATATTTACGTCCTACCGTTGTAGCGATTAAATGTGCAGTCATACATATTTTATAGATTAGAAATAGTAGCATGGAACGAGCTCACCAATTGATCCGTCATCCTTGACTGAGCAGCAACAATCCACATTCAGCTTAACTCGTTTGCTCGGCTATATAAAAGCACTCAGAGAAAACAGGCGCACGACCCGAGAGGGAAAACAACTGACGACTGCTCGGGCTTTCTTGACGCACTGCCAAGGAGCAATCGTCAAGATCGAAGATTAAACAGAACTAACCCATCGCGGCACTTTTTCACTTTACTCGACCGACGCGCGACATGTTTGATCCTGCCCTCGTCACCCGCTCCCGCACAAGCAAGCGTCAAGGTCGGAAGATCAAACAGAACCGATCGCGGAACTTTTTCACTTCACTCGACCGACGCGCGACATGTTTGATCCTGCCCTCGTCCTCCGCTCCCGCAGGAGCAAGCGTCAAGGTCGGAAGATCAAACAGAACTCTTTGACAACCAATTTTATGTTAAGATTAAAAAGTGCATTTAATCAATTCAGCATTTCTCATTCCGGGAATTTTGTCGTACGACCGGATAACACAGGGGGATTAGGGGCATAATGAGCATACGGGGCGAAATGGACACCCCCTCTATCTCTGGGAATATGCATACTTCATCAAAACTTCATACACTGCATGAAATCTGTATTGCATTTGGAATGTTTGACGGTATAAAAGTTTGTTTTTCTCCAATTATCCTTTGAAATTTGACTTTAAGTTTTTCTCAGTTTCAAATTGTAATACAGGTCGGACTCGATTATCCGGAGACTCGATTATCCGGGGACTCGATTATCCGGAGACTCGATTATACGGGATTCGATTATCCGGAATTTTAGACTCGATTATCCGGAATTCGTTTTTTGATGTTCTTGTTTTTAAATTTTTATGCATAAATCTGATATAATTTGATATTGCAATATACAATATGAATGGTTTTGCAGTTTTGAACGTATTTAAGAAAAGGAGAGTTTTAAAAAGTGTTTTTTTGTGTATGCTGGTCTAATTTTTTTTATCCTTGTAAAGACCCCTACTGTTCCTAGAAATAATTTCTGGCTACGCCACCGCATCATATAAATAAAACAACGAATAAAGATAATATTTAAATTCTTTTATCGAAGATTTAATTTTTTTTAGTGATTCGATTATCCGGAAGATTCGATTATCCGGAATGAAAAAAAATTGATACTCCGGATAATCGAGTCCGACCTGTATAAGCAAGGCGGTTGAAGAATCTAATTTTCGAGCAAAGTAACGAACCTAGAGAGGTTCTTTTGAGCTATTATGATTGAGGGAGAGCCCTTCTACATATCGGAACGATTGATAGTCATTAAATATATTGGAATCACTAAATTTCACGCAAGTGTTCATTTTGCCCCGATACTTTTATACCAGCCTTGTTTTCGATCTAACTTTCTATCTGGTTTTTTTTGACGTTTGATATAATTTTTACTATCATGAATGAATGTAGCACGTCGCATTAACATCAAACTTGAAGACTAAACGAGGGTAAATTAAAATATTGCCATTTTATGGTCTTAAAAAGAACATTTGCTTAACGTGTCCATTATGCCCCTAATTCCTCTACATAAAACAATATTTGGTATCCCAGCATACAACTTTAGAATGTTACCATTCATAGTAAAAATATGCAAACAACTGCAGATTTTTGGAAACATAATCAACGCTATTAACGATATTTATTTTGTTTTCAAAATAAAAATCTTCGAAATTGTCCAATTCATAAATTTTTAAAAAGTATTCAGTACTGGAGATGAGAGATGATAGCTCTACAGCAATTCCAACGACCCATTTCATAGTTGGTTCCATCCATATTATGTTCAGCTCACTATAAACACTAGTAGTTCAAAGCAGCTGACATTTGTTTTGCTCGTCCCACAGTAGCAAGCAAAGCATTCAAGGAATCAAACGCTACTTCGTTTTTTATTGCTTTTACTGTGAAAACCTTTAGATAGCTAGCCTAATTAACATGTCACTGAATGCGGATGGCGAATTCAAACTTTTCTGCTGTTTGCATAAAACCAACTACTTTACCGCGAAATTTTCAAAAATCGGGAGCTTCAACAGCATAATGCACAACATATTACACATTCGATCGTGGCACGCTGACAGTTTTTAAATATTTTTAGGCTTATACTATTTTACTACTCTATTAACATCACTTCACAAGACATTTTGCCTGTTCACAATATTCGCTAGGTGGCATAGCACCCGAAGCCCGCGCGCACAGCCTACTCGATTTTCCATAAAGTTTTTTTTATACTAAATAGTCAAATATGAAGGCCTGAATTTTAGCTTCTCGTGATCTGATTGTCTTGAAATGGTTGCTATTTTCGTCGAAAATGGAGATTTGTGATAACTTAAAAGTTTTTGTATGGAAAGCTGCGTTTTTCAGCTGAGCATATTGTAGTATTAGAGATTGAGCCAAATGAAAAGAAAAAAAAAAGTAAGCATACGCTTTTATACGCAACCCTCGTGACCGCTCATTGGTAGATCAATAGGGCGGTATCCAAAACTGAAAAGGCAATAGATGGCTCTTTTCCAATGGTAGTAAAAACGAAATCCTGAAGCAAAGAAAGCACCACGGAAGATGAACTAAACACAAAAAGTTATGTATTCACTTTACACTTGATTTCTAATCACTACTTTTTTGATCCAGTTTCTTAATTGCAAGCAATTTACGTTTTGCATTATTTTCCATACGTTTTGACAGTTCTCCGACTACCATTCTTCTATGCGCTTGTGTTGAAAGTTTGAGAAATTTGAGAATCCAGCGTTGCGTGATCAGTGAGAGGAAACATCAGTGTCGCCGCTCGGCGGCCGGTAAGAGAAACTGAATGCTCGAAAAGTTGTTGTCTGTAATTTTTGCTGCTTAACTGTTAGCGTTTGAGAACAAAATAAACAGTCATTACCCTATTGCAAGAAATTCACGATTTTCATTATTTTATTATTATATATATATATATATATATATATATATATATATATATATATATATATATATATATATATATATATATATATATATATTATTATTATTATTAATATATTATTTGACAGCTCTCCGACTACCATTCTTCCATGCGCTTGTGTTGAAAGTTTCTGGGCTGCATATGACGTTGATATTTTTCCTCTTCGTGAGTCTCTCTCAGGTTCTGATTATGCTGCTGGAAGCATCAGTTTGCTGTTTGATGCCCACTTCGATATAGGTTCAGATAATATATACATGATAAGAAATACAAACCGAAATATGGAACCAGTTTTACGGAAATGGTTATATTTCTTAAGTTTTTCAACGATACTTAATGCGTCCGCCGGCATTGGACTTCCTATTTGTTCTAGTTTCTAGGAAAATTATAAACATCTATAAAACTTCACACTGCACTAAAATATAGACGACAGAAAAAAATGACATTTGGACATCACCTCTGAAAATCTGAAATATCTCCGGTGTCCGGTGACCAATATGCAAGTTCTCAAAACTAGACCAAATTTGCAGCCGACGGCTTCCAGTTGCATATAATTTAATCCATTTTTTTCATAAAACTTCACACTGCACTAAAATATAGACGACAGAAAAAAATGACATTTGGACATCACCTCTGAAAATCTGAAATATCTCCGGTGTCCGGTGACCAATATGCAAGTTCTCAAAACTAGACCAAATTTGCAGCCGACGGCTTCCAGTTGCATATAATTTAATCCATTTTTTTCATAAAACTTCACACTGCACTAAAATATAGACGACAGAAAAAAATGACATTTGGACATCACCTCTGAAAATCTGAAATATCTCCGGTGTCCGGTGACCAATATGCAAGTTCTCAAAACTAGACCAAATTTGCAGCCGACGGCTTCCAGTTGCATATAATTTAATCCATTTTTTTCATAAAGTTATCAGCATATGAATTTAAGCAAAATTTTGCCTATCTCAATCATTTAGCCTATCCCCTGTATCTTAAAAATTAAAAAAAAAGTATGAAATCCTTATGCTACGTTCAGACTAGAGGCTCTCTTGGTATCAAAACCCTTGCATCTAGTTTTCACTGCAAATAAGGAGAAAGACGTTTGATATCAAGATAGCCTATATTACGTAATATCAGCTCTAGTCTGAACGTAGCATTATATAAATCGAAGGTCGTGTACGTTAAAGTGACCAGACGTCCCGGATTATCCGGGACAGAACAACTTTTAACTTGATAGTACAGTTTCAATACTTTTTATTTCAAATAATTCAGTATATAGTACATGTCTTAGATTAAATATGAATGTAAATTGCACACCAAATTTAGGCAGCGCTTCATTGAGGATGAGATCTGACAAGCGTCCCGGATTTTTTCCGGGACACATCTGGTCACTTTAGTGTACGAAGAGGATCTCAGGATAATCCCCAGTTTATGCCAGATCAAAACGAAATTGCTAGTCAATGGAACATCCAATAGAAATTTCAGACATTTTTTAATGTGGAATGGAATCGTTAAGTATCTTATACAAATTAAATTACGTAAAAATGTGATTGTTAAACGTGGACTGGAGATACAGGGTTTAGGCAAAAAAGTTGAGTCAGACATTTGTTTTTTCAACTTGAGCTTGAGCTTGATCGGTCGCCCCTGGTTGCTACTCCAGTATCGCCATATCAGCTGGACACAAGGAATCAGCCGGATCAATGTTTGAGATTAACAGGCACCCTCAATGTATAAGTCCTGGTAATCATCTATTTTTAGGCAACAATGGCGCCTGCCACGTCATAATGCAGATCAATGAGGGGAAGGGGGAGGAATTGATGATGCATTAAACTGGCTTCTACGGTGAACTGTATATACCACTGCATCTACGCCAGTTAATGCGGGAGGGTGAAGGGGTGGTAAATTTATGGCAGAGAGGCTTGCTGTTTGGTGAGCTGACTGCCTATGTATCAGGCGTAAGGAAAGGCGTACTATAATGATGGGAAAATGGAAGCATAGGGATATGTTTTTTTTGTCCGTCTCTGGTTCTAGTAAATGCTATGAACGAATCAACTGTGATCAACTGTGATAGTTTGAGTTTGGATGATACAACTACAAAGTACGTGGAAAGGGATGGGCCATTAGATCACCAACCCCGTCTATTCACACATTTGTTTATTTTTACTTATATAAAGATTAGATTTTGAATTTTGAGCCAATTTAACTTTGTTGCTATCCGGTAGTAGATTTCGAGTGCCCTTTGGGATGTGACCAATATGGAAGTTTATGTCGAATTTTGAAAAATATGAATGTTGAGAATTTTGTTAATGGCGATGTCTAGGCAGATACATCATGTGCAAATTTAGAATATGTAAAAAAAACATATTAATTATGGGTTATCACAGTGATGCATTTTAAACTAAACGCGAGCCAAAAATGAACTGAACGCGTTCTAATTTTGCACGAGAACCTTGTAAGCATTGAACTCTTGTGCAAGATTCTACACCTGCTCAAGAACGGCCCGTTCACTTCAAAATGCACAATGAAGTAAAGAACTCGAAAAAACTACACCCGACTATAATAAATTCATATCACTCAACATATGTGGAACTTCAAATGTTTCTCAACATCTTGCAAAATTTCCGCGTTGAAATATGTCGTGTATCTGCCATGAAAACAGTTTTCATTTCAAGTTCGATTTCCAGCTCGCAAGGGTTCAGATTTTTGAACTGCTCAATGAGCAAGCCTACTTGATCTCTCGTTCAAAAGTTTGAACTGGAACACAAACTGAACGCGTTCAAATGCAGCACTGGGTTATCAAAAGTTTTGGTTTTAAAAACGGCTGAGATATGAAATAATATTTCAGGCAGGGAGAAATAATATTTCATATTTTTTCGTGACAATAACAATATTCAGAGGGGATTCTGTAGCCTTGAGGTTACGCTTTCACTTCATAAGCGGAAGGTCATGGGTTAGATTCCCAGCCCCTCCACAAAAAACCCGTCCAGCCACCAGAAGACGCCTCACGCAGGATCGTGCTTTGGGGAGCACATTCATCCTCCGTCAGTATCAGATGGTGACTGAGACAAACTGACCCTCTTCGCAGGCAGCTAGCCTCACTAACAGCAGAGCTCTCTCCTACCTGCTCGGTGTGAGAGTAAAAGAGTAGGAGAGAGTGAATGTAAATATAGATAAGTTGAAAATAGATCTGTATCGGTAAAGAAGCTACAGATTAGCTGATTCCGGCACAGTAGTGGCCACAAGCACAGAGTGCCTTTAAAAAAAATAATAATAATGAAAAAAAAAACAATATTCAAATATCTTGATTTCAAAATGGAGCTGTAAAATTAAATTGATGATAGGCATTTTTTTTATATATATACTAGACTGGCCCAGCTCAGTATGGGAGAATAATAAAGTTGTATAATTCCACAGGGCAGAATTATTCGTTTGGGTTAGAGGAAGACTTCCTGAAAATTTCAGCTTATTTGGTCGTTCCATGACCTGGCGCATTTCAATTGAAGTTAATATGAGATTTCCAGCTCAAACAAATGGGAAACAGTACATCATCTACTATTTGGTTCAAGAAAATTGTTGATCGCGTTCAAGACAGTTTTTGTGTAAGGCTTCCATATTTTAAAGTATGGATGCTTGGATCTGGGCTCCTAGCGCTTCGACTAACATGATTTTTTACCGCAGCTAGGAAATACAGTCGACTCTCCACATCTCGATATCTTTCCCTATGTCGATGATTGCTTTGGTCCCTTCGTTCTGCATATATTTTCACTCTTCATATCTCGATATCCTCCTTATATCGATATCTCCATATCTCGATGTGATTTTCGTTCTCGATTTTATCTCCGTATGTCGATATGCCCATTATCAAAGGTAACTAGATTGGATTTGAGGGGTTCAAAACAATTTGCGAAGACAAAATGACATCTGTTTGTTTTTGATATTCCTGGTAACGGAGTGATTTTCAATCTAGTATTCTATAAAAAATTGTTCTGTGTCTCGATCTCTCCCTTTCTCGATGGTCTCTTCGATATCGAGATGTGGAGTGGCGACTGTAACTTGAATATATGTGTCGTGACCTTTCCAATATATATGGCGGCCACAAAGAGGTTAACTCTCCTTGCGGACTGACAGCCGGATGCAACTGTTGCTATTTTCTTCGACGCTCCGACGAACAGAGTGCGGTGCCACCCGCTTGCTCATAGCCGAAGTGAAGAAGCCACAACTGTTTCTCCACTGCTGTCTGCTGCATCGTCGTCCGTCCGTTTGCTAGGTTGTGCTATTTCTCGACGCTCCGACAAATAGAGGGCGGTGCCACCCGCTTACTCATCGTCAGAGCGGAGTAGCTGTTCCTTGCTGCTGCTGCCGTTTCGTCCGTCCGCGTGAACAATCGTCGATAAAACTCATCTGAGGACACGATGCGATGCTCTTTTATACGTGCGTTCATTTTTCACTAGCCAAGTGATTGGCTCAATAGGGTACCGACTGTTTATTTTGTTCTCAAACGCTAACAGTTGGCGCCAGCGGCAAAAATTACGGACAACAACCTTTCAAACATTCAGTTTCTCCTACCGGCCACCGAGCGGCGACACTGATGTTTGTATCCCTCTCACTGATTGCGGTACGCTGGATTCTCAAATTTCTCAAACTTTCAACACAAGCGCATGGAAGAATGGTAGTCGGAGAGCTGTCAAATAATATATTAATAATATATATATATATATATATATATATATATATATATATATATATATATATATATATATATATATATATATATATATATATACGTACATATATATATATACGTACATATATATATACACGTACATATATATATATATATATATATATATATATATATATGTATATATATATATATATATATATATATATATATATATATATATATATATGTACATATATATATACGTACATATATATGTACATATATATATACACGTATATATATATATATATATATATATATATATATATATATATATATATATATATATATATATATATATATATATATATATACAGTCGACTCTCCATAACTCGATATTCAAGGGACCATCGAGTTATAGAATTATCGAGTTATAGAACATACCGATACCAAATATTTTAAAATCAAAGGTTTAAATTTCTATATTTCCAATACTTTTATGATCATTTCTGCAACATTTCGTTGAAAGCATTTTGAAAAAATATCTTTGGACACATTTTTCAAAATGTTCGAAAAATCCCTTATTTTTACTAAAAAATCATTTTTATATTTTTATGTTTTTAAACTTTTATTACAAACTAGTGGTCCCGGCAAACTTCGTCTTGCCATCAAGTAGGCTGTTGTAAACCGTCATGTCCATTCACACGAACACGTCGGAACCCTTCACAAATTCAACTGTGAAAGATTCATGAAAATCCGTTGGCCCGTTATTGAGCCATTTCGTGACATACAAACACCATTCCATTTTTATTTATATAGATTGCAAGTCCTTTATTCACTGCCAAACTAGGAACGGTCCATGTCTCCCAGTATAAAAAAATGGTTTTTAGATGGATATCGAGTTATGGAGGGAAAATTACCTCTCACGTGGCATCGACTATTGGAGACATCGAGTTATAGAAATATCGACTTATGGAGAGCATGATTTATGAGATTTTGAAGGGACCGCAAATTCCATCGAGTTATAGAATATATCGAGTTATAGAACATCGAGTTGTATATATATATATATATATATATATATATATATATATATATATATATATATATATATATATATATATATATATATATATATATATAGTAGCCATCAAGTAGGCTGTTGAAAAATGTCATGGAACCTCCCATACAAAATATCATATAAGTACTCCCCCGTTTCACCAAATTTTCCGAAAACTTCCCTAAACTTTCTTATCACACGAACACGTCGGAACCCTTCAAGAAGACAACAGTGAAAGAATTGAGCAAATCGGTTGTCTCGTTCTCAAGCCATTTCGTGACATACAAACACCACTCCATTTTTATTTATATAGATATATTATTATTATTATTATTATTAATATATTATTTGACAGCTCTCCGACTACCATTCTTCCATGCGCTTGTGTTGAAAGTTTGAGAAATTTGAGAATCCAGCGTAGCGCAATCAGTGAGAGGGATACAAACATCAGTGTCGCCGCTCGGTGGCCGGTAGGAGAAACTGAATGTTTGAAAGGTTGTTGTCCGTAATTTTTGCCGCTGGCGCCAACTGTTAGCGTTTGAGAACAAAATAAACAGTCGGTACCCTATTGAGCCAATCACTTGGCTAGTGAAAAATGAACGCACGTATAAAAGAGAATCGCATCGTGTCCTCAGATGAGTTTTATCGACGATTGTTCACGCGGACGGACGAAACGGCAGCAGCAGCAAGGAACAGCTACTCCGCTCTGACGATGAGTAAGCGGGTGGCACCGCCCTCTATTTGTCGGAGCGTCGAGAAATAGCACAACCTAGCAAACGGACGGACGACGATGCAGCAGACAGCAGTGGAGAAACAGTTGTGGCTTCTTCACTTCGGCGATGAGCAAGCGGGTGGCACCGCACTCTGTTCGTCGGAGCGTCGAAGAAAATAGCAACAGTTTCGCATCCGGCTGTCAGTCCGCAAGGAGAGTTAACCTCTTTGTGGCCGCCATATATATTGGAAAGGTCACGACACATATATTCAAGTTACAGTCGCCACTCCACATCTCGATATCGAAGAGACCATCGAGAAAGGGAGAGATCGAGACACAGAACAATTTTTTATAGAATACTAGATTGAAAATCACTCCGTTACCAGGAATATCAAAAACAAACAGATGTCATTTTGTCTTCGCAAATTGTTTTGAACCCCTCAAATCCAATCTAGTTACCTTTGATAATGGGCATATCGACATACGGAGATAAAATCGAGAACGAAAATCACATCGAGATATGGAGATATCGATATAAGGAGGATATCGAGATATGAAGAGTGATAATATATGCAGAACGAAGGGACCAAAGCAATCATCGACATAGGGAAGGATATCGAGATGTGGAGAGTCGACTGTATTTCCTAGCTGCGGTAAAAAATCATGTTAGTCGAAGCGCTAGGAGCCCAGATCCAAGCATCCATACTTTAAAATATGGAAGCCTTACACAAAAACTGTCTTGAACGCGATCAACAATTTTCTTGAACCAAATAGTAGATGATGTACTGTTTCCCATTTGTTTGAGCTGGAAATCTCATATTAACTTCAATTGAAATGCGCCAGGTCATGGAACGACCAAATAAGCTGAAATTTTCAGGAAGTCTTCCTCTAACCCAAACGAATAATTCTGCCCTGTGGAATTATACAACTTTATTATTCTCCCATACTGAGCTGGGCCAGTCTAGTATATATAAAAAAAATGCCTATCATCAATTTAATTTTACAGCTCCATTTTGAAATCAAGATATTTGAATATTGTTTTTTTTTTTCATTATTATTATTTTTTTTAAAGGCACTCTGTGCTTGTGGCCACTACTGTGCCGGAATCAGCTAATCTGTAGCTTCTTTACCGATACAGATCTATTTTCAACTTATCTATATTTACATTCACTCTCTCCTACTCTTTTACTCTCACACCGAGCAGGTAGGAGAGAGCTCTGCTGTTAGTGAGGCTAGCTGCCTGCGAAGAGGGTCAGTTTGTCTCAGTCACCATCTGATACTGACGGAGGATGAATGTGCTCCCCAAAGCACGATCCTGCGTGAGGCGTCTTCTGGTGGCTGGACGGGTTTTTTGTGGAGGGGCTGGGAATCTAACCCATGACCTTCCGCTTATGAAGTGAAAGCGTAACCTCAAGGCTACAGAATCCCCTCTGAATATTGTTATTGTCACGAAAAAATATGAAATATTATTTCTCCCTGCCTGAAATATTATTTCATATCTCAGCCGTTTTTAAAACCAAAACTTTTGATAACCCAGTGTTGCATTTGAACGCGTTCAGTTTGTGTTCCAGTTCAAACTTTTGAACGAGAGATCAAGTAGGCTTGCTCATTGAGCAGTTCAAAAATCTGAACCCTTGCGAGCTGGAAATCGAACTTGAAATGAAAACTGTTTTCATGGCAGATACACGACATATTTCAACGCGGAAATTTTGCAAGATGTTGAGAAACATTTGAAGTTCCACATATGTTGAGTGATATGAATTTATTATAGTCGGGTGTAGTTTTTTCGAGTTCTTTACTTCATTGTGCATTTTGAAGTGAACGGGCCGTTCTTGAGCAGGTGTAGAATCTTGCACAAGAGTTCAATGCTTACAAGGTTCTCGTGCAAAATTAGAACGCGTTCAGTTCATTTTTGGCTCGCGTTTAGTTTAAAATGCATCACTGTGATAACCCATAATTAATATGTTTTTTTTACATATTCTAAATTTGCACATGATGTATCTGCCTAGACATCGCCATTAACAAAATTCTCAACATTCATATTTTTCAAAATTCGACATAAACTTCCATATTGGTCACATCCCAAAGGGTACTCGAAATCTACTACCGGATAGCAACAAAGTTAAATTGGCTCAAAATTCAAAATCTAATCTTTATATAAGTAAAAATAAACAAATGTGTGAATAGACGGGGTTGGTGGTCTAATGGCCCATCCCTTTCCACGTACTTTGTAGTTGTATCATCCAAACTCAAACTATCACAGTTGATCACAGTTGATTCGTTCATAGCATTTACTAGAACCAGAGACGGACAAAAAAAACATATCCCTATGCTTCCATTTTCCCATCATTATAGTACGCCTTTCCTTACGCCTGATACATAGGCAGTCAGCTCACCAAACAGCAAGCCTCTCTGCCATAAATTTACCACCCCTTCACCCTCCCGCATTAACTGGCGTAGATGCAGTGGTATATACAGTTCACCGTAGAAGCCAGTTTAATGCATCATCAATTCCTCCCCCTTCCCCTCATTGGTCTGCATTATGACGTGGCAGGCGCCATTGTTGCCTAAAAATAGATGATTACCAGGACTTATACATTGAGGGTGCCTGTTAATCTCAAACATTGATCCGGCTGATTCCTTGTGTCCAGCTGATATGGCGATACTGGAGTAGCAACCAGGGGCGACCGATCAAGCTCAAGCTCAAGTTGAAAAAACAAATGTCTGACTCAACTTTTTTGCCTAACCCCTGTATCTCCAGTCCACGTTTAACAATCACATTTTTACGTAATTTAATTTGTATAAGATACTTAACGATTCCATTTCACATTAAAAAATGTCTGAAATTTCTATTGGATGTTCCATTGACTAGCAATTTCGTTTTGATCTGGCATAAACTGGGGATTATCCTGAGATCCTCTTCGTACACTAAAGTGACCAGATGTGTCCCGGAAAAAATCCGGGACGCTTGTCAGATCTCATCCTCAATGAAGCGCTGCCTAAATTTGGTGTGCAATTTACATTCATATTCAATCTAAGACATGTACTATATACTGAATTATTTGAAATAAAAAGTATTGAAACTGTACTATCAAGTTAAAAGTTGTTCTGTCCCGGATAATCCGGGACGTCTGGTCACTTTATCGTACACGACCTTCGATTTATATAATGCTACGTTCAGACTAGAGCTGATATTACGTAATATAGGCTATCTTGATATCAAACGTCTTTCTCCTTATTTGCAGTGAAAACTAGATGCAAGGGTTTTGATACCAAGAGAGCCTCTAGTCTGAACGTAGCATAAGGATTTCATACTTTTTTTTTAATTTTTAAGATACAGGGGATAGGCTAAATGATTGAGATAGGCAAAATTTTGCTTAAATTCATATGCTGATAACTTTATGAAAAAATGGATTAAATTATATGCAACTGGAAGCCGTCGACTGCAAATTTGGTCTAGTTTTGAGAACTTGCTCGGCCATGCATATTGGTCACCGGACACCGGAGATATTTCAGATTTTCAGAGGTGATGTCCAAATGTCATTTTTTTCTGTCGTCTATATTTTAGTGCAGTGTGAAGTTTTATAGATGTTTATAATTTTCCTAGAAACTAGAACAAATAGGAAGTCCAATGCCGGCGGACGCATTAAGTATCGTTGAAAAACTTAAGAAATATAACCATTTCCGTAAAACTGGTTCCATATTTCGGTTTGTATTTCTTATCATGTATATATTATCTGAACCTATATCGAAGTGGGCATCAAACAGCAAACTGATGCTTCCAGCAGCATAATCAGAACCTGAGAGAGACTCGCGAAGAGGAAAAATATCAACGTCATATGCAGCCCAGATTCCCCTCTCACGAAACGTCAAATGCAGCCCACCGTTTTTATGGCTGAAAAAGTGAAAAGTATTGTGTTCAAAGCAGTCTTCCCAAACGAACACCGAACACGTTGGTTCAGGCGGTTTCGGTACTCTTCTTGTACTCTGTTTTCGTGTGCAAACCGAAACGCTCAAAACTGAACCTAAACCCTAACATGTGTAAAGTGAACATCGGTGTAAACATTGGTTCGAAAACCGGTCCATTTGTACCTCGATTGCAACCGCGGTTCAAATTTTGGTGCTAATCTTCTGTTGCATTCGAGCTTCAGAACGATGAGGGACAGAAAATTATTGATATCCACGCTTATCTATTTCTACTTATCGTGTCTTGTTGTTTGATATAGTAAAATCCTTGTTTTTTTTTCATAAAGTTATTACTGAATGTTACTCAAAGTATTGAGCTCAATTGATTTGCCTAAATGAAACTTTTATTCAAGCCTCAAGGGTCTTGTGATTTGAACCAAGAAGTTCCATATATGATCGTAGAAATTTATCCGCGTGGATTTCAACCGTTCTCTGTCTGCCTGCTTTGTGCCATTATTTGAACCCAAGTTTGAATCAAAGTTTGAACCGAAGTACACATGCACCGGGTTCGGTTTGATACACTGCTACAGAGACGAAGCGCGTTTGTGGTTCAACACAAGTTGCAATGTTCAAACCAAAGTTGCACATCGGTTCGGTTCATGGGAAGACTGGTTCAAAGTAAATTGTTATTGAAACCCTCAGTCAGCGGAGCAGTTTTTTCCAAAGTTGCTGATAAATATAAGCAGAAGATTAATTATTTCAAATGTCTGCTACGTTTGCTGGCATGAAATTTCAATCAAACGGCTATTTATGATTCGATGTGATGCAAACTCAATCCTTTTTGCTGAGAGGTTCATGTGAGGATTTGAACGGCTTGCGCATAATTGGTATAAACACAAAGTGGAATAAGAAAAAAAACTCAGCAATCACATAAAAAGAAGACCGTCTTCGCGAGTCTCGTCTCAGATCAGAACCATTAGATGTACCGTCCACTTTATAGTAGATTCCAGGTGCCCTGGGGGAGTAGATATCTCAGACTCCTGATCACTTATAAAAATGGCGTCTTTGGCGTAGTTGTTTAACAAGCCAAGGACAATCATTATTCGAGCTAGTAGTTTCTAAATTGTGCCACCAGGTGACGCCAATGGGGATGAAACATTTTTTTTTTGCAAATATCTCAGCAGCCCTACTAAGAAAGAGTTGTTCTGTAGCTCAAAGGCTATCTTTATTTAAGTCTTGATATTGGAGCTTGTCTAAAATGATGATAGTCCTTGAGCTATTAAACAACTTTGCCGAAGATGCCATCTTTCTAAGTGGTCAGGATCCTGAAATATCCGCTAAACAAAAGTTGTATGCCCATTAGCGCCGCATGGCGGCAAAATCTCGAATCTCTTGTCTAGAATAATGATAGTACTTGAGCTACTGAACAACTTAGCCCAAGACGCCATCTTTACAAGTGGTCAGTCTACTAAGTTTCATGCTCACTAGCGCCGTCTGGTGGCAAAATTTTGAATCAACTTGCTCGAACAATGATAGCCCTTGAGTTACTGAACAACTTTGTCAAAAGTGCCATTTTTCTAAAAGGATAGGCTTTTGGGACATTTGCAAAACAAAAGTAAAAGTTTCATCCTTACTGGTGCCACCTAGCGGTCAAATTCCGAATTAAATGAGGTACCATCAGATAGCGATAGATCACCTCCAGAACAACTTTACTTAAGACCCCCTGTTTCGGAATTATTTGAATTTTGAGTTATATCGATTTCGTGTTGTAGTCTACTTAAACCGTATATAGTGCGTCCATTTCTATGAGACATCCATGAGCATTAAACAAATTTGGTTGATTTTACTGCATTATAAGGGGTCATACTGTAAATGAAAGATGTTGAGTATTCTGAAATTTCTCGAGGAATACATTTATTTATAGGTACCTATTCCACTAAACATCTCGAAGAATACATTAGACAGACTACTAACCTTTTATTTTATGTAAAAATATCTTGTGCCTCATGTTCATTCTTGCAACCACAGCAACGATTTATGTTTAAAAATGCCAAAATGATGGGTGGCCCAATGAAGAAAAAAATTAAATATTACTGACCGAAATTTTACATTTTGGATATAATTTCCACAGGTAGATTGGTTGGACCGTCTAACGTTCAGAGAAGTTGAGCTCATCAACGAAAAAGAGAAAAGGGATTCACAGTTTCTCTACTTGATGGTGGAATTTCCACAACTGACAATTGGCGATAAAACGGTTAGTATTTATAAAGTATCTCGTAATAAAATAGCTACTTCGATGATAACTATGATCAATATTTTAGTGCTCTGTCGTGTACTACGAACCGGATGGTGATAGCAAATTCCTTTTTGTTTCCAAGCCAAAGTTAGTTACTGTTCCAGATACTGAAACTTTACAGGTAAAGAAATTTGATTCACACAATTGAGGATTTTATTGCTCGATTGAAGAAAATACCTAATCCCTTTTTGCAGGAGAACTTAGTTGAACGAAAACATCATCGTTTATCAAGATCAGCAAGATCTGGACTATCCGATCGAGATGCGAAGCCAACAGCGAGGTTCGTTATAAACTATCGACTACACCACCTGATGTTTTCCACTTAAAATATCGACTCCATTTTAGTGTACGGGATTTGCTGCATTCTATAGTGCATCGGTATTCTCCAACATCCACTCTAAGTAGCGAGGAACAGGACTTGATTTGGAAGTATCGTTTTTACTTGAGTGCTCAGAAGAAAGCTTTGACCAAGTTTTTGAAATGCATCAACTGGGAAACTGGGACGGAAGTACGACAAGCCTTGGCTCTGCTGGCCAAATGGGCTCCAATGGACGTGGAAGACGCACTAGAACTACTGAATTCATCGTTCAACCATCCTACTGTGAGACGTTATGCTATATCCCGATTGGATCAGGCACTGGACGATGACTTGTTACTCTATTTGCTGCAACTCGTACAAGCGCTCAAATATGAACATTTTGATGAAATTCTTGTGAGTTTTGGTGAAATCAGAATGTGTTGGATGCGGATTCATTAATGTTGTTTTTATTTCAGAAATCTTGCAATAATCTTGCATTGGAAAAAGACATGCTGAAATCAGTAGAAGAAAATCCAGTGGAAACAAATTTTGAAGTGTTTACTGAATCAGATGGTAAGTGGTTAAATGTCAGATATTCTTACATAGGTATTAGATTTGTAGGCCGAAAATTTCTAAAAACTGTAAAATTAGGCAATTCCTTGACTTAAACAATCTAAGATCCATAGAGCAACGCTTTGTGTTAAACGCTAATCCACAAAACCAGCAGGGCTAATCCCATAGGCACTGCAATTCCAGCATGAGTGGCAGCCATAAGTGCTGCATTCCAGCATTCGGCATCCGTACACACTGTCTGGATTATATTGTCCGAAGACATATTCCCTCCGCATGTAGCGAGCATGCGATCTCTCATAACAATGAAACACGGTCAATCGAACACGACATGCTCCGCTGTTTCCTCCACACCAGCATAATTGAGGCACGCAGGAGATTTTGAGTGCCTGAACCTATGCAGTTTCTGCTTATAGCAACCATGTCTTGGTATTAGTCGATGGGTAACTTTTGTGAAGTTATCTAATTCCTTCTACCAATTTCTAATCGTTGTCTCTTTACACGCGTTGCAGACTCCTCTGGTACCTCTTTGGTTGCAGCATTGAACATCTTTCTTGATGATGCCCATCGGACTGGCATCATCACGGCTTGATGCACACGGCCTCTTTAGAAACCATTCGGTACGATCCTATACGTGCTTTTCTACCGTTTTAGGTTTCTGCAGCTTTTTAACCAGATTGGTCTTCCGTACCTGTGGCACAGAGCTGTTAGACATCATCCTCGAAAGCGCCGGTTTAGTCGTAGATGCCATTTCACAGGCATATTCAACGTGGCTAGTGAATCTGAGCTTGCCATCGATCATTACCCCAAGATGCCTAAGGGATCACTTGGACTCTATGGTGCAATCGATTCTACCCCATTACCCCGAATGCTAATTCCCTGAATGCCATTGCCCCGAATGTACCATTACCCCGAATGCTTGACATGATGATATTGATGACATTTCCCCATGATATTGGAATTCGGGGTAATGTCGTTCGGGGTGATGGATCGTTAGGGAGTTTGGAATTCGGGGTAATGGGGTAGAATCCACTGCTGTCACCTTCACGTCCTCCTTCGATTTGCCATAGACCCCTCTTTCTTGCCCTCCTCTGTGCCGTACAGTAGAATCCTACTATCAAAATAGTTTTCTAGTAACTAACACACCTTCACCGGCACCTTGAAGCGGTGAAATAAGAGGGCTATCGTTTCTCAGCTTGCGCAGTTGAACGCATTATTAACATCCCGAGTGACTACCACACATGTTCGATTGCCACCTCAGCTGTTTCAACAATCGACTGTATAGCGTCCAGCTGCTTATAGTACAAATGAAATACTGGCAATCGAATACAACATTCTCCGCTGTTTCCTCCACACCAGCACAATTTGAACACCCAGAGGACTCTGCGCGCACACATTGGGTGTTAGCCGACACACATCTGGTCGGTTATCACGTGACGAACTCCTCTGAATCCTCTTTGATTGAAGCATTGGACAACTTCCTTGATGAAGAACCCAATGAGCGTCATCCCGGCTATGAAGCACACTGCCTCTTTGGAAACCGTTCGATATATGCATGGTACTCTTGAGCTCATAATCCTATGCGTACGTTCCAACCGCTTTACGTTTCTGTTCGTTCCAAGTGCTTTTGGCCAGATTGATCCTCCATACCTAAGCATGGATTGTACCACGCCTATCAGGAGCTTACACTTGCTAGCAATTACCGCAGAACTGTTCGCCATCTTCCTCGAATGTACCGGTATAGCCGTAGATCCCTTTTTTACAGGCATATTAAACTTGGTTAATGAAGTTGAGCTTGTCATCGATCATACCTCTAGATACCTAAGATATCTCTTGGACTCGATGATGTAAACACCTACCCCTGAGCACCCTCTGCTCAGGCCTGCGGTTGTTGACCATCACTACCTCAGTTTCATGGTGTGTTCCGAGTTTTCTATCGTCTCGGATCCATAATAACTTTGTACGTACCGATCCGTTCCCTTCTCTGTCAGCATACGATCAAAGTTCTCACCGCCTCGTGGTTCCTTCTGGTACACTAAGTTTCATCAACCCTACACTAAGTTTCATCAACTCTTATATTAAAATAGCTTTCCTATACTTATTTAATAATTTCCTGTTTAGAAATCGCCGCCAGCTGTTATTAATAAATCTTAAGTGTCAAATCCATGATCTCTTCTAACAACATCTTACCTTTTCAGAGGGTAATTCTATGTATCAGGACGCAGCTCACGATATAATAGGATCCAAATCAATGAGTCAAACCGATAATAACTCGAATGCAAATGAGTCGAACGTAAATAGCAGTGAGGATGCACAAGTACCTTCAAATTTGGCCATGTTTCTCATTCAAAGGGCATGTAAAAATTCTACATTGGCAAATTATTTGTATTGGTACCTGTCGATAGAATGCGAGGAAGAAACAGTAAGGAAACAAGATGAACGCGTTAGGAAAATGTACCGCACAGTTCTACATATATTTCTACGGCAGCTTTCTACAGGTGCGTATTTTCTTTCATCCAATGGTAATTCAATACATTTGTTATATATGAACAGGAAACCCCGAACTGAGGACTATACATCGTAGCTTGAAGGAGCAACAGAAATTCATCGATAATCTGGTGAAACTCATAAAAATTGTCGCAAAAGAACCGGGTAACCGAAAGAAAAAGACGGAAAAATTCCAAATGTTGCTCTCCGACACCGATGCGTTGAAAATCAATTTCACCAAATTTGAGCCCCTATCCTTTCCGCTGGATCCTAATGTCCGAATTCGTGGCATAATTGCCGAAAAAGTCACTCTTTTCAAGAGCGCCTTGATGCCCTCAAAGTATGTAGAAAAATCATAACTTCTTGATCTCACTCCAAAATTTTCACGAATATTTCGATTTAAGGTTAACATTCCTAACTACGGGACCGTCTGAATATGTAGCGATCTTCAAGCACGGTGACGATCTACGGCAGGATCAGTTGATACTGCAAATGATTACTCTGATGGATAAATTGCTACAGAAAGAAAACCTAGATCTGAAACTAACGCCTTATCGCGTCCTGGCCACCAGTTCCAAGCATGGATTCATGCAGTACATAGATTCCATCACGGTCGCCGAAGTTCTCAATGCTGAAGGAAGCATTTTGAACTTTTTCCGCAAGCATCACCCGTGCGAAACAGGACCCTATGGAATTGTGGCTGACGTAATGGAGACGTACATTAAAAGCTGTGCCGGCTATTGTGTGATAACTTATTTATTAGGTAAAATCGGTCGTCTATCAATATTCCATACTATTTCATCAATGATAACTGTTCTTCCAGGTGTGGGTGATCGTCATTTGGACAATTTGCTGCTGACGAATTCCGGAAAGTTGTTCCACATTGATTTCGGGTATATACTGGGAAGAGACCCGAAACCGATGCCGCCGCCGATGAAGCTTAGCAAAGAAATGGTAGAAGCGATGGGTGGATTGAACTCCGAGTACTATCAAGAATTTAGGAAGCTGTGCTACACCGCTTTCCTCCACCTGCGCAGACACGCCAACGTGATGTTGAATCTTTTCGGGCTGATGGTAGATGCGTCCATTCCGGATATCGCTTTGGAACCCGACAAGGCGGTTAAGAAGGTAGAAGACAATTTACGTTTAGATTTATCTGACGAGGAAGCTGTGCAGCATTTACAAAATCTACTTGACCTCTCGATAACAGCTGTGATGCCAGCTTTAGTTGAACAGATTCACAAATTAGCACAGTATTGGAGGAAATAATTTTATTGCAAAAGTTATATGCAATTCCACACGACACACTTATCTGCATGTTTATTGATCTATGAAAATATATAGACAGAAGATATATACCTATCTTTGAAAATCATGATTGTAATCGCATCAAAAAGCACTGAAAGAAATATCCATCAAACAAATTCGATTTACATACCTACTGACACATAGTGAACGTATGCGGTATTATTGCATAACAAGGCTTACAGCAAGGGTATCCATTACTATTTTAATTATCCTAATTTATCTTTTTTATTACATTAGCAGATAATTTGAACTGTAAAACGAGATTGGTGATCCCTTTCCCTTTGTAATTATATATAGCAATCGCTAGAACCAGAGATGGGCAAGAAAACGTTTTCTACGCTTCCATTAAACTTTCATTAGAGTCCGCCTGCTACACCGATGCAGCGGGGGTCTCGGCTGCCCTCAAAAAGCAGTGCACAGTGGTCCAGGAATCAGTTTTACGCGGAAAGATATAAAATAAACATAAAATTAACACTCAAAGCAACTTTATTCCTATGAAATTCCACCGGGGGAACTTCGATTGCATTGTTAGTCCGCAGTTTCAGGCAGAATATTTGGTCGAAGGTGCATAAATTCAGAAATTTGAACAGTTTTGTAAATGAAACCGCACAAGAGGGTCCATAATACGCATATACAGGTGGGTCCATAATAGGCACGTCGGCAGCGAGCCGGATTACATGGGAATCAAATGGAGGGTCCATAATAGGAAACGTCAAATTTGTAAACATTCCTATTATGGACCCCGGGAGGGTCCATAATATGCATTCGGACAACAGTTTTCTAAATGCATATTTCACTGGAAAAATCGAATGATTTTGTATGTTTCATAGGCGTACTATGAAGTAAAAACATTGAACTTGTTGTTACACTCCTCAAAACGTATATGCGTCTGAGATATCATTGCGGAAAAGCACCGAGAATAAATTTTAGCTGCTAAGGGGTCCATTACTAGCATTGAAACCCTATATTAGTTAGGCCCTTTGTTTCGTGTTATTGAAAATTAGAGTGGCCCATGTTTTCATAGAAATGGTGTAACTAACATTCTTATTTGCAGAAATTATATGTTACGTTTAAGTTTGGTTGTAGGGAGAGTATGTATATTTTAGTTAGACAAACTATCGAGAACACAAAGTGAACACAAATTTAAAGCTACTCTGTACCGCGAACCGCCGCTCAGGAACCCCTGCATAATTTTTGATCAACCTACTGCTGAACAGCAAAGCAGTAGCATTCTCATGCGATCGGTTGGAGAAAAACCGACCGGTCGATTTGGACATCACCAGCATCGAGAGATCAGTCGAAATCAGAGCGGTGAGAAAACGACGCCGCTCATCACAACAACCATGCACTGGTAGCATCCGTCCGCAAGCCATCTCAGCTTCGATGGACGAGCGAAGGAGATAGAGAACTCCTGCATGCGGCGAGCGTAATGTCTGAACACGAAGACGGCGTCACTCTCGTGAGGCCGATGACATACCGAAAGAGAAGAGAAGTGAAGTGAAGTGTTGGCGAAAAGAGAAGAGAAGAGGTAAAAATGGTATGGCATATTGGGAGAGGTTTCGAAAGAGTTTCAATGCGCTCCGTGTTTTCATTGATTTTGTGCTTCGGCAGCAGCATGCTGCCTGCGACCAGAGAGAGAGCGCGCACGGCTGCTTTATTCGGTTTCTTCTCCTTTCCCATGTCCCATTCGCATCAACAGAGGCCTGTAAAGGCGACTCTGTAGAATGTAGCAAGTTTGTTAAAATCATTTCTCATCAAGCAGGAAGACTGCTTCTCGATGGCGTGCGAAGAAAACCATTTAAATCACTAAGCATGTTTATTTTTCGTCATCATCCGCACTCAAGTCCGCTAGAAATTACAACGTAGGGCCGATACAACTTGGATGAAACAAGCAGAAATAGCAATCATAGGCTATCATTCATAGTATATACCATGACCCCACAGTTATGGATCAAATAGTGTGGAGTCCAACCTATAAAATTCAATAAAACTACATGGTAAACGTAATTTAAAAGCACGAATTGAATCGTTTCAAATTGGATCTTCATATAGTAAACTGTTTTGAATGTAATTTTTACATAGAAAATTGTATCGGTTTCTGAAAACCATATTATGGATCAATTTTCATATTATGGATCAAATTGTGACATATTACGGATCAGTGCGCAAAATCAAGAGATTTTCAACTCAATTCATCTGTTTTGCTTGATTTGGCGAAAGTTAACAATGTGTCACATATTACTGCAAAAAAAAAATTGCAGTATTAGTGCTGGAAACAAGGGTAAAAATGCCCTTTTTTGTGATACTGCATTGTAGTAACTGAGACATAAACTGTTTTCGCTCCATACCAAGTTTTCCACCCATTTTTGTCTGCTAAAAAAAATTTGACAAACCTTGATGTTTTATTAGTTTTATCCTTAGTGCTTTTGTCTAAAAATGTCGAATCCAATGCTTAAAATGGCAGAAATCTACATTCTTTGGATGTGATCTATAACCGTGGTAAACAATCATTTCCTGGTCCATATTATGGATCACTAGTTAGAAGTGCTAATATTTGGTATTTAGAATCAACAATCAAGAAAAATGTTTTCCAATGATGCATTCATACTGAATCGAAGCGAACAAGCATGTTTTATGCTATAACATTTGAATTTTACCACCTGTGGGAGCTTTTGAATGCTGACGGCACTTCTTACAGAAAACGACCATATAATGATAGCTGTGTGGTTAGGGTGGGGCTTATTTCCAAAAATCTTCCGTAGTCAAGATTTACAAAGTGGAAAATGATCATCGGTCCCAAAATAACATCCTGTGAAAAAATGAGAATTTTTGATGAAGGTTTAGAGGTGGCGCAAAGGGCGTATGTGCAGTTTTCCCATTTTAGTGAACTCTGAAAAATTTTGATATGCTTTTCAGCTTATTTTGGTGATTTTGGGACCCTTAAGGGCAAAAAATCACCTCAAAATTGCGATATTTCCACTACTTTAGATGATATTTGACGAAATATATTTTATGCATGCGATTTTTGGCCCTTGAATAGGTTACGCTGACTGATTACTATGAACCCGAATAAGCATATGAATAGCTGGGGAGAATTCCTATGCTAGTAGAATGGAACAAAGAGCAAAGAAGAATGAGAGAAAGAACAAAGAACACAGAAGAATGTAAGGTGGGGTGGGTTAAACAGGTGGGAGGGTGAAACTAGTGATATCTTGAGTGTAACTGAGGAATCTTTAAAAATCTCGATTTTACGCAATGGAGAAAAGTTCCAGTAGAAAACGATGATTATATTGACTTCTATTTAATATTAACGTTTTGTCTTCAATTCCGAACAGACTCATATTCCGAACACTCGGTATTTGTATGGCGATGAGGTTTAAAAGGTTACGCTGAAATATATCATCAAATTACCAGAAGATGGCAGTCAATTACAATTCAATTTATTCATCTTCCAATTTATGTTATATCTCGAGAGTAGTGGGGATTCTCTAGTTCGAAACCAGTAGAAGAAGCTCAGAAAAATTTATTTGCGAAATCATTCATTTGAATACGATTTATTCGTGCTGTTCGGAATTTGAATCAAGGTGTTCGGAATATGAGACAGAATGAACACAGTTTTCGGCATTTGAATCAAAATGTTGTTCCATTCTTTTACGTAAAACGAATACTAAACAAATTTATATACAGTCGAAGCTTGTTATAACGACATCGCAAGGGACCGTCGTAATGAAGAAATGTCACTATAGAGAATAGTTATAACATCAAAATACTGTTCAAGGGACTGAAAAATGTCGCTATAGAGAGCTATAAAAGTTGTAGTTATAACGAGCTTCGGCTGTAAATATTTTTATCAGTACACCCAACAGCTAACAGTAAGACATTGCGAAGAAACAAAAAAAATCATTAATGTCAGCTAATTTGTGCCCACCAGGTGCATTTGAATTCACTGCTTGCCTTAAGTGTTCGTAATATGAGTCAAAACGGTATCTAGTTCAGAAATATTTCGAACAATTATTCTTCATGTAGGGGAAGAGCACCAATTTTTGAACCATCTCTTGTTTTCGACCCATGCATACGATTTTAGATTACTATTTATGGAAAAATTGCAGTAACGGCTAAAATGTCCTCAACTCCATGCGAAGTTTCATCATTATTCTCCTGGTAGATATAGATCAATGCATGTCAACTTTACTGTTTTAGTTCAATAATCGTTTGGTTGTGTTTTTTTCCTGAATGATGATGGCAATTTATCGAAAGGGAACGTTGCAAAATATACATCCTGGAAATTCAGCCTCACGCAGTATCTATTGAGTTCATAACCAATTTATATAATTATTTATATATACATAGGACATCCTGTGAAAATTCCTTCATGTAGCTCTGTCGCAATTCCTAAAAAATATGTTTTAGAACTGTGAAGACTTAATTTTGTATTTATTCGAGAGGTTTGCAACCTGAAGTGCTTTATCTCTTGCGCCCTATAGAACTTCGTGCACTAATTTGAATTTTGACTACCGATTTTTTCCTTCTGCTGTTGTTAATATACATCGATTTCAAATACAGATGTAGGACGATGTATTGAACTTCAACTGCATTTTCGTTCGTCCGAAGTTGTGTTGAAGGTGTTGTGGCGAAAGTGAAGTATTGAAAGCCCAAACGCAATCAATTGCTGAAATGGCATCCTAATCCAGATATTCCTGTGGAAATTCTAAGAGGAAGTGTTATTGCTAGAAAGCAGAAATCGTTTATGGATTTACTTAATAAGGATATATTGTGCGGGATCAAATTCCGAACACATAAGAAATAAATCTAAACTCTTCCACTCCATAAAAAACTACTTCTATTTGTATAAAGTGTACGGATTTTGAGCCTGTAAGGATTAAGGCCCCCTCTGTTATTTCTTTCAGATTATAAAAGCAATTGCTGGAGTTCTATCAAACGGACATTCTAAAACACTTGCATATAATCACATCTCATACATCCAACCGAGATATTTTCACGGTTCCGTAGTTGATTCTAATAAAATATCATCAGTTACACCCTCCCACCTGTTTAACCAGCCCACCTTACATTCTTCTGTGTTCTTTGTTCTTTCTCTCATTCTTCTTTGCTCTTTGTTCCATTTTACTAGAATAGGAATCCTCCCCAGCTATTCATGTGCTTATTCGGGTTCATAGTAATCAGTCAGCTTAACCTATTC
The DNA here is from genome assembly GCF_002204515.2 of Aedes aegypti. Taxonomy (NCBI): domain Eukaryota; kingdom Metazoa; phylum Arthropoda; class Insecta; order Diptera; family Culicidae; genus Aedes; species Aedes aegypti. Next base: position 202,996,519 of record NC_035109.1, on the reverse strand, counting down.
AAGGGCCAAAAATTGCATGCATAAAATATATTTCGTCAAATATCATCTAAAGGAGTGGAGATATCGCAATTTTGAGGCGATTTTTTGCCCTTAAGGGTCCCAAAATCACCAAAATAAACTGAAAAGCATACCAAAATTTTTCAGAGTTCACTAAAATGGGAAAACTGCACATACGCCCTTTGCGCCACCTCTAAACCTTCACCAAAAATTCTCATATTTTCACAGGATGTTATTTTGGGACCGATGATCATTTTCCACTTTGTAAATCCTGACTACGGAAGATTTTTGGAAATAAGCCCCACCCTACTGTGTGGTACCAACTAAACAGTTGTCAAATACACCGTTATTTAGCGGTTGAATGTTGTGCTTAACATTAAAAATGGTAGAAGACAAATAGTATAACATGGGAAAAATATGTTTTACGTCAACGTTTATGTTTTAGGCAAGTTATTCGATGTTGAACGCCGCCAAAGTGATCCGTCACTGTGGGTGATTCGTAACTGTGTGGGCATGGTACAACATAAAAATTGGAAAAAATATAACAGAATAAATAAGTTGTTGTTAATCTGATAGAATACACGATTGACTACATTAATTAAATAACCAATGAATAGATTTTCGTGACATAGTTTTTAAATATGAATTACTATCACATATTATCAAAATATCTACTAAAAAGTTAAATTAATTAATTCAAGAGAACAAAAATAAATCAAAACATATATGGTACTGGTTGTGTATAATGATGATAGCTATCAAGCCGACTGGTATATATATAAGGAACATAAATTGACTCTAATCTGTTTGCATTTCTTTCGAACAAAACTTGATATAAACAATACTCTTGAAACTTTAACGAATTCCATTGTTGAAGCCAGGAGCATTGCAGTTCCAAAATGTGAAGTAAAATTTGAATACGTGATTATATACTATGATGATAAACCGTCTTAAAAAAACGTGAGGAGAAGGCAATTTCAACGCACTCGCGATACTGCTCTGAAAATTATATGGCCGGATTTGCAGGAAGAAATCAAGAAACGTTTTTCTCAATTAAGAAACAAACATTTTTGAAAATAAAATTTCTCAATTGTACCCTGGCTCTAAGCCCTTTTGGAAATTATCTAAAATTTTGAAAAAAAAACTCAGAAGCCAATACCGGCATTGGAAGAAGAAAACAAATTACTACTAACTGATTGCGAAAAAGCTCAAAAACTTGCTATGCAGTTTGTAAGCGCGCACAATTTTAATTAAGGACTTACTAGTCCAATAGAAAATCAAGTTCTTCAAAATAGACTTCGAAAATATTCTCAATCAAGAGAACGTTTTGGAAAATTCCTGGGATACTGATATGGAAGAAATAAGTACTATTATTTAAAAATTCAAAAATATGAAAGCTCCTGGCGATGATGGAATTTTTTACATCCTCATCAAGAAAATTCCCGAAAGTAGCTTATCATTCTTAGTTGATATTTTTAAAAAATGTTTTCAATTAACATATTTTCCTGACAAATGAAAAAAAAAATGCTAGGGTTGTACCAATTTAAAAACAAGACACAAATCCTGCAGAAGCTTCTAGCTATCGTCCAATCAGTTTGCTTTACTCCATCAGTAAACTTTTTGAAAAAGTCATTTTGAACAGAATGATGGCCCACATCAACGAACATTCATTTTTTGCCAATGAACAGTTTGGATTCCGCCATGGACATTAGACCACTCATCAACTTTTACGTGTAACAAATTTGATTCATTCCAACAAATCTGAAGGCTATTCTACTGGTCTTACTTATCTAGATATAGAAAAAGCATTCGACAGTGTTTGGTACTGAAGGCTTGATCGTAAAATTTAAAAAAAATAATTTTCCAACATACATTGTTAGAATAATTCAAAGTTATCTGTCAAACCGTACACTTAAGGTTAATTATCAGAACTCCAGGTCTGAAAGACTTCCTGTAAGAGCTGGTGTTCCCCAAGGCAGCATTTTGGGACCAATATTATACAATATTTTTACATCTGACTTACCTGAGTTACCTCAGGGATGTCAAAAATCTTTGTTTGCGGATGACACAGGCCTCTCCGCCAAAAGACGAAGCCTGCGTGTCATCTGTAGTCGATTGCAAAAAAGTTTGGATATTTTTTCTTCATACTTGCAAAAATGGAAAATTTCTCCTAATGCTTCCAAAACTCAACTAATAATATTCCCACATAAACCAAAAGCTCTTAATTTGAAACCTTCAAGTAGACATGTTGTCACGATGAGAGGGGTTCCAATAAATTGGTCAGATGAAGGTAAGTATCTAGGGCTCATGCTAGATAAGAATTTAACTTTCAAAAATCACATTGAGGGCATTCAAGTCATATGTAACAAATATGTAAAATGTCTCTATCCATTATTAATAGAAAATCAAAACTTTGTCTTAAGAACAAGCTTTTGATATGCAAACAAATTTTCAGGCCAACCATGTTGTATGCTGTACCAATATGGATTAGCTGTTGTAATTGTAACCAGGAAAAAAGCTCTGCAGAGAATTCAAAATAAAATTTTGAAAATGATTCTGAAGCTTCCTCCCTTGTACATATAGTACTAATGAGTTACATAAAATATCCAGTGTTGAAATATTGGAACAAATTTCAAATAAAATAATTAATAATTTCAGGCAAAAAAGTTACAATCTTGTATTGCCACGATTAATGCATCATATATTAAGGTTAAGGTAAGTTAAGTAAATTTAAAACGTGTTTTTTTTTCTTCTATAAGCAGGTGAAATCAACTCACCTGTAAAAATCTGAACTGCTACGGCAAATGAAATGTAATATGTTGTTAATAAAATGTTATTAAAATCTTAAATTTGTTTAACCAAGTAGGGATGATAGTGTTGTCTAATAACACAGAACACACAGAAGAAATGAATGTAATGTTTGAAATGATACTTATAAAGAAATTAAAAAAATGATATCTATCAAGCCTACCGAATATTTTTTCAAAAAAGGTTATAATTTTCGAGAATTTTGAAATTGAATGCCTTTTTCCACACAAAATTAAATTATTAAACTTCTGCTGTTATGAACGAATAATTTCTTTAAATTCACTTAACACTTCAGTCGTCGCGATGTTGTATTTTGTACAACACTTTTGAAAAAAAAAACTCGGTTTTGACGGTGGTGAACCGCGCGACGACTGGAAGTTTAAACAATACACTAGTTATAGATATAATATCATGTTTGTATCTATGGAATGACATAGTATGTTAATTGCATACCTTTTCTACGAGTACTGTAAATGTTTTATGGGAATCTTTTCTAAGCTTGAATCATCGATATTATAAACAAGATCACGAATGGTTCCAATTGCAGTTAATTTTTAAGTAAATATTGATTTTACGAACGGGTAATAATCGATCAAATTTGAGAGCAATTTCCCGCTTTATTAAAGTAAAAGCTATGGTTTTAATGATTGATAACAAATCGACTCTCTTATTTATAAGTCGAGGAACATTGTGCACAACCAGAAAACCATGGTTTTCTTTTTTTTCTACGGAATGGCCGAGTGATAATTTTGAGTTGGGGAATTTTATTGTATAAGATCAGTTCAGTGGTACAAAGCACACATTTTTTTCCAATATAAAAAAGAACTTTTTTTGTGTTTGTTAATTTAGTTTACTTACAACTGTTTTCATCAGTTCGAAATTCACGCGCAATATTAGTGCTGCCAATAATAGTTCAAATTATCTTCAAGCGTTTTCGCGCGTCGAAGCACCACACGAACTGCTTTCACGCTTGACCACACTTTCCATGCCTCTTCGCATCGCTTCAGTATGCCAGGTAAGCGCGATTTTCATACAACATGCATGGAGAGACCTTCAACGCGTACGCTCCTCTTTCACATCCTCGCTTTCTGTCTGTACTAAGTAATATAGTTTGAGATTTTATCAAACATGCCTTGTCGATTTTTTATATACCGTATTGACAAGTGATCCACAAGGAGCAAGTTTGTTTTACGTAAGCCATAGTGTTGCACAAAATATCTAGATATTTCACAAAATTTTATTGAACTGGTGCTTGATATTGAATCGTAATCAAGAACTCTAGGAAAATTTCCTGTTTCTTGAGGCGTTTTACAAACAGTTACTTATTCGATCGAATTGCCCGGAACCTATAATGGCGTTGTTTTGTTTCACATTGGGCTGGATAGATTATTTGGGAGGTGAGGTTGGGACGGAGAATATTGCTTTTACCTTGAATTTCAATTTTCAATGGAAAATCCATCTGAATATTATTTTTTTTTCAAATTTAGATGTCAGTATTATCATTCTGTATTTCTGTTTATTTGCTGTCAAATCATCTAACAGCAAACACTCTGCTCTTCAAATCAGCAAAATTGAGTCACATAAAGCCAAGAGCAAGGATGTTTTCTCTCGCCTCAATGCACACTCAATCCGTAATTATTGCCGAATCGATTGTTGCGCTTGGAGAGGGCAACCGAGTTCACCCTCTCAGGCGAAAGGCGACATGGCAAAGAGAACGTAGAAATGAACATTGCGCGAGAGTCAGCACCGTTCGATTGGCACATATGTTCATTGCAGTCTACTTGTGTTAACTTATGATCCATTCTTCATTGCCAGCAGGCTGTTCATTATCGTTTCGTGATCCGATCCTGCGCGTCAATTTGCACCGCTCGATCGGATCACTATTCGATTGTGTGAAGATACTATCGGTACCTGCATCAATGCGTCGGTCGCTCAGGCAACCATATAGGCGGTGCGTGTCAGCAAACTGGCAATGTTTTGAAAACTCGACCCGTTCGTCTCGTGTTTTTAAACTTTGTAACAGAATACATAAGAGACTCCTACGGTATATCAGAAGATACCTATCATTTATTGGCGTGGTAGGGAATTAGAAACTGTCTGCCGAATCTTGGATGTGATTCTTATGATTAGAATTCAAATATATCGTCCCCTTAATGCTACAACTAGATAACTCGAAAATCAAAACTTTGAGATGTGCAACTTTGAAAATATGACCGTTTTACAATGTGATGGTTAATCGCAGAAAATATGATTGAAAAATAAACTTTAACTTATGTATTTTGAATCACACGCTTATGAGCTGTAGATATTTTGCAGATCTAATTGATAATAATGTTTTGACTAGTTGAACTAGTCAAATTTCGAGGTATCTAGTTATAGCATGAAGGGGACGATATATTCTTATATGTGCTGGTATTAAGTAAGGCATCTCGCACGGATTTCACGATTTTTTTTCCTTTAATTACTATGCGAATGAATATTTCAACAATGTCAGGAATCGTCCGTTGTTTACATATAGGATTTATTTACGCCTGACCGGATTCGCGATATTATTCGATAAACATATTGTACGCCGAACAAGTATTCGCTCGCCCTCGCAAGAGTAAGCGACACGGCCAAAGGATCAAAACCAGTGAGATTAAACCAAATTCTATTAAAACTAGTGTTCTAATGAATTTATGATAATAAAGATTAATATATGCGATGAAGTTCGAAATAAATAGTCATATTTGACAATATGTTTGTTGAAATTGAAATTTATTTAATAGATTTCTCCATAAAAGGACCCATTTCTGATATTTGAAATTAAATTTTATAATATGCCTTTTCGACGATTGCTATATTGGTTTACTGAAATAGTGTTGTACAGTGAACTCAGTTTAAATGTGGTGAAACCAATGGGAGTATCTGGCACATTTTATTATTTGTTAATTTCTAGATATTCTCTTTTCAATTTTTTATAAAATTCTTCTTAACTAGGTAAAGTGTACCAGTTATGGCCATAGTGGTTCCCTATTTGGCCATATGTACAATTTCGATAACTCTAACATTTTTCATCATTTCAAATGTTTTAACATCAAGTTGAATAGTATATCTAACTGTTTAAATACACAAAACCTTTTGAAATGTAGAATTATTAAAATTAACACGTAAGGCGAAATAGGGAACCACTATGGCCATAACTGGTACACCTACCCTAGTTCAAATTACTGTGAACGTGAACGTCCAAATAAACTTCACACAAACGCAATTCATCTTTCCATTATTCTTATCAAAGTATCCAAAAGTATCTACAGTCGAAGCTTGTTATAACGACATCGCAAGGGATCGTCGTTATAGAGAAAAATCGCTATAGAGAATAGTTATTACAATAAAATATTTTTCAAGGTGCCGAAAAATGTCGCTATAGAGAGCTTTTTCACTATAAAAGTTGTAGTTATAACGAGCTTCGACTAACCAAGATTAGTCAATGCTTAATGCTCAATGAACGACCTCCGGCGGTTTTTATTTGCAAAGATAAATCAAATAGTGTGGTGTCCATGGCAAAAATTTGTGAATATTAAGCAGCACGCAATTTGAACATCGACGGGAAATTGTGGCAGGCATTTGAAAATTACAAGCGTTAGCCAACAGCTGAAGCAAATATGACCATCTGTCAACAAATCAGGGCCCTTCCAAATATATTTCAGTTAAATCTGCTAGAAATTTACATGAATCTGCCACAAAACAAACCCAGCCACGCTCAACAATCATTTCCTGGTCCATATTATGGATAGGGTTACCAGACGTACTCTTTTTAGAGTACATGTACTCTTTTTTGCCTTTGAAATTTGTGTACTATTCTTTTTGCTTAATGGGCTCAAATGTACTCTTTTCTAGTGATCCTTTATAAGAGATACGCGGAAGCTGACATTTCTATCAAAGTGCGAGCCAATCGAGCAGCGGGAGCTGTCAAAACGTGAGCCAAATGAACATGCGTTATGTTTGTTTTGAACTTTTCTTGAGGAGTAATTTAATCCGCTTGAAATCATTTCGGTGAAAGTTGTTTTGCACAGAGCAAAAAGTATGAAGTATTTCTCATTTTTGAATGTTTGTCAATGAGATATTTAGTTGTTGATTTTTTTGTTATTTATTAGTTTGGAAATGTAGCTCAAAGATCTATATCGAAATAAAATACAATTTTTAGCAATGAGGAAGCCATGTCCGTATTACAATGTTATTCTCGACGCCGAGCAAACTCAGCACTGCAGGTCCGTTGCCAAATCATTCCATTTTACTTCCGCTTATCTCTCATATAAAGGATCACTACTAGTTATTACTGACGATTGCCGAACATATCAAATAATTCCCATGAAAACAGGGGATCTGAAAAATTTTGTTAAACTATAAAAAATGACTGAAAATCGATTTACTCAGAATCAATGCCCAGTATAGTAAGCAAGCATATTATAGGATTATAGAATGAAAATAAGATTGAATTTCGTGAAATCCATAAAAATAAATAAGAGGAACTCAACTGTGAATGTAGAAAATTTGGCTATAGGGGGGTCTGTAGCCTTGAGGTTACGCTTCCGCTTCATAAGCGGAAGGTCATGGGTTCAATTCCCAGCCCCTCCAAAAAAAACCCGTCCAGCCACCAGAAGACGCCTCACGGAGCACATCCATCCTCCGTCAGTATCAGATGGTGACTGAGACAAACTGACCCTCTTCGCAGGCAGCTAGCCTCACTAATAGCAGAGCTCTCTCCTACCTGCTCGGTGTGAGAGTAAAAGAGTAGGAGAAAGTGAATCTAGATGTAAATATAGATAAGTTGAAAATAGATCTGTATCGATAAAGCAGCTACAGATCAACTGAGTCCGGCACAGTAGTGGCCACGAGCACGGAGTGCCTATTAAAAAAAAAAAAAAAAAAAAAAAAAAAAAAAAAATTTGGCTGTGAATGTGAATATAAAAACTGTTTGCTTAAGTTAGGTAAAAAGGTGTAATTAGTAAATATTCCCAATTTTTTTGACAATAAATTTTTTTCGTCAATAAAATTAATGCGAAAAATTATTTATTATTATTTATCTTTATTAGGGAGATTTTCAGCCCTTGGCTAGTTCATCTCCGCGAGAAATGACAAAAAACAACTTTCATCAAAACAGAAAAACATTTTAAGATTTTTGGCTAAGCGTACTCTTTAGTACTCTTTTACAGAGTTGAAAAAATGTACTCTTTCCGGTGAGAACAAATATGGTAACCCTAATTATGGATCACTAGTTAAAAGCGCCAATATTCGGTATTTAGAATCAACAATCAAGAAAAATGTTTTCCAAAGATGAATTCATACTAAATCGAAGCGAACGAGCATGTTTTATGCAATTACATTTGAATTTTACCACCTGTGGGAGCTTATGAATGCTGACGGCACTTCTTACAGAAAACGACCATGGTAGCTGTGTGGTACCAACTAAACATTTGTCAAATACACCGTTATTTAGCGGTTGAATGTTGTGCTTAACATTGCAAATGGTAGAAGACAAATAGTATAACATGGGAAAAATATGTTTCACGTCAACGTTTATGTTTTGAACGAGTTATCCGATGTTGAACGCCTAAGTGATCCGTCACTGTGGGTGATCCGTAACTGTGTGGGCATGGTACGAATAATGCGAAAACCACCATGGAATAATTGCGATCAAATGAGTGGAAATCCCTCTCTTTTTTGAAAATTATCGGGCGGCGATTCTCCTGTATGCGATCTGTGTGCAGCCGCTATCATGGCATGAATCAATCGGCTACGCTGTGTATCTTTGTTCATTTGCAAGAAGAGAAGAAAATGAACAAGTCAACCGAATGACATAATCCGTTCATTTATTGACTTGCCCATGCGCTGCTTCTCCTACCACCCGGTGCGAAGAGGGAAGGTGAAAAAGAGAATAATTATGGTTGGCTCTCGCTGATTCTCTCGCCGATCAACAACACTGGCCAAGAGTACTCTGAAAATTACACAAGAGTGAATGTTCAAACTGATGAAAGTTTAAATCAAAGCCTGAGCTTACATGATCAACTGATCATATTCTTCGACATCTTTTTATCTCGATTTATGAGGAAAATGTATACAGGAAACAAGACAAATAGAAATAAGGAATAGATGATTGACGAATTATAATTATTCATGATTGTAATAAAATTGTTGAAAAATCTAGATATTTAAAAGAGAGATTAGTGCTGAACAAGCAAAATATTATTCACCCCTGTTCTTGTTTATATTCAAATGCCATTTCGATCGAAAACAGTTTTTCATTTTCGCCAACAATACCAAGTAGGGATTCTTCCACCACATTTAATGATAAAAGATGTTTTGAAGTTGTTATCAACTGGAGAAAGCAATAAAATAATATAGAAAACACAAATACTGATTACTGTGATGCATCAAAACACTAAGATGATACACATATTCAAATGCTTGCATACGATTGGTTAATCGTTATTTTATTATGTATTACTTTGAGATGATAGCTTTTAGGTTAGAACTTGATAATTTTCACCAAATTTACAATGAATTGAATGAAAATTGAGTTAATTCTGCATCATGTCGTGTCCATAAATCCGGACACATGAATCAAAATCCGGACATCGGTGCATCAAATTCCAGACATTCAAAAAATCGCAGTAGTTCTTAAAAAAAAATAAAAATCATTAAACATACCTTGATATCACGATACAAAGATTCATGTATTTGTAAAATTAATGTTGTTCCTCTGTTGGATTATACAGAAACATCATAAAACGTAGGTTTTGAAGTCTTCAAAAAATACTTGTGATATGTGCATCGTTCCCCCAATAATTACACATAATTTACAAACATTTTCAGTTAATACTATTTAAAATCACAACGGTTCAACATTCAACGAGTTTTCCAGGTTTTCGAACAATTATGATGTTGTATTTCTTTTTGAACTTTGAAAAATTGTATGCTAACACACTGTGTCAGGATTCGAAACCACACATATAAGTATCCGGACAGTCTTCTTCTGGCAAAGAATTAAATGCTTTATAAATTTCTTCGAAACTATTGACTTTACCGAGAACAAAATACAAACAAATCACATATGATAAGCACGTAACAAACGCGTGATGAATCGCCGAAACGCGATGGCGCATTGAGTAGAATTTCTTTGGTTATCGTTAATTTTGAAAGCAAACGCGTCCTAGCGGAACCGACTTTTGTTTTTTTCTTTAATTATGTTTTACAAGGCTAACTTGATGTCAATTCATGTTACAATGGTCAACAATAGTTAACATTAATAGTAGGAATAATATTCTCACACTAGGAAGGATATTTAACATTGAAATGATTGAATTTCACCAGAGTGTCCGGATATTGGTCCTGTCCGGATTTTGATTTATCACGGTAACAGTTTATCAATAAATCAGTTGTAATTATGATAAGTTACTAAACTTAATTCATTAAATTATAAAATTCCCTATTTGTGGATTTAATTTACTAGCAAACGTTCTGATCCGTGCTCCATTTACGCCAAAAACGAGCGCAGTCATATCATATTTCTCTAGCGTTCACTAGCGTTCTTGCGCGTCGAAGCAGCAAATGATTTCCACAGATCTCTTTGAACCTCTTTGCTTCGCCTTCAGTATACCAGGTAAGCGCGTTTTCCATATAGTTTGCATTGAGAGAGCTTTGACTCTTTTCTCTTCTCTCCTTTTATCCCTTCTCTACTCCTGCAATATGTCATCGCCCTGAGAGTGAGCGAACATCTCTCGCTTCCACTCAACAAAATTGTCGGTGCGAGTGCGATCGTCGGACGACGTAAATCGAGAGTGGGCGAGTCAAATCCAGTCCGTCAAGGTAACCACACGTGAAGAGCCTCGTCGCGAACAGTTCGGAAACCGGTTCAAAATTAGCAGTGAGATTTATCCGCAAAATCGGCCATCTTGAGTCAGCGCAAAGTACGGTAGTGAAAATTCGCAGATGCGAAAGTGATTGCAACGTACGAAAGTAATTGCAAGTGGAAGTATTCACTGGTTTGCGTAGAAACGGCAACATTTGCGCCAGCCAGATCCACCATTTTGCGAATCGAAACCACGTTTCAACAGCAAACTGGCGTGGACAAATATTCATCCACTGACGGAAAGAACCGGGCCAAAACGTCGCAAGCGTCGAGATCAGTGATTCCCAAACTGCAGAACACCGGGCTTTTTTTTCTTTTGCGCTCAATTGCAGTTAACCGCTCACCTTGAGCATCAGGACGGTCGGCCATTCAGATCAGGACGAGAGGGACGATTGTTGGTGTGACAGCGAAGAGTGGGCGGAGTACGACGTCGGTTGGTGACTGGTTGCAGACCGGATCAAACCACGACCACAACATCTTGGAGAACGGATTGGAGGACCTTGAGGAGAGCCACGCTGCACGATCGAATCGCCCGCTCGGTGGCCAAGAACTTCAGCCGCTCGGGTAGCGATCAAGTGTGCAGCTGTGATTGATGTTGGAGCGGATGATGGTTGCTGGGCAGAGGGCCAACATGCTTGGCCGCGATTGCGATGCAAGGCAGGGTAAGGAGCGAGACGGCGGTTCGGCCGACAAAAAGGGTGCACCCAAGAAGAGCGCGCGCGTGAGTAATAAGCCATAAGAAAACTGAATACTAGAATTAAGAAAGATATCAAGCAAGGATGAGTAGGAGGCAGGCTATCTAAGATTAAGATGAGAGCAGAGAATAAATGTATGTGAAGAATATTTGATTTGTTGGATTTGATTTCAGTTTTGTGCGCATTCCTTGAGCTATCTGGGGCTGATCGAGGTCTTCATTCCCCCCTCGACAGTCGCTTGCAACATATATTATACATGTTTGAGCGAAGTTGTAGATCATTAAATTTCAAGCAGCTTTGCCAAAAAAAGTTTTTTTTGTATCTTTTTATAATTGACCGAATTAGACCTTTTTTCTTATGGTGACATAAGGTGGTCCGAACAAAACTGGTTTTCTGGCTCTAGCGTTTTCAATTCAAATATCTCATCAAAGTAAAAGCTTTGAAAAATGCGTGGTGCGTAATTTGGTGAGTGAAAAAAATTGCTATAGGCCTCTGCACTGTTTTGATTTTGTATGTGGTTTTGACGTTTACTGGCCTTGTTGTTTACAAATTCTATGTAAGTGTAAAAGAGAGAGAATGATTTTTGTGCAGAGCCCCATCTTCTTCCGTTTGGGAGTTATTGTTGTTTTTCTAACAAAAACATGCCTACTTGGATTGTGAATATCTCTGATTGGGGCAAACATAAAAAATACCTTCTGACGGCATTCAAAAGACAAAATAAAATTATATATAAAAAATTACAGATGTGTTATTTTTGTAACTCTAATGAAATGCCCTAAAAAACAAAGAATTTTTAGCAGAACAACTTCAATAACCTTTGAATTAAAATAGATATATTCAATATTTTTACATGAAAACTTGCGTTTGTTAATTTCTAAAAGTCGTTCATAGACTGTTTCGTACGGAACGAGTGTCCCCAATCACTGCCGAAGTAGCATGAAAACAGCGACACACATTCTATCGTCACTGAATCACACGATAAACTCACCCAATTGCAGCCCCTGATACGACCCACACTGCCTACGTCACTGAGAGAGAGAGTTCCCACATCGAGTGTGAGTGTCAACAGTGAGTGTCCCACAATCAGCGTCATCATCATCGTTGCACTCATCGTATGGTTCATCCAAGGGTTCATCGTGCCCGCGCATCGCGATGCTTCCACGTGATTCTAGAAGCTTCCGCGTGTTTTCTGGAATGCGTGCGTGGTGCTATAAATACGCGAGCTGTTCGCGTAGCAAATCATTTATTTTTATCCGCCGCGTGACTATAACCGATACAAGTGAAATGACAAGTGTTCCAAAAGTGAAAATGAAGTAGTGAAATAAAGTTTAGTGTGATTAGTAAACCAGTGGTGTCGAATTCTTTCATCCGAAATACAGTCCACCCCGACCCGACCGGAGTTGGCCACGGGTTAACGCGCCAACATAGTGGTCCTTCGAGCCGGATCCAGCGCCGCTCGCCGTAGGACACATCCGCTCGTCGTGACGAGATAATCCGACACGTTATCGTGGCTCTAGCCAGGACGTGTATTCCAGAGAGGTCTACTAATCACCATCGCCGTCCGACACGTCTGCGCGGTACCTACACCGAGACCGAGGAATTTTCAGGAGTTTCCGACCTGTCTCTCGTCTACATCGTGACGTCCGCTATGGATAAAGCTACTAGAATGGCTTGGGAAGCAACCCAGAGGAAAGGCGAACTACCCCAGTATTCGCAAACTAACTCGTTCCTTGAAGCGCGACACCAAATGTTGGAGAACTGTGAAAACGCTTTCCAGTCTAGCTCACAGTGTTCTTCCGACCCGAGTTTGAAGCCTTCCCAATCGTGTACAAAAACTTCCAATATTTGCACCGCTACAACCGAACCACCCAAGAAGTACATCTGTGATTTTTGCCGAGGACCTCACCGCAACTTCCAGTGTTATATACTAGCATCGCTGCCTTTTGACCGAAGGATGGACAAGGTGAGGACCGCTGAAGCATGCTTCAACTGTCTCCGAAAAGGACACTCGCTCTGAGAGTGCTCATCTTCAAAAGCGTGCCAGAAATGTCAAAAGCGACATCACACCCATTTGGATAGGGAAAAGATAAACCAAGATCCGAACCCCAACTTTTCCGATCCAGCTCGACCAGCTCACACCCAAGACCGAGTATCCAGACAGGCCCATGCAGGAGAGAGCTCGAACAATTCACTGACCTGCAATCACGCCGACTGCTGTAAGATTGTATTTAGCCGACCGCTGCTGTAGATTAGCTAGATTGGATAGGCCAATCGCATCAATGCCGTGTTCTACTGGATAGTGGCTCACAAGTGAACCTTATTTCGAGTGATCTGGCGAACCGATTGGGAGTCTCAAGGCAACTTATAAAATTTCCGCTAAGAGGCATCAACGACATCAAGAGCATGGTTCAGGAGACGATTGTAGTGAATTTCAGATCCTGAATCACCATCTATCGTGCGAGCGTGGAATGTTTAATAACCCAAACCGTAACCAGCAATATTCCATCAGCAGGAACTGATGTTTCAACTTGGAGGTTCCCATCTGGTATTTGTCTTGCTGATCCAGACTTTCACAAACCGAACAAAATCGACATGCTGCTGGGTATAGAGTTGTTCTTCGAGTTACTGCAACGAGGACATATCAAGATCGACGAGGACTATCCCGAGCTACGAGAAACCCAACTAGGATGGGTGGTTACCGGAGTTTTGAAAAACAGACCCGTCATCGAGGAAATCCAAAATTCATTCACCACTTACATACACCATTCCAACCAACCACGTAAACACCGTAAGAGGTTTGAAGAAGCTACGAATATCAATCCGCAACCGATTCACTACAACATGCACAAGAGACATGATGACCGACCAGTAGCCGTGCTAACCACATCGCAGACCGTCATGCGCCAAGACGACAAGGAGTGCATCTCATCCATCGTTTCCAATCCACCAAGTCCCATAGAGAATTATCGAATACATCCGACGAGTTCAGCACAACGAATAGGTATTGACGTGCCTTTATCCGATCCAGTTGTTTACCAAGGAGAAATACCGTCCAGCATGCCTTTGAACTATCGTGTCAACCGAGGAGAGTATGTTCCGTTTGGAACGAGTGTCCCTAATCACTGCCGCAGTAGCATGAAAAACAGCGACACACATTCTATCGTCACTGAATCACACGATAAACTCACCCAATTGTAGCCCCTGATACGACCCACACTGCCTACGTCACTGAGAGAGAGTGAGTTCCCACATCGAGTGTGAGTGTCAACAGTGAGTGTCCCACAATCGAGCGTCATCATCATCGTAGCACTCATCGTATGGTTCATCCAAGGGTTCATCGTGCCCGCGCATCGCGATGCTTCCACGTGATTCTAGAAGCATCCGCGTGTTTTCTGGAATGCGTGCGCGGTGCTCCTGTCCAGCACACCTCCTACAGCGCTACGATGCCGAAACCGCGAGTCTTCAGTACATCGGAGAGTATGCGAGTACTTCCGATGAAGTTGAGAGATTTGCAGTTCCACGTACCGTCAAACGGGGTAACTTGCAACAGGGGTGAAACTTGCAACACTCGACATGTCACCGAATTGTCGTTTCGTTCAGCCTTGAGTTAAATTATTATGATTTATTCCGTCATTGAGTTAAATTATTATGATTTATTCCGTCATTTATTGGCCTTAGATATACAACAGAAGTTTTAGGCGAGGGTTTGGGTATTGTTTCTTTTTTGGTTGGTTTGCTGGAGGTAAAAATCATATTACACGTTGGATTGTATGAAATTAATGCTAAAAACGTTCCTCGTACAACACAAACGGTAGAAATATGTCATTCGCGGCATTTACTATCAGTTACAGTACTTAGTAGTGTACAAATTGACAATATAAAAGTTTTGATATTTTGATGGTTAAGCACTATAAAAATTCAAAAACGTTTTTGACTATCCTTGTGGGGTAACTTGCAACAGCAATTTTGATCTTAATTGTTTGATATGTCTTGCCGTTTGTTATCGACAACACATGAAAAGGCAAAATTGACCGTACATTTGTTGAGTAACATTAAAATTTTTACATCTCAATCAGTTCAATACACCTTTGGTACAAAATATTACAAAATTTACATAAATCACATTATTTTTAGATTTAGTTCATCTTTCTTCATGAAAATAATGAATAATTTTGAAAATTAACTTGCAGATCTGCCACTGGGAACGTTCTGCATGAAATATGATGAAATTTATGTCAAAACACCAACAGACACCATTTTGAGACGCTTTGTGATACGTCGCTTTGATTTAAATATGTATAAAAAAAAGTTTTGTAAAGTATAACCTCAAATACCATTGTATTTGTAGAAAAGTTGCATTAAAACGTTTCAATGACTTTGCAATAACTTTAAGACTTATGATACGCTAAAATTTCCCCGTGTGGACACCCTATGCAATGCCAATGGAGTTTTCAATGGAATTGATTTATTACTCATAATTAAGTCAATAATGATTAGTATTCTAAGAGTAGAATAGCCTGTTTCTGATTATTGTCATTCTTTTACTGCAGACAATCATTAAATGATCATAATATCACGATACAGCTTAAGTATTTAATAGTTTACTTTAGGTAGCACTGTGTGTTGCATGTTACCCCACATCAGGGGTAGCATCAAAAATGTATATTTTTCGTCTTTCCTGATCCCAGAAAACCAAAAATAAATACCGCGCGGTATTCTTTACGTGGCGATTAGGGTACCAGATGGTTTTTGTCTCATCTGTATCCTCAATTTTTTCATCCATATAGCTTTGAAGTTGAAAATTGTTGCAAGTTACTCCGTTTGACGGTACCGAGTTTCCAATCGCTAGTCCATTTCCGTCGCTGTGGTGTTTGCCGATTATTCTGGTCCGTATTCTCTCGGTGACGTTCCTGTGCTGATGTTTTTTTTCGGTTGGCAGGGACTGCAACCTTAGATTTCCGGAGGACCATTTCCCTAAATGTTCGGAAACCATAGTGCGTAGTTCAGCTTAGAGTCCCTCTCTGCAACTCGGATGATAATCAGCCGCCCCTAACATGGGAAGCAGACGCTGTTTTGAGCCGCTCCTAACATGGAGTACAGACGCTCCAGGTTTGCAGAGACAAACCCCCCTTCCCTGTCAGCATACGACAATCTTCCCTAAGGTTGCTCGTAACCCGACCAGTACCACGAGGAGGTAGGGATAGGAGTTGCTGGGCAAGAAGCTAAGGACCACTCAAAGTTTCTATTCTATTTCTATTTTATTCCTGCAGGTACGCGAGGTACCAATGGTACGCTATGCCCAGCCATTTACCGTTCCAAGAAAATTCTCTCGTAAAAAATTATTTCGATGAATATTACAAGAATTCCTTGAAAATCTCTCATTGCAAATCTTTTGAATTACTTCCAGTCGATTTCAGAACTAATCCTTCAAGAATTACCAAACAGAAGGGGGTGTTGTAGGAAGCCTCGTGAAAATGGACGGAATAATGACGGCAGATTCCTACATTAACATCTTGCGGGAAAATCTGGAGGTTTCGCTGATCCAGACGAGCCTTGAAGAGAAATTGATATTTCTCTAGAACAACGACCCGAAGCATACTGGCAAGAAGACCAAGTCTTTCTTCCGGTCTTGTTGGATTAAACCGCTGGAATGGCCTCCACAAAGCCCAGAGCTCAACCTTATCGAGAATTTGTGGGCGATTCTCGATGCCAGGGTTGACAAAACTGGTGCTACCAACAAAAATAATTGTTTTAAAGCCTTGGAGCGCGCCTGGGAAGAACTAGATCCACAACACCTACAAAACCTGGTGAAAAGCATGCCAAAGTGCCTCCAGCAAGTCCTTAAGGCCAAAGGAGGACACATTAACTATTGAATTGCTTTTTATTTTTCTTAAATCATCTTTTCTGGGGCCAAGAAGGAAGGTTTTTTGTCACTATTTTTTTCAATACAAATTGATTTTCTTTTTCTTTAAGTAAAACTCTTTTTTATCAAATTTTCTTAAGTGCAACTTTGAAAGAATATCAAAAATAAAATATCAAAAAAGATTTAAGTGTGTTAACTTTAATTTGAACCAAATTAATGAGAGAAATTCGAAGGTGGGCACTTTATTTTGCCTATCAGTGTACATCCTCCCAGGATTTGTTTCACAAAATCTATAATGAATGCTTCCAGGAATATCATATTAAATTAATCATGGTTTCCTCATAAATTTCTTCATAAATTAGGAGTTGAATTATTTTAGGAGTGAAGAATTCTCGCTGAGACCGGCGCACTGTTTGCACTTAGTCTTTCAAAGTGTTCAAATTTATGATAGTTTGGAAGCTCCATATATTTGGATAGTCAAATTTATGGACCCCTCGGTATTTATGAACAAAATCATTTTTAGAACTCCTCAATTTTTGACAATACTTGGCTCACAAAAATTGTCAAAACTCAGAAATTTCTCATACAACAACATAACATAATACAATAACATGGTTTTGCAAGGAGAAAACATTGTGGTGTGCTAACTATTTAGGCTTGCTGTGCTGTGTTTGAGTTGTTGAAATCCATCATACGACCGCAAACTGCACCAGCACGATAAGAAATGTTTCACAAAATCACACCTAACTTTTGATTAAGAAAACATATACCTCTGATTTTTACATATTTTACGTAAAACTAGCTCAGCTTTCCAATGATGCAAAAAGTTTTGAAAGACAAATGTGGTTGCGAACATCACGTAAATTTAGTTTTTTGATATAATCCAATAATGCAACCAATTCCAATGTGGCAGCCACAAATTTTCATTTTTTCATTTTCCTCTATCCAAAAACATGTTATTGTAAAGTGGTTGTCTAAAAATGTCTGAGTTCTGGCAGTTTTAGTGAGCCAAGCAATTTTCAAAAATGGAGGGGTCCTTAAAAACGGTTCTGATTATAACTACCCAGGATTCTATCAATTTTACTATCCGAATTAAGTTGCTTTACTTACTCAACTGGAGCTTTTGAACGAGCATAAATTTGAATATTTTGAAAGACCAAGTGTGGTCGGTCTCAGCGAGAATTACTTAGTAAATTCTACTTGGATTGTTTTTTTGGTGTTTAAACCCCCAGAATGCTACAACAATTATTACAGTAGCTGCTCCAGTAGCTCATTTTTGAGGAATTTCTACTATGAAATTTTGGTTTGGCCAATTTTAAAATACTTATTTTATAAGTTTCTCTGAAGATTTTCTCAAGAGTCCAGAAGAGATCCAGAGCCCTTTGAAAGACTTCTCTCTTGTAAAATTTTATGTATTTAATCAGTGAAAGGAGAAGCAGGGACATTGAATCCTAAACTCATGAACCAATCAACCTTACTACGATTACAGGGAAACCCGCCGAAATCATTACTCGAGTCATTCCATGGCAAAATCAAAGCATTAATTCAACATAATCAAAATAGTAATGGTTTTATTAATGCCCACTATGACCGTCTGGGATGCCCAAGCACTGAGCCAGGCTGATGGCCACCACCAGAAAAGAAAGGCCTGTATAGAGGTAGTTGAGGAGGCTTAGAAACACAGCTTGGAATATGCCGTAGAATTAACTTCTGCCATGCTTACCGATCTCAAAACAACGAAGCCAAACTACTCCTTCATGGCATGCATCGACATGCAGCTAACTAGGGTATTCTGGGCATTTAGGCGGCTGTAGAAAATAAACACTCATTATCTGATACACTTGAAAAAAATTATCAAGGAGTTCTACCTTTCCAGCCCGTACTTCTACTTATTTTCACCACAGAATCACTTAACACGTACTTTACAATTAGGTGCTTCCACCTCAAATAACAAAACTGCCAGTCAGGCTACACAGATCGGTCAGTGGTGTTGAAGTCCATAGGAGACGGGGTTTATGATCAACTATGGTCGATTATAGCTTATCGGAAGATGTGTTGTGTTGTCTGTTCACAACAGAACAAGTGAGTGTGATGAGGTTTTGAACATGGTAAGATAAAACTATGGTCGATTATAGCTTATCGAAAGATGTGCTGTGTTGTCTGTTCACAACAGAACAAGTGAGTGTGATGAGGTTTTGAACATGGTAAGATAATTTTTACTTTCATTTATTGTGGTAGACGGTCATGTGTAAGGTTACAAACTTTTAGAAAGACGCACTGAGGTTTTTTCCGGTCGGTCTACTAGAAGAATCCTTATGTGATTGTGATGTGATTACTGTTCAGTCTCTTTTTGGTAATTTTTTTTTCAGGCATGAGGTCTCCAAAGTTCCTTTTTTAGACATTTTGCCGCTATCAGCTCTGACGTAGTCCTATCGGCTCGGCATATTACTCTACATTTTCTAACATTTTCAGTACTAACAAGGGAAGGTCACGATGGTGTTACACGGGGTTTTCAACCGGACTATTTTTGTTAGATTCTACATGTCGAAATATGAGAAACCCAAAAGCCTTTCGGGTGATGGACCAGTGGTGTAGCCAGGAGGGGCTCTGAGAGGGGCAATTTTGTACGTATATTATACTATTGAGCTAATTGGAAATTTGACAAAAATATTTTTTTAGTATCTATTGTGATGGTAGAGAACAGAATAGACATTAAAGTATGTTTAAAATGTATTTTCCATGCCATTGGCGTAACCATCATGGAATATGGACACCAAAACAAATTTGGTTTTATTAGAATAGTATACCAATACTAAACCCATCCCGATTGCGCCTATGGCATGGAAAATACATTTTAAACATAAATTAATGTCAATTCTGTTCTCTACCATCACAATAGATATTGAAAAAATATTTCTGTCAAATTTCCAATTAGCCTAATAATATAATATACGTACAAAATTGCCCCTTTCAGAGCCCCTCCTGGCTACACCACTGTTCCATCACCCGAAAGGCTTTGGGGTTTTTCATATTTCGACATGTAGAATATAACAAAAATAGTCCGGTTGAAAACCCCGTGTAACACCATCGTGACCTTCCCTTGTAAGCATAAAGCATAAGCATAGATGACCGTACAATTCGTAGTTGCTACTCCGTGATTGACCAGAATAATCGCACAAAAAAACAAGAGATGTAGCTTGGGAGTAGCTTTCCATCTTCAATGCACACTTTCGAGGATTCCAAACATTAAAAATTCAATAACGGCGCCGGCTACGTCCTTACGGTCATCGGGGAAGGGAAGGAATGTTAGTGTGACATCCATTGTTACTAGAGATCGAGATCACCTCTGCATCTCCATGGTTGCCACGGGTAGGAGTTTTGTTAGTGGGGAGGGATCACAGCTGCATGGTAAGGATTCACCTTGATAAGTGTTGCGATTCATGCAACCTCAGTTCAAAAAATCACCTATCAGTACTCTAAAGACAACGTGAACATACGGTTAGTCGACATTTTTAGAACAAGATTTAATTTCATTATTGCTACATTTAGTTCAACACCAGAACTTGGTGAGAAAAGTCAATTTTATGATTAAAGTTATGCTAATACCATGAAAATCATCGTAACAGTCGAGCTTGTCTGGTCCTCAAATCCGGACACCAGAAGCATTATTTGTTTATAAATCCGGACACTTGTGAATCAAGATCCGGACAGCGCTGTTGCAATATGAAATATTGGAACAAAATCTATGAAAAGTTAATCTGCCTTCAATTATATGTCACATTTATAATCATCACATGCAGGAATGTGATCTATAATGGTTATGCTATTGAAATGGGTGTACATTTTTGGTTATTACCTCAAATGTATCTGAACATATGCGGTTGGCGGCTTGTGATTAGAATCTCAGTAATATTTGAGTCATATTGCTTTTCCGAGCGTAAAACGGCATTCTTATCACCGATAACACTTGAATATATTAATGTGTGCAAGATTTCTTTCTAACCACTCACAGAAGTAAACCACAGTTTTTTAGCACGATGTCCGGAATTTAAACCATCTGCCGACAATCTCGAACAGCCTTTCACACCGTTATATACATATTTACATAAACTTCACGATTTTAACGCTTCTGAATACATGAACTTACGTTTATTTTACTGTTATATTAAAAAAAACTATGTGAATAATTTAATTTATACACATTACTGCCAGCTGAATGTAAACGCACATTCGTCACCACTTCTACCGAAATGATTCACAATGCAGAAAACCCACATCCAACAGGAGCGAGTTTTTTTGTTTTGGTTATTATTAATTATCATTATATAACATTTTCAGTACTAAATGAAAAGTAAAAACGACTTCAATAATTGATGAATGCTAGGTCTATTGTTTTCAATCCAAAATATTACTGTTGAGTGGAAGCATATTATTATTACAGTTAATTGACTAGTCAATTGGCAATCACCCCTATTTTGAAGGGCCCCCGAATGTGACTCAGCACTGGGCCCCGAAAACCCTGCATGTCTGCCACTGCATTTTCATCCTCCAAGTTAGCTACCGTACCGTTAGGTTGAAAGTGATCAGTAGGGTTAAATTGATCATGATGTCACACGATTTTATTTCTTACTTTTAGAGCACAAATATCAATGCAACTTATAGAAAATGAACGTTGTTTGCTTTAACTGTTGTCGAATTTTGCGTTGTGAAGTTTTTTTTTTGTGTTGAAGAATGTTTCTTTGAAAATAATATAAAATTCCATAATCGTGTTCGGTGTGGTATTGACCGACATCTATAAACTTCTAGTTTTCAAGAAGGTTTTATTCATAGTGTTAATCCAAAAGTTTGGGAGGATGCTTGAAACATATCCCTGAAACAGGTTCAATCATCAAAATTCGTACCAATTTGCACAATTTGTTAAAATTATTGATTTTTTGTTAGATAACGAGAGAAAAGTGCCTACATTTAGGCGTTTTATGCAGTGTTTCCGAATTTTAAATGTTTATTATTTCTATAAATATTACATTGTTGAGAATTTAGCAACCATACTTAGATTCAAGGAGCCTAAATTCAGTATGTAGAATTGTTTTCAAACCTAACAATAATCGTTTAGACTAGTGTTTTCCAAACTTTTTTGACTTTCGCCCCCTTGAGACCAACATATTTTAGAATTGCCCCCCTAATACGTAGTTTACATATTTCAATTAAACGCTATACTGTGCTGAAGTTTCGATCAATATCTTACCATAAGTGCACCCAAAATTAATCAAATTGTTTAGTTTATTGGTGTAGTACCTAAAATGTAATGAAAATGTCTCGACTCGCGTATCCTTAAAAGAGTCACAGAATAATTGCCATATTCATATGCATTCTATCAACAAATCAATGATGATATTTTTAAAAGTTAATCAAAATCTATTAGACATACGTTACCAAAAGTCCAGAAGCTTTTCACTAAACTGTGATTATCGATTATTACAGTGTTCTACTCTCTGTTTTTCAAATCTAATATAATTTGATTCAGTCAAGGTGATTTCATGTTACATTATCTGTAATGTCTAAATCTTTTACGCTTCAGAAACTCTGGACACATTTTTATCCAATCATAGACTTGAAAAAAAGTGATAATCTAAACTTTCCCGTTCACAAGTGTTGGATTGTTTCGCGGTCTTCGGCAATATTCTTCATCGTAAAAATACCTATCGAGGTCTGTGTTCAGAATTTTTATAGAGGTTAATGGGCGACCTCTGGCGATTTTTCTTTGCAAAAGTAAGATTTCCCGTAGTAAATCCCATACAAACTTTGAACGGTTGGCGCTAAAATATAGTTTCTCCGATCGAGCTGAAATTTTGCACAGTTGTTATGGGACCTAAATGCAATCCAAAAAGTGAACTGGAGCGATAATCTAAATTTTTCATGTAACCGTGTCCCAGGCTAATGTGCGTTGCTCATTTGCATGCGTAACTGTTCAAGTTAATAATGGAACCTAATATTTTACCGATCAATTCTAATTAAAGTTTGTATACGTATGTGTACGCGTATTTCGACCTCAACTGTAAAGCCGTCTGGCGATTTTTCTTTGCAAAAGTAAGTTTTCCCATAGTAAATCCCATACAAACTTTGAACGGCTGGCGCTAAAATATAGTTTCTCCGATCGAGTTGAAATTTTGCACAGTTGGTATGCGACCTAAGTGCAATCCAAAAAGTGGACTGGAGCGAGAATCTAAATTTTGTTCCACACTAACGCACATACAATGCGACCCTGTGCATTGCATCCGAAAATCCTAGCACAGGAAGCTGTGCTTAGTAGGGGAAAGCTCCCGCATCACGTGTAAAGAAGCGAAAAGCTTTGCCACATTTGATGAAGTGTGCGTAAGCTTATGTCCTTTATCATCTTATCGATCAAAACAACAATTATTTCTCTTATCGAGTGCGGCGGTGTTCAAGTACAGAGATCTATTTCCTGAGGCTTTTTGCAATAATGTTTAAATAGAGTGATTTGGCTTTATCTGTTGTTCGTTATGCAAGGATTAATTCGTTTTCCACGTTATAGTATACACTGGTGTGAGTGATAGAGAGACTCAGTGATAAGAAAGTAGAACGAATGCTCGAAGAAAAAATCATCTGCATTCCATATGCGGTATTGGCCGTACTGATAAGCCTAAGGTATCCTGTTTATCTGAACCGTGGGAGTTCTTGAGTTTTTAAATGATGGTCTACTATATTGAAATGTGCAACAGTTTTTCTGGTTAAATAGCCAACAGTTTAGTTATAGTGAAGAAATGTTAAGGAGTTGAAATTCGTAACACTGATAAAAATTGCATGCACATAATACTGAAGAAAATATGAATTTGTCCGGGCATGCGTCCTGCGTGTCCTTATTGTGTTAGTGTTTACACATAGGACGAAAGCGTTTTTCGTGCCGTGGGAGCTCTTATATACTGACAAAGATGATAAGAACACATAAACTGGGAGGTGATCGGTCTTATCAGTTCACAAATTTTCGGAAAATTTTCACGCATTAAAACGCATTTTCCAGTTCAACTGATGTAGATAACTGTGATTAATTGTTTTAGTTGGTAAGTGATGTGCAATCCTGCACAATTAGATAAGTACACAGTGCTTTATCAGTAAAGATACAAGAAAGATGCTGTGTGCATAGTTTTCTGCAGCCACAAAGAAAATTTAGGCGACAATGATATCAGCAGCGACATTTTGGTGTGAAAAAATATCATCCCATTGAGAAAGTGCGATTCCGCGATAAGAACAAAACGGTTCCCTGACGTGACTGCGATAATGGAATGCATGGGAAAATACTGTTTCCTTTGCAAGGATATGTAACATATCATATTCGGAGTTATACGACATACTGCGGTAACAAATTCATTCATTTGATTCTTATCAGTGAGAAAAAAACAAAGACAAACGGATGCATCATTTGGATGGCTTTTGCAACGCGGTTCTCCAGGGCCAGGATGCCAGATGAGAATAAATCGCTCATGGAATCTCCGTTGATACATTTATATGGCAGTGAAAATATATGAGCTTGCTTGATATGGTTGTGAGTAGCTTAATGATGATTTATAAATATCACTTGCATGAGATGAGGTGTATAATCGCAGCTTGTATCACTCGTATGCAAACAATTATTGCAAGCTATTATACAGTTTGTACACGTTTTTTTAGATTAACAATCTCTTTAACGGCTAATAACCAAACATTGTTGAATCGCGAATAGTTTCTAATCATCATTGAACTGTTTACTATGTAGGTACACTCCCGCTTTCCAATCATAAGTTTGGGTCACTCACTACATTATATGGCAATTAAATCTAGGCCGAAATTCACGTGTCGTTCGAAAACTAATGCATAAGAAACGTGTAAGTGTTTTTACATCTTCTTCTTGATTTGCGTCCCAACTGAGACAGAGCCTGCATCTCAGGCTAGTGATCTTATGAGCTCTTTCACAGCTATAATCTGAGATTTTCTGCCAATTAAACATTTGTGCATGTTCTTAGGGATCACGAATACACTCTATGCGCTGGGAGTCAAGCAAAATTCCAATCCAAAAAGATCCTTGACGGCGGGAGTCGATCTCAGGATGATCTTGTTGCAGCTATTCAGCATTCGATCAACCGATATGGCTTGTTAGGCAAATAGTTTTGAGGTTATAACGATTAAAGGACAAAAGGTCAAAAGACAAAAGGTCGAAAATGATTCGCTTCGGTGAGATATTTTTTCTGCTTTAAAATAACATTTTTGACCTCTTTTCCCTTATTTTTTGCTCTTTGACCTTTTGTCCTTCGACCTTGTGTCCTTGTGTCTTTCGACCTTCTGTCCTTTCGAAGTATTGTCTTTCGACCTTCTGTTATAGATTTTTTTTTAAATATAATAAAGGAAAAAACATTAATAATAACGCCTTTCAGCAAATTTGATCTAGGATAACTTTTTTCTCCAAGGCGCACATTGGTCCAGTTTTTTAAAAAAATCATGTCAAAAATTGCGCATTCTCAATATTTTGCTATTTTTTGCCATTACAAGTGTTTTGCAACATGATTTAGGGTTGAAGACTCTATTTTGGGCACAGTCATAATTTTCTGGCTCTCATAGAGCAAAATTCTTACAAAAATGCGGTTTTTCATACTTTTTCAAACAACTAACTTTCAGGCAAACTTAGGCAAGAATAATCTTCATCAATCTATGCCTTAGTCCTAAATGCGCGTTTGAGCAAAATATCTCCGCGGGGAGGAGCGGGGTACGGGGCGATTTGTACGAAATAAAGAAGTATCTACAACAATAAGTATTAATGTAATAAGGTTAACCACACTTGAATATAAATTTGTATCCGAGGATGCTGAATCTATATAAGAATTAATTATCGACCAGGAAAAAATATGATGAAACCTAAATTTGCACGGGTTTTGAACTAGTTGAGTTTTGAAGCGAAAATGTGAAAAATATTTTTATTTTGAAATTCTCTTAACTATCTGATATAGTAGATGAATGCTTGACTTTGTTTTTTTTTTCAACTAAAAACTAAGTTTGGAAATCGAGTTTTTGCCAGCTATTTGGAAATCTGGATCTTTGTAAGGCGGTTCCATTGCAACGGTAGTTTCAAGCACAAAAGTGAACGTAATAGGCAAACTTTTGTTTCATCGACATACCTACTCTCTTTTGCTAAGTTTCATTCATTATTTCGATTTTTAAGAATTAAGTTTCGCAGTATTTGTGCATAATTATGATTTAATCAATACTAGAGAAACATACATTTTCTTGTATGCACCCAAGTTCAACTTCTTTTAGGATTCAGTTACGGAGAACTGAAAATCAGAGAAAACTTTTGGAAAAATGGATAAACTTCTTCTTCTTTATGGCGTTACGTCCCCATTGGAACAGAGCCTGCTTCTCAGTATTCTTATGAGCACTTCCACAGTTATTAACTGAGGAGAACTTACTATGCCAATGACCATTTTTGCATGCGTATATCGTGTGGCAGGCACGAAGATACTCTATGCCCTGGAAAGTCGAGAAAGTTTCCAACCCGAAAAGATCCTCGACCGATGGGATTCGAACCCACGACCCTCAGCTTGGTCTTGCTGAATAGCTGCGCGTTTACCGCTACGGCTACCTGGGCCCCCGCAAAAATGGATAAACCTAGTGTTTAAGTGAAAATCAAGATGGTTCCAGACCGAGAGTACAATGCACAATGGTCCGAATCGACAAATTAGCAGGAAAAAGTGTTTTCTCTGTTCTCGTCGATTTTAGACGTACCTTCAGAGAAGTCATTTGAGGGGCCCAAATGCAAAGGGGTGTAAGTGACATTTTGGTCGGTTTTGAGTTGAGTATATTGAAAAATTCTACTGTTTTCAAGCTTTTCAATGGTATTTTCAGGTGACTTTTTCGTCAAATAGAAAAAAAAAACATAATTCATAGAAGATTGCTGAAAAAACTTCAAAGTCGATTTTCTCAAAACTAGAGTTTTGTCACTTACACTGCTTCTAACCCCCTCATATGTGATTGAGTTTTGCATCTTCTGAGAAAAAAGTTGAATTGGGTGGTCCCCTTATTAATGTTTAAATTTTGACTCAAACTTTTTTGTTTGAAGAAATGCTGCGCTCTCTCGCACACCTTTTTTTTTTTCTTTCAGTGGCATTCGAAAGGCCATAAACTAGACAACCTTTGCTGTCAAAACAGTGAGAACGTCATGTTTGTGCACTCACAAAATTTTGGCGGAAAAATCTGAAAACTGCTCAACATCAATGAAACAATTAATCAAATCATCGTGCAAAAGTTTGGACTTTTGTTTTGTGTTATTGGAAATAAGGGGGGGGGGGTCCACATTTTCAAAGAAATGATGTAACTTACTTTCTTATTTGTAGAAATTATAGTATACATGTTTCATCAAAGTTGTAAACCATTCAATTTCAAGCAACTTTGCCAAAAAAGTTATATTGTATCTCTTAAATTGACCGATTTAGAGCTTTTTTCATATGGAGACATAAGGTGGTCCAAACAAACCTGATTTTCTAGCTCTAGCGTTTTCAACTCAAATATCTCATCAAAGTGGTCTATGAAACACTTTTTGAGCTTTGAAAAATACGTGTTTTGGTGAAAGAAGATACTCGCTATCTCCTTCCGTTTGGGAGTTATTCTTGTTTGTCTCACAAAAACATTGATTGTGAATATCTCTGATTGGGACAAACATAAAAAAATATCTTTTGACGGCACTTAAGAGATAAAATAAAATTGTAATTCATATCAAAAATTACAGATGTGTTATTTTTCCATGAAAAATCGTTTTTCTTAAGTTCTAAGAGTGGTTCATAGGATACTTTGACGAGAAGTTAATATTAGAAAAACTAGTGTTTAAAAACTTATTATTCTTGGACCACCCTACGAAGGTTAGGGAAAAATGCTCTAGATTGGCAAAATTGTGAGCTACAGAAAAACTTTCTTACGGCAAAATAGATCAAAATTTGACGTTTTACAATTTTGCCTAAGAGTATGTACTATTATTTATGAAAATAAGAAAAATGATTATATTATTTACTTATAAGATATTGTGGACATACAACACCGAAAAAAGATTAAATTTTTTTAAACAATTTTGTAAAAGATCGTTTTTTTTCTAATATTTAACTTTTAAGCTCAAAATGCAAAATAAAAAAAAATACATACGATGAAAATTTTTAAAATATTTTTATCGCCCTATCTTTCTTATTTCAGATTTATTGTCAAAGTAGTCTATCAAAGACTTTTAGAACTTAACGCAAATTTTCATGCAAAAAGATTGATGATACCTATCTAACTTAGTTCAACAGTTATCGAAGTTTTTTTTACTAAAATCCCGTTTTTCTTTAAGGCATTTGCTAGAGTTGCAAAAATAACACATTTGTATTTTTTTTAGATATAATATACAATATTATTTTGTCTTTTAAGTGCCGTCAAAAGATTTATTTCATTTTCCCCAATTAGAGATATTCACAATCAAAGTAAGCATATTTTTGCATAAGCAAAAGCATTGATGACCGTACAATTCGCAGTTGCTACTCCGTGATTGATCAGAATAATCAAAGTTGCACAAGGAACCAAGAGATGTAGCTTGGGAGTAGCTTTTCATCTTCAATGTACACTTTCGAGAACTCCACACATTAAAAAGTCAATAACGGCGCCGGCCACGTCCTTACGGTCATCGAGGAAGGGAAGGAATGTTAGTGTGACATCCATTGTTACTAGAGACCGAGATTACCTCTGCATCTCCATGGTTGTCATGGGAAGGAATTTTGTTAGTGGGGAGGGATCATAGCTGCATGATCAGGATTCACCTTGATAAGTGATGCGATTCATGCAACCTCCAGTTAAAAAAAAATCATCTATCAGTACTCTAAAGACAACATGAACATACGATAAGTCGATTTTTTTAGCGTCGAACCATTCAAATGATATTTTTTTGAATTATAAAAATCAGGTAAAAGGCCTTTCAATGTAAATGTACAAGATTCTATGTCGATACTTACAGTGACGAACTGTTGTCGTAATGAATATTCGTTTCATAATATATTTTACATTTAAACGCGATGACACAAAAAACGGTTTTTCTAGTAAATATGAAACGAAGCCAAAACTCAAACCCCCAAGAGCAAAAATCTAAAGAGCCAGACAGAGGCTCAAGCAGAAAAACTGATCGATTAGTCACCACCAACGAGTGAGCATTCAATCAAGCCCTCAGCCCGATCCACTATCCGGCTCTCTAGACCCGTGCTCCCGAAAATTTGAGGTCCGGCTACGATGCATCTTCACCTTCTGATTGGGCTTTAGCGAAACATTGCCCAGCAGAACGCGTGCAGAGGCAACCGTTTAAACCGTTTCATTTCCACTATTGACTATAGACACTTTGTTCACATACTGCACCAGCCGTTTCAACGGTTCCACCAGCCGAATCTAGTAATTTTCGGAAACGATAAAAACAGATCAATTTTCAACACATCCGTTCGCGCGCGCTGCCTATTCAATCAAAGTAGGCATATTTTTGTGAGAAAAACAACAATAACTCCCAAACAGAAGGAGACAGTGAATTTCTTCACTCACCAAAATACACGTTTTTCGAAGATTGCTGAAACATGTATACTATAATTTCTAGTTTTCTCTGATTTTTAGTTATCCGTATCTGAATCCTAAAAGAAGTTTGCAACATTTTCAATTTTCCATACAAGATTCTAAAATTTGGACTGCTGAATCTAAGTTACTAATGTATCGGATTTGATGAAATATAAAAATTAAGATCGATCATTGATTTTCACATATAATTACAAATATTCTTTTGTTTTGTGAGCTTCAAAGTTAGAACAATTTTATTATACATAATTTTTAAATTCTTAGAAATGACCCAGTTGAACAAATTTTACAATTAATTTGATGTTTTTATAAAACTTTGAATTTAAAGTTTGTATGGAAATTACTATGGTAACCTTTTGTGTTTAGTCCTCTAACTGATACTTACAATAACCCATAGAAAAGTGAACAAACTCTTCTCATGTGAAATCTTCCTGGATACAACTTTGCCGAAAACCACATTTTGATTGGACGTGAGGATAATTTCTTATATTGACAATTAGAAGTTCGGTAGTCAAAACTTCGGCAAAGTTAGGCGTCGGCATTCTAATTTAGTGCTTCGCCGACGCATAAGGAATGGCTTTGTCGGCGAAGCACTTCGTTAGAATGCCGACGTCGAACTTCGGCGAATTTTTGTTGGTGATGTTTCATTTCATTTATGAACTTCGGTCTAAAGTTAATCTGAATGCACAATCAATAATTGATATTGACAATTCGAGTGACAATTAGAAGTTCGGCAGTCAAAACTTCGGCGAAGTTCGGCGTCGGCATTCTAATTTGGTGCTTCGCCGACGCATAAGGATTGCCTTTGTCGGCGTAGCACTTCGGTAGAATGCCGACGCCGAACTTCGGCGAACTTTCGGTGATATTTCATTTCTCTTATGAACTTCGGTCTAAAGTTAATCTGAATGCACAATAATAAAGTCTAAATCATACTGAGATGATCATTCAATTACTTTCAGAGCAACACTGCTTTTTTGCAGTGGAACAGTAGCCTGGATTACTTTGATCTATTCTTCCCGCCAGAAGCAACACTGTAATCTGACGTCCAATCAAAATGTGGTCTTCGACAAAGTTGTAGCTAATAGGAATTCACATAAGAAAAGTTTGTTCAGTTTTCCACAAAATATTATGACGAAGAGATAGAGAGCTGAGCACAAAAGTTTGGCGTTTTCCATAGTAATCTCCATGTAAACATCAAATGGTGTATGCACAGCTAAATTTCTTCCAAATCATTCAAAACTGGAGGATGCTATTAACCATAATTAACAACGTTTAAGCATAGGAGAGCCAAAATTCCAAAATTTGCATCACTCTAGTGTGTAACTAAATTGTGTATTTTTAACCCATGCTATGTGTAACAATATTCAATAGTTTAAGTCAAATAGTAATTACTCTTGATCTCGTACACTACTAAAAATCATGAAAATTACTCCGGATGTAATTGATGAAGGACATGAAAACGATGCCGCTATGATTGACATTTCCCAAATCAAACACCATCGTATTCAAAATGTGACACAAAATCACGTCATTTGGCTCGCTTCTTTTATGTGCATCCAAAAGACGTAAAATCGCATGATTTTTTCGGAGTGTCTAAAAAAAAGATGACTTAATTTCAAGTTATATAGAAATTGTGTGAAAATTTCGTCACAAACGTTACGAATTTGATCCAGATTTAGATTTTTCAAAATTGGTCATTTTGTATGAAAATTTGAAGAAGTTGCGAATCTATTGAATTGGCCAATAGCGCCATGCGGGATGACATTGGGCCTTGGGGGAGGGACTATCTATATGCATGATGGCACTTTATAATTCATGAAGATATTTCACATTTTTACAGATTTTTCTACATTTCAACGATGTGTAACAAATCAAAAGTCTCCATAGAATAGAAAATGAAGCAATTGGTGTTGATCATCAATGTTGATTTTATTTTATGTTTGTTGAGCTATGTGTCGCACGTCGATGGACGTGAATTGTTACACCACGGGTTTGGAAGAAACCGCCAGAGGTACCATTATTACAATCTGGACGATTGTGGCCATGAGATAAAATTCGTCGAAAAGCATGGTAACAAAAGCAGCAGGCATGCTCAAAGCTATCTATGCCAAAACATGTTTTCCCTCAAGCACAAACGACATGGATTTCAGCAATTGCACAGGAATCGGTATTTTGTGCGACATAATGCCAATTCCGTCGTAGAAGAACGTAACAACACCAAACAACCCCATGTCATCCATTGGCCAGTTAAGCGAGAGGCAGTTGTGGAAGGTGACCTTATCCTGGGTGGCCTGATGATGGTTCACTCCAGAGAGGACTCGGTAACATGTGGCCCTATCATGCCTCAGGGAGGCATTCAAGCGTTGGAAACTATGTTATACACTTTGGACAAAATCAACATGGACAATCTCATACCCAACGTTACCATTGGAGCCCACATCCTGGATGACTGTGACAAAGATACGTACGGGTTAGAAATGGCGGTAGATTTCATCAAAGGGTCAATCAGCAATATAGACGAAGCTACCGATTACAACAACTGCAGCAGCAAGGGGCACAAGAAGAAGGTGATCTCCGGAGTTGTTGGAGCTGCTTCATCAGTGACTTCCATCCAAGTGGCCAATCTTTTGCGACTGTTCAAGATTCCGCAGGTAAGAATATATTGTACCAGCTGTGAACTAGACTATCGAAATTCATACATTTTGCCTTATGAAAGGTGGAACGATTATTGCAATACGAACGCTTTATGAATCGTTTTAGCATCACCTCACATCAAGGTGTCGATAGGCGCGTGGTGTACGCACGGGCCTATCGATCGCAATGTCCTTGGTTCAATTCCAGGTTGCAGCGAAAACATTGTTTGTCTTCAAATTTTGGTTTCATAAGGCAAAGCTATGAATTTCAACCCGATTTATTGTGGCGAGTTTTCATAATTGCTTCCTATGTATTTCAATAGTTCATTTGCCTGAGTGTATGTTCTGATCCACTCAGGCAAATGAAATACTAAAATGATATGATATACTAAAATAATTATCGAAACTTGCCGATAGGGGAAGTGGTAGTAAAATGTACACCATGCCTTTAACCAAGAAAAAACAAGTTCCAATGAATTTTTATCACGCACGGGCGATTTAGACCATAAACCGGAGTGTTCAGATTGACACGGAGGTCAATTAAAGTAAAAATACTGAAAATATGAACGAAAACTAAGATTTCAGAAAATCATGTTTGAAAATTAGAACTGACGTAACTTTTAGCTCGGAAGTCTTGAGATTTTTCATTGAAGTGAATATCGTTATGATATGATGTCAAATTTGAAACATTCAGATTTCTTTTTTAATGGGTTTCAATCATTCACGTTCAGAAATGCGATGATTTTTTTTCCCAAAAAAATTGTTTTGCTTAAGTTTTTTGCATGATGTTCATTTAATCCCCAAGAGCTGTTCATTTTACCCACAAAGTGCAGGTAAATGAACATTTGCATCGTTTTTTGCTAGCGATAAATATATATATATATATATGAAAAAATAGCTATTTCAATCCGAATTCGTGTCGCTGCTATAGACAACATCCCTAACTTTAATATTGTGCGATCGATGCACGAGTTCACGAGACTTTTGAGCGGTGCCGTGTTATTTACGTGACCATGGCAACGAGTGAATTCGGCACCGCTCAAACGTCAAATTAGTGAACTCATGCATTGGTCCATTATGGACCGATTCACGAGTTCACTAATTTGACGTTTGAGCGGTGCCGAATTTACTGGTTTCCATGGTCAAATAAATAACACGGCACCGCTAAAACGTCAAATAGTGAACCCGTGCGTAGGTCCATATACCACCAGCCGGTATTATATACCGCCGAAAACACCACTTCAATAGAAATATAGCAGTAACAATGAAATTTTAAGGTGAAGATAAATCGATGCCAAACTTCAAATTTTCAAGAGCACATATCTGGAGAACCGAACGCCCGTTTGCACTGAAAACTTAATCGA
This sequence comes from Aedes aegypti, assembly GCF_002204515.2. Lineage (NCBI taxonomy): Eukaryota > Metazoa > Arthropoda > Insecta > Diptera > Culicidae > Aedes > Aedes aegypti. The sequence continues at coordinate 202,962,653 of NC_035109.1, read as the reverse complement.
TTGGTCACCACCTGATAGTGACCAATTAATTAAGTTTTCAGCTTAAACGGATTTTTGGTTCTCCAGATTTGTGCTCTTGTAAATTTGACGTTTGGCTTCGATTCATTTTCAGCTTAAGGCCTTTAGAACGTGAGGTCTATGGCTATCTCATCGGGATTTTACAAGAGTCTAGAAATTTTTAGATTTTGAAGCTTCCCAGAGGGTTTCTTAGATTTGCCAGCATATTTTGTAGGTTCCAAAATCCCGCTAAGAAAAACCAAGAGATTCCCGAAAAACTAGACATTCTTAGGATCCCGCTAGATTCCACTAAGACTCCTGCCACAATTCTTCTGCTAACAGTGTGATACTGATCAGAATCCTTCAGATTCCTCTGGATTATTGAAGAATTCCACAGCAGTCGAGATTCTGCTAGGATCGTTCTCAGAGTCCAGATTCCGCATTTTTTTGAAGTCCATCCTCAGTTGACTCCAAAACCAAAAGAGTAATTTATCATAAACGGAGTAATTTATCATTAGAATTCGAAACCATGGGGATATTCCAGTTAGCACTGGTGCAACGGCAGTATCAAATACGAGAAATGTGATTATTTCTTTATTAATTGCAATTAAAACACCTAGGTTTTTTCTTGGTTGCTTCATTCGGCCTTCAAATTATGCCCGATCGGGTTGCATGTATTTCAAACGCTTCTGAACATATTCGGCGTTCTTGCTCTCGGCGATGACTTCCTCAATATTTCTCCCAGGAATGATTTATTGTGATTTCCATGTCGTTGTGACGCACACAGTCCAGTGGGGTTGGATCCAAATAGAAGCTGATGGAGAATTTGACCAGAACCAAGAAACGAGAAAACTCAAAAGACTGACAAATTTGGGAAACCGACGTCTAAAATCCAAGCGACACTTTGGAGGGCATAAGTGTACTGAACGTAGGGATTTTTCTCAACGACGGTGATTTCCAACGTACATAATGCATTATACACTTGTCTAGATCATCGGATCAGCTTCAATTTCCAACCACTTGTACAAGAGTGGCATTTGAAACACGCTCAATCTGCACATATCTTTAAGCAATAAAGTGCAAGTCAAAGGTTGTTACACTCCAGGCAGAAATGCAAGTTTCTGAGCCATCTCCAGTCCTAAATCCTAGTCGATTTCTAAATAAAAAACTACCAAAGTAGCAATCAGAACTTGAAAAGTCATTCGCTGAATCTCCTCTTAACATTATTCTTCCTGTCACGCGACAGTTAGAATAGCTTTAACAGAGCTTCACAGTGGATCAATTGATTTTCAGCCTTCCTAAAAGATTAGTGGACTCGATTTGCTCCAGTGGACGGCGACGAAATAGAACAGCACAAATTGAACTTTTACTGATTGATTTATTGCTCCCCGAATAGGCAGCACACCTGCTTAGGGAGATGACTATTGAGATACACTTTTTGAATTTATTAATTGATTTATTGCTCCCCGAACAGGCAGCGCGCCTGCTCAGAGAGATGACTATTTCTATACACTTATTCTACATCACGGTATACACAACAAGGTAGGCTATTCCCACGTGTAAACAACGATTTTCCATCAAAACATGTGTCGTCATTCCTATCGTCAAGCATGAGGCCTTAAGGATAGTAAAGGAGAGCAGGCCTTGCTTTCTTTTGCACTCGTTCGAGTTTGCGATAGGAATGACGTCACTGCCAAATGTCATTTCTCGGAGTATAATACCTTGCTTCTTTTTACCGTGATTCTACATATGAGTTGGCTTTTAAAGGCGAACCAAAATACGGAGATGAATGCTATTGCTTTGCGCACTGCTTTGAGTGAAAGACCTGGATGATTAGCTTACGATGCCCACTGCGTTGTGTTGAATACGACCTGGCTGTTGGATGGGCGTTGAGCGTAGATGAAGAGATGAGAAACAATGGATCATTGAAGGTAGTTTCTGCCAGTGCTCACCGCATCAAAACAAAGGCGCCACTGTATATGGGATTTAACATTGTGACAGCATTGCTGTTCTGTCAAACACACAAGGCTACGGTGGCGCTATCTATGCTTTCCATAGCGGCCGTTTTGGTTATTTTAATGATCCATTGAATGGATGTTCTGTTGCGCTGCTTGGATGAGATTCACACAGCCAGTATGAACGCCGTTTGCTGGCTTGCTTTGATCGGGTATTCGTTTTCTATAGATTTGGCTTCTGTTAAATGGATTTAGCAGCAAATTGATCACGTTGATGAGATGCGTGAGCAGATGACGATTTCGTAATCGAACATACTGCCCCCCGCTGAAATGACAATTTCTGAACATTCTTGCGTAGTTGTTTGTGAATTGAATTTGGTGTGGCTCCGGTTGATCTGCCCTAGAAAACCCGGTATGCCAGCTGGGTTGATCCTCCGTAGAAACCGTTGCCCGAACACTATAGAATGAGAATGGTGGTTGATCTGCCCTGTGCAGAAACCTCGACGAATATGGCGTGGTTGATCTACGAAGAAAACCGTTAGCCAAACTGCGATTGCGTGGTTCAAGTGATGATAACGATGCCGACTAGTTGGCGCTTGCTTTTCCGGTTGATCTACTCTTAGAAACCGAGTATGCCAGTTGGGTTGATTCTCCGTGGAAACCGTTTGCCAGAAAACGATGATGCGAATGGTGGTTGATCTGGCCTGTGCAGAAACCTCGAAGAATGTGGCTTAGTTGATCCACGAACAAAACCGCTGGCCGAACTGTTGTTGGTTGATTGATGATACGAGTCGATTGTTGATTTGCTAGGTGAGTTGATCCATCGTGAAAACCGTTTGCTCGAACACGATTAATGAGAATTTTGGTTGATCTACCCTGTGCAGAAACCTCGAAGAATGGTGGCATGGTTGATGCACGACGAATACCTCTAGCTACACTTTGATGAAAACGATTCACAGAATGGTGTTGGTGGACGGATGCGATAAAAGATTGATTGCTTGGTTGATGGTGATGATGTGCTAACTTGGCGGGTTGGTTCCGCTTCCGAACGATTGCTTGCTTGTGTACCGATCATCGGGAATGCTCGACCGATATCGGGATGCGGTGGATTGTCCAGGGACACTATTGCTTGCGTATGTTGTTTACGGTGCTGCTGGAGCCATTCACTGGATTGATGATATGAACGGATTCCTATCCACTCAACGATTCTCCAGTGATACACGTAGGGTTGATCTGGATGGATTTCTCTCGGCTTCTCAGCAGGACATGGAAGATTTTGACCGTAATCACAATGGAATTGGGAGATTCTAAGCGGGAGTCTTAACGAGATCTGGTGGATCCCGAGCCAAATTCAAAGAATTTTTGGCAAAATCTTCAGGTTTGTAGATGGGATTCCAGCGTTATTTAACCCTTCAATCGTCGCGCGGTTTGCAACCGTCAGAACCACCACGCTGATGCTGTACCATAAGCGAGGTTTTTTCACCACTGTTGTACAAAATACAACAGCGCGACGACTGAAGTGTTAATGATTCCTTGCTGACGTCCACGCTTGGTCCTACAGATTCATTCCTGGGGATTTCTAGTGGGACCCTGAAGAATCCATGGAGCGGTTCCACGCCGTTTCGCAAACCCGATTATTTTTGTATTTTTTGAATCGCCTGAAAATTTGCATACAGATTCTTTATGACCAAAAATGCCATTATGCACTTTCAGACCGCCATTTTGAACCTCGCATTATTTTTGAGAAGGGCGTATCGGAAAATGCATGGCAAATCTTTAAAAAACTGTAACTCGAAAACGGTTTGTCCGATCGATTTGAGATCTTCTACAAAGTTGTAGGTATTGCTTAGGACTATAGGAGAAAAATATGCACGGTAAAAAAAGTTACAGATTATTTTTTAATTCAAAAACAAAATTTTAAAATCAGTTTTCTCCAGAAACGCAGTTTCGATTTTTTTTATTTTTGGATATGTTTAAGGGGACAACTTATGTGATTTATTGCACAATGTTTCAAAATAGAAGAATTCTCGCGAAACATTACTAAAGGACCTATGTACATATGAGAGATTCTCTCCTCTCCTGCTCTCTTTCGATTATAACAGTGGAATACTAAAGCTTTTTGGAAGTTTTTCGCTACAGATCGAAAGACAGTTTCCATGACTAGCGTTTTATACAAAAAACGCAACAGAAGGGGTTAATGGGACTCAGTTATTAATCAAAGAGAAAGTAAACAAAGAGAGCCTCTCATTTGTACATAAGTCCTTTTGTAATGTTTCGCGAGAATTATGGACAAAAAAGTTATGATTTTTTAAAAAATTACAGATTTTGAAAAAAAAATCGAAATAAAGGAAAACAATAATTTTTTATGTGATTATTTGAAAGTACAATAAAATTGCAATCGAAAAGTACTCAAGTAATTTTTTCTAGGTTGCATCAATTTCGAGATATTCTCATATTTATATAAAATTTTCAAATAAAAATAGAAAAATAGGCCCTTTTCAAGCATATTTTGTGTTTCTCCATTCCAGAAAAAAAATATTTTGATTGAGCGAATCGTAACTAAATCGTTTATCGTTTGATCAAAACATTTATGCTTAAGTATTGGAAAAAGAGTGCACGGTAAAAAATATAAACGATATTTTCAAATGAAAATTTGAAGCTAATAGTTCTTAAAAATCGCAACATTGATGTTTTTAATTTTTGGATATATTTTGCGGTTGTTGTAGGTATTGTTTAGGACTATTTGGAAAAAAAATATGCACGGTAAAAAATAATGACAGATTGTTTTAATAAAAAAAAATTAAATCGATTTTCTATGAAAATGCATCTGTGATTTTTATTATTTTTGGACATGTTTTAGAGGACAACTTATGTGATTTATTGCACAATGTTTCATAATGGAAGAATTATGGACAAAAAAGTTATAATTTTATAAAATATTACAAATTTTGAAAAAAAAATCGAAATAAAGGAAAACAATATCCAACTACTTTCAATATTGCCGAGGTCATGGACGGTTCAGAAAACAATGGATACATTCAATACATCCAGGTATTTGGCAACACAAGCTAAACAGTCATTAGAAGGAACAAGTAAATCTCGTACATCTTTCGGGCTAAGTAATGTAGCAAAAGAAATTGTAGTAAACCTTTACGAAAATGATGAAACTAGCCGAGTGATGCCTGGCCAACGTGATTATGTTTCTGTAATGATGACTACATAAAGAGAGTCGTTTAATCGATTTACTGAATTACATAGTGGTGTTCAAATAGGATTTTCATCTTTTGCAAAATTGAGACCGAAGAATTGTAAATTGTTAACTAGCTCTGGAACACATAATGTGTGCGTATGCACTATTCACGAAAATGTTAATTTGATAATCCATAGTTTAAAGAAATATAATTTACTGCATGATTTAATTTTTGTTACTAATAGTTTATTATGTAAAACAAAAACAGTGGATTGCACCTTACGTTGTTGTGAAAAATGTTCAGATTCTACTACCGTTGAACGAAGCTTGTTATCAGAAATCGAAGAGAATGGCATTGACGAATTAGAATTTGAACAGTGGATCACAACCGACAGATGTGATATTAAAACTTTTTTAAAGCAGCCTGATGAATTTGTATCATATTTTACTCGTAAATTGGAGAAACTAATACCTCATGATTTCATTAAAAAAGAGAAAGCTACATTTTTAAATAACACAAAAAACAATTTGATAGAAGGTGAATATGTGGTAATTTGTGATTTTTCAGAAAACTACACATTTACTCTTCAAGGTGAAGTTCAAAGCCATCATTGAAATGCTCAGCAAGCTACTTTGCATCCGTTTGTAATATATTATCGTCAAGATGGCAAAGTCAATCATTTAAGTTTTGTTGTAATTTCAGAAGATTTGCGCCACGATTCTGTATCTGTCAACTTATTCATATCTAAAATGATAGATTTTTTGCGATTGGATCACAAATTAACTGTCAACATTTTATGTCTGACGGAGCTGCATCACAGTATAAAAATAGGAAGAACTTTTCAACTATTTGGCAATTTAAAATCAAATATGATATAGAAGTTAAATGACATTTTTTTACAACATCACATGGAAAAGGGCCATGCGATGCCCTAGGAGGGACACTGAAACGTATGGCTATCAGAGCCATACCATCCGATAAAAAATGCTAAGGAACTTTTGAGAAAGCCCAATCTCAAAATCGGAAAGAAGAGCAGCTTACACAAATCTTCTTTTGTTATTCAACTACTGAGGAATATGATATCATTGCACAAGAACTTAACCAACTATTTTCAAGTGCAAAAACAGTTCAAGGCACTCAAAAATATCACTCATTTATCCCTATCTCTGAAACACAAATTGAAGTTAGACAATTTTCGAGCTGTGACGATAACAAGAAAGTAGTTGATATAATTAAGAAATAAAATTGCAGTATATAGATATAAAAAAACAAAAAAAACAAAAACAAACAAAAAAAAACAAACTTCTTCTTCATGGTTGTACGATCTTGCCGCGATGAGAGGGCTTTACCCATTAGCCGGGCTTAGCCCTGGGGACCAAAGGTACACAGTTGTGATATAATCACATTTTTAATGCCACGTTTAGATTTACCGTGTATATCTCGGAAGTGATGCACCTCAGCTAAATTTTACTTGAGTATTTTTCGATAGAAATTTTTCATATTTAAAAATATATAGTTATTTTTCTGTACTCAAAAAAACGCACCAAACATATCATTTTACATAAATTCGTTTTATATATTTTTTTAAATAATTTATTTTTTATCCAAAAATTTTCCGTTTTGAGGCATTGTGCAAGAAATTACAAACAATATGCTGCAAAACATATCCAAAAATTAAAAACATCAACTTTGCGGTTTTTAAGAACAATGACCTTCAAATTTTCATTTGAAAATTTCGATTATATTTTTTTACCGTGCATACTTTTTTAAATACTTTAGTATATAGGTTTTGATCAAACAATAAACAATTCAGCTACGATTCACTCAATCAAACTAAAATATTTCTGGAATGGAGAAACACGATATATGTTTGAAAAGGGCCTATTTTACTTTTTTTATTTGAAAATTTTATATAAATATGAGTACAGTTAACTCTTCCTTACTCGATATTCCGTATCTCGATATCGAGTAAGAGAACCATAGTAAAAGTTGGTTTTCATGGCTAACTCGATGGTCCCTTGGAACGCAGTTGCACTGCTTTTGTGTTCTGTAACTCGATACCTCCCTAACTCGATGGTCCCTTCAATATCGAGTAAGGGAGAGATGACTGTATATCTCGAAATTGATGCAACCTAGAAAAAATTTACTTAAGTACTTTTTGATTGCAATTTTTCTGTACTTTCAAATAATCACATAAAAAAATATTGTTTTCCTCTATTTCGATTTTTTTTCAAAATCTGTAATTTTTTAAAAAATCATAACTTTTTTGTCCATAATTCTTCCATTTTGAAACATTGTGCAATAAATCACATAAGTTGTCCCCTAAAACATATTCAAAAAAAAAAAAAAAACGAAACTGCGTTTCTGGAGAAAATCGATTTTAAAGTTTTGTTTTTGAAATAAAAAATAATCTGTAACTTTTTTTACCCTGCATATTTTTCTCCATATAGTCTCAAGCAATACCTACAACTTTGTAGAAGATCTCAAATCGATCGGACAAACCGTTTTCGAGTTACAGTTTATTAAAGATTTGCCATGCATTTTCCGATACGCCCTTCTCAAAAATAAGGCGAGGTTCAAAATGGCGGTCTGAAGGTGCAAAATGGCATTTTTGGTCATAAAGAATCTGTATGCAAATTTTCAGGCGAATCAAAAAATACAAAAATTAAATTTAAAAAAAAATCGTCATGTTCGGTGGAATTGCTCCATGACCAAATTTCTTACGGTATCCAGGGAAATCCAAACGGAAATGCGAACAAAATTATCTAAATATCCCTTCAATATTTCAGCTTATAGTAGACATGCCGTCGAGCAAAATTTGGGGCAGTATCAATATCAGACTTGTTTCCTTTCGATTTTTTGTAGGTGTCATATTTTTCCACAAGCCCTGAATTGAGCAATAAACAAAGATTCGAATATTTCTCTCGAACAATACCATCTGACCATTATCAAGTTAAGGCAATAGTCGACATCGTCCGGCAGCTCGGTTGGAGTTATATATCCATAATCTACGAGGAAAGTAACTATGGTATAAAGGTAGGTCCCTTTGAGAAATTAAATCAAATTTTATCCATCCATTATTGTAGAGTGGTCCATTTTGGATCCGACACAGTTTTATAACGTCAAATCCAAATAGCATCAACTTTTTCTTAATCTATCAAGATAACTAAAACTTAGTGTTATTATTTTCATGTTAAAAAAAATGTCAACCGAAACTAAGACTCATGAAATTCACACAAAATCTCCAATGTACTTTCAGGCTTTTGAAGAACTTGATGATTTACTTTCCAAACATGGCATTTGCATAGCGATCAAGGAAAAGTTGGTAAAAGATTCTGGAGTAGCGGAAAAAATCGCATATGATAACATAGTTATTAAATTACTGACGAAACCAAGAGCTAAGGGTAAGTAAACATTCTACAAACTAATTTACGTTATTGTAATATGCTTACCTATGTCTCATTCACAGGCGTGATAATATTCGGCTCTGATCAAGAAGTGGCAGAAGTCATGCGAGCAGTTCGCCGACAGAATGTTACGGGCGTATTCTCCTGGATAGGCTCGGACGGCTGGAGTGCCCGAAATCTGGTATCCGATGGCAACGAAGCCGAAGTTGAAGGCACTCTGTCCGTGCAACCTCAAGCAAATTCCGTGATAGGGTTCGAGGAATATTTTTTGAATTTGACAGTCGATAACAATTCTCGAAACCCGTGGTTTATCGGTGAGTTACCTGGCGGTTACTGGGACTGGTAACATAGTATTGAAAATTCATTTGTTCTGTAGAATTCTGGGAGGATCATTTCCAATGCAAGTATCCTAACTCTCCCCCGACGCCGTACAACAAGCAGTATACGAAATTTTGTTCTGCGACAGAAAAATTAACGAAACATACGCTCGACTTCGAAGATCAACTGCAGTTTGTAAGCGACGCAGTTATGGCGTTCGGTTACGCATTCAAGTAAGTACTCAAATCGCAAAAATTGGAATAGTAGTTTACGGAACAAGTTGCAGAATGATGATTTTTACAGCACGAGTCGTAAATTTATCCTACGAGGCTTGCCGAGTAGGATAATTATGACAAGTGCTGTAAAAATCGAGTTCTGCAACGAGTTGCGTACAACATTTTTTGCAATTTCGTGGAAGACCACTTGAGGATATCAGAAATTATATCGGAATGCATTCACCATTGTGTTACAATTTCTGAGAAAGTGTTGTGTTATGATTCATTATGCAACTCGAAACAGTTGCGTAATGAAAAAGCGTTGCGTAATGAATCATTACAGCACTGGTTTCAGTTAGGTAATGACTATTCCCGCACTGCATACTTCAGTGCAGGAAAGTAGGCCGTTTCATGACAGATTGACGTGATGAAAAACAGCCTATTACGATGAGAAATTGCAAAAAACATTTTTTGCAATTTCGTAGGAGACCACTTGAGGGTATCAGAAATTATATCGGAATGCACTCACCATCATTTTACAATTTCTGAAAAATTGTTGTGTAATGATTCATTACGTAACTCAAAACAGTTGCGTAATGAGAAAGCGTTGCGTAATGAATCATTACAGCACTGGTTTCAGTTGCGTAATGACTATTCCCGCACTGCATACTTCAGTGCAGGAAAGTAGGTCGTTTCATGACAGATTGGCGTGATGAAAAACAGCCTATTACGATGAGAAATTGCAGAAACATACTTTATAGTTCTTTTTGTTCACATTTTAGGAATATGCACCAGGAGCTGTGTGGAAGTAAGCCAGGATTGTGCGATGAGATGAACCCCACAAAAGGAGCAGATTTGCTAAAGTACCTAAGGAAAGCCGACTTTATAGGCCTAAGTGGCGATAGATTTAATTTCGATATTAACGGTGACGGACCGGCCCGATATAATATCATTCATTTTAAACAATACGAACCCGATAAGTACAAATGGATCAAGGTGGGCGAGTACTACCAGGGAGAGCTGCGCTTGAATATGGAAGGTAAGATATTGTTATTTATACATATAATCGAGTTTTAAATGCATCCATGATTCAATACTGAGCTGTGACCATGCAAAAGCACAAAATAAATCCAGTCAGTTACTCAAATTTAGTCACATACATTTGAAGGCCAAAAACACACAAAAGTCGAATTCCATCGCGATTTCCTCTTTCGTTGGGATTAACATTGCACGTGAGGGCTTAACTCCCATATGGCCTCTGCTAGTTTGTGATTTGTTCAACATGTGGTGGAGTTCGCGGTGGACTCTCAAATCACTCTCAAGCATACTGAATAAACCATTATTCAGCTACTTGGGTACGTAGCGAAATGGTGCATGGTTTCTAAGGAAATTGCTAGCTGAGCCATGTCAGGCGGACATAGCAACAGTGCAGTGGCCATATCCACGCTTAAAGGGCAAGGAAAAGGCGCCCGGGATGTACGAGTCGGGCAGCGTTCCCGTAAGAACCATGAGTTAGAAGAAATTTGAAACCAGCTACCAAGGAAAATACGAAACCGAAGAGAAGACAGTGAAACGAAAGAATAAACAAAAAACGGATACCGCCCTCAGCCATTTAGCTGCACAGAATGTTTTTGTAACACAAGACAACGGACATGGCACAAGTCGCTTACTATCCGACGAGACTAGCCACGGAACCCACAAAGTCCAACGTGGGCGAGGTCCTCACGAAGAAACTGTCGCCATTTGGCGCAGACGTGTGGAGCATAAGGATGCAATGACCACGCTAACCATGTGGTCATTTTCTCCCAAAATTAAGACCCCTACTCCCCTTTGTGGTCATTTGTCCACAAACAAATTTTAAAATTTGTATGGACCGTGGTCATGGCCATAAACCACCCCCCCCCCCCTCCATAAATGACCACCTGGTTTATGTACGACCCCTAAGGCGAACTGCGGTGAATTGATCATAGTAACAATAGTACGCCATTTAAAAGACTCTGCAGTTCAGAAGCAAATAGTAAGTAGGTTTTAAGGTCCAGTTGTCCAACTTCATAAATATTATAGCAGATATTGAACCAGCATGCATTGTAGAACACCGAAATGGATTATCGATTCAACATGGTATTGACAGATTATCAAAGCAAAGGGACATTCAAATATTACGTCCATTGTTTTTAAGTCTATCTAAATCCTTCTTATGCTAACTATCACGCTTTTTCCCAAGCCCCTAGTACATGCACTGTCACACTTTCGTACACCCCCACTCCCCTAAATGGTAGACGTAATTTTTGAACGTTCCCCAAAAATTTTACTGCTTCTTAAACTTTGCTATAGGCGATTTAAGACAATAAATGTGATTCTCAATCTATTTCAAATATGGATTTATATAAAAAAAGGTTTTAAACCAAAGCTATAGTTTTCTTCAACATAGTTTTTGTACGGTACATAATTTTTATGATTCGTATGTAATCACTCATTCATGTTCCAATACTATATTATGCACTATTGTGGACATTAGAATCAGATTCAACCACTTAACTTGATCAAAATACTGAAAATGAAAATTGGTAGTCCTCAACGAACATCGACCGGGGAAGGGCCGGCACCAGCACAATTGTGCTGGTTTTTGCGCTTAATTACAAGTATCAATGATAATTCAATAATCGAAATCAATAAAGTTTGGTAAAACAATGATTTATTGGCTTAAAGAATCATTCAATGTCCTGGGTGCCGAACAGCACAATTGTGCTGGTTCGTCCCGAAAGGGATATAGAACAAATGTGTATGTATCCAGCTTTTTACGCTCGTCATGCTATAAAGTATTTGACACAAGCAGACTACCATCACTGAACTGAAACTTGAAAATAAATCCTTCGTAACCCATCAATAATAATGATAATTTTCATTGCTGAGTGACAACTCAAACTAAAATCTAATTCCGATTTGCATATATAATTCTTTAATCGCCTCATAGGGTAACGTATATAACTTGGACATGCATATAATTTGGACAGGCTAGTCGTTCTATGCTCATTTCTAATGAGATGGTCAGGAATATATGTACGGGAAATCATGCATTGCATTATTAATACACTATGCTACTTAATAATGATGACCATTTTCAAAACAGTTACTAATTGGCTTCAAAACTATCAAAATTGAAAATTGTATTATCAGAACATCTGTGAAACCTACACGGGAAAAAATTCTGTGGTAAAAATAACTATTTCTGGACAAACATTTCAAAAGGGCACATCGACATTGGTAAACATTGGCTTTGCAAGACGCTGTTGAGCCCAATTCAACTCGATCACACTCACCAATACCACTATCAGGTAGAGCTAACGCCAATCTCTCTGATAGTGGTGTTAGTTTGCGTGGGCGGGCTAAGAAGGGCTCAACAGCAACGTTTCTAAAAAAAGGCTCAAGACCTCTTGGGCCCTTTTCAAATGTTTGTCCAGATTTTAGCTGACTACGCCCATTCTTAAAACTACCATGGGAATTCAGACCGATTTACTATGTTTACGGTACACCCCACTGCATTACTGGTACATTTGACGGAAATAATTTACAACAATCTGATTCCAACTACAGACATGGTAAAATCAAGCGCATTTCTGGTCTGCTGAAAATTGCCGGTGCGAGCGCTTAAGTTAACCCCCTAATATGGTAGTTTCTACCGCACATTTTTTTTGCGTGTACGAATGCAAGAGGTCGTGCGTTTCAAGAACATACATTAAATGATATAATAGAGCTCTGAATTGACATTCATAAAAAGTTTAAAAGTTTAAATGAATCTAAAATTTAAGCTAAGTTCATCTAAAATCTTAACATGAGTATATAAGGCATAAATCAGGTGATGTCCAAAATAGATTATGGTTTTTGTTCTGTTGATATAAATTGGCCATCTGATGAAATATACTGGAATGTCGCATGCATGGATACTTGCAGGCGTTTTCTCGTGGATCTGATGATATTTGCTTGCATTAAATGAAATTATTGATTATCACTAATATACACATCACGGTGTGCCAGAAACCGTTATTAACACAAAAAAATGTCCAAAAATTTGGCACCTACCATTCGAAAGATATAACATTCAAGCATCTTCTCCGTGAATTTGAAAATATTCTAACGATGGAATCGAAGGTTGTCGTGATTTGAAGATTTTGAACTATTTTGCAAAGGATATTCACATGCTTCAAAGTATTCCCCAACGGTGCATCATCATTAATTTGTGAACTAGTCAAAGTAACTATCGGCTTTGCATTAAGCATTCAAAACATGTGATATCCAAGCATCTTCTCTGTTAATTTCAAATCATTTCGACGAGAAAATCAAAAGCTACAGTGAATTGTATATTTGCGATTTTTTCTATGAAGTTCAAATAAGAGCTTATTTATATGGCTTTGTTATATTAATGTAAGGGGAAAAGAGACGGACGACGAGTGATGAACTGATCCAAGAGAGATATGAAGTACAGTGTTCCGCGAGATATTAAAGCAACCGTACGAACTTCAGTGTTGCTCCGAGTGAAGTGTAATATTTGACGGAAATCCCGTATAATTTCAATATTAATAATCAAAAGTTAATTAATAAAACTTGTTTCAATCTCACATGGGGGCTCAACCGGGATTTCCCTCATGTTTTGAGTCGATTTGAGTGTGAAATTAGTGGTGAATGCTTAATTTGCAAATTTCTGCAAATGGCGTCCGAAAATCTTCGCTTAGTATCGAGAGCGGTCAGCGTCAGAGTGTGTGTGAGGTGTCGGGGACAGAGAAAAGTCTCCTCACCAAAGAGAACGTGGTTTCCGTGAGATTGGAGAATACTCTCCACAGTGATTTGTGCGAAAGAGTGTGCCTCTGTGTTGGTGAACCGAGGAAGTATACTTTTCATCGAGTAAAAAGACGATCGCTTTGTTTGTACGCGAAATGCTAACGAGGCTAACAAACCCGCAGCTCCGCGAGTTTTGTTCTGCGAGAAATTTGTCAACGTCCGGCAAAAAAGAGAAATTGATCCGGCGCTTATTGAGTTTTAGTGAAAACAGTCAAGAGGAAACAGTTCTCCATACTGCTAAAGGAATCGTTACATCAACTCCGAAGGCCGACGAAAAGGCATACCGAAAGAGAAGAGAAGTGAAGTGAAGTGTTGGCGAAAAGAGAAGAGAAGAGGTAAAAATGGTATGGCATACTGGAAGAGGTTTCGAAAGAGTTTCAATGCGCTCCGTGTTTTCATTGATTTTGTGCTTCGGCAACAGCATGCTGCCTGCGACCGGAGAGAGAGCGCGCACGGCTGCTCTATTCGGTTTCTTCTCCTTTACCATGTCCCATTCGCATCAACAGAGGCCTGTAAAGGCGACTCTGTAGAATGTATCAAGTTTGTTAAAATCATTTCTCATCAAGCAGGAAGACTGCTTCTCGATGGCGTGCGAAGAAATCTACATTCTTTGGATGTGATCCATAACCGTAGTAAACAATCATTTCCTGGTCCATATTATGGATCACTAGTTAGAAGTGCTAATATTTGGTATTTAGAATCAACAATCAAGAAAAATGTTTTCCAATGATGAATTCATACTGAATCGAAGCGAACGAGCATGTTTTATGCTATAACATTTGAATTTTACCACCTGTGGGAGCTTATGAATGCTGACGGCACTTCTTACAGAAAACGACCATATAATGATAGCTATGTGGTACCAACTAAACATTTGTCAAATACACCGTTATTTAGCGGTTGAACATTACAAATGGTAGAAGACAAATAGTATAACATGGGAAAAACATGTTTTACGTAAACGTTTATGTTTTGGGCAAGTTATTCGATGTTGAACGCCAAAGTGATCCGTCACTGTGGGTGATCCGTAACTGCGTGGGCGGAACAACATAAAAATTGGAGAAAAATATAACAGAATAAATAAGAAATCTAGAAACGTTTTTCTCAATTAAGAAACAAAAATTTTGAAAATAAAATTTCTCAATTGTACCTTAGCTCTAAGCATTTTTGTAAATTATCTAAAATTAAAAAAAAAAACCTCAGAAGCCAATACCGGCATTGGAAGAAGAAAACTTCTATGCAGTTTGAAAGCGCGCACAATTTTAATTGAGGACTTACTAGTCCAATAGAAAATCAAGTTACTCAGGACTTCGAAAATATTCTCAATCAAGAGAACGTTTTCGAAAATTCCTGGGATACTGATTTGGAAGAAATGAGAACTATTATTGAAAAATTCAAAAATATGAAAGCTCCTGGCGATGATGGAATTTTTTACATCCTCATCAAGAAACTTCCCGAAAGTATATTTTTAACAAATGTTTTCAATTAGCATATTTTCCTGACAAATGAAAAAATGCTAGGGTTGTACCAATTTTGAAACCAGACACAAATCCTGCCGAAGCTTCTAGCTATCGTCCAATCAGTTTGCTTTCCTCCATCAGTAAACTTTTTGAAAAAGTCATTTTGAACAGAATGATGGCCCACATCAACGAACATTCATTTTTTGCCAATAAACAGTTCGGATTCTATATCTAGATATAGAAAAAGCATTCGACAGTGTTTGGCACTGAAGGCTTGATCGTAAAATTAAAAAAAAATAATTTTCCAACATACATTGTTAGAATAATTCAAAGTTATCTGTCAAACCGTACATTTAAAGTTAATTATCAGAACTTCAGGTCTAACAGACTTCCTGTAAGAGCTGGTGTTCCCCAAGGCAGCATTTTGGGACCAATATTATACAATATTTTCACATCTGACTTACCAGAGTCAGGGATGTCAAAAATCTTTGTTTGCGGATGACACAGACCTCTCCGCCAAAAGACGAAGCCTGCGTGTCATCTGTAGTCGATTGCAAAAAAGTTTGGATATTTTTTCTTCATACTTGCAAAAATGGAAGATTTCTCCTTATACTTCCAAAACTCAACTAATAATATTCCCACGTAAACCAAAAGCTCTTTATTTGAAACCTTCAAGTAGACATGTTGACACGATGAGAGGGGTTCCAATAAATTTGTCAGATGAAGGTAATTATCTAGGGCTCATGCAAGATAAGAATTTAACTTTCAAAAATCACATTGAGGTCATTCAAGTCAAATGTAACAAATATGTAAAATGTCTCTATCCCATTATTAATAGAAAATCAAAACTTTGTCTTAAGAACAAGCTTTTGATATGCAAACAAATTTTCAGACCAACCATGCTGTATGCTGTATCAATATGGACTAGCTGTTGTGATTGTAACCAGGAAATGTGGGCTTCGTAGCCGTGCGGTTAGCGGCGTCAGTCGTTTAGGCGTATTGTGCTATGGAGTGTGGGTTCGATTCCCGCCCCAGTCGGAGAAAACTTTTCGTCAAACGAAAAATTCTTCACTGGTCCACTGGTTGTTCCGTGTGTCCGTTGTCTAATGTTAGTTATGTTCAGTCTGTGCAGCCTATGGCTGAAGACGGTGTAAATTGTTTTTAAAAAAGCTCTTCAGAGAATTCAAAATAAAATTTTGAAGATGATTCTGAAGCTTCCTCCCTTGTATAGTACTAATGTGTTACATAAAATATCCAATGTTGAAATATTGGAACAAATGTCAAATAAAATAATTGATAATTTCAGGCAAAAACGTTACAATCTTCTATTGCCACGATTAATGCGTTATATTTTTAGGTTAAGTTAAGTTAAGTAAATTGAAAACGTGTTTTTTCTCTTATAAGCAGGTGAAATCAACTCACCTGTTAAAAATCTGAACTGCTACAGCAAATGAAATGTAATATGTTGTTAATAAAATCTTAAATTTGTTTTACAGAATTAGGATGCTAGTGTTGTCTAATAACACAGAACACACAGAAGAAATGAATGTAATGTTTGAAATGATACAAATAAAGAAATTAAAAAAATGATATCTATCAAGCCTACCGAATATTTTTTCAAAAAAAGTTATAATTTTCGAGAATTTTGAAATTGAATGCCTTTTTCCAATCAAAATTAAATTATTAAACTTCTGCTGTTATGAACGAAAAATTTCTTTAAATTCACTTAACACTTCAGTGGTCGCGCTGTTGTATTTTGTACATCACTTTTGAAAAAAAAACTCGCTTTTCGTCCTCAACAGCAGTGTAGTGGTTTTGACGGTGGTGAACCGCGCGACGACTGGAAGTTTAAACAATACACTAGTTATAGATATAATATCATGTTTGTATCTATGGAATGAAATAGTATGTTAATTGCATACCTTTTCTACGAGTACTTTAAATGGTTTATGGGAATCTTTTCTAAACTTGAATCATCGATATTATAAACAAGATCACGAATGGTTCCAATTGCAGTTAATTTTTAAGTAAAGATTGATTTTCCGAACGGGTAATAATCGATCAAATTTGAGAGCAATTTCCCGTTTTATTGAAGTAAAAGCTATGGTTTTAATGATTGATAACAAATCGACTCTCTTATTTATAAGTCATGGAACATTGTGATTTTTCTTTTTTTTTCTACGGAATGGCCGAGTGATAATTTTGCTTTGGGGAATTTAATGTATAAGATCAGTTCAGTGGTACAAAGCACACATTTTTTTTTTCAAATATAAAAAAGAACTTTTCTTTTGTGATTGTTAATTTAGTTTACTCCCAACTGTTTTCATCAGTTCGAAATTCACGCGCAATATTAGTGCTGCCAATAATAGTTCAAATTATCTTCAAGCGTTTTCGCGCGTCGAAGCACCACACGAACTGCTTTCACGCTTGACCACACTTTCCATCCCTCTTCGCATCG
This sequence comes from Aedes aegypti, assembly GCF_002204515.2. NCBI lineage: Eukaryota > Metazoa > Arthropoda > Insecta > Diptera > Culicidae > Aedes > Aedes aegypti. The sequence goes on along the minus strand of NC_035109.1, from coordinate 202,944,816 downwards.
CTTCAGTATGCCAGGTAAGCGCGATTTTCATACAACATGCATGGAGAGACCTTCAACGCGTACGCTCCTCTTTCACATCCTCGCTTTCTGTCTGTTCTAAACCAACTCGATTTTTCACTTTTAGAACGTTTACTTTCCGGAATTACAAAACGACGAAAGTAAGATTTTCAACTTTCGCTACCTAACCACTACTTTCGCCGCTCCGCTGTATGGAGAGACAAAGTGACTTAACCACGAATCAAAACAAAACACTACTTGAGCCGATTTTACACTGGTACAAAAACGTCGAAAGTAACTGAATAAATCGGCTTATCATTTTGTAATAATTTTTTTGTGGGAAATAACAGGAACTCCCTAGTTTTTGAATGCGAGCTTATTGTATGCAAAATTTAAGCAACGTACACGGCGAAAAAATGTGAAAAAGATGATTCATTTTAAAACAGTTTTAGAAGACAGGTTGTGATTCTTCTGAATTAATTTTCTTAAAACTGTATGGAAGTTACTTACGTCGATTTGAAAAAGTAATCGAGATATAGTTTGAGATTTTATCAAACATGCCTTGTCGATTTTTTATATACCGCATTGACAAGTGATCCACAAGGAGCAAGTTTGTTTTACGTAAGCCATAGTGTTGCACAAAATATCTAGATACAGTGAAACCTCCATGAGTCGATATTGGAGGGACCATCGACTCATGGAAATATCGAGTAATGGAACAGCAATTCTTTGGATGATAGTGTTACACACAATATTTCACAAAATTTTATTGAACTGGTGCTTGATATTGAATCGTAATCAAGAACTCTAGGAAGATTCCCTGTTTTTAGAGGCGTTTTACAAACAGTTACTTAAGGTTTATCCGATCGAATTGCCCGGAACCCATAATGGCGTTGTTTTGGTTTTGTTTCACATTGGGCTGGATAGATTATTTTAGATAGGTGAGGTTGGGACGGAGAATATTGCTTTTACCTTGAATTTCAATTTTCGATGGAAAATCCATCTGATTTTTTTTCTAATTTAGATGTCAGTATTATCATTCTGTATTTCTGTTTATTTGCTGTCAAATCATCTAACAGTGAACAATCTGCTCTTCAAATCAGCAAAATAAAGCCAAGAGTACTCTGAAAATTATACAAGAGTGAATATTCAAACTGATGAAAGTTTAAATCAAAGCCTGAGCTTACATGATCAACTGATCATATTCCTCGACATCTTTTTATCTCGATTTATGAGGAAAATGTATACAGGAAACAAGACAAATAGAAATAGGGAATATATGATTGACGAATTATAATTATTCATGATTGTAATAAAAATGTTGAAAAATATAGATATTTAAAAGAGAGATTAGTGCTGAACAAGCAAAATATTATTCACCCCTGTTCTTGTTTATATTCAAATGCCATTTCGATCGAAAACAGTTTTTCATTTTCGCCAACAATACCAAGTAGGGATTCTTCCACCACATTTAATGATAAAAGATGTTCTGAAGTAGTTATCAACTGGAGAAAGCAATAAAATAATATAGAAAACAAAAATACTGATTACTGTGATGCATCAAAACCCGGACACCTAAGATGATACACATATTCAAATGCTTGCATACGATTGGTTAAACGTTATTTTATTATGTATTACTTTGGGATGATAGCTTTTAGGTTAGAACTTGATAATTTTCACCAAATTTACAATGAATTTAATGAAAATTGAGTTAATTCTGCATCATGTCGTGTCCATAAATCCGGACACATGAATCAAAATCTGGACATTCAAAAAATCGCAGTTGTTCTTAAAAAAAAAAATAAAAACCATTAAACATACCTTGATATCACGATACAAAGATTCATGGATTTGTAAAAATAATGTTGTTCCTCTGTTGGATTATACAGAAACATCATAAAACGTAGGTTTTGAAGTCTTCAAAAGATACTTGTGATATGTGCGTCGTTCCCCCAATAATTACACATAATTTACAAACATTTTCAGTTAATACTATTTAAAATCACAACGATACAACATTCAACGAGTTTTCCAGGTTTTCGAACAATTATGATGTTGTATTTCTTTTTGAACTTTGAAAAATTGTATGCTGACACACTGTGTCAGGATTCGAAACCACACATATAAGTATCCGGACAGTCTTTTTCTAGCACAGAATTACATGCATTTAATTAATTTCTTCGAAACTATTGACTTTACCGAGAACAAAATACAAACAAATCACTACAGAACATAAATCACATATGATAAGCACGTAACAAAGTGGCTGCTTGGGCACGTCAGGAGTTAATCATCAATATTAACCTCCTTTTCCCGAGCAGCCTAGATAGCCGCGTAGTGTCGGTAGCGGTTGTTTCAACTGGCTAAGAATTAACACTACGGATTGCCTGTTCCGGTGGTAAAAGTCCACCTCACAGGTGACCCCTAATTTATGGTGTGATGCGTACCGTGCCTAAGAATGAATGGTTAGGGGGGTCTAAATAAAACCTAACCGCAAACGGAGCCTGTGGGGTACCAGGGCGCCCTCCACAGTATTGAGTCCTTCCTGTGCTACCCGGAGCAATGGTGCAGGTGACCTTGTGTTTCTCCGAGATAATCGGCTGCCCTTCTTCAGTCTCTATCTTGAGGCTTAATAAGGGTGGGATTATGAATATGTTGACATTTAATTTAAATTATCACCTATATGGATTCGCATTATGCGTTTTACACAGTGTATTCTGTGCTCTTTCGCCTTTGGCGACTTTAAATAGATACCGATCTGGTTTTTTCGTTGCTGGTCTTTTTCGTGCTGAGATTGCAAAAAGCTTAATCCTGCCTAGTTTGGGTAGTGGCTACGGTTAGGTTAGCTCAGATCAATCTTCAGCATAAAAGAACAGCAACGATCAATCTTTGCAGACTCATGCAAAATGGTGCAGCCCAAGTGGCGCTAGTTCAAGAACCCTACTTTCGTAGAGGGAACTTCTATCTAGGTAACCTTGTGGACCCAGTTTTTGCTACTTTTAGCAAGCTTGAAATGGCAAACTCGCGCTCCATGCCCCGCGCATGCGTGCTCGTTAATAAAGCAATCGTTGCTACACTCATTTCTGAGTTAACTACCAGAGATGTATGTGCTGTCACAATCGATGTTTCTGTTGGTGACCTCAACAGGAAATACGTCTATTGTTCGGTATATTTACCACATGATGAACCATCCCCAACGGATGACTTCAAACGAGTTGTCGTACACTGCGTAACAAAAGGCCTTCCGCTGATTGTGGGCAGTGATGCCAATGCTCATCACATCATCTGGGGCAGCTCGGATATCAATTTGAGAGGCTCCAGTCTGATGGAATACTTAAGTAGTACAGACCTTGGATTACTTAACATAGGCAATCGCCCAACCTTCATGGTTTCTAATAGAGAAGAAGTGTTAGACATAACGCTCTGCTCGAATAGAATCAGTCACGAGTTGACGAATTGGCATGTATCAGATGAGGAATCATTATCTGATCATCGCTACATCTTCTTTGAACATTCAAATGTAACTGCGCAGACTTTGCGTTTTAGGAATCCCCGGTCAACAAACTGGGAACTCTACATTGAATTGGTTGCGACCAAATTTCATGGATATTCTCCGTCCATTGAAAATCCAAGTGATCTGGATGATGCCGTTGATACTACAACATCCTACATTATGGAAGCTTTTGAAGAAGCATGTCCTCTGCGGTCTGTAAAGACTACAAGAGGGACCCCATGGTGGAATTCCGATCTGACTAGACTCAGGAAACAATGTAGAAGGAGTTGGAACAGACGCCGTTCAGCTGGATCAGAGTCGTTCAAGTCAGCTCGCAAGGCTTACAAGAAGGCTCTTCGTTCTGCTGAACGATCCGGCTGGAAAAACCTTTGTACAAATGTTTCCAGTTTGAGTGAAGTCAGTCGGTTGAACAAAATTCTTGCAAAATCTAAGGATTTCCAAGTGAACGAAATTCGCTTACCTAATGGTGACTTTACTTCTTCCGATGAAGAAGTTTTAGAATGTTTATTCAATACACACTTCCCCGGATGTGTGGACATAGCATCTACGGATGAATCAAATGTCTTTTCATGTAGTTACGAGTCTCTGGCCTCGGCTCGCAGTATCGTAACTACTGAATCGATTCAATGGGCACTTAATAGTTTTGCTCCTTTCAAATCTCCAGGAGCGGATGGGATTTATCCTGTTCTGCTCCAAAAGGGATTTGAGTTTATCAAACATGTTTTGAAAAAGCTACTTGTAAGCAGTTTTGCTACCGGGTACATTCCCAAATCCTGGCGTGATATTACTGTAAAGTTTATCCCAAAAGGAGGACGTGCGTCGTATGAGGAAGCGAAGAGTTTTAGACCAATCAGTCTGACCTCTTTTCTTCTGAAATGTCTGGAACGGATTATCGATCATCACATCCGTGATGTTTATTTGGCAAACATGCCTCTTCATGTGAATCAACATGCTTACCAATCTGGAAAGTCCACTGTGACTCTTTTACACAAAGTTGTATACGATATCGAGAAAGCATTCGCTCAGAAGCAATCGTGCTTGGGTGTTTTCTTGGATATTGAGGGTGCCTTTGATAACGTGTCTTTCGATGCCATATTGGAAGCCGCACGAAACCATGGGCTACCTACAATGATTACCAATTGGATTCATCAAATGCTCAAAAACCGACATCTCTTCTCGACATTGCGTCAATCAGCGATTCGAAAATTGAGTGTTTGCGGATGCCCCCAAGGGGGAGTCTTGTCACCACTTTTGTGGAATCTCGTAGCAGATACGCTATTGAGGCAACTCAATAATTGCGGTTTTCCAACTTATGGATTTGCCGACGACTATCTAGCTCTGATAGTTGGTATGTGCATAAGCACCCTATTCGACCTGATGCAAAGTGCTCTTCAGGTAGTCGAGAGTTGGTGTCGCCAATATGGCCTTTCGGTTAACCCGAATAAAACATCTATTGTTCTTTTTACGGAAAGACGAAACCGCGATGGAATTCGACCTTTACGTCTTTTTGGCACTGAGATTAATGTGACTGATCAAGTAAAGTATGTCGGAGTCATTCTAGATTCCAAACTTTCATGGACACCTCACATTGATTTCAGAGTCAAAAAAGCTTGCATGGCCTTCGGTCAATGCCGGCGAACCTTTGGTAAAACTTGGGGCCTCAAACCCAAATATATCAAATGGATTTACACAACAGTTGTTCGACCAATATTGGCATATGGATGTCTTGTGTGGTGGCAAAAGGGCGAAGTGAGAACAATCCAATCAAAATTGGGCCATCTCCAAAGGATGTGCTTGATGGCGATGTCTGGTGCGTTCTCTACAACTCCCACAGCAGCGCTCGAGGCCCTTTTCGACGTTGCGCCACTACACATATATCTTAAACAAGAAGCACTTTCTTGCTCTTACCGTTTATGGGTACTGGATCTACTGGAGAAAAATCCAGTGAATCGTAGATCTACACACACTTCGTTGTTTCCACTTTTGGTGAATTGGGACAAAATTGTCCTTGCTCCAAGTGATCTCACAATTGCTTGTAACTTTCCTTACAGGACATTTACCACACAATTCCCTTCACGGGAAGAGTGGACGTCTGGCTATTTGGAAAGAAGTATATCAAACAATATAGTATGTTACACTGATGGCTCCCTTCTTGAAGGTAGAGCTGGTGCAGGAGTATATTCTCGTGAGCTAAGGCTGAATCAGTTTTACTCACTTGGTAGAAACTGCACCGTTTTTCAGGCGGAAATATTTGCTCTTATGTGTGGAGTGCAATCAGCACTTCAACAGCGCGTAATGGGTAAAGTCATATACTTCTGTTCAGATAGTCAGGCTGCTATAAAAGCTCTCGCTTCGGCCAACTCAAGGTCGAAGCTTGTTATCGCATGTCGAACTCAAATTGAGGAACTGAATTCAGTCAACTCTGTAAACCTTGTATGGGTACCTGGCCATTCTTCCATCGCTGGAAATGAATTGGCTGATGAGCTAGCTCGCGATGGAGCATCGCATGACTTCATTGGCCCTGAGCCGGCTATTCCAATTTCGAAGTGCTGGGTGAAGCTTCAGATAAACTCTTGGGCGGCAACTCAGCACAAGCAATATTGGAATAGTTTGGAGTCGTGTCGTCAAACAAAATTGTATATTACTGAGCCATCTCCAAAGGTGGCGAAGTATTTAACAAATCTGTCAAAGCAGAATTGCAGTCTCTTGGTCAGAGCGTTGACAGGCCACTGCCGACTCAACTATCACATGGCAAATATTCAGCGTGCTGACTCATTTGTGTGTGATAGTTGTGACTCCGATTATGGAACTTCGTATCACCTGATATGTAACTGTCCAGTTTTTGCGCAAATGCGATTCCAATTACTTGGTAAACACTTATTAAGTGAAACTGAATACAGAAGCCTGAATCTTCAGGACATCCTGTTATTCTTAACCCGCTGTGGTAATGAGCTATAGGCTCTCTTTACGCTCACGCGTTTTGCAGTGCCCTTTTTAGGGCGCTGTTCGAACCCATTGTGGTATGGAGCTACATGCTCTCATTTCGCTTATGCGATCTTCCCTCTTCAAGGGACCCACTCCTATTTCCTCCCATCTTTCCCTTCCCTTTCCTCTCCCATCGGGTAGATGATGAAATAGGCTCAAATATGGCGATGGCACAAATCTCCCAACTGGTGGGGAACGTGCCTTTGGAGCCGGCCTTCTGATACCTTCTGATACCTGAAGGTTTATCCGATCGAATTGCCCGGAACCCATAATGGCGTTGTTTTGGTTTTGTTTCACATTGGGCTGGATAGATTATTTTAGATAGGTGAGGTTGGGACGGAGAATATTGCTTTTACCTTGAATTTCAATTTTCGATGGAAAATCCATCTGATTTTTTTTCTAATTTAGATGTCAGTATTATCATTCTGTATTTCTGTTTATTTGCTGTCAAATCATCTAACAGTGAACAATCTGCTCTTCAAATCAGCAAAATAAAGCCAAGAGTACTCTGAAAATTATACAAGAGTGAATATTCAAACTGATGAAAGTTTAAATCAAAGCCTGAGCTTACATGATCAACTGATCATATTCCTCGACATCTTTTTATCTCGATTTATGAGGAAAATGTATACAGGAAACAAGACAAATAGAAATAGGGAATATATGATTGACGAATTATAATTATTCATGATTGTAATAAAAATGTTGAAAAATATAGATATTTAAAAGAGAGATTAGTGCTGAACAAGCAAAATATTATTCACCCCTGTTCTTGTTTATATTCAAATGCCATTTCGATCGAAAACAGTTTTTCATTTTCGCCAACAATACCAAGTAGGGATTCTTCCACCACATTTAATGATAAAAGATGTTCTGAAGTAGTTATCAACTGGAGAAAGCAATAAAATAATATAGAAAACAAAAATACTGATTACTGTGATGCATCAAAACCCGGACACCTAAGATGATACACATATTCAAATGCTTGCATACGATTGGTTAAACGTTATTTTATTATGTATTACTTTGGGATGATAGCTTTTAGGTTAGAACTTGATAATTTTCACCAAATTTACAATGAATTTAATGAAAATTGAGTTAATTCTGCATCATGTCGTGTCCATAAATCCGGACACATGAATCAAAATCTGGACATTCAAAAAATCGCAGTTGTTCTTAAAAAAAAAAATAAAAACCATTAAACATACCTTGATATCACGATACAAAGATTCATGGATTTGTAAAAATAATGTTGTTCCTCTGTTGGATTATACAGAAACATCATAAAACGTAGGTTTTGAAGTCTTCAAAAGATACTTGTGATATGTGCGTCGTTCCCCCAATAATTACACATAATTTACAAACATTTTCAGTTAATACTATTTAAAATCACAACGATACAACATTCAACGAGTTTTCCAGGTTTTCGAACAATTATGATGTTGTATTTCTTTTTGAACTTTGAAAAATTGTATGCTGACACACTGTGTCAGGATTCGAAACCACACATATAAGTATCCGGACAGTCTTTTTCTAGCACAGAATTACATGCATTTAATTAATTTCTTCGAAACTATTGACTTTACCGAGAACAAAATACAAACAAATCACTACAGAACATAAATCACATATGATAAGCACGTAACAAACGCGTGATGAATCGCCGAAACGCGATGGCGCATTGGGTAGAATTTCTTTGGTTATCGTTAATTTTGAAAGCAAACGCGTCCTAGTGGAACCGACTTTTGTTTTTGTCTTTGTTAATGATTTACAAGACTAACTTGATGTCGATTCATGTTACAATGGTCAACAATAGTTAACATTAATAGTAGGAATAATATTCTCACACTAGGAAGGATATTTAACATTGAAATGATTGAATTCACCAGAGTGTCCGGATATTGGTCCTGTCCGGATTTTGATTCATCACGGTAACAATAAATCAGTTGTAATTATGATAAGTTACAAAAGTTAATTCATTTAATTATAAAATTCCCTATTTGTGGATTTAATTTAATAGCAAACGTTCTGATCCGTGCTCCATTTACGCCAAGAACGAGCGCAGTCATATCATATTCCTCTAGCGTTCACTAGCGTTCTTGCGCGTCGAAGCAGCAAATGATTTCCACAGATCTCTTTGAACCTCTTCACTTCGCCTTCAGTATACCAGGTAAGCGCGTTTTCCATATAGTTTGCATTGAGAGAGCTTTGACTCTTTTCTCTTCTCTCCTTTTATCCCTTCTCTACTCCTGCAATATGTCATCGCCCAAAGGAATCGGAGTCAGAGATGTCGAGTGAAGATGAAAGTGTGGGTTCGCGAGGCAATGTGCGTGCGCCTCAGTTTACTTTCAATGATATTGGTGACTCCCTCGAACGATTTTCTGGTGAGCGCACCGACAGAGATGTCCACGACTGGCTGGACGAGTTTGAGGAAACAAGTGAAAACTTTGGCTGGAGTGATGCGCACAAATTTGTGTACAGCCGCCGACTATTGAAGAGTACGGCAAAGTTATTTGTGAACAGCTCGAGTGGTTTGAACAGTTGGAAAAATTTAAAAGCTGCTCTCCAAGAAGAGTTTGGTGGCAAAGTGTCCAGTGCTGAGATCCACGAACTTCTCCGGAACAGGAAGAAAAAGAGCGATGAGTCGTTTTTGCAGTACATTTATTGTCGCGCCGCCACCAAACCGGATCGCGCCAGCGAGACTCGCGCCGCGCCTCAACTCGCCGCATTTTGAAATCAGTTTTTTAGTGTGGCGCTGCATTCTTACGATTTTTATGAACACAGCGCACTATTCACATATTAGCTGCGACGCTCGTGGCCCGAGAAAACAATAATTTTAAATAAGTGTTGGTCTTGATTTCTACCGGATGCATAATACCATATGCAAAATATTGCAAAACGAGGCCGTATTGAAGAAGAAGCCGTGTGTGAATATGTGGCGAACGGAGTGAACGACATTTCGGTAAACAAGGTGTGCCTGTATGGCGCGAAAACCGTTGCCGAATTGAAGGAACGTGTGAAACAGTATGAAAAAATGAAGATTCAAATGTGTGAACTGAGTAGCCGAGCAGTGAAAAACACAAACACAGGGGGCCGTCAGAAGCACGGTGTACTAAAATTAAGAAGGTGATATACTCCGAAAGCTGACAGCTACTTGACGACGTCATTCCTATCCACCTCGAACAAATTTGCGAAAAAAATGATCTAGTGGTCCGGAAGGTATATGGTACGATAGGAGTGACGTCACATGTTTATAATGAAATTCGATATTTACATCAGTGAAGAGACTGCCTTGTTAATTTTTATGCCGTGGTCAGAAGGAGAAAATGGAATCAAAGTCGAGTGTGAAAGATTTCACTGGCACAGCCAACGTGAGTGACAGTGTGCGTTGCTATAATTGTGGTAGACGCGGCCACTACGCGAATGACTGTAGCCCCACGCACAATGTGAGCGGCAGCGCGGCACAGCGGCATGACGGCGGGCCCATCTTGAGGTACACTCTGCTTGTCAAGTCAATGTTGAGAAGGATTTAGTCAACATGGGATTGATAAGTGGAGTGTGGATCAAGATGGGCGTGCCGTCATGCCGCTGTACCGTGCTGCCGCTCACATTGTGCGTGGGGCTTGTGACGGAGCGGCCATAGTAACGCGTCCGCGTCCGCGAACGCGATGCGATCAAAGGATTTCCTGTTGTTGATATTCTGCTTTGCGGGCTCGCACACGCGCACGCATCGCTCGACGCGTTTACTATGGCAGCGCCCTGAGGCCGATGGAATAGTGACGCGATGCGTCAAGCAGTGCGTGACGCGTTTTTGTAAGATTTTCAAATAGGCGTTGTGTGACGCGAGGTATGACATAGTGACGCGTTTTGAATCGCTTCGGGCAAGGCTACATAATCGAATATCCACCAGAAAAATCAAAGGAATAAATGTTTTAGCAAGTTAGCTCAACATTTTTTATCATTAACAACATTTTAACTAAATAAAAATAGAATTGAGGTCGGTCATAATTCTCGTACTTACGACTATTTTGACTATTCTCCCATGGTAAGATTTTTGTACGAAAATAAAAAAAAAATAGTGCCGAGTATGACCTATCAACTAACAACAGGGGGGTCTGTCCCATAAAACTTTATCAAAGTTTCAGTCACTTGTAGCTGGTGCGCCACTTGGTGTCCCATGATGCAACCTGCAGTAGTACCAAATTCCGCTGAAACCTGTCTCCAGAAATTGTACATGATGGTCCTGCTTATATACACATACTTCACGATAAGCTTTTTAGCTAACAAAAACTATAAACTTAAAGTTTTGGCAACAAAACAAACAAAATGAAACAGCATCGGACGCGCGTGAAACCACTTCACGGAATGGTTCGACGCGACTGCACGCGCATCGCATCGCGTTCACTTTGTCATGTATACGCGCTGCACCATGCGTTTTGCATTGACGCCTGCCCAACCCCCCCGCGAAGTGACAGATAACGAAATTTTCACGTACCTACTTGCAAAGTAAACAATGGGGCCATCCACCGCTGCCGGCACGATTTTTCACTATGGCAGATCGGAATTTTGTTTCGTTGTTGACGGATGCAAAACAACGAATGGAATGAAATGAAATAAGGGCGAGTCTGATATTTCCGTCTTTCAATGGAAATAAATTTAATAAAATCACGCAGTTTTAAGCACCAAATGAACTTAAGAGCGCACCAATTCGTTCGGTGAAAAGATTAAACGACCTGTTAGTGCTTTGTTTAGCGGGAAAGTAATCCATGAGAAATTACCCACAGTATAGCCTAACTGATTTTGTGGATCACTTTTATGCATAGAGGTAATAAACTATAGAGGAAGAATGTCGGAGATAGGCGGGGCTATAAATGTCAACGTGAAAATATATGCAGTTTGACAGTTATGTACCCAACATGTTTCCGAACGAGAACAAAGCGCACCAAAACACCAGCGACATTCGTCTTCTATAGTTTTCTATTTCTATTATTTTATGCTCTCAAACGAAAGCGCGGGCCGTAACATAAAATAAAATAAAATATTGTGGGCCTCGTGGCCGTGTGGTTAGTGTCGTCAGGCATTTAAGCGCATCGTGTCATGGGGTGTGGGTTCGATTCCCGCTTCAGCCATAGAAACTTTTCGTCAGGTGTCCTTGTCTTTTTATTTGAACGGGTTTCAATGAGATCGAATCAAGTCGAAAAGTGATTAATTTTTTGTTTGCGGATATTTTTTTCTCATACTTACCACAAGAGGTCTAAGTTTCAATCAAACAAGCCTATGAACTAATATTCGATGCCGTCACGCTGCAACTTCCAGCGAGAAGAAAACCTTTACTGCGAGCGATGTATAGAGCTAAGTGACATTTGAACACACGAACACTCGCATACGCTCATAATACACAGTTTGTTTTTGTTTTCCGCAACGAAACTTGCACACGCTTTCCAGACTCATAAAAATGCATATGGAAATATTACCCAATTTGAAAAATGTTTACCCAGATTCTTGGTGGTTTTTGGGACAGAGTTCATATCATTTTCCTCTAAGTTTCACAACTACATCTACACTAGAGTATCCACACCATTGAGCGTGATAACCACTATACAGAAAAATAAACGACTTCGTTGCATATTCATCCACGCATTGTTCATCAGGTGAACATTCGTGTTGATGCGGATGTCATTTTATGTAAACATATTTTGATCGGAAAAAAAACGACAAGAAAAGCAGACCGTGGATAAGTCCATTGGATGAACTACCCAGCTTTTCAAAAGCGGTAATGGCCGCCAAAAGTTAGCCTACTTTCTGGTATCCAACATATTGACGTTTGGCTTGGGTCCGGTCAATTGACTTGTCCACCGGTGTGATATATTCACTCGATTCAAGAATTTTGAACTTTAGCGGGTCACGCTTCTCAATGCTCCCCACGTGTTTCGGTTAAGTCTCAAAATTCTTGGACTGTGTAAATTTATTGCACCGGTAAATAAGTGGTGATATATGCACTCGTAAAAAGCTGGATAGTTCATCCATTAAGCTTATCCGATTGAAACTTAGACATCTGGGGGTGAGTATGAAAAGAAAGAGTGTTCAAATCTGCAAAAGAAAATGTACTGCGAGTCAAAAGCTGGATATGACCTCAGATTGATTTCAAGCTTTATAAGCTATAGTCAATTTCCCATAAATTAATGATTCTCGTAAATATCTAAGGGATGATTCATATATTACGTAACGAAGAAATTTGTCAATTTAAAGGGGCAGGATCCGTCATTGATTCGGAATTTTCAAAAGCAGTTTTTTCCATTCAAAATGTTTTCTATTCTCCAACCGAAACACGGTTAACACATTTTTATCCAAAAATTTTTAGTTTTGAACAGAAAATCTGCTTTTGAAGTTACGATGATGACGATGATTACGATGACGGAGCGTTGAACGTTAACCCCCCTCCCTCCCTGAAGTAACAGAATTTGTATAGAAAATTTCAATTTATTGTTTGGACCGTTTCACTCTAAAAGACCCCTTCCCTTCCCCTGTTGTGCTACATAATATTTGAACAATCCCTAACAAATTTGTCTTGCTTTGAATTGCCAAGTGGTCAATAAATAATTTCGTAAACAAAGGATCGGTTACTATAAGCAACTTACAGCATGCGGACCACATCACACCACTATTCAAAACTCAATCGTGGCCCATACAACATCCTCCCGATGGCCGTACAAATCCTTTCAGAGAATCTCAATTTGGTAATCACTCGTTACATTACATGTCAAACATGTCAAACAAAAAAAGTAAAGCTTTTCTTATGTCCATAAAGCATAATTCTAGTTTACGCCCTATTTCAAGCATACTCCATGATTTCATTGAGTTTGACAGTACCACGGACCAAAATTTTTCGGTACACTGACGTTGTACTGCAGCTGTCATGATGCTCCCGGGTTGCGCCTGCCAGAACTGTTCAGACGCTTGACGCGCGGCGTAACAATGCCCTCGGCCTGATACAAAATCGCGAGGCCCGAAATGCTTCGGTTGTGGAGAGCACGGTCATCGAGCGAAAGACTGTGAGCAGGAGAAAAAGAAAGCCGAAGTAAATGCGCTCTCCGACGGCATGCCGGTGTGTGAGATTCAAGTTGGTGGTTCTGCTCTTCGCACATTATTCGATACGGGAAGCCGTCACAACTTGCTGTGTGAAAGTGTGTACGTGAAAGTGGGAAAACCAAATCTGCACCCCACCATGATGAGCTTCAGTAGGTTTGGTGCGGCAAAAACACCAGCTCGTGGTACGGTGGACGTCGATGTGTGTGTCGGTGTGGATAAATTTCCGTCGATGACGTTTTACGTCGTCGCGCCGGGTTGTATGAAATACGACGACAAATTTCATAACGCTAAAGGGGGTGGGTGGGTGTACCGTTTTGATTCATATTACGGACAGCTTCAAATTCCGGACACTCTCGTTTGTATGGGAAACATTTCACACGAAATGTTTCAATTTTCGCCGTCCAAAAGTTCTCATTTGAGGCTCGTTTTATAAGGTTTTTTCCATGAATATCATTGCAAATTTATAATGCCCAACTACCTTAGACGTCTCTTAAGTGGTTGAACGATTCCTATTGATGATTTGACTGTTCCATTAATGATTATCATGAGCTGTCCGTAATTCGAATCAAAGCGTCCGGAATATGAGGCAAAAGTGAGTGAGCGTCCGGAATAAGAATCATGAAAAGGCAACACGTTTTGATTTATTTAAAATTATTCAAGTTGCGGACGCGTATTCTTTACCCACCATCCGAAAGTTAAGGGCTTCCGACGCTCGATAACGCTAAAAAATCATACAGAATGATTTGTTTTGTATGGTCCAAGCTGGTTTATACTTCACTGATGCCTTAAGTGTCCGTAATATGAATCAAAACGGTACTGAAGATGTTACAGCTCCTATAAAATTTGAAAAATATTCATACAAATTGCTTTTCCAGGGGGTTGGTTGGGTGTAAAATATGACAATTTTTTGCGTATGAAATTTGTGAATTAACCCATAAAACCTAAACGAAACAAGTAGAAATAGCAATCCTAGGATATGATTAATAGTATATAAAATATTAAAATTATAACAGAATTAATGAGTTGTTGTTAATTTACATGACTGAACACACGATTGAGCACGTTAATGAAATAACCAATGAATAGTTAATCCAGATTTTCATGACACAGTTCTTAAATTTGAATCACTACCAAAATAACTATTAAAAAGACAAATTGATTAATTCAAGATCAAAACATAATTGGTACACACTTGGATTTTTTCTCGTTGTTCGGTAATGTTATTTCCCGACAACGTACTGTAAATAAATATTTAACTGAAGTTTCGGTATTACAAACGAGATTTACCGAACCCCCCTATATTATATATAAAAAAATCAAAACAATGTTCGTCCACTTTTACCGAAATCGCCGTTTTATTTACCGAAAAAACTGTAAATTGTTTAGATTCGCCGTAGACTGTGATTTTTCACCGTACTTCAGTTCGTAGTGCTACAATGCTTAAGGTGATTATAAACGAAGCCAAGCCACACCTCAAATTTTCAAGAGCATAAAACTTGAAAACCAAACAGCGCTCCTAGTTGAAAATTTATCATATTGGTCACTACCAACAAGCAAGTAATTACAGTTAACTCTCCCTTACTTGATATTCTGTATCTCGATATCGAGTTAGAGAACCATAGTAAAAGTTGGTTTTCATGGCTAACTCGATGGTCTCTTGGATCGCAGTTGCACTGGTTTTGTGTCCTGTAACTCGATACCTCCCTAACTCGATGGTCCCTTCAATATAGAGTAAGGGAGAGTTAACTGTAGATTGATTTTTATCGTGGACTGTTGAAAGATTCTCCAGTCTTGTGCACTTGAAAATTCGAAGGTTGGCTTCGTTACCGATCAAATTGTAATTTGATATTTTTGAGGCCGCCATATTTGTTTCAGTGTGATAGTCAACGCGATAGTATTGCATCCGTTTAATATTCTCTGATTGTTTTCCGTAAGTAGGTACGACCTGAGTGATTTTATTAAAAAACCTATTGTTTAAGGTTGAATAAAATACTTTCGTTGTAGTACTTGTCGTTGTTGTAACTGCCCAATTACGTTTCTGGATAGCATCATCACATTAACCAACATAAACACCTATGACGGATTCGGTGGCGGTTTTTTGCAAAAGAGGTGAACAGTTGCATATGAGCTAGGATTGTAGCGTTTGGGTTGTTGGTGATGCCACTGGTTTCCCATCTTCATAAACAGACGAGCAGTTCATCTTCAAACGGTATAAAAACGAAAACGCGAAATAAATCGATGGACTTTGAAATCAATATGAAATTTATTTTGTTCTAATCATTCTATTTTATTGTTCGGTAATCCTTAGCTTTACCGAAAACATTACCGAGCGCTCAGCGGTTTATATTTCGCTAAAAAAATTACCGGAGTCGGTGATATTTTCTAAGTGTGTACTGGTTGTGCATAATGATGGCTATTAGGCCAACACTCTTAAACAGAATCGCCGAGAACAAAATCGGCAAAACTTTTACCGATATCTCGGATGTTTACCAAATCTTGGCCAAGATCTCGGCAAAAAATGTGGATTGAAAAATTACCAAATTCTCAGCTGTTGGGTTCTCGGCGAAACGTTTAAGTGTGAACCGAATATTAAAAAATAAGTATAATTTTCGAGAAATTTGAAGTTTAATGCCTTTTTTCACACAAAATTAAATGATTAAACTTCTATTGTTATGAACAAAGAATTGCTTTGCATTTACTAAAGCAACACACTAGTTATAGATATAAGATCATGTTTGTATCTATGGAATGAAATATTCTTTTAAATGTGTACCTTTCCTTCGTGCACTGTAAACGTTTAATGGGTATCCTTTCTAAACTTGAATCATCGATGTCATAAACAAGATCACGAATGGCTCCAAATGCAGTTCGTTTTTTGGTAAAATTTGAGAACAATTTAGCACTTTATTATAGTAAAAGCTGGGGCTATAATAATTGAAAATATAACGACTCTTGTCTGTATAAGTCATGGAACATTGTGAGATTTTATAGTTTTCTATGTAATGGCCAAATGATAATTTTGAGTTAGGAAATTTTATTGTATAATATTGAAAATCAGTTCAGTGGTACAAAGCACATTTTATTTTTCAAATTTAAATAAGAACCCTTTTTGTGTTTGTCAATTGAATTTTCTCAAAACTGTTTTCATCAGATCCAAATTCACGCACAATATGAGTGCTGCAAAAAATAGTTTAAATAGTCTTCTAGCGTTTTGACGCGTCGAAGCACCACACGCACTGCTTTCACGCTTTAGCACACTTTCCATGCCACTTCGCATCGCTTCAGTATGCCATGTAAGCGCGATTTTCATACAACATGCATGGAGAGACCTTCAACGCGTACGCTTCTCTTTTACATCCTTCTGTTTGTACTAGGTAATACGGTTTGAGATTTTAACAAACATGTCTTATCGTTTTTTTCCATACCGCATTGACAAAGCAATCCACACGAAGCAAGTTTGTTTCATGTAAGCCATAGAATTGCACAGAATTTCTGAAAATTTCACAAAATTTAATTGTCACTTGATTGCATCGTAATCAAGAATTCTTATGTGAATTCATTATTTTAGAAGCGTTTTGCAAAATCAGATACTCAAGGTTTATCCGATCAAATTGGCTGGAACCCATTATGGCGTTGTTTTGGTTTTGTTTTACGTAGGATTGGATTGATTTATTGTAGATAGGTGAGGAGGATGGGACGAATAATATTGCATTTTCTTTGAAGTTGAATTTTCGATGAAAATCCATCTGATTTTCGAATTTAGATATTTGTATTAGTTTATTGGTTGCTAAACCATCTGACAGTTAACAATCTGTTCTTGAAATCGCCTGAATGGAGTCATATAAAGCCAAGAGAACTCCTAAAATTATACAAGAGCGAATGTTTAAACTGTTGATAGTTTAAATCAAACATCAGGCTCACATGATCAACTGTTCATATTCTTCGACATCTTTTTAACTCGTATTATTAGGATAATATATACAGGAAACAAAACAAATAGCAATAAGTAATATTCGATTGACGAATCATAATTAGTCATTATTATTTTATTGTTGAAAAATGTTAGTAATGTAATATGTCAGTATCATAGACACTCAAAACAGAGGTTAGAGCTGAACAAGCACAATATATTATTCACTCCTATTCTTGTTTACGTTCGAAAACAGTTTTTCATTTACGCCAGCAAAACCAAGTAGGAATTCTTCCACCACATTTAATGAAAAAGGATATTCTGAAGTAGTGATCAACTGGAGAAAGCAATGAAATAATTTGAAAAACAAAAATACTGATTAACAGTGTATTAATAAATCAGTTGTAATTACAGTTAACTCTCCCTTACTCGATATTGAAGGGACCATCGAGTTAAAGAGGTATCGAGATACAGAACACATATTTTTGAAAATTTTAAACTTTTTATAATTTTGACAAAATACATTCAGAATATTTATTTTCACGTAAAAAAACAATACAATTTTACCACATTTACCTATGTGACACTTTTTACCGTTCAGCAAAAAATAAAAAAATAGCACCCACAAATTGGCAGTAAACTTTATTTTTACTATCAATTTAATCATAACAATCAAATTCATGAAATTTATTTACGTTTAGAGGACATTTGGAACTTTTCATGAAAATATCGAGTTACAGAGGTATCGACTTACAGAGGTATCAAAGCATGCTAGATTGAAGGAAAAGGATTAAAATTAAATTACAAAAAAAGTTGCAAAAGTTAATACATCAACCATTAATTTTCCTATTTATGGATTTAATGCATTACCAAACGTTCTGATCCGTGCTCCATTCACGCCCAAAACGAGCGCAGTCATATCACATTCCTCTAGCGTTCACTAGCGTTCTTGCGCGTCGAAGCAGCAAATGATCTTCACAGAACTCTTTGAACCTCTTCGCTTCGCCTTCAGTATACCAGGTAAGCGCGTTTTCCATATAGTTTGCATTGAGAGAGCTTTGACTCTTTTCTTTTCTCTCCTTTTATCCCTTCTCTACTCCTGCAATATGTCATCGCCCATACTCGGCATGAGTGCGCTACAACACATGGATGTGGAAGTGAACCCAGTGAACCAGAACGGAGTAAAGGCCCAAACGCAATGATAGCGGAACGGCAACGGAATGCGGAACCGGTTCGCCAGCATAAATCACAACATCTCGACTGAGCTGACAACGAATGAAATTGGATCAACACTGAGTCGACAAGCTGATCATAGTTCATGCTGGCGAACCGGTTCCGCATTCCGTTGCCGTTCCGCTATCATTGCGTTTGGGCCTTAAACATTAAGAAGAAAGTGGTGGAAAATGACGCTGTAGAAGAGAGTGACATGATGCAGATTTTGAGTGCGTGCGAGCGGGAAAACCTTGATGTGGACCCCCAGTACGCTGATGTGGTGAAAAGGATGATCGCAAACTACCACCCGAAAAGTGAAGTGTGCAGCCGGGTTGAAACGAAGATCATTTTGACCGATGACGAACCTGTTCATTCGGCTCCGCGGCGATTTGCACCAAAGGAGAAAGAAGTGTTGGAGAAAACCATCGACGAGTGGCTGGAATCGGGAATCGTTCGCGAAAGTGTTAGTGAATATACCAGTCCGGTGACACTGGTTCCGAAGAAAAACGGTTCATTGCGCGTGTGTGTTGATTACCGGCAACTCAACCGTAAAATAGTGAAAGATTGTTTGAATAGTTAGCGACAAAGGAGCCGCATTAACGTCCCATGATTTCAAGGAGTATTGTGCGGAACAGAATGTGGAGCACATCGAGATTACCACAGGAGTTCCCAGAGGAAATGGCCAAGTCGAACGCGTCAACCAAGTGATTGTGGCCATGTTGACAAAGCTGTGTGTTGACGATAAAACCAAATGGTACAAACATGTCGGCAACATCCAACGCTGGATAAACGGCAGTGTTCATCAGAGTACGAGTGTGTCGCCATTTGAAGCAATGTTCGGCGTTCAAATCCGACATGAAGGCGATATTCGACTGAGCGAGCTACTTGACGAGATAAAGATGGCCCAATTCAACGACCAACGATGCGAGATCTGGAAGAAGGCAAGAGCTGCTATCGAAAAGGCGCAAGATGAACAGCGGCATGCGTACAATCTCCGTGCGAAGCCAGCGACAAACTACGCAGCGGGAGACATTGTGGCCATCAAGCGTACCCAATTCGGACCTGGAAAGAAGTATGCATCCGAGTTTCTAGGACCGTACAAGATCGTGGCTGTTAAGGCGAATAATCGATACGATCTAGAGAAGGTAAGCGGCGAGGGACCAAAGCGGACAACAACTGCAGCGTCCCATATGAAGCTGTATCGGGTCTGGAGTCCAGATCCCTCTCAGGATGACCGAGATGTAAGGGGAAAAGAGACGGACGACGAGTGATGAACTGATCCAAGAGAGATATGAAGTACAGTGTTCCGCGAGATATTAAAGCAACCGTACGAACTTCAGTGTTGCTCCGAGTGAAGTGTAATATTTCAAGACTAACAATTCAAAAGGCCTCATCTCCAAAAAGTAAACAATGAGAAAAATGCAATCTTGTTTTGTCACACAATAAATCAAATTTAAATTATGAATTTAAGCATTGTATGTTATTTTATCGTCCAGAAAGTCGATAGATAAACTGATTTATAGCTATGAATATTCATTACTATCATTTTAGCAAAAAATCCTGCTAAAAAAACGAGTCAAAGAAAATGAGGCTTTTATTTCACCAAAAGCTGTGCAGCCCTTTTCATTTGTGGCCATAGACGCCGGCCGACGCTGATGAGGCCTGTGAGTTGACGCCTTTGTTTACTCTAAAATGTGTTGAGGCCTTCTAGTTGTGGCTTGTTTTTTCATCATCTTCTGATGTGGCCTTTTGAAAATCATTCAAAATTGATGATGAAATAAAAAATTTGAAGTGTAGAAGAGTGTTAAGTGGTGAAGTAAAGTACATGGAGATCCCTACAGCAAGAGAAGATTCGTGCGGTTGATTAAATATGTGATTGATTGAACCCTTCGTCATCCATGAACATTATGTATGTGCTACGCGAGTTTGTCGTCGAGAAAATGTATGGAAATATTGGTTCAATTGAAATAATATTGCAATTGAACGTTATTTTCCATGCAATTGAAACCAAATCGTGTTTTTGTTGATAATTTGTGAAATACAGACAGACTGATTAGGTAATATGATACAAAATACATCAGTCTACAGGAACCCGACGGAAAACTTGATAATGTTCGCCGTTTAGACAACCACTGTATAAAATAATACAAGGAACAGTCGCTCCGTAGTATAACCTGCATCTACCTAGTGAATTTGGAACGTTTTTCGTAATCTACATTGCAATTTTGATGTTTGTTTAACAGGCCTCAACTCGGTTTCCGTCAGATATAGAAATGAGGCCTTTTTGAGAAAAGGCCGCATTTGCGATGAATATCCTGGTTAGCGGAAAATGAGATGGGGCCTTTTAGAAAAATGTAGTTTTTTCAACTTTTATGCATATTTTTAAATGACTATTGTATGTTTTAGTAAGAATAGGCTCTTATACACTGAAATCAGCAGAAAGCGATTTGTTTACATTTTGGACTTGAGGCCTTTTCAATTGTTGGTCTTGATTTGACGGAAATCCCGTATAATTTCAATATTTATAATCAAAAGTTAATTAATAAAACTTGTTTCAATCTCACATTAATGGACACAATTTGCGATTGAAAATGTTCATAGGACTGACACTCGGCATTCAAAAGATATAGTAGTCAAGCATCTTCTCAGCTAGTTTACTTTATCAGGAGACAACATAACTAGAGTACTTTGAAGTTTTGGGCCTATTATAAAGTCAATTTCGAGTATTGAATTGACACGTTCAATATTTATATCACTACTAAATGCAACAAATTCTTATCAATTTGTTGATCACTATGATTTTGGAGCGTGATTGACTGCCCGCTTCTGCTTCTCCGTTATTACAAGAGCAACTATACTTGCACAAGGAACCAACTAATGTTACTTAGAACTAGTTGCACCGCCTCAGTGTGTAAGTAATGGAATTCTCATTCCTTGTACTAAGCAATACCGGTGTCGGCTGCGTTCGAATACAGGTCAATTGAGGTTATGGAAGAAATATTTACGTGTTACTATCTTTGAGGAAGCCGTTGGAGTCCTCTGCACTTCCACAGGGAATCACTGGGAGTTTGGAAAGTGGGTTATATTACAGGAATCGTCTTGGTATACAAAACGCTTAATTACAATAGTCCTAGGGATCATGACATCATTTTCACTGGTTATACCTCCCTTGAAACATAATGAAGTCAACAACATATTCATTATATATTTTATATATTTATTATAAATAAAATAAAAAGTAATACTTTCATATGTATAAGACTTTACTGTAGAATCAATATGACGAAACCTTTCATGACGAACCATTCAAAGTTTTTGCATGATACGAATCATGCAACATCAATCTAAAAAGTGATATATCAGTATCTAAAGGAAAAGTCGACACTTATAGTATCGAACAATTCAAGGAACTGAACCAAATATAAAAATTGTTCTTGTTATATATTTTGAAAAACATGAAACAAGGTTAATTTCGACAATAATCGACAACTAACTATTAATTAAACAAATACAAATACAAACGTATCCCCTTCGCTGTCATGAATAAAATGTGAATCATCATATTAATCCTATTTAGAATAGTAGCATAAAACGACTTACCAGTTGATAATCCAACCTCGACTAAGCAACAAGGAGCCATTTCCAAATTATTCAAGTTTACCAAAACGCTTATTTGGCACCTTGAAACCTTGACCAGCAAAACGCGTGAAAACAAAATTTCGAAAAACTAACCCATTTGCTTGAGCTTTAACGATGAAAGGCAGGTTCTTCGATAAAAGATACATTAAACTTGTATCAAATTTGTAGAGTTAATTTGTGTAGGAATGATAAAATGTGTGTTGTAAACACTATTTTAGACGGTTGAAAAAAAATCCTAATGACTCCAAAACTTCAAAGTATTCTAGTTATGTTGTCTTTTGATAAAGTATTCTCAAACTAGCTGCAAAGATATTTGACTACTATATCTTTTGAATACCGAGTGTCATTCCTATGGACATTTTTATTTGTAAATTATGTACACTTTGAAAACAAAGGTATATAAATGAGCTTTAATTTAAACTTCATAGAAATAATGGTAAATATACAAATCACCGTAACTTCTGATTTTCTCGACGAAATTATTTCAAATTTTCAGGGAATATGCTTGGATATCACATTTTTTGAATGCTTAGTGCAAAGCTGATTGATACTTGGCTGGTTCACAAATTAATAATGATGCACCATTGGGTATATTTTGAAGCAGGTGAATATCCTTTGCAAAATAGCTCAAAAACTTCAAATCTCGATTACTTATTCAAATCGACGTAAGTAACTTTCATACGGTTTTGAGAAAACTAATTGAGAAGAATCACAACCTGTCTTCTAAAACTGTTTTAAAATGAATCACATTTTTAACATTTTTTCGCCGTGTACATCGCTCAAATTTTGCATACAATCAGATCGCGTTCAAAACTAGGTAGTTTCTAATATTTTCAACAAAAATAATTATAACAAAATTATAAGCCGTTTCATACAGTTACTTTCGACGTTTTTCTACCAGTGTAAAATCGGCTCAAGTAGTTTTTTGTTTTGATTCGTGGTTAAGTCACTTTGTCTCTCTATACAGCGGGGCGGCGAAAGTAGTGGTTAGGTTGCGAAAGTTGAAAATCTTACTTTCGTCGTTTTGTAAATCCGGAAATTAAACGTTCTAAAAGTGAAAAATCTAGTTGGGTAGGAGCGGGACATGTGGAATTTCGCCTGCGAAACACATAGGATCAATAAAGTAAGTTTATTCACTTTTTTGACTTGAGACTATTTGAATAAGTTTTCGAGAAATCACGATAACTTTCGATTCCCTCGTTAGAATATTTTCAAATTCACGGAGAAGATGCTTGAATGTTATATCTTTCGAATGGTAGGTGCCAAATTCTTGGACATTTTTTTGTGTTAATAACGGTTTCTGGAACACCGTGCTTTCCCATCTCCAAACCCCCAGTGTTTTCTTGTGGAAGTGCAGAAGAATCCTCGGCTTCTGTAAAGCAAGTAACACGTCAACATTTCCCTCCCATTCCTAAATTGACCTGCATTCGCAAGCAGCCGGCGCCAGTATTGTTTATTATAATAATGAGAGCACCAGTACTTACACATTGAGGATGCTACTGATCCCGAGTAGTGTCTGTTGGTTCCCTGTGGAAGTACAGCTGTTCTTATAATAACGGAGTAGCAACTGCGAGCGGTCAATCATGCTCATGCTCAGTTGACCTACATTGGATATGTTTCTATGCATGCTACTTACCACACGATATACGAATGCGAAAATGGCTACTTTGGCAAAGGAAGCTCTCAGTTCATTACTGTGGAAGTGCTCAAAAGAACAGCTGAGAAGCAGGCTCTGTCTCAGTGGGGACGTAATGCCAAGAAGAAGAAGAAGAAGATGTTCATTAGCAGTTTGGACCTATGCACGGATTCACTATTTGATGTTTGAGCGGTGCCGTGTTATTTACGAGACCATGGCAACGACTGAATTCGACACCGCTCAAACGTCAATTTAGTGAACTCGTGCATTGGTCCATTGTTCAAAACATACTTTTTGGAGATGTGCTAAACGACATCTTTTCAACTCTATAGAGTGCTTCTTGAGCATATCCTGATGGAAGTTTAATTTTGTACTTTCTCTTGTTGTTCTCACAGAGCTTCTTCGCTACTTGTAACACAGTATCTCGATCTCGAGTCAGAGGACCATGGTAAAAGTAGGCTTTCATGGCTACCTCGATGGTCCCTTGGATCACAGTTGCAAAGGTTTTGCATCAGATCCCTAACTCGATGGTTCCTTCAATATCCAGTTATGGAGAGTTCACTGTAGTACCAACGGCATCATCCAAGTCTCCTGGAATTTCGTTAACACTTCAGTCGTCGCGCTTTTCGTTCACAACAGCAGCGCGGTGGTTTTGACGGTGGCAAACCGCGCGACGACTGGAAGGTTAAATATTGAAAAGCCACAGACTAATCCGTATACCGTGACATGCTCTATTACCGCGAGGTTAAAAAAAATCAAGTTTCAATTGATCAGATAAAAATAACGTATGATTATTTTCAAGTCTTTTATGTTTTATATAGTAGACCGTTTTATATACTTTGCATAAAAATATGATTTCAACCATTTTGAAAATTTTAACCATAGTTACAGTTGATGTTGTTAAACATACCTGTGTTCCAAATACCGTGCATCTGACCCCGACTGCCGGGTCACATTTTGAAACATCTCTCAATTGAACGAACGAAGCGCATCAAAAATAAAACTTTTGTATCGAAGAACGTATTGAGGTTTGCATGATTGATTCGGGAAATAAAATATATATTTCCCTTCGCCATTTTGGAATTATAACTGAAACACGGTATTTGGAACACATAAGCAACCATGCCCTAATACCGTGTATTGGCACCAGGCGATTACATTCTAACATTATTTTTGCTTGTTTGTGTGTGCAACTATAGTTCAAGTTTATTATGGCTTTCTAAATACTACTTAATGTGCTAACGTTTGTGACAATCATTTAGAAAAATAAATAACATAATATGCTAGAAATCCACATAATTCCCAAATACACGGTATTAGGCAACACACGGAATTGAGCAGGTCACGGTATAGTTCCCAGTTTGACCATCGGAGATTTTTAAAATTCAAATTTTGCAAAGTCTCATCGAAGATGAGCCTCGAAAATGCCTCTCATCTAAAACGGATTTTTATCTTAATCTATGCGAGATACCTATATACCACATAATGCACCCTACTTACGAAGTTAGATAATATGTACCTCGTTGTAAGAAAAATATTCATTCTTCGCGAAAAGCAATTGACTACCACACCGACATCAGGCACCGAAGTAATTCCCGCAATCTCTGAAGTAACACATGACATCAAACTTCATGAACTAACATGTATCACTTGATTCTAGATATCCAATTCGGCATAAAGAATCCCAACCCACCAGAGTCAGTCTGCAGCCGGCCTTGTGAACGAGGCCAAGCGAAAAAATATGTTGAAGGTGAAGGCTGCTGTTGGCACTGTTTCAACTGCTCTCAGTATCAGGTAAGCTCGTTTGGATCGAAGAAATCCCATCGAAGTTTTTAAGTATATTTTCCCACCCTTCCCAGATACGAAATCCCGCTGATGAAACACACTGTATAAACTGCCCCAGAGGAACCATACCGGATATTTACCATGAAAACTGTCAGCACATTCCAGAGGACTATCTGAAACCGGAGTCACCCTACGCCATAGGGGCAATGTCGTTCAGCAGCCTCGGAATCGTGATGACACTTTTCGTAGTTGGAGTTTTCCTGAAGTACTTCGACCCTTGTTATCAGAGTAAAACTTTTTTTTGTTAAACTTTTCTTCTTGTATTTTCAGAAACAACGATACCCCTATTGTTAGAGCGTCAGGTAGGGAGTTAAGTTATGTATTGTTGAGCGGAATACTCTTATGCTACGGTGTCACGTACGCCCTGGTTTTCAAACCGAACGATATTGTCTGTGGTGTGCAAAGGTATGTATTAGAGCTACTGAGCCATAGTATCAGCGAAAAGGTTACGATTTCACAGCAAGATTGTTTTTTAGATAGATTTTTAATTCATATTATCATCAAGCTCTTAGTCCTTAATGTCTTATAAGTTATGAAAAAGCCCCTTGAAATAAAACTTAATTGTTGCAAATACACTTATCAAAATCAAAATAATACCACCCTGTTTTCTGGTGTTGTACGAAAACTTTAATTTGACTTTCTGATGACTACTGTGAAAAGAGCGCAAATGTATGTATGCTAGACTAAAACGTAGTTGAGTTTTATTTTAAGGATCATGTACATTTCAGCCCAGATTCATGAAAAAATAGGTGCGAAGTAAAAATGGCACCATAATTGCAAAGCAAATGCAATAGATTATTAGACATATTTCACTTAAAATCCCCATTAACACTGAAAAATCAATTCTTAAGCAAATGCATAGGATCATTTGTGACGTTAGTCAGTCTTCATGAGCAGTATACCGTGCACCCCCGTTAATTCGAATTTTTAGTCATAGTCTACAACCGTGTTACTGATTACTACTTTGACTTTTCTGCTTCGATTCTTTCGTTACACGATGTTTCATTTCTTTTTACTCCGTTCCATGAGCTGAATGAAATTTGAGAACGATTTTTAATTTGATCGATGGACAGATTACTGGAGTGCAAATTAAAAAGTATTCAGAATAAAAGCGATCAAACCAACGGGGGTACCCGGTAATATTGAATAAGGTTTGACTAGAAATTATACACTTTTTGATAAAGCTTGCAGGGTTTCATGTCCATAAAGCGGCTTTTTATTTGTAAATACTACAACAACAATAGTGTTCAAAGTGTGATGTCCGAATCTGTACTTGAATCATCTGAGAAAAGTGATAAGATATAATATACAATCACAAAACTAGCAAAGCATTTAGATAGAACCTTCTCCAACCACACCATTCTCACAACATTTTTATGTACTTCCACAGATTTTGGTCCGGCTTTTCGTTCACTGTAGTTTACGCAGCGCTTTTGACCAAAACTAACCGGATTGCACGAATATTCAATGCAAGCACCAAATCCGCAAAGCGACCTTCCTTCATTAGTCCCCACTCACAATTAGTTATATGTGGCATACTCATATCGTTTCAGGTAAGTAATATTTCTGAAGGTGAACTTTTAAGCATCATCGCCTAAAACATTTCCCATCCCTGCCCACCTTTTGAATAATATATAATTGCATACATAGTGTTTAGTAGTGAAGGTCGGATTTAACAGAATTCTGTAAAACTCTCATACAAATCATGTATAGTATATTTAGGCACGTGAGGAAATTTTCAAAATCTTCTGCTGAATTGTGTAAAAATTCAACAAAATTCAATTATCATGCATCTACAGTTGGGTCTCTTACAACAATGGTAATAAATTGTGTTATTTAAAAATGATTTCAAGCGGAACCTAAAAGTTGCTAATTAAGTTTAAAAACATCTACTTAACTACAACCTCCTTTTTTAAAGATGGTTTTTGGAAAAATACTTAGCTTTTTCTCGTTATCAGAGTTGTGTAGTATCAGTCATATCAGCTGATAGCTGATGTTCTAAAATTATTAATATCACTTGCGAGCTATCGATATCACTTTGATTTGACAAGCAACAGCAGTGATGCGACATCGCACTCTAGATCATAATCAGAGTGGATTTAAATAAGAGTGGCGTCAATGTCAAAATTGGAACACCGGCGAACTGTCAATTCCATACAAATCCGCGTTCCAATCGAGCAGGAGACCTGTCAAAGCTGGAACAAGACGTCACTCTTGTTTACAGGCACTCTAATCATAATCACTGAACAATGAGTGATCACGTGGTAATTATTCAAGCTATTAATGTTTTTTAGTGACCAACAAATAGTTTCAATCCATCTGCAGCATTTTCAAAAATATGGTAGTGATATATTGAGATTTTATTAAGGCAGCATCCATTTATTACGTAACGCTAAAATTGGAAATTTTTGACCCCCCCCCCCTCCGTAACGCTTTTTGTATGAAAATTTTCAAATTTTTGTATGAACCGTAACGCTTGAGCCTACTCCCCCCTCCCCCTAGAGCGTTACGTAATTTGTGGATGCCGCCTAACTTAATTTAAGGCTAAACTTAACCCATCAGTAACGCTTGCTCCTGCGGGGGCGGGTAATGAGGGCAGGATCGAACATGTCGCGCGTCGATCGAGAAAAAAGTGAAAAAGTGTCGGATCCGCTAGTACTGTTTGATCTTTCCACCTTGACGCTTGATCCTGCAATGAGGGCAGGATGCTCATTATCATAATATTTCAAATTCGTACATGATACTTTTGCTCATCAGATAACCAATATAGAGATCAGGATCATTTAATTGGCACTTTTGATAAATTTCGGCAGCAGGGTTTTTGAAAAGCTATTTTGAGCAAAAAATATGAAATATTTACCTCTTTTTAATGTTTGTCAATGCGATATTTAGTTAGTATTTTTTTCTGCTGTTTATTAGTTTGGAAATGTAGCTCAAAGATCTATAACGAAACAAAATACACTTTTTAGCAATAAGAAAGTCATGTCCGTGTTATAATATTATTCTCGACGCCGAGCAAACTCAGCACTGCTGGTCTGTTGCCAAATCATTCCATTTTTCTTCCGCTAATCTCTCATATAAAGGATCACTAATAATTACCTATAACTGTAGTTTTTCATTGTTTATTCAATGCCATGTTGTAGAGGATAATTTGTTATGTTTTTGAAAATTGATTTGACACTTTGAAGCCCGCTACTCACGCTGTCAGAGCGTGGCAAACTAGATGTTGGTAACACGAACAGTAGCGACATGAGCATTCTTAGGTTAATGCTTCTACTGGACCGATGCACGAGTTCCCGATTCTTACGTTTGAGCGGTGCCGAATTCACTCGTTTCCATGGTAACCTAAATAACACGGCACCGCTCAAACGTCAACTTGTGAACTCATGCATGGACCGATGCACGAGTTCACTATTTGACGTTTTGACGTGTTTGATTCAGCAACTTGATCGTAGAGCTTTCGTAGGTCGATTTGGGTGCGTGTACTTCAGGCCACTCGGAATAATGATATAGGGGCTCCTGGGGTAATATGCACTGCCGAGGCAAAACGCACCCTGTCAGTTTCTCTGAAATAAACGAGTTTTGAGAGAAAAACACTATGCGGATCGATGAAACGTTGCAAATTGTTGACACCCTGAGAATTTGATACATTTTGGAAAACTTAACAAGGAGATAGACCAATAAATTCGAAAAGCACGATTCTGATGTAACTTTCCAGATCATTTCACTTGTTGTTTTGAGAGCGATGAATTGAGAATTTTCACAACCTTTCACCATAAAACAGATAATTAGGGACTGGGTATGTTGTTGATTACACGATTTGACGAAATAACACAACGATTTCTATTTTACATAACATTTTCTGTTAAGCGCCCGGTTGGGGCAACATGCACTCCATCGGTTGGGGCAGAACGATCCAGTCCAAAATAAACTACATTCACGAAAGTTAGGTTATTTGAAGTCTTTACCAACGTATTTATGCACAATTATATCATCTTACACACGAAAACTATCAAAAACTCGTGTTTTTACGATAAATAAAATTACGTTTAAAACACGATGGTGCATCTTGCCTCATTGTTGTGGTGCATCATGCCCCTTTGTTTAGGTGCGTCTTGCCTCAATGTTGTGGTGCGTTCTGCCCCAAAGAGCGGTGCATCGTGCCCCACATAAATCATAATTCACGCAAAAGTAGTGTTTGAAAAAAGTTAAATTTCCCAACAATCTAAATTAATTATGATAAAAATACGCTCAACACCATGTAGGGTGAACCCAAACGAACTAGATTCGTGTATTAAAACACTACATACATGTTGTTCAGTGTTCATTTCGGCACATTTTCCTTAAGTGGTGCATATTACCCCAGGAACCCCTACTGTTACCAGGAAGTAGATCCCATCTACTGGACCGTCGTAGTCGATATGGTTCCTCGACTAGGGTTTGGAAGGACGTGCCAGGATTTCAGTGTCGTCTTGGTAGGAGTCTTGCCTGCAGTCGAACGCGGATGGCAGCGCTTGAAGAGATCTTCAAATTCGCTATTAATGCCGGGTCAATAATTGTCGAATGATTTCTGGCATTCCGGAGTCCATCGCCATTTCACGTCCTTCTTCATCAGCTGATCCAATGGATGACGCAGTTCGTGTTTATTGCGTATGAACCTGCACCTGTTAATCGCACCAAGATACGATCGAAGTTCGGAAACATTGTTTAACGGTGGGAGTGCAACGATGACTTTCACTTTTACGGGGTCTGGACGGATGCCTTGTTGGTCCACAATCTGTCCCAAATAACCGAGTTGTGTCTGAAAGAAGGGCTATTTCTCGGCTTTGACATCCATCCACCACGCGTTGACATGCACCCGGTGCTGCTGAGTTTACTCCGAGGGCCAGGCGATTGAACCGAAACAACACAATGCGTATTGATCGTGAGCAGCTTTTTTACGTTTTGGAATCTTCATCCACCTCGACCAGCAGGTACGCATCGGAGAGGTAAATTATGCAGAAGAAGGTGCTGCCATTGAGTTAGGCGAAGATTTCCTCTGGCGTTGGAAGCGCATAGTGGTTTTGTTCCAACGTTTCGTTGAGTCCCATCGAGTAGTCCGCACAGATGCGATTTCGATCGTTCGGTTTGCGCATCGTAACAATTCGTGATCAAACGTCAACATCCCACCGCAAAATCGCTAGTGTTTGGAGGTGATTTTAACCTCCAAAATGCGAAATCATCACCTCCAACTTAGTTCTAATTCCCACCGTTATATGAATATCGGTGGCGCGTTGATCGTCGCAAGTTTCTCGTTAAACTGTCAATGGGAGCAGCCCATTCGGAGAAGTCGACAGGTTCGATGATTCCCAACGTTTGCAACCGTGTGAGTTCGGCATCGACCAGCAGGATGGTGTTGAAGGGAACTGGTCGCTTGGGACAGAAAAGAGGTTTGGCATTTGACTTTAGAAAAAGCTTCACATTAATTTTCTTGCAGTGCCCCAAATAATCGTTGAAAACATCTGCATGCTTGATCGTTCGGAATTCACGGGCCCACAGCTCGAACAGTTCTATCCAGTCGATGCCTAGTAGATTGAGGTTGGCAGCCGTCGTAAGCGATTTTGCCGTTGATGCTGACGTCACACTGTAACTCACCCATCAGATGAAGGGGCTTACCCGACGGGTTGATTGCTTGGATCGTCCGTTTTTTTTCATCGGAGGGTTGCCTAAACAGTTCCAGGTTTGCTTCGAGATCGGCGTGATGTCACTTGCCGTGTTCAGTTGCAGCTTGGTAGCCACACCTGGAACTTTCAGCGATGTGGTTCACGAGGTACACCACCCTTGACGTTGGCTTTTCGGGGTTTGCTTGATTTGTTTGCTGGCTGTGGCTTGGCATGGTTTTTCTCCTCCCCGGATGGAACTGATTTCGGTTTGAAAAAACAACCACAATAGCTTTCCTTGTGGCCAATCCGGCTGCACTGCTTGCACTGGTGCCGGCGAAATCGACGTTTTTGGTGTATCGACTGAGTGATGGTATGTCCAATTTCCTCAGCAGCAGGCGCACCTTGGCAACATCGTCCAGGTTCCTAGCATCCGTCTCGAACAGATCGGTATATCGGCTGTACCACTTGTCAAAAGTTTTCAAAAATCAATTCGCTGTTAATTGCTAACACCTCGAGTGTTTGCTCCGGGTTGCTAGAGGTTGGTGTTGGCTGAGCTAGCTTCTGCAGGAGCTCTGTCATCTGGAGTACTGCTTGCTGTAGTTGCTCCATCCGTTTCATCGCTTCCCTGGGGTTCTTGAATTTTGAACCTCCATGGTGTTGTGGTAACAGTCCCAGTTGGGAATTTCGAGGTTCAGGAAATTCCATGGATTCCACTAAGAATTTTAAGGTTTTCGCAAGGGAACTCAAGAACTCCGCTAGAATTCCAGGAGTTCCGCTGAGGTCCCCAAGAGTACACTGAAAATGTTTAGATACCGCTAAAAAAATAAGGATACCGCAAAAAATCTCCAGGATTTCACCAGGAAGCTCCAGGAGCCTGCTAGGAATTTCCGGATATCCGTTAGAAATTCTCAGGATTCCGCTAAGAATCTCTCTGGTATCCTAAGCATCCCGCTAGAAATTTCCAATATTCTCGCTGAAGTCCCCAGATGTATGCAAGATTCTCAAATGTAAGAATTCCTCTTAGTAAAATTTTATATAAGGTTTTTTTTTAAATAACTTTCGACACTTCAATGTATTGTCTTCTAACGTATTTTTACAAATCGCTCAACATTTATCGTGTATTGCACAATAAACATTCTAAGCAAATCTATGAAAAATGCTCGATTTATTATTATTGCGTGGGCTTTTTTAGAGTGGCAAACTCGTTATGGACGCATAACGAGTTTGCCACTCTAAAAAATCATCGCGATATCCGAATATGTAAGAATGTCACTAAAATGGCTAAAAATGTCGGTAGGATTTCGCTGCAACTCCAAGACGCTCGTCCTCAGGAATCTCAAGGATTTTGCATTTAAATATTACTAGGAATCCCCAGCAAACAACTACAATCTTCAGGATTCCAAAATTCAGTAAAATTTTATAGATTCTGCTAGGAATCCTTGAGAATCCCACTGAAATTCTCCAGGAATATTAGGATTTCAGAAACGAAAAATCAATGAGTAATCTACAAATTCTGTGCGAAGAATTATGAATCGATTTTATGTGAAAGAATTTTGAACAGCAAATTTGTCTCACCAACATTTTCCTTCTTTTAGATATTGATCAATGCCGTTTGGATGGTTGTTTCGCCGGCCCACGCCATGCATCACTATCCTACGAGGGAAGATAACCTACTGGTTTGCAATTCGTATACCGATGCATCGTATATGGTTGCGTTTTTTTATCCCATATTCCTGATCATAGTTTGCACCGTGTATGCCGTGCTCACTAGAAAAACACCAGAGGCTTTCAACGAGTCGAAATACATAGGTAAGTATGATAGTACTATACATTTGTAGCTTAAAACGGTTAAACACAATTTAGATTTTAAATCGTTTCAAGAATAAATAAATGTTCAGATTGGACAAACATTTTACCTTTTTTGTTATTGTTATCTTCTCGATTGTTTCAGGCTTCACAATGTACACCACCTGTGTTATCTGGTTGGCCTTCATTCCGTTGTACTTCGGAACGGGAAACAATGTACAACTTCGTATAGCATCCATGTCCGTAACGATAAGCCTCTCTGCAACAGTTACCCTTGTTTGCTTGTTCTCCCCTAAGGTAAATGAAATTGTTATAAGATCAGTAGGAACCCATTCTGACGGAGCCCCCTATATTTTCCCTGTAACAGTTGTACATTATCCTGATTCGACCCGAGCGTAACATACGACAAAGTATGATGCCAATACGATACAGCACCATCAATAAAACAACCGGATCGGCACAGTCGTCGGTGATGGCAGCAGTGATAGTTACCGCAGCAACATGCAATGAAAACGAAAAAGTGATAAAAAATGTTTCAAACGAAAATATTACAGGCGCGTACTAGGAAACTACAATAAAACAAAGCATTGCACTTTAAGAACAAAACAGGGCCATAAATTCGATACAAAAAACAGCGAGGAAGAAAAAAAAACGACAAGAGTTATTTTAAAATGATGTATGCCTGGTCATACAAAGAGAGTAAAATTGACTACCGAAAGTGGGCGGTTGGAGATATCATGAAGCATAGGAGTTACTGATTATGAAGAAATTTGTAATAGAAAACGAATACTGCTGTGCTTCTGTATGTCTTTGACCCTATGGCTGTTCTCAATTTGTCCGAAAAGGTATTCGCGGTAGGGCTTGACTGTAATAGTAATTTATTTCCATAACTGGTTCTGCGATTTAAATATTTACATTTAAAATAGTAAAATATTTATCAAAATTAACTGCATAACAATGTTTGGACTTTGATTTTCTAGTTGCACGTGTGTAAAACGTGAAGTTGCAGTAATGACGCGTAACGTGCCTCTCTGTAAAAGGCAAATCAATTAGTAATTTAACGAAGCAGAGTCAAGAATGGACCCATCGGGTAAAAACTCCCCATTCGTCACCAGAATGTCCAGCAGTTCTTCGGTGTTGCTAACATTGCTGGTGAACGGAAAGAAGGAGTTGATGACGGGTATTTTAACTCCATCCAGTTCATCAGCCGCGTTGGGACCTTCTTTGTTCAACAAGTTCTCTTCGCTGCTGCCACCGAGCAGGATGTTTTCGTTAGAAGCGGTCATGTTTCCGGTGTTTATCACTTTCATCAATTTGCTTATGTTGTTCAGCACCGATCTGTTGAACAGGTCAATCTGCGGATAGCCACCGTTCTTTATCTCTAGGAATGGTATCCAACGGAAGTAGCACTGGTGCCAAATCTCCATGTCCCTCACGGTGCATTGCGGTTCCAGGAAAGCAGTCTGCAAATGAAATGATAATCGTTAATGGGTCTTATTGATGTTAATCTTAAATGTTGATTTACACGTAACAGTAGCATTAATTATTTTTACGAAAATATCCTGGACCGACCAGGAATCAAACCGATACATCTTCAGCAAGGCTTTGCTTTGTAGTCGCGGAGTTTACCACTAGACTAAAGAACATTGCGCAACTACAAAGCGCTAAAGGTGTTATGCGGAGAGCCAGTTTCAACAATTGAATCACAATTGTCACTAGATCCAGTCGATTCGTTTGCTTTGCGGATGGTGTGGATACTGTCGGCAAGACATTAGTGATGGTGGCAGATCTGTACACCCGCCTGAAATGTGGAGCGACTCTGAAATTGGAGGTGAATACGCGAAGAACTAAGCACATGCTGAAAGGTGGAACCGAACACGAAGAATTTTTTCTAGCGCGTACCGAAACGAAACGTGAACACTGTACTTTTCTTCAGTTTTTTGTGCTCCATCTACTACACGCAAACAAATTTTATTGTATAATCTACCGAATCCATGGTAGAATTAAGAACTGCATCAACGATTTTCATCCGACTACAAAAATCGGTTAAGTTCACTATAATCTTGTTAAACCTCTAATACCCAAATTTTTATTTTCGATCTAAATATCATTTTTAGTTATCTAAAATCGTTCTAAACACTTTTTGGGCAATGATTTATTTTTATTCGCAAATCTATGGATTTCGGTTTTTGATTTTTACAATTTTTATTTTTGAACATGCCTACCCTTTTTCATTTTTTCTTGAAGCCTCTTCTAGTTACTGATTTTTGGCAATAATAAAAATTCAAATTTTTACGCTAATTTTAAAAATATTAAATTTTTAATATTTTTCTGGAAATATTTTTATTTTCCGTGTATTTAACGGAAAAACAAGTTTAGAATTATTTGAATACCACCAAGCTCTTCTTTTGTGATAGGTTGATCGTAGAAAAATATAAAAGGTACGATTTTTTATATCACACGTTAAATGAACCCCGGGTATTTGTAGGTTATATAAGAATACAATTTTTCAAATAATTTTCAAAAATACAAAAAAGTTTCAAAAGTCATAAAAAACTTTTCTTATTTGCGTGTTATGAGTCAAGGTTTAAGCCAAAAATAAAATCATTTTGATTTCCGAGCTACGAAAAAATACACAAAATTCCAAAGTGTACCCCGTCTAAAGGCGGGGTTGGGTTTAGAGGGTTAAAATCACTGAGCAGTGCTGCTGCAAACATTCGACATTTTGCGCGACGTTCGCACAGCACGAGGCTTAGAATGAACGTCGACAAACACATTTGCATAAATCATAAGTTTTGCATAGAATTCAGGCATCGGATCTTAAACAACATGAATAGTTCTTGCCTGTTATGTAGAATGTGACACACATACAGTGAAAGCAAAATAGAAACAAACAAAACCGTAACGTTTCCTAGCGAAGCTATCGCGGTCAGTAGCATTCAATTGACACTTTGCTTTTCGACATTCGTTTGATCGCCCGTGTTGTGAATGTTCAATGGAAGCGCTGTTGAATATCAGCAAAAACGTGTCGACTATCGTGATTGCTTACAACACTGATATTTTACTATGTCCATATTAGTAGCATCCACTACAAAGCGTTGTTCCCCCGGGGCCTTCTTTAGCCGAGTGTTTAGAGTCCGCGGCTATAAAGCAAAGCCATGCTGAAGGTGTCTGAATTCAATTCCCGGTCGGTCCAGGATCTTTTCGTAAAGGAAATTTCCTTGGCATAGAGTTTCATTGTACCTGGCACACGATATACGAATGCAAAAATGGCAATTTAGGCAAAGAAAGCTCTCAGTTAAAAACTGTGGAAGTGCTCATAAGAACCCTAAACTGAGAAGCAGGCTCTGTCCAAGTGACA
Organism: Aedes aegypti; assembly: GCF_002204515.2. Lineage (NCBI taxonomy): Eukaryota > Metazoa > Arthropoda > Insecta > Diptera > Culicidae > Aedes > Aedes aegypti. The sequence goes on along the minus strand of NC_035109.1, from coordinate 202,908,177 downwards.
ACGTTATGCTAAAAATAAGAAGAAGACAATGCGTAGTATTTCAATACGTGACACCCACCGTACAACACAGTGTGATCAAAAGTATAATGCCAAACATGTCAAATCTAGAATATTTTTAGTCATAAATACTACAACTCTAGTTAAATATTCAGAACATATTTTCTTGTGTAGTGATGTTGACTATGTTTTGGTAGAGTTAACAGGCTGAAGTTAACGGCTGAAAATCGTTGATGCAGTTCTCAATTTGGGTCTACCCCGTTTGGTATAATGCCATTTGGCATAATGCCGTTCGGCATACAGTCGTTTGGCATAATAGTCGTTTGGCATAACAGTCGTTTGGCATAATAGTCGTTTGGCATAATGGTCGTTTGGCATAATTTGAAAAAGGAAGATACTGCAGTGGTACAGTAATATGCCGTACCATAAGGTGCGTCATAAAATTCCATGTTCCTTTTTTTTCAAATGACATGGAATAACTTAGGCGTTGGATATATTTTTGTTAAAAATGCGCCATAATATCCCGGACATAATGACCCCGGAAGTCATGTATGGTGCAATTCCAAAAAAGCTTTATTGGATATTGGTTTCCTTGAAAAAATGATGATAAGAAGTATGTCCTATCACTAACTGACAACGGAATGTGCGATCGTGAGCAGTTTATACACACCCCTTTGCTTAATGCAAGGAATTTGATCAAATTCAATGTTTTTCACAATTATGCCAAACGACCGTTATTCCATATGGCATTATGCCAAACAGCTATTATACCAAACGACTGTATGCCAAACGGCATTATGCCAAACGGGGTAGACCCCTCAATTTTACCATGGATTCAGTAGTTTCTACAACAAAAATCGCAGTGTAGTTCTTACTACTTACGAGTGGATGTTTCTCGCATTTTACCTCATAGAGTGACATAGAGTAAATCGGGATAATGCGCCCCAACTGGGCAATACGCTCCATTTCATTTTTAAGGGATTGAGGCTTCTTTAACTCGTAAAATGATTACATTTCTTAAATATCCACGAAAAATGATGTTGCACATACCAGATCTTTGAGAAGTATGAAAAACCAATAGATATTTCAAAAATCAGCTTTTTGTTTCCTAGCGAAGCTATCGCGGTCAGTGGCAGTCAGTTGATATTTTTCTATTCGACATTCGTTTGATCACACGTATAGTGCATTTTTAAGGGAAGCGCTACCGAATATCAGCGAAAACGTGTCGACCACCATGATTGCTTATAACACTGGACAGGATGAATTTATGGAATTTATGAACGAGCACAAAAATGTGATATGGTTCTGCGACAAATGCATTGACCAGCTGCAGCATGTAAAGGAAAATCCCATAAAGTCAACTGCCGATGTCGTCAGTGAAATTTCAGATTCAATCACTAGAGGGCATTTTTTTAAATTATCGGACAGGTTTGGGCCGGAGGTTCTCCGATTTACATGAAATTTTCACCAGAGGTAGAGCTCGACCAAAAGTGAAATTCAAAAAAAATATAGTGGCCTATTTTCCCGGAAAACTCTAGATGAATTTTCACGATTTTTCTATATACCTCAAACTTTGAAAACATCGTAGAACAAAAGTTTTTTAGTAAAATTGAAAGGAAATTTTCTTAGCAATCTATTAAAAATATAAAAAGAAAAACATTTTTCGGAAAATTTTTTACCATGGAGAAAATTGTCAGAAAAATAGCGAAAAAACTATCGTCTGTATCATGAAAAATTTTCAAAAAAATATTTTTTGTTTCATCAATCCATACTCTAACTTTCGTCCATAGACGCCAAAGTGGTATCTTTTACCGTTTAGGCGACAGTCTATATACTGTCTATGCACAAAAAATCGCTAAAAGGCAACGCGAAAAATATTTGTATGGCGAAATGCATCTAACGAATTATTTCTCAAAATTAGGAATTATTTGCGAAAAATTTTTTAATACCGGTTGCACGTAATGATGATGACTATCACGCCTACCAAATATGTTTTTGATTAATGCTTTCATTTACGAGAAATTTGAAGTTAGATGCTTTTCCCCATACAAAGTAGAACGAGAAAACTTCTGTTAATCTACTGTGGGCAAGAGCAAAGCAGGTAATCCATTGGATTCAACAGCGGCTTGCAAAGCCAATGTTTACCAATGTCGATGTGCCCTTTTGAAATGTTTGTCCAGGATGATTGTTTACATTCTGATTCCGTTCGAATGGCATTCGGGTTTGAGTGCTAATGAGCGTTCACTGACTGGCAGTCCACTCCACACCACGGAATGATTCAGTGAGTAGGAAACCTCTCAGTCAGTTCAATGCATTCGGCGAATGGATGCTAAGTGCATTAACTCGTGCCTCGCAGATACAAGTGTATTGGTATTCACTTCTCTTCGCGTTCCTTCCGATTGTCGCTTTTACACAATCGGTTTCGAAGCTTTCATGCTACACTCCGCCTAGGACGGTTCAGCTATCACTGAATATTCGATAGCAGCAGATTTTTTGCAATTTTTCATCGGTGGCGTTAGGGTGAGTGAGTGAAATTTCCCATGCTTGCTGAGGGTCAGTTCCTATTACCTATATTATTAAATGTTAGGATCGTTTTCAATTAAAGACTGTTGGTCTCAATAGTAAAGGTTACGAATAAAGGACATACAAAACACCCAATAGACCAAAGGAGAGTTTTCCGATTGACGAAAAGCTTCTTCTGACTGGAAAGGAAAGGATGGTTTACTGTAGGGATCCTTTATAAGATATCACTTATAAAGGATCACTAGTTTACTGCGTTACACTTACAATGCGTGTAAATTACTGCCGCCGTTAGCGCACGGTTGTGAGGCCCACAATAGAACACATTATGGGAAGCGTGCGGGTGGTCATCGGTTTTTCAGTTCTGTCGCCTAAACGGTAAAAGATACCACTTTGGCGTCTATGGACAAAAGTTAGAGTATGGATTGATGAAACAAAAAATATTTTTTTGAAAAATTTTCATGATACAGACGATAGTTTTTTTTTCTATTTTTCCGACAATTTTCTCCATGGTGAAAAATTTTCCGAGAAATGTTTTTCTTTTTATATTTTTAATAGATTGTTGAGAAAATTTCCTTTCAATTTTACTAAAAAACTTTTGTTCTACGATGCATAGTTCAGGGGATATGAATTTTCAAAGTTTGAGGTATATAGAAAAATCGTGAAAATTCATCTAGAGTTTTCCGGGAAAATAGGCCACTATAATTTTTTGAATTTCACTTTTTGTCATGTATCCACGAGCTCTACCTATGGTGAAAATTTCATGCAAATCGAAGAACCTCCGGCCCAAATTGTCCGATCATAAAAAAAATCCCCTAGATACAATTACTAGACTAGACTAATTAAAGACTGAACTTCGTGACATCAAAATCTCGTTCAGATGTCAAGTTGATCGGCGACACGAAGTCAGTTGAGGCGGATAATATTATTGTCGAGACCATTGCGAAACCAGTTGAGAAATTCTGGATAAACTTGTCTAGGATTGCTCGGCATGTAACCGAAGCGGATATTTCAAATCTAGTCAAAACCTGTCTACAGACCAAAGAAGAGGTTGTTGTTCGAAAGCTCGTGCGCAAGGACGTCGATTTGAAACAGTTTGCGTTTATCTCGTTTGAAATTGGCACCAACAAAGACCTGAGAGATACTGCTCTGCATCCATCCATCTGGGCAATGTGTATTTTCTTTAGAGAATTTCAGAACCTGCCATCCGAACGGGATTTTGGGGACTTAAAAAAGCTGTTCGCATAAAACTGTTGGGTTGTTGGCTGATCATCTGTACAATATACCTTCCGCTAAATTCTGGACCTGATCTGTACTTTGCTTGCTCATCAGTCATTCAGCAAATTATGAAGTCCATGTCGGAGTCAGATATTTTCTCGCTGCTAGGCGATTTTAATCTTCCAAATCTCCGCTGACAATTGGACGAAGATATCAACGGCTACTTTCCTTCAAACGCTTCCACTGATCATGTGCTGGCACTCTTCGAGACCACTATTCCCAACGGTCTCCAACAGATGTACAACATTGTGAACGCCAACGGTAATCTACTAGATCTTCTTCTTTCTGGCATTACGTCCCCACTGGGACAGAGCCGGCTTCTCAGCTTAGTGTTCTTATGAGCACTTCCACAGTTATTAACTGAGAGCTTACTGTGCCAATGACCATTTTTGCATGCGTATATCGTGTGGCAGGTACGAAGATACTCTATGCCCTGGGAAGTCGAGAAAATTTCCAATCCGAAAAGATCCTCGACCGGTGGGATTCGAACCCACGACCCTCAACTTGGTCTTGCTGAATAGCTGCGCGTTTACCGCTACGGCTATCTGAGCCCCAATCTACTACTAGATCTATTCTTTGTTAATTTACCGGAGCATCTCGATCTAGTAGAGCCGCCACTCTCACGTTTACCAGTGGACATAGATCATATGCCATTCGTCGTACTTCTCAGCACAAACTTTCCCGACCTTTGACGACCAATCTGAAGACATTAGCTTTAACTTCCAGCGCTGCATCTTCGACTTTTTGAATTCTGCTATATCAGCTGGGAGATCCATACAGATCGGTGGATTACGCTCTCAAGACATTCTACAATAAACTTAAGAAGGTAATCCTAGAATATGTTCCTCGCGCAACTAACTCCGTCTACAACAAGCCATGGTGGACCACATAGCTACGAAACCTTCTCAATATCCTCCGAAAGAGCAGGACCATATACCGTAAAGTGCCCTAATTCAGCGCAGTGCCTAATTCCGCGCATTTCATACAAAATTATTTATATATGGAAAGACACATTAATATTTCAGCAACTTTTAATGCTATTCGAGACTACTTTGATTAAGAATAAGTTTGAATCACAAATAAAAGCAAATACGGCATTTTTTCGCGGCATAAAAAATAATCAGTGAAGGCCCGTCGGAGTAGACGTTATTTTTCTAATTTTCTTAGCGTCCGCGCTAAGACTGTAGGACAACAACAAACGCGATTTCTTTATTGAAAATGTTTTATTTTTTATGCAACATTCCATGGAACTACTTGCTACAGATATGTTTCATGGTGCTTCTATGAAATCTTATCAAATATTAGCATAATTATTGAGTTTTATTCAAAAAAGTATTGCGCGGAATTAGGCCACGTCTTTTTTCATAATGCCCTAATTCCGCGCACTGTTCTTCGCATAACAACAACAGACAAGTATAACATGCTATATCCGTCTTCACATCTGTCTATTTTTCTGAAAAGTAACTTTATGCATACATACGTTTCATGTACAAGCGGAATATCGGGAAAGCCCACTTAGGCAGGATTCTATGACGTTCCCCAGAAAACCATTCCCCAGAATTCCATTCCCCAGAATCTCATTCCCCAGAATTTCACTCCCCAAAATAAACCATTCCCCAGAAAACCAATCCCCAGAATGGACCATTCCCCAGAAAATTATATACCTACCTACTTTAAGGTGAAGATGAATCGAAGCCAAAGCTCAAATTTTCAAGAGTACGGATCTGGAAAACCAAACATCCGTTTAAGCTGAAAACCTAATCGATTGATCACCACCAGCCAGTGACCAATCGATTAAGTTTTCAGCTTAAACAGATGTTTGGTTCTCCAGATCCGTGCTCTTGAAAATTTGAACTTTGGCTTCGATTCATCTTCACCTTAAAGTTTTGAAATAATCTAGTTAAAAATACTTGAAAATGAAACTCCATACAAAGTTGTTTACAAGTATATGAGAAGATTAGCATTGGTGCTGCTAATTGTGAACAATTTACGCATAATTCAAATTTCATTTGCAAATGAACTATCACTGTAGTTTCAATTTTATTGGCATTTATGAAGACTTGTAGATCAGTCTAAGGGAAACACAACATCCAATATTTATTTGAAAGAATATACAATTCATCACTATTCTGCACAAAATAGAGCTACACCCTTCTTTCGGTATAGTAGTTTTCATATGTATAATTTCACATTAGGTCCAATTTTTATCAAATATAATGATGTGTCCAGCTTTTCATCAATGTTACAAGAAGGTGCATCATAGCTTACTTTTTGGGGCAACCTCAAATGGAATAAAAACGTTCGTTGTTTCATATTATACATTTCCGATATAATTATTACGTAAATTCGGCCAAATAAAAACGTACTATTCTGCATAATAAAATGATACAGCCTTCTTTCAAGTCTAAATTACAAATTAATTGTTTAATTTTGCATAAAAAAGTGATATGTGTACCCTTCTTTCAATCTCATCATGTTGACGATATAGACAAAATGTTCTGTAAGGATACCAAATAGCAAGAAGGCATTTAGCATGATTGATTAAATGATCAAGGACCATTTGACATAATGGTCATTTGGCCAATGACCATTTGGCATAACAAGAGAAACATCCTTTTTGAAAAGAAGGATCATAGGTATGGCTGGATGGCAAATGGCTTTATACCAAATCATTTTATGCCAAATGGCCTTATGCTGTATGGGCTCTCCATCGATATATTTTGCCTATATCATTAATGAGATAATACTGAAAGAAGGGTGCATCACGATATAGGCAAAAATAAAAATATAATTTTTATATTTCATGGGAATTTACTGAAAGAAGGGTGTATTATTATAATATGCAAAATAATTATGAATAAGGGAGATTATGAACATAATGGACACATTAGCCAAATACTTATTTTACATAGAATGGAATGTTTCAGTTACTCTCGGCTGGTGTCCATGTTCGTAATTAGTAATGACGTGCTGCATCCATTCATGGTAAAAAAAACATCTTATCAAATGTCAGAAAACCGAGATAGAAAATTGGGTCCAAAACACGATTGATAAAAAGATATCCGGGTAAAATAAACACTTTCGTGGAATTTAGTGAAAACTTAATTAGTAATGGGTGTCAAAACATACTGATATGCAAAAATACTGCCCCCCTATCACATTAGCAAAAAGAAACTTTTCTAGATTAGTTACTTTGCTCTAAAATTAAATTCTTCCACCGCTTAGCTTATAAACTAATTTGAAGCTGAGAAAAAAATATAGTAGAATTTCAGAGGACAAATGAAGCAAAGCATAAACTTTTATACCGTCAAAAAGTTCATATACAATACAGATTTCTTACAGTTTATAAATTTTTGCTGAAATAAGCATATTCCCAGAGAAAAGGGGGTGTCCATTTCGCCCCGTGTGTTCATTATGCCCCTAACCCCCCTACCTACATATTTTGTTTTGCCACATCAGACCTTAGCCTGTCACATAAGTAACTCACGCAGAGCAGAATAAAAAAAGATAAAAATGGAGCTTTCTGGGGAATGGTGCATTCTGAGGAATGATATTCTGGGGAATGTTACATTCTGGGGAATGAGATTCTGGGGAATGGTTCATTCTGGGGAACGGAATTCTGGGGAATGGTTTTCGAGGGAATGGTTTTCTGGGGAATGTTATAGAATCTTAGGCAGTGTCCATATATGACGTAGCATCTTTTGACCAATTTTTGACACCCCTTCCCCCTTCGTAGCTTATTTTCCCATACTTGATACATGGTTCGTAGCAAAATCGTAGACTCCCCCCTCCCCCTAAAATGCTACGTCATTTATGGACGGTCCCTTACAAGGAAAAATACCACGTGGTTTATGCACAGCCTAAACAAAATAGTCTATACACACTTAGATTTTTTTCACGAGCTCGGCTGTGCGGATCTCGGTTGAAATTAGCCGAGATTTGGCATTCTGAATTAAGTGTGTACATCTGTGCGCACAAAATTTACTTAGCATAATGAACCACACATAACATTGGCAATGTATACTTGTTTATGATTCTTATTTATATTATACAATCCATATAGAATTATTGTAAAAACAACATATCGTTCACATGTTCAACAGGTCGTAATTTGTAGAAGACCCCACAAATTACGACACACTCTCGGGAAATGATTCACGGAAATTTTACGATCTCTACATAATTTACGAAGCCTCCATACAAAAAGTATGATAATACGGGGGAGAGGGATTGAAAATGGCCATATTTTGTTTGACGTAATTTATGGATGACCCTTAGGTTCTTCTGAGGTTTCTTTTTGCTTAAAAAAATAAGTTTCAGTTACCCGTGGCATTAGTGGATACCATTAATTGATTTGCTTAAAACCCTTTGATTCCAAGCAATAATGCGAACTAATCCTTGTATTGTATGAACAGTGCAGTTTGCTACAAAGCAAAGCCATGCTGAAGGTGTCTGGGTTCGATTCCCGGTCGGTCCAGGATCTTTTCGTAGTGGAAATTTCCTTGACTTCCCTGGGCATGAGGTATCATCGTGCCTGCCAAACGATATATACGAATGCAAAAATGGCAACTTTGACAAAGAAAGCTTCAGTTAATAACTGTGGAAGTGCTCATAAGAATATTAAGATGAGAAGCAGGCTCTGTCCTAGTGAGGACGTTAATGCCAAGAAGAAGAAGATGGAGTTTTTTTCTCGACTGAATTGTCTAAAACTATGCAATAAGAAGCATATTTAAGCCAAATATGATCTCAGTAGATTTCGAAAGAGTATTTCATTTCTAAACTTTCCAGTTCAGTGAATAAAATAATTAAGTTGTTAGATTCTATGGGATAATTTCACAATATAAAATAGGGTGCTCATATCACCCCATCGACAGAAGAATCGACGAAAAATTCATTCGTGTTTTTTTTTAAGACGACGGAAATCGTGCGTATCTAGTGTATTGATCTAAAAATTTCAATTATTACGACTTTTCTTAAGATGGCCAAATTGCCCCACTTTCCCCTAGACGAAATTCACACGTACACGCAGCGAACTGGACTATCGAATTTCATACATTTTGCCTTAAGGTGGAACGATTATTGCAATACGAACGCTTTATGTATCGTTTTAACATCTCTCCACTTCAAGGCGTCGATAGGCGCGTGGTGTACGCTCGAGCCTCTCGATCGCAAGGTTCTTGGTTCGATTCCAGGTTACCGCGTAAACGTTTTTTGTTTTCAAATTCTGGTTTCATAAGGCAAATTTATGAATTTCAACCCGATATCTTAAGGCGAATTTTCATAAGGGGTTCCTATGTTTATCGATAGTTAATTTGCCTGAGTGTACCAATGCCACGGTTTTGGTTATCTTTATTTCATGTGATAGACAAAAGGTTAATAAAAAAAAACTGAACGTAGACTAAAAAGATACGGTTCATACAAAACTCTACGTTTTCTCATACAAAAAATGTTACGTAAGGGGAGGGGGTTGAAAATTTTCAATTTTAAGTGTTACGTAACTAATGGATGCAGCCCCTTATCAAAATTAATGTTAATTTGATTGTTTTATGAGTGCGCGGAATTAGGCATTCTTCTGCGCGGAATATGAAAAAGCGTTTAAAAAATGCGCAGAATTAGGCAATTTCAACGAGTGAACTATTTCAAAAAAATCACAATTGTAAATTATGAATACAGTCTAGTTTATATTTTTCCCATAATCTTGAATAGATTTGTTAGCGACCCACCCATAAAGCTTTTTTGTTGATGCAATACTAATTTTTAATTAACAATTTGAATCGTTTTATTCCTTATGGCCGGTACGCTGATCATAAGTACTGTGCAAAAGGATAGGACAAGAAACGGTCAAGGAATGATTCCGCTACCGAAATTACTTTAGCTGTACGCAGCTGAGAAGTAGAGCTGATTTCGTAACGTCGGTAACGCCTGCCGTACAAATCAAAGGGAGCTGTCACTTTACCGAACGGAAAAATGTGCCGCTCAATTATTCCGCAAGTAAAAGTGACATTTCGCTCACACTGAATCAGCTGTCAAAATTACTTTGGTAAAAAAGAGAAATTTTACTTCATTCTCGCGCCAACGTTCAAAGCAGTAACATCGGAAAGTGAAAACTTGTCTTGTTTTAGCTTGTTCGCGAACACGCGGTTTTTTGAGGAAAAAGAAGTTTTATAATTTTCAATCGGAAGTGCAGGAATTGCTTCATGTGTACAAAGTTTATTTAAGTTTCGTGATAATTCTTTATTTTTTACAGTTCCATTAACAATAATTAATCTTTGAATTCGAAAATCTAAGAGAAAAAAACAATTAGAATAGGTAATCTTAAGTTAGAGGTAAGTGGTGTAAATATAGGTTAGGTTCATTGGATGAGCGCTGATGAAAACGAGTTTCTAGGGTTTGAGGACAATGATGATGTAAACCAGTACTCATTCCCAGGTAATATTGACACACAATCAGGACGATGCGGTATCAGACGGAAGCTAGAAGAAATTATTGAAACTCAGAAGACAAAAGCATACAGAATTGACTCAGAAACAGAAATGGTACACAAAAAAGAAATGACAGGTAGGAGACTGACTGAAAAAAACAAGATGGACGAAACCGACGGAAATGAAATGGACACGAATCAGGAAATGTATGAAGAAAAGAAAAAAAGCACAAGAAAGGAAGCAAAAACGAATAAAAACTCAATCAGAGACAACTGGATTAAAAATACTACGAACACAATTTTCTTCATCGAACGAATCAATCCAACAGATAAACCGGCTCATGCAATGGAAATCGCGAAAATGCTACACAACATTGGTATCAAGAACTACAAAGAACTGAAGTTTGCAGGACAGGGTCGCTACAGGATCACTTTTAGTCGACCAAGAGAGGCAGAAGACTTAATCAACTCAAAACTTTTGACGGAAGAGTTCAAATACAAGGTGTATGTACCGAACATGTTGAAAGAATCCATAGGCATTGTTAGGAATGTTCCTCCATCTCTCACTGATGATGAAATCCTTAACAATATTGAGGTGTCAGGCAAGAAGAAGGTAGAAAAAATCGAACGTATCAAGCGTATGAGGGACGGAAAGTTGATTCCCACGTACACCATTAAAATCTACATTGCAGGTCAGGATCTTCCAGAAACAGTCGCGATTTACGGAGTTTGTGCGATGGTGGAAGCTTACATCTTCCCCATCAAACTGTGCAACAAATGTTGGAGGTACGGTCATAGGCAAAAGGCTTGTAAGAGTACACAGAATCGCTGTGAAAACTGCGGAACAGACCACGACAGTCAAACTTGTACGAATCCGACAAACTGTATTCATTGCAAACAGTCGCATAAGGTTACAGACAAAAACTGCCCAGAAAGAATTCGTCAGGACAAAATCCGATATGTCATGGCAAATGAGAGGCTCACCTTCATGGAGGCATCCAACAAGTTCCCTAAACCAAGTCAGGCACAAAACAGACTAGACTCATTGACTGAATTCCCTCCGATGACAGTAGACGACAACCTCAACACTCGATTGAATAACAGGACTCAAAATGCACGAACAGGAACAATCCCCAAAACTGGAATCCCAATCAAACAACCACAGGAAAAGCAATCTGATGTCTCCATGATAATCAACAAAATAACAGCAATTCAGAAAAGTATTCTCAAACATGCAGAAAAATCCAGAAACAACAAGGACACTATCGACTCGGACATTTTACTTATCAACATCAGTGATCAAATCAAATCAATCATTGAGCCGGAAGTTGGAATAGTTAACAAAACCCATACAGGAACACTATGGCCAGTTTCAGGAATTTGAAATTCATCCAACACAATATTACTAGCATTCGACCTTCAGACACACGTAAAACACTTAATAACTTCCTAAATGAAAATAAAATTGATGTAGCACTACTTCAAGAAATTTGGATTAAACCAAACGAAGATTATAAATTTAAAGGTTTTAAATTTGTTAAACTACTGAGACAAAATGGATACGGCGGAGTAGGTATCCTAATCCGTAATGAAATTATATTTAAAGAATTTTCTCTTCCAGACCTTAGTCCTTTAGAAACAATAGCCATCAAAACGCTAAACACCGAAAATCCAATACTAATTATTTCTATCTATATACCTCCACCACCAGTGAGAAACCAAGATATAAAAGACCCACTTAAAAAAATAATTGCAATAATCGAACAAACTGAATTACCTACAATTTTTGCTGGAGATTTCAATGCTCATAATCAAATATGGAACCCTAAACAGAATAATTGTCCTAGAGGTGAATTACTCGAAAGCTTGTTGGAAAATACAGATTTAGTAAATTTAAACGACGGTTCTTCTACACTTATTAAATTGCCAAATACAACCCCTTCCACAATAGATTTAACTTTTGCCTCATCAGACATAGCACATAAAATAGAATGGAACATACATTTCAATGAAATAATGAGTAACCATAGAATCATAACTTTTGAACTTTTAAACTCTGCGAAGAAATATGAATATAAAATCGAATGTATAAATAAATCAAAAGCAATTGAAATGATTAACGAGATAGATGTAGACCAAATACAAAATCAATATGAACTTCTACCACTAATAAAAGAAAAAATAAATGATTCAAAATACATAAAGAAAAGTAATAAAACTCCAAAATCATGGTGGAGTAAGGAAATAGAAGAACAATTAAAAATCAAAAATAATTTATTAATTCAATATTTTAGAAACCAAACATATGAAAACTTAATGCTATTCAAAAAATCAAAGGCTAAATTAAAACAACTTATAAGAAAAGCGTCTAAAAACAACTGGAACAAATTAATCGATTCCATTAACCCAGATACGAAATGCAAAGAACTATGGAATATAGTGAAAAGAATTGGAGGAGGATTTCCCTCAAAAAATAATATTCATTTACTTAATGATGAAACCTTAGCTATTAAGTTTGTAGATACAAATTTTCCAGAAATTGATCAAAATTTAAATTACAATCTAAAATCTACTGATTTCAAACCAAATATTTCATGTGCTGAACTTAACAAAATAATTTATTCAAAAAAAGATTCATCAGCTCCAGGAGTTGATGGGTTGTCTTTTCATATTCTCAAAAATTTGAATCCATATTTGTTGATCAAAATCACAGAAATACTCAATGAAGTTTTAGAGACAGGCGATATTCCAGAAGATTGGAGAGAAATTAACATAGTCCCCATTTTGAAACAAAATAAAGATCCTTCAAAAGTTGAGTCGTACAGACCAATTTCAATGCTATGTGTTTTACTCAAACTAATAAATTTTTTTATAAAGAAATATTTTACCAACTTTTTACAAGAAGAAAAACTATTGCCTCCCTTTTCTTTTGGTTTCAAACAAAAAGTATCTGCGGTAAACTGCGTCAATGCTCTAATTTCACACATACATCATGCTAAAAGAGAAAATCAAGTAGTATTAGCAACATTTTTAGATTTAACGAAAGCTTTTGACAATGTCAATATAGCAAAACTTTTAGAAATACTAGAGAACATTAATACACCTCCGGAGTTATGTAACTGGATTTATCAATACCTAAAAAAGAGAAAAATAATATTAAAATTGGCAAACGGTAAACAGATTACTAAAACTACAAATAAAGGGCTTCCACAGGGTTGTCCCCTATCCCCGGTTTTATTCAATATTTATACAATGAAAATACATAGCATTACTGGCAACGACAAACTATTTTTCCAATTCGCAGATGATTTTACTGCAGTAGTCATAGCCAAGTCCATAACAGAAGCAGAAGAAAAAATGAATGATTTCCTAAATAATACAGTTGATATCCTGAATAATTTAGGAATGATAGTAAACCCGGAAAAATGTGCAACGGTAATATTCACAAATAAATTTCACCCCACAACAAATATAACAATACATAATACAAAAATTGAAATAAATCCTTTTCATAAATTTTTGGGTATAATTATAGACCACCGATTAAACTACAATAAACATATAGATAACTGCGTAACAAAAGCTAAAAGAAAAATTAATATTCTTAAGATGATAACGAAAAAGAAAAATGGAGCACACCCTGAAACTGCCCTCCGAATAGCTAAAGCAATTGTTCAACCACACTTAGATTACGGATTAACAATTTCAGCAGGAACATCTAAAACATCTTTTGCAAAACTAGAGACAATTCAACACCTTTATATACGAACAGCTATGAGATACTTAAAATCAACGCCCAACCATGTAATTTTATCGGAAACAGGAGAATTGCCTCTAAAAGAGAGAGCAGAGTATTTAGCACTAAAAGAAATAACTAAAAATATTTATCACAATAATAGCCCCATAGTTCCCTTCCTAATCAATTCCATACATGCCGAAGATTTACACAAACATTATTCATTCTTAGAAAAAATTGCTAATATCAATAACTTCCATTTACTTCAGTTAGCTAAACCTATTCACACTAAACCAGTAACTAATTTAATTATTAAATCGGAAATTGAAAAATTAACAAAAAAGAATATCTCTACTCAAGTACAGAAACAAATGGTTCTTAATCTAATTAGATCACAATACTCAGGAAAATATATTATTTACACAGATGGATCAAAAATCCATGACAGGACAGGATATGGATTCTATGATAGTCAAGAAAAAATTTCTTATAGTGGTAGACTAAAAACTCAGTTCACGATTATGAATGCGGAGCTAGCAGCTATTTTGAAAGCCATTGAATACATAATAGAACAAAATATTGAACATCCAGTAATATTAACCGACTCAAAAAGTGCCACAGAATTACTAAAACACAATGAACAATGCGAAAATTATTTGGGCAATGAAATTCTTCACAGATTACATCTTTTGAATAAGGAAATTACAATACAATGGATACCTGGACACATCGGACTTTTAGGTAACGATAGAGCAGACTTAGCAGCCAAACTAGGTACTAACAAAAATCAGGTGGAAGAATTGAAATTAACAAAAAGCGATTTATTACTGAACATAAAGAAAGAAACATATTGCATATGGAATCAAAAATATAAAACGATATCATTAGAAAAAGGAAAACAACACTTTCAGATAACTCAGGAAGCAACTAATAAACCATGGTTTGAAAACATTAATTTATCAACTGATCTTACCATAATTTTATCCAGAATTAGAACAGGACACACAGCTACCAAAGAAAGATTATACAATTGGAAACTCGTTGATTCAGATAGATGCGAAACATGTAACACCACAGAAGACCTAAAACATATTCTACACCACTGTACAAAATATCAATCAAATAGACAAAAGTACCCAATTTTAATTCAACACACTGATATTACACCTATTCTAGCTGAAAATAAAACAGAAAATATTAAACAGATTGCCGAATTTATAAGAGAAATTAAAGTTAATGTTTGAAACTAAAATAAGCAAACCGACTTTCAACAACCAAATCAACTTAAACGAACTTGGCATTTGACAGTTCCGAACTGAAAATAGAGCTTTATCAAATTTCTTGCGTTAAATTCGTAAATAAATAAATGACATTTCATTGCTGTCATTACGCGAAACAAGACTTGGCTGACATGGACTGATAAGTCTGCGCCAAAGCGAGAAAGAAAGAAAGAAAGAAGAAATTTTACTTGAGTGATTTACGTTTCAGGTCCGTACTTGGCTTTAACTGCGCTGAATTACGGCACTTTACGGTACTTTGCGTTCAGATCTGCTGCCAACAAATCAATATACCGCCAATCAATCAAAAATCCTTTTGTCACACCTCGTATTTCCAGGATGGACAACTCAACGGCTGTTTTCGTATCTCTCCAATCGTACGGCATACGTAACCGTCAATTCCACAAGTTCTAGCGCGTTCGAAATAACTTCGGGAGCAAGGAAGCGTCCTCGGCCCGCTGATCTTCATAACTTTTGTGAACGATCTGTATCAGCTGCTCTCGTTTTGCAATTTATCCTTCGCAGACGATCTTGAGCTATATCGGGTAATTCAATTCGCTCTGCTTTGGACTGCATAGCCATGCAAGCGGACGTCGACGCCATACATGTGCAGTAACAACGGAATGCGAATCGATAGCAACAAATGCAAGATGATATCACAGACAAACAGACGTCACACTCTCACTGCTGTCCATCGACCAACTTTTTAACGTTCGAATTCGAATTCGAATATTGGCCCATTCACAAATTTCATAACGCTTTAGGGGGTGGGTGGGTGTCCTAAACTTGTTACGGCTCATACAAAAATTAAAAAGTAACAATACAAAAAGCGTCACGAGGGGGTGGGTGGGTGTCCGAAATGGACAATTTAAGCGTTATGAAATATATGAACCAGCCCTATATGGTAGGTAATTAATCGACCGCCCGCAGCGCTTGCGTCGTTTTTGTTCGTGTTTGATGTTTACACACTACCGCCGCAATAATCAATACTTGCATGAATGTAGGTCTTCGGAACTTTCAACCAATAAAACTGGATTACGCGATCGAAACGAATCCACTTTATTCTCACTGCCAGCAGCTGACTCGCAGCTAGGCTATTCAACAACTACTGCACTAGTTCAAATTCTATTTACTACACAGAACCAATCGATGCACACTTCACTAGGCATGTTCAATTTTTATTCCCACATGAATATACCGCAGTGTCTGCCGTAATTGAACGCTTTCAATCAACTTGCGATCTCGGAGTTACAATCGAGTCCGAAATCAGATTCAACGAACACCTCGCAATTATCACTGCTAAGGCTAGGTCAGCGTTGTTTTTTGTTAGACGGCACGCCTCGGACTTCACCGACATCTACGCGCTGAAATCTCTATTTTGTGGCCTAATCCGGAGCATACTAGAATACGCAGATCCCGTGTGGTTACATGTGACGCAAACAGTGAATCAAATTGTCAACAAAACAGACGTAAAACAAACAACAAAGCAAGCTCTCTCACAACCTTTTGTCCTAGTGATCCTTTATATTGAGATAAGCGGAAGTAAAATGGAATGATTCGGCAACAGACCAGCAGTGCTGATTTTGCTCGGCGTCGAGAATAATATTGTAACACGGACATGACTTCCTCATTGCTATAAAGTGTATTTTGTTTCGTTATAGATCTTTGAGCTACATATCAAAACTAATAAACAGCCAAAAAAATCAAACACTAAAAATCGCATTGACAAAAATTCAAACAAGTAAAACATTTCATTTTTTTTTTTTTATTAAAAAAAAGACACTGACACGTTAATGCTTCCAGTGGGCATTTATGCCCTTTGAAGGAAGCACCACACTAGACAACGGACTAGCATGCAACGCCCAGTGGCACAGTCGGAAAACATTCCTCACGAAAAGTTTACCGGCCTGAGGCGGGAATCGAACCCACACTCCCTAGCACGATGCGGCTAAATGCCTGGTGACACTAACCGCACGGTTACGAAGCCCACATTTATTTTGCTTCATGCAAAATTACTTTTACCGAAATAATTTCAAGCGGATTACACTACTCCTCAAGAAAAGTTCTAAACAAACATAACGCATGTTCGTTTGGCTCACACTTTGACAGCTCTCGCTGCTCGATTGGCTCACACTTTGACAGAAATGTCAGCTTCCGCGAATCTCTCTTATAAAGGATTTCTAGTTTGTTCCAACTGTTTCGGATAAGGATACAATCAAAAGCAAAATTGTCATGACAATCACAGAGCGCAATATTGTTGCAACCTTTTCAACTAGTGAATAATCAGTTATTTTAAACAAAAAAACCAAATTTGTTTTATGAATTCTGTTCGATAATGTGTCAATGTTTACCAACACAGAGAAAGTTCTCGAAAATTGCAAAGCGAAACCCAGAAAATCGCTGCGTACATGGTGATCGATCATTGTCATATTCTGTTCAAGTGATGATAAACTGATGTTGCGGAACGAAATTGTTGCAACAAGAATAGGAGATGACAATGTCTTTGTTGTTGCGTGTTGGGTGACAATTGATTCACTGTTGAGGATTGAACGAGTTCAGAAGAAATTTGTGCGTTTTGCATTGCGCCACCTTCCGTGGATTGATCCTACCAATTTTCCTCATTACCCAGACCGCTGCCGACTCATCAATTTAGAAACTCTGTCGGCTAGAAGGACCCAGTTGCAGCAATTGTTTATCTTTGACACCATCTGTGGCAACCTCGACTGTCGTAGGAGAGTAGTCTTGTTAACGAAGTCTCTTTCAACGTTCCTCCACGGCGATTCCGTGGTTCCTTTTTCTTGACAATTCCTTATTACATGACTGCTTATGGTCAAAATAACTCTTTTAATTTGTGTGTTAAAGCTTTTAATGATGTTAGTGATCGGTTTGATTTTAATTTGTCGAAAGTGATGTCAAAACTAGGATTAAAAATTTAGGGTAATCAAATTTTAATTAACTTTGAGACACGTCTATATGTCGTAGACGAAGACGGTAAAACATAATAATAAAAGAGTAGTAAACGCGGATATTTTCAAATAGAGTTACGGATTTCTTAGGAATACATAAATGTGCTAACGAGCCTCCAACCAAACCGTCTGTTAGCTCATCGGAATCCTAGTGTGCTGCGCTAGTCGGAGTCTCACGAAAATTTTGAAGGCGCGCGCTAGGTTACGTGCACCAGTAGAAGCATTAACCTAAGAATGCTAATGTCGCTGCTGTTCGTGTTACCAACATCTAGTTTGCCACGAACTGACAGCGTGAGTACCGGGCCTCAAAGTGTCAGATTAATTTTAGGAACCAAAACAACATCATGGTATAGAACAAACAATGAAAAACCATAATTAATCTTCGTGCACCCGAAGAGACTCGTCTCATGCGCTGCTTGGCGCTACGCTCTACATCGGTATCCTAATTGTAAAACAACTGCTTAGTAACGAAGAGCCTCTACAACTATTTTCACCTTATTATGCAGGTGTCTAGATGGTCTACTTGATATGGTCGAAGACTCATAATCCAAGAGTTACTATTTTGACCCTTGTTGAAAAATTTGGTCACCACTTCAATTATTGCACTGAATGTTAAACATCACATGAGAAGGAACGCATTGAGACACACCTCAAGAAAAATGAGGCACACCAAAAAAAGATCTCATAATGTACAACGCACCGGTGAGCCTGTAAGCAAAGAGACTCCTCTACTTTCAAGGTAGGGGCTGAGTTCGTCTACCTGAAGATGGCGAAAGTTGAAAGGTTACGTTTGGCAGGATATGTTGCAAGATTACCAGCCTTGCCAAATTCGTGTTCGCGTCGAATCCGCTTTGAACAAGCGTTGCGCAGCGAGAAAGGTGGCTGGAACAGATACAACAGGATCTGACCAAATGCTTACTCAAGCACGATAGTGAGTAGCTCTACCAATCAATCCACCGAATACTTCTGGAGGTATGGGAGGATGAATAAATGCCTGGTTAGATGGCCTCTCATACGTCCAATCTACAAGAAAGGGCAGTGAAGTGGTTCAATTTCAGAGAGATTACTCTGCTGAATTCGGTGTACAAAATACTGAGTATCAGGTATCAGGTATCAGAAGGCCGGCTCCAAAGGCACGTTCCCCACCAGTTGGGAGATTTGTGCCATCGCCATATTTGAGCCTATTTCATCATCTACCCGATGGGAGAGGAAAGGGAAGGGAAAGATGGGAGGAAATAGGAGTGGGTCCCTTGAAGAGGGAAGATCGCATAAGCGAAATGAGAGCATGTAGCTCCATACCACAATGGGTTCGAACAGCGCCCTAAAAAGGGCACTGCAAAACGCGTGAGCGTAAAGAGAGCCTATAGCTCATTACCACAGCGGGTTAAGAATAACAGGATGTCCTGAAGATTCAGGCTTCTGTATTCAGTTTCACTTAATAAGTGTTTACCAAGTAATTGGAATCGCATTTGCGCAAAAACTGGACAGTTACATATCAGGTGATACGAAGTTCCATAATCGGAGTCACAACTATCACACACAAATGAGTCAGCACGCTGAATATTTGCCATGTGATAGTTGAGTCGGCAGTGGCCTGTCAACGCTCTGACCAAGAGACTGCAATTCTGCTTTGACAGATTTGTTAAATACTTCGCCACCTTTGGAGATGGCTCAGTAATATACAATTTTGTTTGACGACACGACTCCAAACTATTCCAATATTGCTTGTGCTGAGTTGCCGCCCAAGAGTTTATCTGAAGCTTCACCCAGCACTTCGAAATTGGAATAGCCGGCTCAGGGCCAATGAAGTCATGCGATGCTCCATCGCGAGCTAGCTCATCAGCCAATTCATTTCCAGCGATGGAAGAATGGCCAGGTACCCATACAAGGTTTACAGAGTTGACTGAATTCAGTTCCTCAATTTGAGTTCGACATGCGATAACAAGCTTCGACCTTGAGTTGGCCGAAGCGAGAGCTTTTATAGCAGCCTGACTATCTGAACAGAAGTATATGACTTTACCCATTACGCGCTGTTGAAGTGCTGATTGCACTCCACACATAAGAGCAAATATTTCCGCCTGAAAAACGGTGCAGTTTCTACCAAGTGAGTAAAACTGATTCAGCCTTAGCTCACGAGAATATACTCCTGCACCAGCTCTACCTTCAAGAAGGGAGCCATCAGTGTAACATACTATATTGTTTGATATACTTCTTTCCAAATAGCCAGACGTCCACTCTTCCCGTGAAGGGAATTGTGTGGTAAATGTCCTGTAAGGAAAGTTACAAGCAATTGTGAGATCACTTGGAGCAAGGACAATTTTGTCCCAATTCACCAAAAGTGGAAACAACGAAGTGTGTGTAGATCTACGATTCACTGGATTTTTCTCCAGTAGATCCAGTACCCATAAACGGTAAGAGCAAGAAAGTGCTTCTTGTTTAAGATATATGTGTAGTGGCGCAACGTCGAAAAGGGCCTCGAGCGCTGCTGTGGGAGTTGTAGAGAACGCACCAGACATCGCCATCAAGCACATCCTTTGGAGATGGCCCAATTTTGATTGGATTGTTCTCACTTCGCCCTTTTGCCACCACACAAGACATCCATATGCCAATATTGGTCGAACAACTGTTGTGTAAATCCATTTGATATATTTGGGTTTGAGGCCCCAAGTTTTACCAAAGGTTCGCCGGCATTGACCGAAGGCCATGCAAGCTTTTTTGACTCTGAAATCAATGTGAGGTGTCCATGAAAGTTTGGAATCTAGAATGACTCCGACATACTTTACTTGATCAGTCACATTAATCTCAGTGCCAAAAAGACGTAAAGGTCGAATTCCATCGCGGTTTCGTCTTTCCGTAAAAAGAACAATAGATGTTTTATTCGGGTTAACCGAAAGGCCATATTGGCGACACCAACTCTCGACTACCTGAAGAGCACTTTGCATCAGGTCGAATAGGGTGCTTATGCACATACCAACTATCAGAGCTAGATAGTCGTCGGCAAATCCATAAGTTGGAAAACCGCAATTATTGAATTGCCTCAATAGCGTATCTGCTACGAGATTCCACAAAAGTGGTGACAAGACTCCCCCTTGGGGGCATCCGCAAACACTCAATTTTCGAATCGCTGATTGACGCAATGTCGAGAAGAGATGTCGGTTTTTGAGCATTTGATGAATCCAATTGGTAATCATTGTAGGTAGCCCATGGTTTCGTGCGGCTTCCAATATGGCATCGAAAGACACGTTATCAAAGGCACCCTCAATATCCAAGAAAACACCCAAGCACGATTGCTTCTGAGCGAATGCTTTCTCGATATCGTATACAACTTTGTGTAAAAGAGTCACAGTGGACTTTCCAGATTGGTAAGCATGTTGATTCACATGAAGAGGCATGTTTGCCAAATAAACATCACGGATGTGATGATCGATAATCCGTTCCAGACATTTCAGAAGAAAAGAGGTCAGACTGATTGGTCTAAAACTCTTCGCTTCCTCATACGACGCACGTCCTCCTTTTGGGATAAACTTTACAGTAATATCACGCCAGGATTTGGGAATGTACCCGGTAGCAAAACTGCTTACAAGTAGCTTTTTCAAAACATGTTTGATAAACTCAAATCCCTTTTGGAGCAGAACAGGATAAATCCCATCCGCTCCTGGAGATTTGAAAGGAGCAAAACTATTAAGTGCCCATTGAATCGATTCAGTAGTTACGATACTGCGAGCCGAGGCCAGAGACTCGTAACTACATGAAAAGACATTTGATTCATCCGTAGATGCTATGTCCACACATCCGGGGAAGTGTGTATTGAATAAACATTCTAAAACTTCTTCATCGGAAGAAGTAAAGTCACCATTAGGTAAGCGAATTTCGTTCACTTGGAAATCCTTAGATTTTGCAAGAATTTTGTTCAACCGACTGACTTCACTCAAACTGGAAACATTTGTACAAAGGTTTTTCCAGCCGGATCGTTCAGCAGAACGAAGAGCCTTCTTGTAAGCCTTGCGAGCTGACTTGAACGACTCTGATCCAGCTGAACGGCGTCTGTTCCAACTCCTTCTACATTGTTTCCTGAGTCTAGTCAGATCGGAATTCCACCATGGGGTCCCTCTTGTAGTCTTTACAGACCGCAGAGGACATGCTTCTTCAAAAGCTTCCATAATGTAGGATGTTGTAGTATCAACGGCATCATCCAGATCACTTGGATTTTCAATGGACGGAGAATATCCATGAAATTTGGTCGCAACCAATTCAATGTAGAGTTCCCAGTTTGTTGACCGGGGATTCCTAAAACGCAAAGTCTGCGCAGTTACATTTGAATGTTCAAAGAAGATGTAGCGATGATCAGATAATGATTCCTCATCTGATACATGCCAATTCGTCAACTCGTGACTGATTCTATTCGAGCAGAGCGTTATGTCTAACACTTCTTCTCTATTAGAAACCATGAAGGTTGGGCGATTGCCTATGTTAAGTAATCCAAGGTCTGTACTACTTAAGTATTCCATCAGACTGGAGCCTCTCAAATTGATATCCGAGCTGCCCCAGATGATGTGATGAGCATTGGCATCACTGCCCACAATCAGCGGAAGGCCTTTTGTTACGCAGTGTACGACAACTCGTTTGAAGTCATCCGTTGGGGATGGTTCATCATGTGGTAAATATACCGAACAATAGACGTATTTCCTGTTGAGGTCACCAACAGAAACATCGATTGTGACAGCACATACATCTCTGGTAGTTAACTCAGAAATGAGTGTAGCAACGATTGCTTTATTAACGAGCACGCATGCGCGGGGCATGGAGCGCGAGTTTGCCATTTCAAGCTTGCTAAAAGTAGCAAAAACTGGGTCCACAAGGTTACCTAGATAGAAGTTCCCTCTACGAAAGTAGGGTTCTTGAACTAGCGCCACTTGGGCTGCACCATTTTGCATGAGTCTGCAAAGATTGATCGTTGCTGTTCTTTTATGCTGAAGATTGATCTGAGCTAACCTAACCGTAGCCACTACCCAAACTAGGCAGGATTAAGCTTTTTGCAATCTCAGCACGAAAAAGACCAGCAACGAAAAAACCAGATCGGTATCTATTTAAAGTCGCCAAAGGCGAAAGAGCACAGAATACACTGTGTAAAACGCATAATGCGAATCCATATAGGTGATAATTTAAATTAAATGTCAACATATTCATAATCCCACCCTTATTAAGCCTCAAGATAGAGACTGAAGAAGGGCAGCCGATTATCTCGGAGAAACACAAGGTCACCTGCACCATTGCTCCGGGTAGCACAGGAAGGACTCAATACTGTGGAGGGCGCCCTGGTACCCCACAGGCTCCGTTTGCGGTTAGGTTTTATTTAGACCCCCCTAACCATTCATTCTTAGGCACGGTACGCATCACACCATAAATTAGGGGTCACCTGTGAGGTGGACTTTTACCACCGGAACAGGCAATCCGTAGTGTTAATTCTTAGCCAGTTGAAACAACCGCTACCGACACTACGCGGCTATCTAGGCTGCTCGGGAAAAGGAGGTTAATATTGATGATTAACTCCTGACGTGCCCAAGCAGCCAGAAAGGTGGCTGGAACAGATACAACAGGATCTGACCAAATGCTTACTCAAGCACGATAGTGAGTAGCTCTACCAATCAATCCACCGAATACTTCTGGAGGTATGGGAGGATGAATAAATGCCTGGTTAGATGGCCTCTCATACGTCCAATCTACAAGAAAGGGCAGTGAAGTGGTTCAATTTCAGAGAGATTACTCTGCTGAATTCGGTGTACAAAATACTGAGTGGTATTTTCGTGAGGGCCGCTCGACAACAGACCAGATAACGGATCCTGATAATGTCTGAACATGGTTTTCCAACGTTGAAAAGGCTGATACGTGCTACGCGGGATGTGTGTGATGTGATGTGATCCATCTAACCCCCACTGTCCGGCAGTGGTATTATGGAAAAAAGTTTTCAGTAAAACTGCTTTGGTACTACATTTTTGCAAAAAGCTTCAGCCCATGAGTCAGAAGATGATAGCTCTACTGCAGATCCGATGACCCATTTCAGAATGGCTGGAGAGACACGTCCATTCAGAAGTCACTTTCACTAACAACAGCCCCGCATGTATACATTACCGTTATCAAATGGATAATGATAATGAATACACACTTCCTGTTTCAAAGATGGTTACTTTGGAACCGGCGCGTATTCAATGTTCAAGTACAGATAATTATATAATCAGAACATTCTCACCAAAATTCATCCAAGGCGGGGTTGTCATTCAATCAAATCAGCAACTATATTGGTATGCATTTACTTCTCCTTGTGACGCACATACCACTTGTCATTTGTAGACCACATTTTTTACTACTACTTTCACGCATTTTTCACAATTATTACAATTATAATGGTTTTTTTTTTTTCATTGTTGAAACCATCCGGTGGCGTGTCAGCCAAAATACAAACAGAGCAACAACAAAAAAATCACGTGGAAATTCATTGGCAAAGCCAATTAAAATCGACATAAAACATCACATTAAAGAAATCTTTGATCACATGAAACGCGCTGGATTTTTTTTTTTCATCGATATCGAGGTTTTTTCAATATTGACATCCAGGCTGATACGTGCTACACGGGATGGTTCAAAATCTAGTAATGCAGATCTCTTCCTCGTTTGTGACGTTAGCCAGATTGAAGCAAGGAGACGCACTTTCGAAATTACATTGAACGCGAGGGTGCTATTAGGAGAACTGGTGTGAAGAAAAACGGCACTATCATCACACATCCGCACATGCTCCTATTCTTTGCGAACGACGTCTACCTTATTGGAATCGTTCGCAGGTCAGTAGAGGAGACCTTCGTGTCTCTGAAGAGGGAGGCAACGAGAATAATTATACCAAAACAAAGTACATGGTTGCAGATATAGATAGAGGTAGGCCTTGTATTGTTGGTGTTGAGGTAGTGTTTGAAGTTGTTGAAAAGTTTGTATATCTTGGAACACTTTAGGCTGATACAAATATTAAATTTCTTTTATGTCCGAGACCACTTGGAAGGTACGAGGGGGGGGGGATAAAAATAAATAAGGAACAAAAAAATAAAAATGAAAAATAAGTTATTTTTTCGAAATTATTATTTTTAATGATAGTTGTTAAACTTTTTTCAATCGTCCTCTGGATCATTATTTTACTTGTTTTTTACTTTAAAAATTGAAAAAAACTTTAATGATGTCAAAAAATGATGAATTTTTTTTTCTCCCCTTCAAAATTTTCGGATTTTTGAAGGGGGGTTGACATAAAAGAAAATTAATATTTGTATCAGCCTTACTGTTGCTTGAATTTGAGTGCGTAACTTTTTCTCAACGTGATAAAAATATCCTAAATTGTTAATAGGAAATGTTTTACAGAGAATGGGTTACGAGAGAACTGTTACGTTATATACGGACGCTGTTTAATTCTATTATACACTATCTCTATTGTAGTAGACTATGAGCACTGCATAGATTGAAAATTCGCAAAGTAACGCATACATACCGAAGCAGTGTTCTGCTGCTGAGTTTCAGTCGGTTTGCTGGAAGGTCTTAGTGCTGATGTAATCGTGTCTGATGAATGATGATGCGTTGCCGAGTCCTTCAAATCGTCGATACAAGGAAGACGATACGCCGTCGGTGGTAATCTCAGCTTCTTCTCTAGCCCGTGTTCTGTGTCCGGAGGTTTTTTGTACAATGGATTGGCGAACAGCGCTATGTCTCTGTCGCTGAACTGTTCACCCCAGTCCCACACAGGCCTCAGGATAATGCGATCGTTCAGTTGAGCAATCTGCCGTTCAGTCTCCGAATTGAACATGAATGTGTCGAATATAGGAAGGAACACCGAGTCCCACAGGCTTGTGAGAAATGTTTCGGAAAACTCGAATTCTTCAGGAAACTGTTGCAGTAATTGCCAAACGCAGTCCAAGAAGAGTAAAAATAGCGGACTACGTTCGATGGTGTTTCCGTTGTAGACATGTCCGATGCGATCGCTGAAAGGGTGCCCCAAGTTGACCCATTCCTTCTGGATCAGAGTCTGAAAGCCGTTGATCGTTCGGAAGCTATTGTCGAGCAACAGCTGTACCAAGCTGGATATAACGCTACACATATCACGGCCACTGATTTCCTGTAACACTACGGTGCGGCCACTCATCAATATTTTTGCAGCCTCAACAGATTGCTTCAGGCAAAGCGATACATACAAGAGCCAGTAGGTTTTGTCGAGTAGTGAATGGAACCTGGAATCTTGTTGCTGAAAAGAAAGATGAAATTCAATGATTTTATTGCTCTTGTTATCAAAAATATGGGAATATTATAAACTACATGTCTGAAAAAAAAAGATCAATCAGGAATCAAAAGTAATCAATCAGGAAACAAAACAAGGAAAAAGAGACCAAACATGCAACCAAGAGTAATTATATAAGGTTTTCATGAAGATTAAGGGGACACGGGAGACCGTGTTATTTTCCCTATCTTTCGTCTCACTCTAACAATTATCATCAAAACTTTGTGGAAGCAAATCTCGAGTTTTAATGAACCGATAAAGCTGAAAATTTATCGGGTTGTGCACTACATATATAGAATCATAGTGATACATTTTCGCATCGATATATGGAGTTGTTCTTGGGATTTGCTTCTTGAAATGAATAGGGTGATTATGATGACGTCCCGTGCGGCCTTAATCAGAGAATCAGAGCAGACTTTTCTTCAAAACATTTATTTGGGGATTCTTCATGACATTACGTCAGGTATTACTCTAAGATTTCCCTACTAATATCTCCGGGAATTTTATCAAAAAATATTCAGGTATCTACCAAACGTTTACTTCATGTATGACACCTAAGGTTTGTTTTGCTATTCATCCAGTCATCTCGAATGTTTCTATTAAGTCTTTCAAGATTTTTTATCAAGGTTTACAAAGAGTATCTAAGCTTTCGGATTTCCTCCAAAATTGTCGATCAAAATATACCTCAAGAAATTATCCCAGTGATTAATCCTGCGCTTCTTTCAGAGATTTCTTCATGTATTTCTGCAGAGATTCTTCAAAAACTTCCTAAGATCCACAAAATTGTCAAGTACATTTTTTTTAATTAAAGGAAGAATTCCTGAAATGAACCCGAAATAATCCTAAACTAATTTTTGATGTAGCATTTTGAGAAATATTTGATGATCTTTTGCACGTATTTCTAAAGAAATTGTTGGATCCTCGAGAAATTCTTGGAGAATTTTATAGTTGTTGTTCAGATTGTCGAAATGATTAATGTTCTGGAAGAATCCCCGAAAAATGGGAGAATGTCTGAAAAAATGTTTTTATTTTCAATGTAGCTTTTCCTGGTGGTAATCCTAAGGAAATTTTTTAAGAAATCCATGGAAAATTAACTTGATTAGGTACTTAAGAAATTTTTGAAGGAGTCTGATACATTAATGTATTCGGTATACAATAATGGAAAATAAATCTTCGTAAGAAAATTCGTCGAGGAACATCATGAGAAAACTCTGAACGAATAATATTTGAAGATTTTCTGTAAAAGTCGTAGTATGATTCCTGGAGTACTTACTGAAGAAACCAGCTGAAAAATTGCTGGAATAATTACTCGAAATAATTCCTGAACGAATTGCGGGACAAATTCCTGGGAGAAATCGGAGGAATTCCTGTGTAAATAGCTTGAAGAATTACTAAAAATCTACGTAGGAGGAATTCTCGTAGGATTTGCTGTAGGAATCAAATGAAGAAATCGTTCCAAGAATTAGCGGTAGAACATCTGCAGGAAATCCTGTGTTTCTCGTTAAACTTCCGACGGATCTCCTGGATGAAATTCTTGAAGAATTCTACTATACATTCTTAGAAAAAGCTCTGGATAATGTTTTGTAATTTTATTAGGACTTTGCAAAAACTGATGTCATCGACTCTATTTTATTTTTTAATTTATTATTTTATTGATGTACAAGGGGGCCATCCCAAGTAACATTGGTAGCTGATCAACAGCTTGTTCAGCTAAAATGTTGTTTGTATAGCCTCTTTTCAGCTGAATAAGCTGTTATTCAGCTACCAATGTTACCTGGGATGTCTCCAGCATAAGTTTGGAAACTCACACCTTCCACAATACACCGGGGTATAGGAGTTTGGGAAGTAAGTAACGCAACTACTTTGTCCTGAAGTTTCTTTAAGTTTTGCTTGTAAATAAGGTTGAAAATAATATTTATGGTGATACAATATCAAATAAAATCGATAAATGGGGTGGAACTTGAGTATTGCTTCCTCAAAATGATAGGATATTGATTGATGATGACAATGACTTCCTGTGCGGCCAAGTTTCTGAAAAGACACCTGCTACCAGCCCTTTACGATACTTACCATAAATTCTCGATCATTTTCTGGTATGCATAGTTTTCGCAAGTTGAGGTAACTCAGGTTTACGTCTTGAATACTGGGAAGTAGTTTAGTGAGCTCCATTAAATGTATCATTTTCTTCGAAGGGTCACATCTGCGCACGTGCTCCAACATTGTGTTTTCAATGGTGGAGCTGGCAATTTCCGGGTTCAGTTCGGCCATCCGTACCAGTGCAGCGTTTTCAATGCTCCAGACCTGCAAAGCACAGTAATCAATTGAGTATCGCCGCAAATGAATCCTTAGATGTGAGTGTTTACCCATATTGCACAACGGCAATTCCTAAAGCTCTTGGAATTGTTGAGGTATTCGATATCCGTCAAATGCTTAGGTATTACATAATGCATTGGAAGCGTACTCTTAACTTCCATGTTATCCTTGGAAAACACTCTCCAACCGGATTCTGCACCACATCGTTTCAACTCATTGGCCCAATCACACTTTTTATTGTACATGCATACTGATCGGCTCGAATGATAATACTTCTCTCTAAAATAAAACAAAGCATTAGGCGCTATTTTATAATTCAAAAGAAGTCGTCAATCTTACTTGTAGTTGTAAAGGAACAGGAGACTGTGTTTTGCAGGGAAAGCAAACTTTACTAGTGCATCAGCAACATACTTTCCCTTTCCTACTCCGGCTTTCCTGAATCCAAATGTAAATATTCTAAAATTCTGTAAATAAATTGTTCATTAAGCGAGCGTGTGTAATGCTAGTCTGAGTCATTTGACATAACGTTTTGCATAATGGTCGTACACCAAACGACCGTTCAATACTAAAGTTAGGAAGCTTCTACTATAAATACCAAAAAAACATTGCTTACCTTACAGACGATTTTGATAATCTCAATCTTACTGCTGTTCTTTGATTGCGGGTTTACAACACGCTTCTTCTTGTCTGTTACTTGATATATTTTATCTATATTCAGCAAAGACACATCATATTTGGCTAGGAATGTATTTTTCTGATAGGCTGAAAGCTGTAACAAAAATCATTGTTAACAAGTAACTTACAATTATCCTTTATATGTTTTATTTTCATCATAGGAATTTTCATTACAATTTTCTGAAACTCGTCACAAATGTTTGACAGTGAGACGACAGATGAGTATTTGTAGGAACGAAATCATTTGCACTCGAATTTCAAAATTTGTTCTTGAAAAATCCCAAGATGCAAACAGTGACGGAGATGTTTTTTGTACTATCATACCTCTTCAGAGTCGTTTTCAATGCACAGGAAGGAAAGGCGAAAGTTGGTAATGATGATCGCACCCTCTTTCTCGTCGATATTTTTATTATCTTTAATACAATGTGTTGTGTACATGCATACATTGTTAACTCGGGCAGCCTCAAGTTCTCCTGTGATGAAAAAATTGTCTTCAATCAACGATGTTTAATGAATAGTCATAGTTTTCTATTTTTTCTTGGAATTTCTATGAAATTTGTACGAGTTGAATTAACCGACAGAAAGCTCAAGTCTAAACATAGTTACAACAGTTTGGAAAGCCAAAATTTGTTAAAGATATGCCGGATTTTGATTTCTTGGAAGAAATAGGCAAATATTGTAAGTGAACAACTTGAGTTCTCAGTTCAAAGATATAAATAGATTTGACCTTGAACCATCATACTAGAAATTTTTCTGTTATGCTTAGCACGTTGCAGTTGCTTAGTAGTTGTGGAATGCGAAGTGTCAACTTACCTGACAATAATTTTGGTTTGAATTCATCCGAGGCAAAACTTTCGTTGAAGCCCTGAAAAATAGGAAATGTTTATTATTTAAGATGCCGTAAAACGGAATAGTTTTGATAATGCGTCATGTTCTCTAGGAACTCCTCCATCCTATGATACCAAACAAACTAATATTTTCAACAATAAAGTGTGATTTTCGAAGGTGAAAAGTTTATCACCAGAGTATACGACATTCAGACGCTGTTTTTAACTTTGAGCGGACAAAACCTTTGAACTTCTTTGCTTTATTACATTATTCAGGGCAGTAAGAGAAATATGACAAAAATTACCCTAGACAGCGAAGTTATGTCAGAATATACTACAGTAATCAGAAATTACATTCACTCAGAAAAACAACGAAAATAACGGTTGTGGATACTAAATTCACATTCAAACAATTTTCGCATTTTTATGGGACATACTGTATATATACACCAAGCTCCATGAACCATTTAAATAATCTATTGCGTTCTGAAAAGTTCTGATATAAGAGAACGCACGGAAATCCCGTGGAATGTCTATGTAAAGCTAATTCAAATGGGGTATGGATCTATCCACACTAAAAGATTCTAAATACTTTATTGAAGGATTCCGTTCTAAGAAATGGTTTCTCCCGAATTGATATCCGTCGTCATATCTGACTTTCTCAAAAATGAATAACGAGCGGTGAATATTCTACATAGCTGAAAAGGTTTCATGAACTAACATTGAAAATGGTGTAGTTATAATGTTGTCGAATCATTTTAACAAACAAGAATAAATTTTTCTTTGACCATGAACATAAGTAACATGTAACTTATGTTAATGTTCATTGGGACTCTTTAACGAATGTTAAAGGTAATAGAAATCATAACTATAACTGTTTTTTTATTAATTGTTAAAGGTAATAGAAATCATAACTATAACTGTTTTTTTTATTAATTTACTGCTCAAACGACTAACTTTTCACTTGTCACTTATGGAGCAACCTAATTTGGTAAAACTATATTGAGCATTTATTAATATTTTGTTAACAACATATTACATTTCATTTGCCGTCGCAGTTCAGTATTTTTACGGTATGTTGATTTCACCTGCTTATAGGAAAAAAACGCTATCAATTAACTTAACCTAACTTACTAGATATATAACGCATTGATCGTGGTAATAGAAGAATGCAACGATTTTTGTCTAAAATTATTACTCTTGTTCGAATCCTCTGAGCAGAATCTCAAATAGAGAAACTTAAAAGTAGATGGAGTACCGTGTACCTTTTAATTCCGCTCCTAAATGCTTATCTTTGACAGATACGCGTATTTCGACTACCACTTGCAGTCTTCTTCAGTGTCAGTTACTCGTATCCACTGAAGAAATCGTCGCATCTCTCTACATTAAATACTAACACCAGATAAGTACCTACGCAATCAATCTACCCAGGAAAAATTTCGACAGGAGTATACATGTCATGGCTAGGTCAAAAATTGAAAAGGGGGATAATAATAACTATACAAATCCCTAACTATCTACCTATGTATTCAAGCTCGTTTATATTTCTTAGGTACAAACTTAAATAGCCTTTTTTACCTCAGCAATATGAAAAATATCAAAAATTGAAAAGGGGGATAATAATAACTATACAAATCCCTAACTATCTACCTATGTATTCAAGCTCGTTTATATTTCTTAGGTACAAACTTAAATAGCCTTTTTTACCTCAGCAATATGTTCTTTGAATCTTATTTCTAGAGTTCGATATGTAGATGATGTGTTTAGCATTATCAAAAAGGATTGTTTGCCAAAAATTTTAGAGGCAATTAACAGTATCCACAGAGATATAAAATTTACTCATGAAGAGGAAAAGGATAATAAACTACCTTTTTCGGATTTGCTAGGGAATCGTCTCACTTTGAATTTGAAATTTACCGGAAACCAACTAATACTATGCGAGTTATTCCGAGTACTTCCAACCACACTTATCAACATAAAATGGCGGCTTTTCATCATATGATACATAGAATGCACCCTTCCTTTAAGTGCAACTGGAAAATCAAAAGAACTGGATTATATTTTTGAGACGGCTAGGCTTAACGGATATAGGAATAGTACAAGACAAGCAGTAGTAGATAAGAGGGCAAGGGATAAATATAGGAAAAGTATGACAACACTTACTGCCGAAAAAAGGATTTAAAAAGAGTAGCGGTGAATTTTGATACTAAGATTACACAGCCTTTGGCTAAGAAATTTCGAAAATATGGAGTAGATTTGGTTTTCAGCAGTAGGAGTAGTCAGCTTAAATCTAGATTAGGATCAACAAAGGATAAAATTAATAAACTGAATAGAGCAGGAGTATATAAAATTTCATGCCCCCATTGTAATAAAATCAAACAAAACGAACTCTAGAAATAAGATTCAAAGAACATATTGCTGAGGTAAAAAAAGCGGGCAAGGAATCAGAAAAGGGATTAGCGTATGATTTCAAATCAAAAGTGGCTGAACATGTTTTCCAGGATGGACATCAAATGACAAGCGATAACATAGACATCGTACGAAGCGTATCATCATCTTGGAAACTAGACGTCGCTGAAAGTTTAGAAATTTACAAACACTACTTCTTAATAGGGATCAAGTAAACGGACAGTCAAGGCTGTTTAAGTTTGTACCTAAGAAATATAAACGAGCTTGAATACATAGGTAGATAGTTAAGGATTTGTATAGTTATTATTATCCCCCTTTTCAATTTTTGACCAAGACATGACAGGTATACTCCTGTCGAAATTTTTCCTGGGTAGATTGATTGTGTAGGTACTTATCTGGTGTTAGTATTTAAGGTAGAGAAATGCGACGATTTCTTCAGTGGATACGAGTAACTGACACTGAAGAAGACTGCAAGTGGTAGTCGAAATACGCGTATCTGTCAAAGATAAGCATTTAGGAGCGGAAACTTAAAAGGTGTCTACTTTTAAGTTTCTCTATACAAATAAAATTATTGATAATTTTATTTGTAATTTGTTCCAATGTGCCAAATGGCATTATGCCAAACGGGGTAGACCCGAGACTGAAGAGCACTCATGAAATAAAATTCTGCCGTTGGAATTACTTTGCCAGTTATTCCTTGACCGATGTTTGACATTAAAGTCACCAATGACAAACAATTTTGAATTATTGCGAGACAATTTTTGGAAATTGGAGCAAATTAACATGCTGCCAAGAGCATTGAAAAGGCAAATAGCCAAGCTGTGTTTCAAAAGAAACATCTTAAGTTTCAAAAACTTCAGTTTCAAATGACGAAAACAGTTGAAGATTGCAACTCCCCCACATGCCCCATCAAGTCGATCATTACGATAAACAAAAAAGTTAGGATCTCTTTTGAGTTTAGATCCAGGTTTCAAATACGTTTCAGTAATAATTGCTATAAGGTACCGCGGGGCAAGTGGGTAAATGGGGTAAGTGAAAATAATTGGTATATTTTACTGAATATGTGAATTAACAATTTAAATTCATGCGTAAACCTTTGAGGCCATTGAGAACATTACAATAGGTAAGAGATTTCTGATATTTTTCAGTCATAATTGCATAATAGAGCGAAAGATTGTTAACCTGTCAGCTATAACTCCGTGAGAAGTTGGCGACGTGCAATCTTATTTTAGTATTTTCAGCGGAAAAAAGTTGCGGAAAATAATTTTCTGTACCACTTTTAAGTTGTCCCCTCTGACAAATTAAACTGCAATAATAAAAGTTTAAGAAATAATTCGACATAGACTTAAAAAAAAAATGAAAAACCATCAATTTTCTTATCACGTGGGGCAAGTGAAAAGTTTCTCATTAGAGATTGAATTTGTGTTTTCTCTCTAGGTAGCTATAAGTATACAAGGTTCACAATTATCATTGAACAACAGAACGTGCTGATAATTCAAGAAACACTATACTCAATGTGTTAAAAAGTATTATCATGGCCAAATCATAGAACTTCTCTAAAAAAAAGGTTGCCAAATATTACGATATTAATATGTTTACTTTGGACAGCCGATTAAAAGGAAGACGTTAATTGAAAAGTTCCAATACGTGGAATGTCTATGTAAAGCTAGTTTAAAACATAAAAATGGGGTATAAGTTTATCCACATAAAAAAGTTTCTAAATACTTTATCCAAGGATCCCGTTTGATTTCTCCCGAAGAGTTATCCGACGTCATATCCGATTTTCTTAAAAACAAATAACGAGGGGTGGAAATTCTACAGAGCAGAAATGCAATTACTGTCCCACGATGTAAGAATCAACATAGGAGAAGTTGCAGTTATAATGTTCGATCGATTATTTCAACAAACATAACTGAACAGAAGAATGTTTACATGTTACTTATGTTATTGTTCATTGGGACGCCCCAAAGGTTAAAGGTAATAGAAATCGTGAATATAACTGTTAGTTTTTGAATTTATTGTTCGAAACGATAAACTTTTCACTTGCCCCACTTATGGGGGGCAAGTGAAAAGTAAGGAGACGCTTTTCAAAAACTTTTTCTGTATTTTTTGCTTCAATTTTATATAACAATCAATTTCAGCATACTGCTTATATTTGGTGGGAGTCAAGCTAAAAAATATATACGACCTCATTTGTTTTAATTTAAGTTCTCTAGAATTTGAAGTATCACAGCTATGCGAATTCCATTACCCACTTGCCCCACGGTACCTTATGCATGTTATTAGCTGTAAAAAAAATAAACAGTCCGTCCTCTTTACCATTCAGAGAACGAGCATTCCAATTTAAAATATTTAAATTATTATTTATTGGATCCATTAGAAAAACGTAATCCAATAACAATTTGATTAGTAAATTTTACACCAACTTGGACTGCTTCAGTCATAGTGGTGGATTTGAACATTATGCATCAATCATTAAATTCAATTGTTCAGTTAGAAAAATACAATCAGAGGGAGACATATTACTTGAAGTAGGTACATTATCTGACGATTTTCCGTTAGAATTTTCAGTAAACGAAGAGGCGGAGTAGAAGTGTCCTGTGTCGGCAGGGTTTCTTCCATTTGATTTGAAACAATTAGAACGATTACTCGTAATATGACAAGGGGAGGATTTTAAATTACCTGCTACGATTTCGGCATAGGACTTTCCTTGGGTAGATCGATTCGAAATTAAAATTTTCGAACGGGTACCCGACGGAAGAAAACAGTTTGTGAATGAGCATGATTATAATTCACATGATGGGTATGATTTCTCTTGAGAGTATTGAAAGACAGTGGTTACACTAAGGAACAAATTATATTTGATCTTCACTGAACGGAGGTTATTACAGACTAAACTGATGATCAACTGGTGAACATATTTTTTTCACTTGTTGATACTTCCAAACAATCGGGTTACCAGGCTATGTCTTGATCGGGTTACTGAGATAGCATATTGGATACTCGATTACTCGATCTACAACACCCTCTCTTAATCAGACAATTCTTTATACTCTCTCATTTTACGGGACGGACAGATCCTAGCATTAGACTGCAATGATTTGATGTCAGGAGGACGCTTCACCTGTTGCCAAACGCTATTCGAATGTAATGATTTTGATTTCTGATTTACCGCTTTCATCCAGCTTGCTTAATAAGGTCGGCCAAAATTCTTGTGATCATCTCGAGGTATGCAATCTACTTTCCAACATCCTGCAGAATCAGCGGTTGAATCGGACAGTTCGTGTTCTCTGTGTTGCATTTCAAAATGTTGATCGGGAAACATGTGCTGCCATTCGATACGTGTCCTAGTCACAGTTTGTGAATGAGTTCCGCAAGGAGCGTCTTGAGCAGCTTCTTCAATATCAAAAATTGAAATATTTCCATCGTCAAATCCATGCTTCTCCCTCTCTTGCTCAAGTCTTCCAATAGTATGTTGATTCAAAGTTCAGTTTTTAGCGTTTTCAGTATTACACAAATTTGCTGCCGCCGGTAGAAAAATGTCCAATTCGTAAACATTTCCTCTCATTGGACATACACCTATCATATCGCCATCATAGTTCATCTTGGCTGTCGTTGCTTCAAAGGAAACGTTAACGCCTGCTTCAGTCAGCTTTTTGACCGATAGTAAATTTTATTTCTTCCTTCGTGCAAAGCAATAATGGATTGATCGTTTTTTGCCACACAAATTTCAATCGGATGCTTCAACTTCTCCATAGAAATAAAATATTCTTTCCGATTCACAAGATGATTACTAGCACCGGAGTCCAGCTTGAAAGAAACTTTCCTTCCGTCTCTACAATTCGTCGACTTACCGGTCATGAACGCAACAGCTTGTCCACCACTTGCAACATTGGCTTCAGATTCGAATTCATATCTGCAATCTTTGGCCTTATGTCCCTTTTTGTGACACCGGTTACACTTTCCTTGGAACTTCCATGACTCGTTTCGTTGTCCATTCCATGACTTCTGGAGGCTTCCCACAAACGCTGATGGATCTTCCTTATACACGTCGGTCATTCTATCACATTTCTTCATATCTTCTGCTAATAATCGTTCTCTAACAGCATCCAATGTTAATTTGTCTTCAACTAGGTTCTCCAACGCAGTCACCAATGGATCGTACGACTCCGGAAGGGTGACGAAAAACTGTGATACTAAATCAGCTTCTTCAAGTTTGGCTCCTGCTGATTTCAGTTTCCTGATAAGCTCGTCAAATGTCTTCAGATGGTCCCTGATGGATGAATCTTCTGCCATTTTGAGTTTCGCCAGTTGCTTGCGTATAAGAGTTTGTGATGAAACCGACTTCTTTGCGTAAATACCTTCCAACGTGTTCCAAATGCCTTTGGCTGTTTCTTTTTCCCGAATCAAATCCAGTAAATCGTCGTGGATAAACGAAATTATCATGTTCGAAGCCTGAGAGAGACTCGCGAAGAGGAAAAATATCAACGTCATATGCAGCCCAGATTCCCCTCTCACGAAACGTCAAATGCAGCCAACCGTTTTTATGGCTGAAAAAGTGAAAAGTATTGTGTTCAAAGTAAACTGTTATTAAAAACCTCAGTCGGCGGAGCAGTTTTTTCCAAAGTTGCTGATAAATCTAAGCAGAAGATTAATTATTTCTAATGTCTGCTACGTTTGCTGGCATGAAATTTCACTCAAATGGCTATTTATGATTCGATGTGATGCAAACTTAATCATTTTTTGCTGAGAGGTTCATGTGAGGATTTGAACAGCATGCGCATAATTGGTATGCACAAAGTGGAATAAGAAAAAAACTCAGCAATCACAGAAAAAGAAGACCGTCTTCGCGAGTCTCGTCTCAGTTCGAAGCCTTTCCGTCCATTGCTTCAAACTTCACTAAGTCAGCTTCAACAGTTGGCGCATCCTTTTTGACCGCGTCCAGTAATCCAACCGACTTCAGTAGTTTCTCCACTCTAAACTTCCAATTCTCAAAACCGGCACCGGTGAACTGCGGGATCCCGTGTGCTAATTCTCTGCGCGAAGGGTCCATAACCTCTTGAGAGTATTGAAAGACAGTGGTTACACTAAGGAACAAATTATATTTGATCTTCACTGAACGGAGGTTAATTACAGACTAAACTGATGATCAACTGGTGAACATAGTTTTTCACTTGTTGATACTTCCAAACAATCGGGTTACCAGGCTATGTCTTGATCGGGTTACTGAGATAGCATATTGGATGCTCGATTAATCGATCTCCAACAATTTCTAATCAAGCGATCGACTGTTGTCGTTACGTATATTTCCGTTTATCTGTCTGGCAAGAGCCTCGACAACTCGCCTATGCGAGGGGCAATCTCAAAAGTTAGATTTATGAAGTCCCCCGCAATTTGCGCATACGAACTTTGTGGTATCATCCTTAGCGTGAGAAGAACCTTTGCAAATCAACCGCAAACACCAATCTTCCCTGGTCTGCATCGGCAGATATAAAAGTTTTAAATTTTCAATGCTCACTAGCCCTCCTAGTGGTAGAATATGGAACTAACCAAGCACATGAAGTACTGACCCGTTTATGTCAACTCTTTTGTTTTAGAGAATGTTTGGTTGTAACCGTTTATTATCGTTTTTTCTCCTAATTAATAAGGGGGCAGGTTCCGCCATTAATTACGGAATTTTCAAAAGCAGTTTTTTCGTTCAAAATCAAGAAAATTTACAGGAAAATGTGTTCACTGTATTCTATTCTCCAACCGAAACGCAGTGAACACATTTTCATCGAATAATTTTTAGTTTTGAACTTCCAATGATGACTGCTTTTGAAGTTCCAATGATGACTGCTTTTGAAGTTCCAATGATGACGATGATTACGATGACGGAGCGTTGAGCGTTAAAATCTTGTTGAACGTACTCTGAATACGCATAACATAGGAAAGAAATAGCATTAATAATTGCTCACATTTTTCATGGCAGTCGCATTATGGCTAATTCATCTTAGGATTTTGCTTTAATGAGAATAAGTTGCATTTGCAATGACAAAGCTGGAAAAAAATATTAGCATACTCTGGCTATAAGCGGACATATTGATACTCTTCTGAATCAATATGTACTATAATTACTGAGTATTATTACATTAAAATTACAAGCTGCAATGTAAACATGATTACCATGACGAGCTACTTCGCCTTAACGCACTGGTAAACATGACTTCGGTTTAAAATTTTACCATTCTGATACTATTGATTATTCTGAACCAACTAGAATTTAATTTAAATTTAATGAAAGGAAATTTACGATGATATTATAGGACTGGCTATACTGCATCTATTCGCATAATTGTCCCATGTTCTATGGGATTTTCTATATACATGGGACAGTGCGAATATGTAGACAGTATAGGAAATGTAGAGTAGTTGGATATGGAACCATCAATTCATCTTCATCATAGCGATCATAGGTGCCCCTCCAGCTCAAAGTAATTCGGAAGACCTCTGACTTAGGAAACTAAAAGAAAAATTGCGGCCCAAGGTTTGCAGGAATTTATTTTTAATACGGCCTCTCAAGCCATTTTTAACTACATACCCCTAAGCGGACCCCCCAGCTTGTTTAATACACGGATCTGCTGGACTCAAATTTGAGTCGATCCGAACGTGAGTTGCTGATATATAACATCTCTAGATCGTACACATTTCCCATACGAATAATACACTCCAATTTATTACGATTTGTGGAATAATGAAGCATGAAAACTTTTTTGTTTACCTCCTTCACGTAACTTGTGAAATTTTCCTTCGGCTTGTGACGAAGCTCATTCATCCTGACGCAGACCTAAAATGGGGTCACGCAGCAATAACGGTAAAACTTTATATCACTGCGAACTCTCCAGCTGGCGAAGATACAAAAGCACAATTTATCGACTGTATTACACTAAAAATAAATAGAATTTTCACGTTTCATCACTTTTTAAAACCAAAACCAACATCGATCAGAACAAACTTTTGCGAATATGGCGAAGGGTGAGCGATTTCGATTTTTCTGAAACCAAAACATGTCAAACCCATTACACTCTGATTGTGTTTTAGTGGGTAATGGTACATTTTGGGGTTGAATGATTTTTCATCTCGCCACTGCATGAAAATATAGCGCTGCACGCAAGCAACGACACGAAAAAAATTGTAGTCAACTAAATATTGTAAATTTTGCACATTATTGACTGTTTAACGATTAACTTGCGACGATCGACGCGCCGCTATAAATCATTTAACGGAGGGTATTATAACTAACTTGGAGGTGATGATTTCGCAATTTGGAGGTGAAATAACTATTCTTTCTAAGGATTGTATTTAAATAAAACACGTCCGAGTTCGTGGCAAGTCAAACTAGTTATGGTTTATTCCCCTATTCGATACATCGCTCATGCCTATGATCTAATCGATAGCTCTCAATCTGAGAACCCTCTCATGGGTTCGGCTATTTCACCGAAAGTAGCATCTTCGCTCCGCCACTACAATTCCTTTTCCCTAAAGTCGAGAGCTCATTCGAATCTATTATTATTCCTAAACTCTCGCATTCTCTGAGATAACGCCCTAAAAGCCATTGGTAGCCACGTGTGTAGCTCATTGTTTCTGAGCACAAGAATAAGCATCCAAACCAACATAACGGGCAGGTAGATAATTATCCTTTCTTTGCCATAGCGTTGTTAAATAACATGAAAATCCATTCAAATGCTCAGAAACAACTAGCTACACACATGGTTACCAATGGCTTTTAGGGCGAGATCAGAAGTTATGCGAGAACTTATAAAAAATCAGAAAGCAAACTTCTTCTTCATGCTTGCAAGGTAAAAGTATTTATAATCTATTTGTCTAGCTATTTGCTTAAAACATTCGAAAATTCAACAAAATTCAATAGTACACGCAATCTATTTTCCTTTTCTTCTTAGATTTTCTTTTGCTAGTTCTCTTATTAATTACTTGATCGGAGGTTCGAACACCTTTGGCACTTCCTGAGAAACAGGAAATCGCGAGCAGAAATCTGCGTTTCCCATTTTCGCTGACGGTCTGTATATAATGTCGTAGCCATAGATTGACAGATCAATCACATAGCGTTGGAGTCTCGTTACTGAAATGGAATTTCTTCCTTCTTTTCCATAGATTCCTATTAGAGGCTTGTGGTCTGTAAATTTCTTCCCATACAGGAACTCTAATCCGGGAGGATAAATTTGGGATGAACTTTGAATAATAAGTTATCAAACCTAAAAAAGCCTTCAGTTCCGTGACATTTCGTGGAGCGTGAGCTTCACGAATAGTCTCCACTTTTTCTGGGCATGGAAGAAGACCTTCATCAGTCAAAACATGACCCAAACAAGGCAAATTGTTCACAAAAAACTTGCATTTTTTATAATTGACTTTAATATTGGCCTTAAATAATCTCTCCAAGACCAAATAAAGTTTACGCCTGCAGTCCTCAAAATCCTTACCGGCGATAAGAACGTCGTCTAAATAGCAAAATACGTTATCTAACCCTTTCAATACCTGGTCCATCACTCTCTGAAAGATTGCGGCGCTCGACGATGCACCTTGAGGAAGCCGATTATACACGTAGAGACCTTTTATAGTGTTGATCACCATAAACCTCTTGGATCGCTTAGAAAGCAAAAGCTGGGAGTATGCTCCAGCAAGATCCAAAGAGCAAAATACTTTCGAACCGGAAAGAGCAGCAAATAAATCTTGCGGTAGTGTCAAAGGGTATTTACTAGGTATTATTAACTTATTTATCGAGACTTTGCGGTCTATGACAAGGCGAATTCCTAGATTCTTCTTCACCACTACAATCACAGCCCATTCACTTGCTTCTATCGGCGAAATAATACCATCTTTTTCCAGCAAGTCAAGATGATCAACAACCTTTTCCCTTAATCTTAAGGGTACCTCATACGCCTTCTTAAACACGGGTGTATCATCCTTAAGAATCAAGTCACCCTCAAAGCCGACAATCGGATGTAACCAATTTTTGTCAAAAAGTGTCGGAAACTTACGTTTTACATCATTTAACACTTCCTCTCTCGTTACATCCTCCATCACGGCGTTTATACGGTGTATAGGCATAATCGGATCCACGAATGTTCTCCTCCATCCCTCGAAGAAAACGTCCAGCCAGCTGCGGCCCATGAGCGGAACAAAATCATTAGCTCCCTGGAGCACAATCAAATACTGATCACTTAAAATTCCATTCAACTCTACATGAACTTTCGCTTTGCCCAAAATGTTTAGCCTATTACCGCAGACAAATGTTTAAGCAGGAACAAATTTATTCAAAATTCCTGTGTAAATTCTACCGTGGTGTCACCTAGGGAGCAAATTGCTGCAGTACAGTGACAGTTCGTAAAAGCACGTGGCATCTACTTCTCGCTTACCACCCAATCCACCACCCACTGAACAAAACTATCAAAACAATCACTTTAAAAATGATTCACACAATTGTGATACTTTCACGCCATTTTATTTTACGTGAGTAACGATCATTCAAGGTTATTATACTAGTATGAATCTGTGATTAAATTAAATGCTAACTTGTGGTAAAAATCACAAAAGAATTAATTAACTTTTACATGAGAAATTAGATCCAAAAGGGAACATCACCCACCTAGCGCAAAAAAAAGGTGCATAGTTTTTAGCGTTGAGCTCGCCGGCTGTGGGAGCGGTTGTGTGTCATGCTGTCAACGAAATGTGATCGGGGTGGTGGTGGGACGCATACGCCACTAACGCCATCTGTTAGCTGATTGCCACTTGGCGATTTGTGGCGGCCATGTTTTTACACAAGTGGCTGAGTCTAACTTGAACGTCTGTCTGCGCTATTACCGTCAATAACATACAGTTTCCTATTGCATTTTTCCAAATGGCATTTACGAAAATTTCTCAGAAAAAAAGATTCAGATACTCCGCTTTCCGCGGAACCGCAGTCCACTTCCATCGATAAACGCTTCTTGTCAATCATCGCCTCAACGTAACACGGTGCGTTCGTTTTACTCCTGGCAGAAACCGTCATGCAATGAATGTCCTCATCATCGGTGTCTGATTTGTTCAAATCCACTTTCAAACGCTTGAACAAAGCCGATGAGTTAGAAGTCGAAGGTTTGGGAGAATCAATAAAATTAACAAATTGCCTACTCTTACGAGGACTCTTCCTCTTCAATCTGTAGCAAAATGTCTTGGTATGGCCAGCTTTATGGCAAAAGGAACACAAAAACTTTTTTTTTTTCCACTATCACCCCCATGCTTTCTACCTTCGCTTCTGCTTCTAGAATAATACGAACGATTTCTATCAAAACTCCTGCTCCTACTGCGAAAATGTGACCTGGGTGAATTGCGAACGATCCTTCTGCCAAGCCTAGCAACTACACTGCCTCTTTGTTCATCGTCGCGATTAACAAAACGAGTACTATTCGATGACAACTCTTGATTGACGATCAATTTCTCTGCCTTCGCAGCCGTCAAGTCGTCCTCATCAAACAATCTTTTCTGCAAATTTCGGTCATACGTTCCCAAAACTAATGCATCACGAATAGCTCGTTCTTTGAAATCTCCAAAGCCGCACAATTCAGCCATTTGCTTAACGGCAAGTACAAAATCCTCAGATTTTTCCAAGGGGGTGGTCACTCTACGCAGTGTGCCTAGCGCAGCTGTGGCACATTGACTGGCACAGCGTTTCAAAGTGGGTTGCTATAAAAATCACATTGAACTGAAATTCCCATCTCAGCAATCATTGGTTTTCTGAGTTGTTCTCCTTGTATCGCATACGAAAAATTTTGACATTAGGGCTTCGGTTCGAGAAAGACCTTCTTATACATATACTAATTTAACATTAATGAACTTTCTTCTTATTTCAGAACGAAGTACCATGTTTGTCGCATTAGTGTTGATAGTTCAGTCGAGATGACGTGATTCATTCTGACCGAACTGGTTCCGCTTCCGTTGCCGTTCCGCTGTCATTGCGTTCGGGCCTTTAGAGTGGCATCAAATCAGCAGAATCCATAGAACCGTGATGGAATTGACTTTGGTCAAGTCCTATACTAAATTGGTATTGAATAAAAACCAATGTTAAAAGATAAATATAAAAAAGCGTCTGGGACCTTGTCATCAGCTCATAGAGCCCGTTCACAAATTTTATAAAGCAGGGAGGTGGGTGAGTGTCCAAACGATATTACGGCTCATATAAAAACTGAATAATATTCATACAAAAATCGTTACAAGAGGTTGGGTGGGTGTCCAAAACAGCCAATTTTTTCGTTATGAAGCAAATGAGTAATCCCATAGCAAATTCAAAAGGCGATGAAACGGGGAAAAATGAAGGGAGGTCTGGGGGAAAATAGTCAATGCCTTTCCTTACTCGAGCTGTTAAACATACAATAATTGTAATTTAATTAATTATTTATTCTCCCCGAATAAATACCGTAAGGTGGTTCCGGAGAGAAAAGGGTCTCAGACCAAGGGTAATGTCTCTGCATTCTGTACACCAATTGAACAATTCAACGAGAAATGCTCACTTACAGGGCACCTTTATCCCTTTAACGGCGTCCCCCCGTACCTAACCGTAAACACTACGTGTTGTCTTGGCCATTTCCTAAATCTTCCAATTGAAGTCTCATAGGCCTTTCTCGTAGGTAGGTCGTGCGATAATGTGAAACGTATCCCGGAATATGTAGCACCGTCCCCTAAGATGCACTTCAGAAGGATTAATGGAAGTTCAGAAAATCTCAAATTTGTAGAACGAGAGATAAACAAGAAAAAAAATTGCAAATCTCAATGCTTGCTGAGAACGATTTTCCGTAATTTCAGTTCATTGAATTTTATGGCATGCTACTATTATAGCACGTTTGACACGCTTGGCGCACTTTGGCGCTTTGAAGGCACAGCTGTGCCGACTGAAGTGCGTAGAGTGACCACCCCCTTGCCCATCCCCTCGTAACAATTTTTGTATGAATATTATACAATTTATGTATGACCTGTAACAACTTACTGACAACCACCCACCCCCTCAAGCGTTATGAAATTTGTGAATCAGGCTGAAAACATGTATGCTCAATGCGAAAAACACTGTAGGTGGCCGATGGACCAACAGGTGGTGGTAGTGTGTAAACGTCAAACACGAACAAAAACGACGCGAGCGCTGCGGGCGGTCGATTAACCACCTACCATATATTCGAATCGAACGTTAAAAATTTGGTCGATGGACAGCAGTGAGA
The DNA here is from genome assembly GCF_002204515.2 of Aedes aegypti. Taxonomy (NCBI): domain Eukaryota; kingdom Metazoa; phylum Arthropoda; class Insecta; order Diptera; family Culicidae; genus Aedes; species Aedes aegypti. The sequence continues at coordinate 202,863,211 of NC_035109.1, read as the reverse complement.
GTGTGACGTCTGTTTGTCTGTGAGTCAATTCTTCAACAGCATAAATACTAGTCTGAAGTAGAAGTTTTTCACCGTGTAATTAAAATTTTGGTTTCCGCAGGGTGCGGGTCCCGACTTAAATTCGCGCAGTGCTGTTTGGCCGTGAAGTGCTCAGTTGTGTAATCAGTGATCCATCAAAATCACATGACATGTGTCAAACATTGAAAACATCAGAAAAAATTCATTTGATCTTGTGACCCGTTTTGCGCTGGTTGGTTGATTGGTGTTTCGCGGACCGAAAGAAATAATAAACTTGCAAAAATGTCGTCCAAGGATCGAATCCCGATTTTCCCATCCCGAGGGTAGGTTCCCGATTGTAGAATAACTCGAATTGTCGTTATGCATAATGTGTTGATTTACTTTCCGTCAGTGCCCAGATGCAGATGAAGGCCCGTCTGGCAGGAGCCCACAAAGGTCACGGGTTGCTGAAGAAGAAGGCCGATGCCCTCCAGATGAGGTTCCGGATGATCCTTAGCAAAATTATCGAGGTTTGTACAAGAAAAAACAGTCCCAAACAATGAAGATATCACGGTGCTCCCCAGACCGATATTTTCAGAAAAAAAATCCGTCAGATCTGTGCTCACCAGTCGTTTCCTAATGGCTAAGCTGCATGTCCGGGCAAAATTTTAGCCCTAATTTCGTTGGTTTTAGAAATACCATGCCTTCAGTGAAGTTTTTCAGAAGATAGAGGCCTTTTTCGAAAGAGTATTTTTTGTGATGAATCTGTCTAGCAGGGCTGGTAGCAAATCACTTTTCAGTGACTTGGTCACTGTGAAGTAACTTGGTCACTTTTTTCGACCTGTTCACTTAAAAGTCACTATTTCCAACAAAAAATAACTAAAGTAACTTTTTTTCAGGAAAATGAACACTAAATTCACTTTTTCCGTGATCTGATGATAATGAAATTGATGGATGGTTGAGCTTTTTAAACACTTACAACAATAAATAGATATTTGTTGTAAATAAAGACAAATATAAAGGAAATCAAAGTGTCAAGAAAAAAAGGGATTCCTGGCTTGCTTTCTGGAAGAATCCAGGTAAATATTTCGTAAACATATCCAACGGAAAATGTAAAAATAAATGTGTGAAAAGTTTTGGAGAACATACTGGCAAAACATACAGAGCGACTTTAAACTGAATTTGCTGGCCGAAATATTTTAATAAACTTTGGCAAAACCCAGGACCAATATCTGATACATCTGCTGGATGAATTACTAATGAACATTCTGTAGTAATCTGCGATTATAGAAAGAATTTTAAACTTGCTTTCTTAATGAACCTTGTGGTAGCTCGACAAATTTCTTAGTAGACCGTGACTTTTGGAAATTAATTATTATTGTTGAGCTGTCAAGTCTATAAGTACCACATTAGCGAGCGAGAACCTTCTTCTGATAAGTTGAAAATTCTAGTTGGCACCTGCAACTAAGGGTAAATATGAAGTGTCTGCATTCCCGACGAATAGCATCTGATCGGATCAGACAGGAGGAAAAACGAAAAAGTCTCGCCTCCTAGGAGGGAGGTGCTTTAACGGTGGGTGAAAATCCGGCCGGAGAAGGCAAGAATGATTCGCCTCATAAGAGGGAGTCGCCTTAAATACGGGATGGATGGAAGTCTAGCCGTAAGAAGGCAAAAATATCTCGCCTTATAAGAAGGAGATGCCCAAACGGCAGATGAAAATCTGACTGGAGAAAGCAAAAATGTCTTGCCTCATAGGAGGGAGTCGCTTTAACGACGGGACGGATGAAAATCCAACCGCAGAAAGCAAGAATATCTCGCCTGTTAAGATAGAGATGCCCACATGGCCGGTTGAAATCTGACCGGAGAAGGCAAAAAAGGTCTCGCCTCAGAGGAGGGAGTTCCTTAAAAAGGCAGATAGAATTCTGATCGAAGGAAGCAAAAATGTCTCGATACATTGGAGGAAGACGCCTTGTCGGCTGAGGAAAATCCTACAGGATAAGCCGAAAATGTGCGATAGGGTACACGAGGGAAGCGTTCTTACAACGAAAAAAAAAAAACAACCGAAGAAGGCAGGTGGAACTGGAAAAACAGAGTTGGAAAACAGAAACAGAAGCTGAAAAAAGTGTCAAAAAGACAGCTTTAAAAACAAAGAAATTTCGATTAAAATATGGTAATGACATAGATTGCATTACTCGTTGAAGAAAAAGAGATGTGGTAGCTCGACAAATTTCTTAGTAGACCGTGACTTTTGCAAATTAATTATTATTGTTGAGCTGTCAAGTCTATAAGTATTACAAACCTCATCAAAACTCCTCAGGAAGATTAACATTATTAAAGCGAAGTATGTACTTCAACAGAAAAGTAATCGCCTATCTCGATGCGTGAGCAATTTCTTGCAAGAAATGCTCAAGAAAAGCATTTTTCTTTGATCGCAGTACGCAGTTGAAAAGAAAAGTCAATTCAAATGGAGCTCACTGTAGAAAATTTCTTGACCATTTCTTGGGCAGAAATTTGTACTTTTCTTGAGCGGAACAGCATACTTAGCTTAACAAACAAAGATTTAGCATTAGCATCAAGCAATTCGCACAAATTCGTAGGTGGTATAGTCCTAGACCGTTGTATGAGGGTTGCCTCCTTCCCGTTCGTTACCCAAGTCAAAGATTTGGAACCAACCCTTGACTCTTAGACAAGATTGACGCATCCTCCAACTTTCGAAAGCTGTCCACGTCCTTGCGAATGCTGAGGAATGGGAAGGAATGATAAATTGAACACCTACCTAAGTCAGTGCGCATCGTACCTTCGTGCTGTGCGTACACGAATTTTCTCTGCTCTTGGAAGTTTTCTTAAAAACTACCTAAAGCAATAAAACAGTACTTTTCAGTGCTACATCAACAGTACTTTTCAGTGCTAAAATTAAGAACGGTACTTTTCATTTTCAGTGCTACTAAAACAGTACTTTTCAGTACTATTTTTTCTACTATTGATCCCTTTACAATCCTTGTTTGGACCCGTGCCTTCGATTTTTCGTTGGACCCGTTGGCGAAAGCTAGCGATGGTAATCCTTCTTGGACACCGTCTTGGGAAAAAACCTCTCGAAGGTCACGTTTTTCTCGTTTATTAACTAAACATGGTATCAACAACTAACAAAAGGAAGGGTGAATCTCTGAATTCACTACTTCCTTCCAAAAAAGTGGGTTTTAAAACTGTCACTACACGTGGCAAGAATGGAAGAAAGGACGCTTCCCCGGAATGCGAAGTTTCTTCCAAGGGTTAAGTGAATAATTGTATCGAAATGAGCAATCAGTTCGATGCTCTAGATAAAATTTCCGAACACCAAATCGAAGCAGCCTCTAGCCCAGGCTCTTTGATTCAAGTGAGGAAGCAAAGAGTGCCGCCTATCGTGGTCAGTTGTTCCGAATTTGGGGGATTTAGGCAGGAGATCTTGAACTCCATTAGGGGAATCAAGGTTTCCTTCCAAATCGCAAAGAAAGGAGACTGTCGCGTCTTGCCAGAAACTCTTAAAGATCGTGAACTTATTCTCAGACATCTTGAAGAGAAGAAGCACAATTTTTTTACTTATGACGACAAAACTGAACGTTTGCTCAAAGTTGTCTTGAAAGGTCTCTCAAGTGACTATAAGTCACCTGAAGAGATAAAAAATGGAATAAATGATTTACTTGATTTTTCCCAAGTCCAAGTAATTGTTTTGAAAAAGAAAACTCAATCTGGGATTGTTCGGAAAGGGCTTTCTCAAGAATATAATTTAGTTCACTTTAACAAAAAAGAACTAAATAATATTAAAGCTTTAGAAAAAGCAAAACTTTTGTTCGATGTCCGTGTGACATGGGAACATTTTCAGAAACCTGGAGGAAATTACCAGAAACCCACTCTGTGCCGTCGGTGCCAAAAGTGGGGTCATGGTACAAAAAATTGTCGCACGGATGCTAAATGCATGATTTGCGGAGGTTCTTCTCACGCCAAGGACGTCTGTCCAGTGAAGGAAGATACCACCAAGTTCATATGCTCTAATTGCGGGGCCAATCATAAGTCAAATTTTTGGGATTGTCCTTCACGCAAAAGAGTCGTTGAGGCTGGCAGATGAAAGATAATATCCGTTACGATAACGGTCGTTTCCGGAATTTGCCTGGTAGAGTATCGAACAATGTTCATTTTTCAGTTAACGATCGCTTGATTAGGAATCATACCCACCAGGAAGATCATAATCATGCTCATTCACAAACAAATTTTAATCCGTCGGGTAGCCGTTCGAATCTTTCAATTTCGAATGTATCTACCCACGGAAAATCCTTTGCCGATATCGTAGCAGGTAATTTGAACTCCTCCCCTGTCCGTACTATGAGTACCCATTCTACTTGTTTCAAATCAAATGGAAAAAACCCTACCGCCACAGGTAATTCCTACTCCGCTTCTTCGTCTACCGAAAATTCCAATGGGAAATCATCAGATGTACCCACTTCAAGTGATATGTCTGCCTCTGATTTTAATTTTCTAACTGAACAATTGAATCTAATGATTGATGCAATGTTCAAAGCCACCACTATGACTGAAGCAGTCCAAGTAGGTGTAAAATTTACAAATCAAATTGTTATTGGATTACGTTTTTCTAATGGATCCAATTAATAATTTAAATATTTTAAATTGGAATGCTCGTTCTCTGAATGGTAAAGAGGACGAGCTGTTTAATTTTCTTACAGCTAATAACGTGCATATAGCAGTTATTACCGAAACTTATTTAAAACCTGGATCCAAACTAAAAAAAGATCCTAACTTTTTTGTTTATCGTAATGATCGACTTGATGGTGCATGTGGGGGAGTTGCAATCATCATTCATAGGCGTATAAAACATCAACTGTTTTCGTCATTTGAAACTAAAGATTTGGAAACTTTAGGTGTTTCTGTTGAAACACAGCTTGGTAAATATACTTTCATAGCTGCCTATTTGCCTTTTCAATGCTCTGGACAGCAAGTTAATTTGCTCCAAACTGACTTGCAAAAATTGACTCGCAATAAGTCAAATTTTTTTGTCATTGGTGACTTTAATGCCAAACATCGGTCATGGAATAATTCTCAAAGTAATTCCAACGGCAGAATTTTATTTGATGAGTGCTCTTCAGGATATTTCTCAATTCAATACCCTGATAGCCCTACATGGTTTTCCTCTTCTAAAAATCCATCTACGATTGACTTGGTCTTAACCGACTCTAGTCATCTTTGTAGCCAATTAGTTACTCATGCTGATTTTGATTCTGATCATGTGCCTGTTACATTTCAAATATCCCATGAAGCGATGCTCAATCCTATCAGCTCCACTTTTAATTATATACGAGCCGACTGGAATATATATGAAACGTATGTTGACTCTAATCTTGATGTTAACATTTCTTTAGAAACTAAACTTGATATTGACAATGCTCTTGGAACTTTAACAAATTCCATTGTTGAAGCCAGGAGCATTGCAATTCCAAAATGTGAAGTAAAATTTGAATCCGTGATTATAGACGATCATCTTTAACTCTCGATCCGTCTTAAAAACGTGAGGAGAAGGCAATTTCAGCGCACTCGTGATCCTGCTATGAAAATTATATGGCAGGATTTGCAGAAAGAAATCAAGAAACGTTTTGCAGATTTAAGAAACAAAAAATTTGAAAATAAAATTTCTCAATTGGACCCTGGCTCTAAGCCCTTTTTGGAAATTATCTAAAATCATGAAAAAACCTCAAAAGCCAATACTGGCATTGAAAGAGGAAAACAAATTATTACTAACTAATTGCGAAAAAGCTCAAAAACTTGCTATGCAGTTTGAAAGCGCGCACAATTTTAATTTAGGACTTACTAGTCCAGTTGAAAATCAAATTAATCAGGACTTCGAAAATATTCTCAATCAAGAGAACGTTTTCGAAAATGCCTGGGAGACTGATTTGGAAGAAGTGAGAACTATTATTAAAAAATTCAAAAATATGAAAGCTCCTGGTGATGATGGAATTTTCTACATCCTCATCAAGAAACATCCAGAAAGTAGCTTATCATTTTTAGTTGATATATTCAACAAATGTTTTCAATTAGCATATTTTCCTGACAAATGGAAAAATGCTAAGGTTGTTCCAATTTTAAAACCAGACAAAAATCCAGCAGAAGCTTCTAGCTATCGTCCAATCAGTTTGCTTTCCTCCATCAGTAAACTTTTTGAAAAGGTTATTTTGAACAGAATGATGGCCCACATCAACGAAAATTCAATTTTTGCCAATGAACAGTTCGGATTCCGCCATGGACATTCGACCACTCACCAACTCTTACGTGTAACAAATTTGATCCGTTCCAACAAATGTGAAGGCTATTCTACTGGTCTTGCTCTTCTAGACATAGAAAAAAGCATTCGACAGTGTTTGGCATGAAGGTTTAATCGTAAAATTAAAAAACTTTAATTTTCCAACATACATTGTTAGAATAATTCAAAGTTATCTGTCAAATCGTACACTTCAGGTTAATTATCAGAACTCCAGATCTGAAAGACTTCCTGTAAGAGCTGGTGTTCCCCAAGGCAGCATTTTGGGACCAATATTATACAATATTTTCACATCTGACTTACCTGAGTTACCTCAGGAATGTCAAAAATCTTTGTTTGCGGATGACACAGGCCTCTCCGCCAAAGGACGAAGCCTGCGTGTCATCTGTAGTCGATTGCAAAAAAGTTTGGATATTTTTTCTTCATACTTGCAAAAATGGAAGATTTCTCATAATGCTTCCTAAACTCAACTAATAATATTCCCACATAAACCAAAAGCTCTTTATTTGAAACCTTCAAGTAGACATGTTGTCACGATGAGAGGGGTTCCAATAAATTGGTCAGATGAAGTTAAGTATCTAGGGCTCATGCTAGATAAGAATTTAACTTTCAAAAATCACATTGAGGACATTCAAGCCAAATCTAACAAATATGTAAAATGTCTCTATTCACTTATTAATAGAAAATCAAAACTTTGTCCTAAGAACAAGCTTTTGATATTCAAACAAATTTTCAGGCCAGCCATGTTGTATGCTGTATGGATATGGACTAGCTGTTGTAATACCAGGAAGAAAGCTCTGCAGAGAATTCAAAATAAAATTTTGAAAATGATTCTGAGGCTTCCTCCCTGGTATAGTACCAATGTGTTACATAGAATATCCAATGTTGAAACATTGGAACAAATGTCAAATAAAATAATCAATAATTTCAGGCAAAAATCGTTACAATCTTCTATTGCCACGATTAATGCGTTATATGTTTAGGTTAAGTTAGGTTAAGTATATTGAAAACGTTTTTTTTTCTCTTATAAGCAGGTGAAATCAACTCACCTGTAAAAAATCTGAACTGCTACGGCAAATGAAATGTAATATGTTGTTAACAAAATGTTAATAAAATCATAGATTTGTTTTACCAAATTAGGATGATAGTGTTGCCTAATAACACAGAACACCTAGATATAAGAAATAATGAATGTAATGTTTGGAATGATACTAATAAAGGTACATACTTACAAATCAAAAGCGCTGGGTGTTACCAAACTGTATGAGTTTTTTTAATTTTATGCACATTATAAATAAGTTCAACTTTTAGGTTGTAGCGTAAGATTTGACGAAATTTGGTAAGTTTAGAAGTTCTCCTTTAATTAATGCTTCTGTTAAAGCAAAGCATCTCATAACGAATGATTGACTGCAGTCAAAAAGGCAAATATAAACAACTACGTCTCATCATCCATAAATGCGGCTGGTAATGTTGTAGAATACACTAACAAGCTTTTTATAATTTTTGAATAAAATGAGTTTCATTTAAGCCTGATATATGTTATGAACCTACCATATGAAATTAACGGAAATTTACAGGATCCTGCTATGAAACCTCAGAGCCTGATATGAATCTGCGGGTGGTCGTAAGGAAACTGTAGAAACACGCTAGGACTCTGAAGCATCTTGCTAGTAATCCGCAAAATCCCGTCTTGGATTTCGTTGCGATATTGAAAGTTCTCAAGTGTCCAATGAAAATTTTCAAAAGTTTTTTATTTTTAGGTTGTGTTAATTTACAAATTCCTCTTAAAATTTTTCTAGAAATACTCAAAATCGAAATCTACATTATCCCGCTTGGTATTCACAGAAGAGAAATCCTAAGAGAATGAAATCTTAAGAGTTTATTAGGAATCACCAGATTTTGGACATAATCCCAACCCAATAACAAATCGTTCTTATTCTGCGCGGCGTGTGAATCGAGACGAGTCGCTCTCACCTCGAGTGAGGTGAGACGACTAATGTTAATCAATTGAGAGCGAGTTGACAATTGTCACCTCATTCGACTCGTCTCACCTCACACGCCGCGTAGAATAAGCGCAAATTATACATTCTCAGGATCCCGCAAACGCAAACTCTCAGTGTCCGCTTTTGCAGAAATCGTCGTTAGAATCGTCTCTTAAAAATTCTAACGTGTTACAGAATCTCTAATAAAGAGGGAAATTAACTCTGAATAGTTGACGCAGAAAGATACACACTAATACCACAGACAACAAGTTTAATTAATTATTAATTATGATTTAAAAATTATTATTTAATTATTTGATTGAGAATAAAGTGAAGTTTGGAATGCGTTCGTTTTTTTGTCATGGTGGCAGTATTAGAATTCTTAAAAACATAAAATACAATATAGTATTTTCTGCACAGTAGTCTAATAAAGTGCAAAATGCTCAATATAATATGCATATTTTTATGGATTATGTGTAGACCAGACTTTGCAGAATTCGCTCTCATTTGATTTTGAAGCACGATCAAAGCAAGCGAAGAAAAACATCCCATCTGTTGCGGTCTATGATCGACAATGTATCGCAAGTTGTAAGGGGGCAGGATCCGTCATTGATTTTGGGATTTTCAAAAGCAGTTTTTTCGTTCAAAATCAAGAAAATTTACAGAAAAATGTGTTCACTGTATTCTGTTCCCCTACCGAAACACAGTGAACACATTTTTATCGAATAATTTTTAGTTTTGAACAAAAAAACTGCTTTTCAAGTTTCGATGATGATGATGATTACGATGACGGAGCGTTGATCGTGTAACAAGTCTGATAAATAGGAGCAGCGAACAATAGTCCTAAAGAAAGAGCGATGATAAAATCCATTTTCTCGCTTGTTTTTCGTTGGGGATAGGTGTTTTACTTTACTGGCACGATAAACAATCCCCGAACTTCCAATAGCAATAGTGTCCCCCAGGTTTGGAGCTTGTTTAGAGGGGTTTTATCATGTACTGTTATCCCCCCAATCTGATCAAAGTTATGGCAGTATACGATAAACAGTCTCTCCAGCCTCCTGACACCGCCCTGGGAGGGAGGCACCGATACTACACACGAAATATAGAATAACGTTTGTTTGAACTGCAAGATAACTCCAGCTTGCCAACAACAATCAAGGCAGGCTTGGGGAAAACCGCTAGTTTTCTTTTGTTGTGTACTTTCGATCTTTCCTGACAAACATGGAAAAAGGGCCACAGTTTTCTATGCACCAAATATTAATTTTCATTGGAAAAAGTAAAACGACGCGTTTTTCAATGCTTTATATTCAACCAGTTGAAAGGTGCTCACGTGAAATTACTTGCATTATGTGCATGAATTGATTTTCATTCAATTTTTGTCACTTTTGATGAAATGCGAAAATGTGTTTTAATCAGTTACGCGCTTTTTCCATGTTAGTCCAATGTTTGAAATCTGGGCTCACAGTGACATTTCGTGACAGCGGAATCCCGGCTCACTATGACGTACAGAAATTTTGTATTGGTTTCTCCCTCCCAGACACCGCCCATACAACCCCATTGGAAAATAACGAACAAACATCTCTGGTTCCTACTGGGAAGTGGTTCCCACTGACAGCTCAATGTTTGTAAACAAATAACCGTTTGAGGAAAAAAAATCGATGATGGCGAAATCTTTTTCTCCGAAAAATTTATTTTCCCGCAAAACAACAGTTATTCGAACAAACAAACGGTTGCAAACTATTGCATTGCAGTACAGCAAGTCAATTTGGGTTGAAGTGATTAGCTAGAAACACATTTTAGTATTGGAAGAAAAATTTCCTAATATGATTAGGCCATTGTACGTTGTTGCTCTTGAGTTTGATTCTGACCACGAAAACATGGCTGCCTAGCACCGGGTTGAGTCTCTCAAAATGCGCAGCATGTTGTGATGGGTACAGAGAGCGATACATGAGAGATTCTCTCAATTTTCTCAGGATTCAATCCCTGTTGTTGACACTTCTGTAATTCACTAGAATGACGCAATTTATTTTATAAAATTTCTTAAAAGTTAAGATACACGACATTTTATTTTATTTGTTTCTATTACTGCTGTGTTTTTACAAAAAAAAACTGAAGGAAAATGGTTTTATTCAGTGTATCACTCACCGGAAGACTCAAGTGGGCTGATCACTCAGTATGAAAGCCTAAAAAAAGAATTTGTTCTCTAGTTTAATGGCCTCATGAAAGTTGCGAATGCTTGCCCAATGACCATCCCGAAGTAAATAGGCGCGTACGCGAGAGCTCTTAGTAGTTCGTGGAATTTGGGGGAATATCAACAAAAATGGAGCTCTGGAATGTAGTCCTTGTGGACAAAGACAAATTAAAGACCTCCATGTCCCTTGCAGTTGCCCAAAATTTGATGGCTCATAAGGTAATCTAGAATGCCGTGAAAAGTGTACTGCAATCTGTCAAGCTTGGGTACCTTTTGTACTACCGAGGGACGAAATGCAGTACTAGAAGTGGTACCCAATCTGAGCTCGAGTGTGACGGACCTGTTGTGGAGTTGACCTGCTATTCAAATGATCAATGCTGTATCTGTTCAGTAATACGCGTAGCATTCGTCAACATTAATGGCACACACTCTAGCGTTTTCTCTATTGCTCCTGGTGTTCCTCAGGGAAGCGTTCTGGGGCTACGGATTTTCATATTTATAAACGACCTGTGCTTCCGACTGAAATCGGGAAAGCTGTTCTACGCTGACGATTTAAAAATATTCAGAACTAAAGCATCTCATCTGGACTGCTGTGCGCTACAAGCAGATATAAAGGAACTCGAACTGTGGTGTATGGGAAACGGCATGGAGTTGAACATCAAAAAGTGTAAGTCCGTTGTATTTTCCCGTCGACAATCGTGCATCGAATTTGGATATTCGATTGGATCAGAACCATTGGAACGCGTTGAGTCAATCCGAGACATAGGTGTTATTCCGGACAGTAAACTGCGGTTTAATAGTTTTAATAGTTTTGATAGTTTTATTATTAGAAAATACGTAAACCTTTTACATTTTATGCTTAGGTGAGGTCAAGGAGAAACAAATGTTTAACTTTAGGAAAATCTTGAACAATATCAAATTACATTGGTGTCTTAAAAGGAATGTTTGTTAGGTTACAAAGACTGTTTAAAACTATGCACTGTAGGTTTCATCCGCGTCTCCAGGGGAAGGTTGTTCCAGAGGCAGACTCCATGTACTAATACACTTCGTCTCAGTTGAGTTGAATGGGGTGGTACGACGAACGACCGGCTGCGTTGCATTTGACCTTGCTGTAGGTGCTGCAGGATGTATTGCGGTAGTTCTCGGAGGTATCCCTTTCGAAGGTAGCAGCAGATTCGGTAGATATAGTTGTCTGGAAGATCTCGACCAAACACACAGTTCCTCCTACCTACTGTAGTATCTCGGGATCGCAATCTATATACAAAACGGATTGTTGATTTGAAACATCGATGCAGTCGGTTCCTTAGGGCTGCGTTCAATCCGGGATAATAGATCACATCTGCGTAGGTGAAAAACGGTGCAACTACCGACTGAGCGAGTTTCTGACGAGTCGCTCCCGGAAGGACGGACGCAAATCTCCGGAACGTTTGTAGTGTACCATAGACTTTAGCAGTGACGTCGTCAACCTGATGACGCCAAGTCAGGTTATTGTCCATGTAAAGGCCTAGATTCTTGACACTACTAGTCGGTTCGATTACATCGTTGCAGAAAACTATGTCAGACTGGGTAATGACTGTACCTTCACGGGTGAAGATGATGGCTTGTGTCTTCTTGGGATTTGGAAACATACTGTTAATGGCTGCCCAGCGTTCGATTGCCGAAAGGTCGGTGTTAATTTTGCCAACCAGATCATCCAGTTGTTCGACGGGACCTGTTACATAGATCTGAAGATCATCGGCGTACAGATGATACTCGCACTGAAGAACGTTTGGTAGGCTGTTAATGTAGAGTGAGAAGAGGAGCGCACTTAAGCAAGATCCCTGCGGTGTGCCATCGGTTAGTCGCTGCTCGGCCGACAGGGTGTCTCCTACTTTAACCACTTGACTCCTGTTGCCAAGAAAAGATCCGAGGAGATTGCAGGCTGAAATTGATAGGCCAAATTCGCGTTCGAGTTTATACTGTAGCTTGCCATGGTCGACGCTGTTGAAGGCAACGGAGAAATCGACCAGCACCATGACCGTGCAGAAGTTCTTGTCAAATCCGCTGTAGATATCGTGTACAACTTTGGTTAGAGCAGTGGTCGTGCTGTGGTTCTTACGATACGCAGACTGATGTTTTGCGAGGAGAGCAGGGTTGGACGATTCTAGGTAGTCAGAGAGTTGCGAAAGGAGGATCTTCTCGAGAATTTTTGAAATTGCGGGCAGCACGCTGATTGGTCGATAATCCTTTGGTACCGTTGGGTTAGCTGATTTGGGTATGGGGGTTACAATAGCTTTTTTCCATCTCGAGGGAAATGATTCTACGTCTATAATGGCGTTGACTAGATGGACTAAGTGGGGAAGTATGAACGGAGAAAGCAGTTTGATAAACGAGATTGGTATATTATCGCAACCGATGGCATTGGTGTGGATTTCCCAAATCTTCTTGGACACATCTTCTGCAGTGGTGTGCTGAAAACGGAAGGTCGGGCGATCGTGCTCATGATCAATTCGAGCATTGCCCGCACGTTGATCTGCATGAAGAGGTTGGCGGTTGGGCTGCAGTACACGATGACCTTCGACGAAGAAATTATTCAACTGGTCAGCATCGATACCATTGCGATCCAGATTGTTCTTTGAAGGATTGTGGACGCCTTCTCTTTTCAGGTTGCTCCAAAGTTGTTTGGCAGGAAGGTCACAAGAAAAGTGCCTTTCAGCGTATCTTTTTTTGGCAGCGAAGACAAGACTTTTCACTCTGTCGCGTTGTCTGCAATATTCCTTCCACTGGACATCACCTTGGCGTCTGTTTGGATTGCGGGCGTAAAGTACATATGCCAGATTTCGTACCTCGATTGCTTGTTCTATTTCTACGGTGATCCACGGCGTTTGCTTGTCCCTGACCGTAATTATTTTTTTCTGGAGCATGTTGATCAAGTAGCGCTTGGAGCTCGGAGGACAGGAGTTGAGATTTCGTTTCAATGTTTTCAGATCTATAGAAAGGCTCCCAGTCCTTAGCCTGAAAATCCGCCTGTAGACGAATGGGGTCGATTCTGCGAAGACTGCGGATCTTGGTGCGGACAGGAGAAGCTGGAGGCACTCGTATATCGGTGATTAGGTACACAATTTCGTGGTCGGAAATGTCACTTGCAGGTGACGTTCCAGCGCTTCGCACGGTCTGGGGCGAATCGGTAACCAGAAGATCGGTCGTAGTTGAACTCCTCTCGGTAATGCGGGTTGCAGGTGTGTTGAGAACGCTGAGATTAAAGGTTTCACCTAGCATTCAAGGATGTTGCATTGTAGCTCAGTCTATCTGCCTTAACATTGATGTTGTAGTCGCCAACAATAAAGATTCGATCGAAATCAAAGTCCAGGAGGTCTAGCAGAAGTTTCTCGTAGTTGGTGGCGAACATTTGGTTTGCTGCAGACGGATTGTACACTACTGCTACACAGATATTTAGATTGTTTATTTTAATTTTCACGGCTAGAAATTCGAACCGCGAAGTGATTGGTAGATCTGCATTGTGTGTTGATTTCAGGATGGGAGTTGCCTTAATTCCTTTCTTCACGTACATGACAACACCGCCGAAAGTTTTACTGCCTCGCCCTCGCTTAGATGGTAGGCAGTGGCGAATCAAGTTGTAGCCGGGAATACGTACTGGTCCAACAGGAGCAGTTTGTTTCATTTTCGTTTCTGTTAGTCCAAATAGGTGGTAGTTCTGTTTATTAAGAAGAAGTTTGACACCGTCTATTGAGCATTCGAGCCCTCGAATGTTAAGGTGTCCTATACGCAGATTGGATGTAGACATAATGTACATTGGTCGTCAGCTTGGCGTGTAATACTAGTTAGATGTAACGAAGGAGGAGTTTGTGGAGCAAGTGTCGTAGAAGATAGAAGTTTGGGCTGCATCTTCGAAGGTGTTGGTGATTTGGATGAGGTACTCAGCATCATCAATTGGGCAGTACCTCTTTTGCCCAGGCAATCGAACGGACACTCGATCATTTCTAACGAACACAGAGTCGACGAGTTTCTGCTGTTTGAGTCGGAGCGCAAGATTACGAATCCGAAAGGTGTTAAGAGAAAGCACCTCATTTATCGTAAATCTGTACTCAATAGGGTAACTTGTTCCCAAGGCACAAATTTTCGCATTTTTATGCACCTCAAAGTACCTACGAAGCACTGCATCTTTAGCTCTGCGATCAGCAAACACTGCGATGATGGTGGGAGTTACCGATCGGTCGGTCCATTTAGATGGCTTGGAGTGCACACGGAAGCACGAATGCAGCTGTGAGATCAAATGTTGAAAACCAAGAAATTGGATGATGTTTTCAACGATGGTTCTGACGTTCTCGTTCTTCTTGATAGGCACTTTATTGATGGCAAGACGGCAGCTGTTGGTGTTTTCTGCAAGAGTGCTTGCAAGTCGGGCCCCGGACTCAATTAGCTCAACCTTTTTTTCGATGTTCGTAATTGTGTGGCACTGAACAGCTTGAATGATACTGTTCCTCTCTGTTTCCGTTATCATGCTGTGGATCTTGTCGACCTGTTTTTTGTTGGTGGATTGAACACATTTAAGTTGCGATTGCAACTCTTTCACTTGGACGGTGAGATCATGAATTCTTTCCAGTAACTCCTTATCGTCACCTCCGGGCTTTCCAGAGGTTGTTGTTTTCGGGATCAGGTCGCCTCGGATGCAGCATTTTTCACACTGATACCAGAAGTTTCTTAGATCAGGTACCAGTGCATCCTTGATGCCGACACAGGAAGTGTGAAACCATTGAAGGCAGCGGTCGCAGCAAATCCAGTTAATGTTGGTTTTTCGTTTTGATTTGGATTTGGGCGGATTTGTTTTTCCACAGGTGTTACAGATGTCGTTCACCATTGTAATATTAACACGACACAAGCTGACGATAATTTCGAAATTATGCGGTTTGCATTTAGGCAAACGTCACCGGAGAAATATTCTGTTTGAGGTTATGTTCGCTCGCGAATTTTGTTACGAAAATTACCGCAAAAAAATCTCACGGAACTTCGCGAATCGGTATTAAATTACTGTTGGACAGGTACAAGTGTACCGAAAACTACTTTTTCGTAACGTAATTACAGAAAAAGCATGATTTTTAACAACTTTTTGACAAATTTAACCGGGAGCTGGAAAAAACGCGTCGTGTACTTAACAGTGCTGCCAGACTTTGCTTGCTTGAACACGTCAATGCTACAACTGCGAAGGCGTTTGCAGCCTTAGGATTTGTTCGACGAAATGCTAGCTGCTTCAAGGACATCTATGCTCTCAAGGCATTATATTGCTCGCTTGTTCGTAGTATTTTGGAGTATGCTGTATGTGTATGGTCTCCACAACATACTATCCACATTATCCGGATTGAAAAGGTTCAGCGTAGCTTCATCCGCTTCGCCCTTCGGCAGCTGCCATGGTACCCTAAGATGGTGTTCATGTTGAATTATGAGGCAACCATTGAAGAAACAATCAGTTTTTTTTATCTTATCCCAGCTTTTAAATTGGTTGTTCATTTCAATCAATGGTTTTGAACCAAATAAAAGGAAGAATGAATGCTATTCCTGAACTTGAAGATAAGCCGAAGAATCATTCTTGTACCATATATGCATTACAAAAGAAAATTGCTGGCTAATTATTTGTTTTTATAACGAATTAAGCTGAAAAGCAGGCTTTGTTCCAGTAAGGACGTAATGCCAGGAAAATAAGAACAAGAAGAGTAAGTTATACGGTAGCCTTAAAATTCAACAAGTGCTAACAAAGTAAAAAACTCATTCTGCTACTTAAAATCAAGATGGCGACAAAATCCAAGATGGCCACCAGAATTTTTCTTTTAAACTAATACTGTTATTCTTCACTCGACTCGAAGAAAACACCAACCATTGAAAACTTGTTTCTTTGTTGTACAAAAAATTATGTTTTCACTGATTGCACTCTCCGTATATGTCAAAATCGTGGAACATGATTTAGAAAATCGTTCATTTCATAGGGTAAAAACCATTGCTCAGCTAGTTTTGTAGCCTATCTTACTCAGTTTTTTCTCAGCTTTCTGATGGTGATTTCAGAATTCTAAACGAGCGGTGCGCTAATGGTGAAAAAACGGTTTCTCGTACAAAATTCAAGATGGCGACCATATTCAAAATGGCCGCCAAATTTGTTTTTAGTCTCGTATGAAAGCTATTTCCTTCCTCTATACGATGCCAAGTTTGCTATGTGTTCCAAGGAAAATATGAGACATATCACGTAAAGAAATACCTGAGATTTATCAAAAAATGGGCTTTTTCGCAAACAGCTAGACGCAAACAGCGTACCCAACTGGTGTACGAGAGGTCCACCTATTTGAGAAAACCGAAAGCACCACCCTTTAGTTCTAGCATATACTAGCGATCAGAAACGAACTCACCAGTTGGGTAATCCATCCTCGACTGAACACAAAACTGACACTGACAGCAAAACTTCTTGGCGTCCCGAAAACAAACCGTCTTGCTTGTGCCTACTCAAATACCTACCCAGCAAGACGCTCCAAAACACCCAGCAAGACGCTCGGCGACGAAACCACGCGCGAAACCGTGAGCAAAACCTATCTGACGACGCAAAATCGAACCGTCCTGCTTGGGCTTCACGAAGAACTACCTAGCAAGACGCTCAAAAAAAAATCTCCGGCAACGAAAACACGCGCGAAACCTTGAGCAAAATCTATCGGACGACGCAAAACCGAACTGTCCTGCTTGGGCTTCACGAAGCACTACCCTGCAAGACGCTCCAAAACAGGAAAAAACTCCAGCGACGAGAACACGCGCGAAACCGAGAGCAAAATCTATCGGACGACGCAAAACCGAACTGTCCTGCTTGGACTTCACGAAGCACTCCATCCTGCACCACACCATGAAGCACCTTTAACTTAGGCTTGAGTGAAAGAAGAAAAACTCAAACGTTCACCACTCAGCGAATACTTAACGGATTCAAATATTTGTTGTCAGTATACTTTGACAGTACACAAATCTAGTTCCTAAAAGTGGTCAGAGAAACTCGGGAATACTCCTGCGTCCGGAGTGAATCAATAGTAACAAGAATAGGATCCGGCTCCCTACTTTGATAAAAATGTGCAAATCACAAAAAAATATGTTTCAAATAATGCTCTCAAATCCGTTTTTACCGATGTTTCACATTTTCCTCGTTTTAGTGCCTCACAGTGAGTAATAAATAGTCTTATTCTTATCATAAGTTACACCTTAAAATGTCGCTTCCGAGCGAATATGAGTAATGGTCATATTTCTGGAATTATTAGAATCTGCTTTCGAGTTACTACATTACCAACACTACCTTGGAAAACAGGGGACAATTGACAATTTTGATTATTAGGTAATCGGTCATTTTTCTGGGATCAATAACCTAATGATAGCTATTATAGCTAGGATTATTCTATACATCTGTACACACAAAATTTACTTAATATTTTAAACCATTTATAACATCGCCAATATACATTTGATTGCGACTCTTATTTTTGCCATGCAATTCTGATAGACTTATTGATAAAACAACAAATTGGGGTCTTCTATAAATCACGTCAAATTCTCGGGGAATGATTCGCGGAAACGTGACAATCCATACATAATTTACGAAGTCTCCATACAAAAAATGTGATATACGGGGAGAGGGGTTGAAAATTAGTCAAAAAAGTGATAGTCAAAAAATTACATAAAAACGTAGACTAAAGCTACACGGTTCATGCAAAAGTTTACTATTTTTTCATACAAAAAGGAGAAATTTTTAATTACAGCATTACGTAATGAATGGATGCTGCCCTACATTAAAATTAAGTTAAGTTTATTGTTTTGCGAGTGCGCATTGGGCAATTAGGCATTGTTGCGCGCGGAATATGGGAAAGCGTTTAAAAAATGCGCGGTATTAGGCAATTTCAACAAGTCAATTTTTAAAAACAATAAAATACACAATTGTAAATTATGAATTCAGTCCAGTTTATATGTTTTTCCATAATCTAAAACAAATTTACTAGCGATCTACACATAAAGCTTTTTGTTGATACAATACTATTTTTTATTAGCTATTTCAATCGTTTTATTTCTTAACTTAACAGTATATTTGATATAGCGAAAGTTCATGAATGATAATCGGTGATCTTGATGGTGTACGCTATGTCTGAACCAGACGATTATAAAAATTGAATGTACATCGGATTTTTTCTCGCTAGAGATCAGTATTTGGTCTATATTTTCATAATCGGAAGGTTTTAAAATATTCTATCGGTAATTTTTTTTCCATACATTTTGCATGGGCTGAAATGCGTCAAAAAACGGGATTTTCATGGGTTTTAGTATGAAAAATAGCTAAAATGTGGAAAAAATCAAAATTTCACCGATGGAATATTTTAAAACCTATAACCCAAATACATAACTCTAGTGAGAAAAAAACCCGATGTACCGTGGTGCCACCATATTTCGCGCATACTCCTAATTTCGCTCACTGACATTTTACTCATATTTGTTGAAATTTATTGGGCTATATAATTGCATGTTATGTAACCATGGCTGAAGTAGGATTATTCAAAATACTAGCTAACAAAAATTTCTTACTCAGAACAAGTTCAAAATGTCAGTGAGCGAAATTAGGAGCGCGCGCGAAATATGGGTACTTTACGGTACATTCGATTTTTATAATCGTCTGGTTCACATATAGCGTGTGGTGATATAAGTGATAGTTTCTGTCGACAGCAAAAGTGTAGCAATTGTGTAAAAGTGACAAAATGAAATGGGACCTTTTAGTAAAAATGTTTGGTTCTTCACTCTAACCACTCAGTAGCCATTCAGGTCTTATCATAGTTAATCAATAGCCCGCTAATTCATCTTTTTAGACTTATAGAGCTATTATACGGCTTATAAACGCATAATTGTCCCATGTGAACAGGGAATCAAGCAAACATGGGACTGACTAGCATTTATGGGCAGTATAGGGCTTGTCAGCTGTGTAATTGCACCATATTAGCACGCAAGGCGAATTTGAGTGCTATATGGTTACTTGCGTGTAGGGCAGATTAAAAGTAGAACAAAAGATAACATTTGAACATAATAAACGGTATTAGCATGCCTCATTGAAAACTAATGCAGCTTAGCTATAGAAAACGACTGATGAGCACAGATTTGACGGAAATTATTTTTTCTGGTAATAACAGTCTGGGGAGCACCTTAGATATGTAATTATTAATGTACCTATCGTCGATTTCAGACCAAAACGTTGATGGGAGAAGTGATGAAGGAAGCTGCCTTTTCGCTGGCTGAGGCCAAGTTCTTGTCCGGAGACTTCAACCAGGTGGTGCTGCAGAATGTCACCAAGGCTCAAATCAAGATCCGCACCAAGAGGGACAACGTGGCGGGAGTCACGCTACCAGTTTTCGAGTCATACCAGGATGGCAGCGATACCTATGAGCTGACCGGTCTAGCCAAGGGTGGCCAACAGATGCAGAAGCTGAAGAAAAACTACCAGAGCGCCGTGAAGCTGCTGGTGGAGCTTGCGTCGCTGCAGACGTCCTTCGTGACTTTGGATGAAGTCATCAAAATTACCAACAGACGAGTTAACGCCATCGAGCACGGTGAGTACCGCTTGTGAATTTGAGAGATACGTCCTAAAAGACTTCCTTTCTACAGAAATTTAAGTCTCCAAGAACTCCTTTTATAACTCTTGTATTAGGGTGCCGGTGCCATTAGTGGACACCTAAGCTATAAAAAATCATAACAAAATAACGAAAAGCCTTAACAGAGATCTTTTGGCGTCAACAGATAGATTTCAACCTCTACTATACGGAAAAAATATAAACAGAGTGATAAAACTATTTTTTTTAACATAAAATCCCTTGAGCCACTATTGGTACACGTGTTCCAGTAGTTGCGCTAGTGCTCCAGTAGTAGACGTTCGGGAATGATACAAGGAATTTTAAACAAAATGATATTTTTTTACATTAGTTTAACATTGTTCCCTCGGAACAGCAACTAATATCTTTCGAATGAAGCATAAAGATCATCTCTGGGACTTTTCTTCATTTTTATTCATCCATTTTAAAAACTGCTTCAATCCGTTGATCCACTACTGGAACACGACGGCAATTATTGGTGCAAGGGAGCATTTTTTTTGCGTGAACTTAATTATTTATATGACTTTTTGATACAATAAAAAGCAGAAATTTGGCAAATCGACTAAAATAGAGGCGATCTATCCATCTAAAATAGCCCATACCGGCACCCTATACTTTGTTTAAAAATTTCTCCAGTTTTTTCGTATGTTACAGTAATCTCTCCAATTATTTTTCCAAAAAGTTTTATGAAATTTTCCATCGAAAATATCCCTTAAAATTTTTCTAGGTTATCATCAGGGATCTCTCATTTAAATTTACTTGTTAAAAGATTCCTCTGATGTTTTCTGGAAAGTATTTTCCTTGAATTCTAAGATCCATGTATCCAAGATTCCCATTAAGGAGTCTTTCAAGGAATTAACCGAAATTCTGAACTGAATACCGCTACTTTCGCTACACCGTTAACTTCGCAGACCCTTCTTTGGGAACTTTATTGGTTGTTTCTTGGATACACCAAGTGACTTGGATGGTACCGTTGATTGATACCATGTTGATTGGAAATGCCCGGACGCTTCGAATTCCGGGCACCGGCCTTAATTCACCTACAAATTTGTATTTCGTCAACAAGGAGACGAAAAAAATAGAAATTTAGTCCAAACATGACATTAAAAACTTGTGTATGCAAGTTTCATCCATCTTCACTCTGACAAGTATTTAAACATTCAAACAATGGATATTGCCAAGAAGAACAATCGTAATTAAGTAATTGTTCAAGAAGGAGGGTATTTCGTTTTTCATTCTTCCACACAATTTGTTGTTTTTTTAATACGATTTGAGTATTAGCCCATTTCAAAAAATGGGCGAGGAAGACGCAGCACAAAACAAAGCAGAGTAAAATTCCATCAAAAAAGGGTGCTCTCAGAACTCTCCGAGGACTGTTTGTTCGGGCGGCAGACTCAAGAGTTGTGAGTTAAGGTGAGAATCGCCACAAGAAAGAGAGAGTACCTGAAAATATCCTCGCGTTTTCTTGCACTCTCACTCGAATCACTTAAGGATCTGTGTTGAAAATTTTGAGTTCAGTTTTTTCTCCTCAGAAAAACGGCAAAGTCGCCTCCTCTTTGCCTCGCAGAGGAGTTTCTATCAAACCTGAATTTTGTAGCCACGAACAGTGATGAGAATAGTACTGGAGCAAACTGTATTATCTGGTATTTTCGGGAGAATTATGTAGGTGAACACTTGTCGAGTTGATAGTTACAAAACTTCTGAAGCTCATGTATTTCTCATGCTCATTTTATACACAAACTAGAACTCACCCATCTCTGGTAAGCTACTCTCATTCCACTCAGTTCCATAATACATTGTTTTGGGGATTCCACTCTGTGGTCGAAAGTCTCGACTAAACGAAAGCGATATTACAACTCCTTACCCCTTTAAGCCAAAAATATCACTGATTAAAAACTCGAAAGCAATTTCTTTATGCTACAATTCAGATGGAACATACAATTCATTATTTAAACACAAATTAGGAATCATTAATAATATACATAATCTTCTTTTCGTTTTTTCTTCAATCTTCTTCCTGATCTTCGAATGGAATCATTTCCAATATGTGTTAAAAACTCTGGATCTTGATGAGTGCCAAAAATAAATGAATCAGCCGCAAACCCATAAAAATCAGATTCTGAATCAGAACTAATAACACCAACGCAATCTCCTTCATCGTCTTCTCTTCTTCTCTTGTTCGATCTCTTGGTTGTATCAGCCATGTCGGCTTGATGTGGATGACTCGGTACAATGCTTCTGTCGCTAGTACTTGGTTGTTCTAGTGGTATCGATGCAACGCTCTCTCCGTGGAAAACAAACCGATTTGACGTTTTCCGGCGAGAGTCTGTCAACTTCAACTGACGCTTATGCGCTTGGACCACCCTTCCACCAAGAGAAACCTGTAGAATATTTGAAGAAGTCTTTTTTATAAATTTTACAGGTAACCATTTCCTTATGTCAGTCTTGTTATTATTTCTATAGTATAACAGATCTCCAACTCTTAAACAAGCAAAAGGATCGGGTGCGTCATCCTTTCTTTTATCATTTCTTTGAGATTCATTCACTGAATTAGTCAATTTTTTCTTATAATTATTATTCGGATGAATCAGGTCTAATAAAACTTTTGGTTTATATGAAAGAAGCTTTTCAGATGGAAATTTGTCATTTGCGCCAAGGCACGTATTTCTGTAATTGATGAGAAAGAATGCTATTTGTTCATTTATATCTAATTTCCTCATTTCTGCGTCCCTAATAAATTTTTTAAATACATCCTTTACCAAACGCACCATTCTTTCTGCCTGTCCGTTACTTTCAGGATGGTAAGGAGGGCTTTTCATGACAATTATCCCTTGTTTTTCAAAAAAATT
Source organism: Aedes aegypti (assembly GCF_002204515.2). NCBI lineage: Eukaryota > Metazoa > Arthropoda > Insecta > Diptera > Culicidae > Aedes > Aedes aegypti. The sequence goes on along the minus strand of NC_035109.1, from coordinate 202,840,250 downwards.
TACAAACAGGTCGGAATTGAATGGCGGACCTCCGTCTGTTACCAGGACATCTGGTAAACCAAATCTGGCGAAAATATTAAGAAAAATCTTAATAACATTCTTGGTATTTGTTCCATGAGGCATGTGTTCCAATTCTACCCATTTAGTATGACTATCCACTACCAACAGAAAAATTTTCTTGTCAAAATGAAAAAAATCAGCATGGACGCGTGAAAATGGTTTATTGGTTGGAATCCATTGAGAATATTTGGCAGGTCTTGTAACAGCTGTCATCTCATTGCATATATTGCAAGATTTCACAAATTTTTCAATATCTGAGTCCAAACCAAACCAGAAAACACATCTGCGTGCCAGTTGCTTTATTTTAGTGATACCTGAATGATTCATGTGGAGTAATTTTAAAATTTTTGTTTTCATATCATCAGGAATCATAACCCGATCTTGAAATAAAATGCAACCATCCACTATTTCCATTTCCTGATGGATAGCATATGCATTTTTAAACTGTTTATCAAAACGTTCTGGCCAACCCTTGTCAATATATTTCATAAGTTGTTTTGTAAAATTGTCAGTTTTTGTTGCCTGGGCTATTTCGTTGTAATTGATCGGGAATTCATTTGTAAAATTAAGACTTTTAACGAACTCCACATCTAAATTTGCCGGAACAGCATCTGGAAGTGGAAATCTGGAACAAAAGTCGGCGTTCCCCATTTTATTTGATGGACGATAAATTATCTCGTAATCGTAAATAGCAAGTTCTCTCAAATAACGCTGTAACCTTGTTACAGAAATAGAAGTTTTCCCCTCTTTTCCGAAAATTCCAATCAAAGGTTTATGATCTGTATAAATAGTAAATGTTTTTCCGTAGAGATATTTATGAAATTTTTTTACGGTGCTCACAATAGCCAAAGCTTCAAGATGTAAAATTGGGTATTTCTTTTGTGCGCTATTCAATGAAAAGGACGTAAAACAAACAGGACGTTCTTCGCCATTTACAACATGTGCCATTACACCTCCTAAACCATAGGAGCAAGCATCAGTGACTATTACTACAGGCATTTCAGGATCAAAATACTCCAAAAGTTTAGGCTTCAAAAGATAATATTTACAATCATTAAATGCTTTGTCACACTCCGTACTCCAAACATATTTAACATCTTTTTTAAGCAGACTATAGAGACAATTGATTCGGGAAGATAAATTTGGAATGAACTTAGCATAATACGTCACCATTCCCAAAAAAGCCTTTAACTCTGTAACATTTTCCGGAGCTTTCGCTTCGCGAATAGTTCTCACTTTATCAGGACAGGGTAATAATCCTTTGTCAGTTATTACATGTCCTAAATAAGGCAACTCATTAACAAAAAATTTGCATTTTTCCATTTTAACTTTTATATTAGCTTTAGCTAATCTCTCCAAAACTAAATAAAGTTTTTCTTTACATTCTTTCAAAGTTTTCCCACAAATTAAAACGTCATCCAAATAGCAAACAACATTATCTAAACCATGAAGTACTTGGTCCATTACTTTTTGAAATATGGCTGCGCTTGAAGCAGCTCCCTGTGGTAAACGGTTGTAACGATATAAACCTTTTATGGTGTTAATCACCATGAATTTCTTCGACCTTTCTGACAACAGAAGTTGTGTGTAAGCACCTGCTAAATCTAAAGAGCAAAAATATTTAGCTCCACTGAGAGTTGAAAAAATATCCTGTATCAATGGTAGAGGGTAAGAATTTGAAACAATTACTTTGTTTATTGTTGCCTTGCAGTCAATGACTAGACGAATACCCTGATCTTTTTTAATTACCACCACTACGGGTGAGGCCCATTCACTGGCTTCAATTGGCTCAATAATTCCATCCTTTTCTAAATCATCCAAACAATTTAAAACCTTCTGCTTCAACCTTAAAGGAACATCATACGCTTTACGAAAAATAGGCTTATCATCTTTCAGCACCAAATCACCAACATAACCTTTTATTGGACGAGACATATCTTTATCAAAAACAGAAGGAAACTTACGTTTAATGTCTACTAATTCCTCATTCTGCAGCGAGTGGATACGGGTCATTGTTTGGGTAAATGCTTGCCTCCAGGTACCAAAAAAGACGTCCAGCCAGCTTCTCCCCATTAGAGGTACGAAATCGTTATCACATCGCAATACAATCAAAGGCAGACGTTGCTTCAAACCGTTCAGCTGTACCAATACATCCGCTTTTCCCAAAACCTGTAATCTTTTGCCATCGATAACCACCAACCGTTTGTTGCACCTTTCCAAGCAATAATTTTTAAAACTTCGTAGGAACAGCTCCTCTGAGATTACACTTTCTGCTGAACCGCAATCAATTTCCATATTTAATGATTTGTTTTCTACTACTGCTTCAACATAACAAGGTTGATTTATCTTATTGACCGAAGATATCATCAGACATGCAAAATCCTCTTCATCAGAGTTTTCCTCTAAATCTGTAGCAAGTCTCTTAAAAAGGCCAGAAGAATCGGAGGTACTAGGCTTAGGAGAACCGACAAAATTTACATTTGGTGTACTCTTACTATCTTTTTTGTCTTTGAGACGGAAACAATACTTTTTAGTGTGGCCTCTCTTTTTACAATAGGAACAGAAATATGGCGATTTACTGGGACTTCTATTCCTGTTACCGTATTCACGATTGTACCTATTGAAACCTCCATTCCTAAATCGAACCGAACGATTTCTACTGTCACTTCTACTTCTTTCTCTATAGCCTATTTTATCAGGCGATCTACGCCCGAGCCTGGCTATAACACCCATTCGCGGTTCATCGTCCCTTTGTAATGAATTCGTTCTATCTGAAGCCAATTCTTTGTTAACAATAATTTTTTCCGCCTTGATAGCAGTAAGGTCCTCCTCATCAAATAGTCGATTTTGTAATTGACGGTCGTATGTTCCTATTACTAACACGTCCCTAATCGCTCTATCTTTAAAATCACCGAAGTTACACTGCTCTGCCAAATTCTTTACATCGAGAACAAAATCAACCGCCTTTTCGTGTTGGCTCTGCCTGCGCGTCCAAAATTTGAAGCTATGAATGACATCAGAATCTGTTTTGTCGTAATGCTTCTTTAAACTCTCGGTGATTTCATTATATGTAAGGTCTTTGAAATCACGACCTGGAAACAGTAGTTTCAAACGGGAAAAAACTTCCGTTCCGCAAACCGCCAAAAATGATGATTTATAATCATCAGGCGTGAATTTGTTATGTTGAAACATCCATTCAAGTTGCTCTAAATATTGAGCGAAAGGAATGGTTCCTGGCAAAAACGGTTCGGTATTGGTAGATAGAGGCATCTTTTGATAAAGACAAAAGAAAACAAAAATGGAAAATGAACGGAGTATAAAAGCAACGAATCACAATCAAAAAACAAAATGGGCAATAAAAGTTACCACTAACCTTTCGACCAATGTAATCCAAATAGATCGATCACTCGAACTCAGCAACAACAGCGTCAATCAGCGGTGCAAAATATCCACAACAGCAGCAATGGCACCAGCAGCACAGCAACAACAGCGTATTCTTAACAGCAGCAACGTTTCCTCCACAGTAATAGCGTATTTTTCACAGCAGCAGCGTATTCTTCACAGCAACAGCCCAATAGAGCAATGTAGTAGGTGCAAAGGTCAACGTACGATCTTCTGACCAAAATACAAGCGAGTCAATGACCTTTCTACACTAAATAACCTTTTTTCAAAACAAACAGAGTGATATTTGCTTCCAAAAATAGCTCTCACTGAAGATCTACTGAGGTGAAAGATCTCTCACTATTGGCTTTCTCACTAATCACGGTGTGATCTCCACTGACGCCAGAACTCTGTGCCTGAGCACAAAATAAAAGATGGAGAAAAAAAAACAATGGTATGAATAGCAGATAAATAAAAGATCAGCAACTCGAAATAACCAACTGCAAATATTACTTCACAAAATGGCGTTACTGGTGACGCGAATGCTAGATTTCTCTATAAAAACTTTTTACAAATGTGCTCAAAACTTCACGGCAAAACAAAATCACAGGTTTTAGCTGGAATATCGATTTTCACAGAAGCTGACAAACGTTCTGCAAAAAGGCTTGAAAACCACTAGCAGAAACAAAAGCGCTTCAATATATGCTTCAGCTAATAATGATTTCTTACTTTTGATCAATTTTTTTTTACGTACTGTGGCCTTTCAACTTTCGTCAAACGGACAAATCTTAAATCCGAACAAACTCCGGCGCACTTGACGGTTCACAAAAACCCGAAAACTTTGATCTGCACTGAAATTTTCACTTTCACACGCGGTTAAAAAAAAATCCAGTTCAATCCTTGTCGACACTGTATTATCTGGTATTTTCGGGAGAATTATGTAGGTGAACACTTGTCGAGTTGATAGTTACAAAACTTCTGAAGCTCATGTATTTCTCATGCTCATTTTATACACAAACTAGAACTCACCCATCTCTGGTAAGCTACTCTCATTCCACTCAGTTCCATAATACATTGTTTTGGGGATTCCACTCTGTGGTCGAAAGTCTCGACTAAACGAAAGCGATATTACACAAACATTTACCGCCTCTACATTTACATCTTTCTACACGACCATCAAAATCCAAAGCAAACCATGACCGTTCAAAACCAAAAAATGTCACGGCTTTTCAAAACTGTAATCTTCTTCTTCCTAACGTTTTTCAACCCCGAATGCGAAATGACTCGAGCACAGTGGTGGCACGATTTTTGCGGTTTTCGGGGTTTTGCATTTTTGCTCGATAAAGGTAGCATGAAATTGAACTTGTTTATATGTATCGCAACGGAATGATTGTGCTCTTTCTGTAAGAGCTAATAGATTTCAATTAGTTGAAAACACTAGCGAAATATTAGCGATTGAATGATTTAACACTATTTTCAATCATTCACCTTGGAATGGCTGCCCGAAAACGGTCATAGTGGAGAGACAAAAACAGTCAAGCAGTGTGTGAACCGTTGGCAGCGCAACGCCTGATGGTATTGATGCTGCTGCCGCTTTGTGTTTTGGTTGAATGGCAGAATCGATGAACTGTGGTGAATTGTGGTCACAGTTCCCAAGACTGGCCACGAACAGTTAGTGCTATTCGAATGCCTTCTCCCGCGATTACATCATTTTTAGTTTTCATACGGCCGCGATCTTGTTATACAATACTTTCTGACAAATTATATTCATTATAACTACTCACTTTTGCCATCAGTGTCTAAGATTAACAGACATACTTCTCAAACTTTTAGTTCACGTTGTAACAGTTCGACATTTGATGTACTTATTCCTTGCAAATGATAAAATAGTCTACCAAATATCACCAAATTCTTAGAAGTGTTGGCACCGCGAAAAAAAAACAGTCATGATAATGAACTATGTTTGATCTTTTCTAGTTATTATCCCTCGCATTGATCGTACTTTGGCTTACATTATCTCGGAGTTAGATGAACTGGAACGTGAAGAATTCTACCGTTTGAAGAAGATTCAGGTAATTTGATTCAATCAAGGTTTGAGAACAATAAACGCAACATTTTTCTTTGTTTTAGGACAAAAAACGAATTGCAAAGAAAAAGGAAGAGGCTCGCAAAGCAGCCCTTTTGGAAAAGGGAGTTGATGTACGAGATCATGCTAATCTCCTCGACGAAGGCGATGATGACATTTTGTTCTAAGATGTTTATTCCCAACGGGCAGCGGCGTACAAGTTCGGTGAAAGCATGGGACAGTCGCAACTTCTAACAAAGCGGATTGTGAATGCTTTTATGAAAAGTTCATTCCCTTCTAAGTGTAGATCAACAGTAAACGGTTTTGAGTAGCTTCGTGGTTTGGAGGACGTATATGTAACAAGTGTATTTTTTTTTTGTTTTCTTTTTCAATCTAGGTTAGATGATTCTATTTGCGTATTATGCGCAAAAAATACAGCATATAAATTATAAACGGATTATTATAGAATAAATGTTATCGATAAGCATAGTTGTTTTATTCACTGTCGTATTTATGTATTTACTTGCTTCAATGTGAATTATAAAAATATGATAAATTACGGATTTACAGCTTCGGATTCAGTTTAATAACTTTACTTTAACCTAATTGCCGGAGCAAGGAAAGGTCATTCGTGACAACACATTTGGATAAAACAGCAGAAGGCGATAGAAAACATATGACGTGGCGATCAGTCGAGCTTTGAAGTTTTTTTTTTCCTTTGTGGGGACATGATACCACTGCGACCATTAATTTGATCTATTGTGGTGTTATCCTCTTTGTTTTTGCCGTACTGTAGAAATATATTACTATATGAAGTAACTATCTCCACAGCTATTGGCGTGCATCCCAATCAGGTACTACATTTCGGATAAAATTTAGTACCTGTTTTGGATGGTAGATTCGAATTTCATTAGGCTCTAGCAGGCCTTTATCTAAATGTTTGCAACGCTTGTGGTATAGTGCAATACACTTGCACAACAAATGTTCAGTGCTCTCGCTTTCTAATTTACAGAAACGACACATATCTTCTTGCAATTTACCTATAATTTTGAGGTAACGTTTGCTGGGGCAGTGGCCTGTTAATAAGCCAGTATAAGTACTTAGATCGTGTTTATTGAGGTTTAATAACCTCTGTGTTTGATAGGCATCTGGTTCAATGAATCGTTTGGACTGGCGAGAGTCCATTGCGTTCTTCCAGTTGAGTTTAATTTTTGCTTTCATCCAGCTCTTTAATTGAATTTTCAGAGCACAAGAGGCCATTCCGAAGAATGGCTGAGGCCCGATAAATTGCATGGAAGAACCTTGTTTTGCTAACTGATCAGCTTTTTCGTTTCCTTCTATTCCGCAATGGCCAGGAACCCAATATTGATTAACCTTATTACGATAGGACAACTGCTGCAGTAGCTTGGCACACTCCCAAACAAGTCTTGATGTGTAAGTTCTAGACTTCAAAGCGTTCAAGGCTGCTTTGCTATCCGAACACATACATATATTAGCATTCCTATAGCGCCTTTTAAGACAAATGTCAGCGCATTCGAGAATGGCATAAATTTCGGCCTGAAAAACTGTTGACCAACTTCCCAGTGCATGAGATATATTAACTCCTGGGCCAAACACTCCTGACCCTACCATGTTTTCTTGTTTTGAACCATCAGTGAAAAAAATTAATGATCCAGATCGGAAAGTTGGTCCTCCTGTATCCCAATCCTGACGAGTTACATCAGCAACCCAAAAACGATGATCAAAAAAGTTACGCTTCAACATATAATCTTCATTCACTAAGTACACTGGACTTATTTTGAAGTGCATCAATATAGTCATATGTCCTTTCAGTTCATTATCAGCGCTATCTAAGGACCTTCTGACTCTGATAGCACTGTTAACTGCATCCATTTGTATATAGTCATGAAGTGGAAGAAGATTTAACATTGCGTCCAACGCATTTGAAGGGGCGTTTCGTATTGCCCCAGTAATTGAAATAGTAGCAAGCCTTTGTAGTTTGTTTAGCTTAGCTTGAGTAGCGACTTGTTTGGTTTTTTCCCACCAAAAAATAGATGCGTATGAAATAATGGGTTCAACAATGGCCGAATAAATCCAGCATATCATCTTCGGTTTCAAACCCCATTTTTTACCAAAGGTTCTTTTGCAGCCCCAGAAAGCATTTCTTGCTTTTTCTATCTGTTGTTCTATATGCTTATTCCAAACAAGCTTACAATCTAATATAACACCTAAAAATTTGGCACTTAAAGATGAGGATAGTTTAGCATCTCCTATTTTAGAGCTGAAATGCAGATTTTACGTCTTCTTGTAAACGGTACTATTGTAGTTTTTTTTAGGATTTATACTTAATCCTTCATTATTGCACCATGCTAGAGTTAGTTGAGTGCTGTTTGCATTCGCTCGAAAACAGTTTTATCGAATTTACCGCGGACTATAATAACAATATCATCTGCATACCCAATTACTTCGAATCCTTGATGCTTTAGCTTTATAAGTAGGTCATCAACAATCAGAGACCAGAGAAGAGGGGAGAGAACTCCCCCTTGTGGACAGCCTTGAACAGCTGTTACCTTTAAAACTGAATCTCCTAGATATGCTGATATTTCCCTTCTAGATAGCATCTCTTCTATCCACACAATAATTTTTTTCAGGGAAGCCTCGATTTCTCATGGCGTTTTTCATCGATGTAAAACTGGCATTGTTAAACGCGCCTTCAACATCGAGAAAAGCAGCCAGTAGTATCTCCTTAGTGTCAAAAGTTTTTTTCAATTTTTGAAACCAGCGAATGAAGAGCCGAAAGTGTCGACTTACCAGTCTGATAAGCGAATTGAGCTCTACTTAAAGACTTATGTTTAAGTATATTTGATTTCATCTATAAGCTTTTCCATTATTTTAAAAAGATTGATGTAAGACTTATTGGCCTAAAGGATTTTGGCGCAGCTTTATCTTTTTTATTAGACTTCGGTATAAACACTACCCGTACTTGCCTCCATTTAGTTGGAAGATATCCCAGAAGAAAGCTTGATTTGAATAAAGTCATTAGAATAGGGATGATAGTTTCCTTGCACTTTTGAAGATGCACCGGAAAAATCCCATCTAAACCCGGTGTTTTGAAAGATTCGAAAGAATCCAAAGCCCATTCAATCTTAGAATATGTAAAAATATCTGCAACTTCTATATTGGATCTATCAGATCCATTTAAAGATTTACTGATATCTTGATTTCTTGATCGATTAGTTATGGAGAGGGATCTTGGAAAATGAGTTTTCACCATTAATTCCAAACTTTCTTGCAGTGTAGGACCCATCGTCCTTTTTTAACGTTCCTAGGCCATTATTATGATCCTTAGAGAGAACTTTCCGAAGTCTAGCAGCTTCATGAGAACTTTCTATGCCTTCGCACATGTATCTCCAATTTTTGCGCTTTGATCTTCTTATTTCTCTATTATAATTGGTTGAAGTCTCTTTGTACAGAGCCCAATTACATGTTAATTTCGCCCGATTGAATTGTTTTCGAGCATTTTTTCTAAGCTTCTCTAACCTGTGATTCCACCAAGGGACATCTCTGCAAGTAGATCGCTCCTTTGCTGGACAGCTTTCGTTGTAAGCATTAATGATGGAAGTAGTTAAGCAGTCAGCTGCCATTTCTAGTTCCAAAGATGAATTTATCGTGACAGTAATGGATTCCTTTTGATCTTTTATCCGAGAACAAAATAAATCCCAGTTTGTTTTCCGAGGGTCTCTGAAAGTTTCCCTTAATATATCTTTTGCGAAGAATTCAAATAAGATTTGCTTATGGTCTGATAAAGATATTTCGTCAGATACCTGTCAATTATTTATATTATTTGAGAGTTTTGTACTGCAGAGAGTTAAGTCCAATACTTCCTCTCGTATAGCTTTGAAGTTATTACAGAACCCAATTATCAATTTCTTTCAAGTTCAACTTCAATACTAGGAGAGCACGTTACCACCTACAAAACCTTGTCGTGTCCAGCAGCTTGACGTACCACCTCCATGTCAGGCACTGCTGTGTTCAATACCTTGAAATATGGGTTTTCAAAGAAAAGGCTTATATGGTCATTTTCCACAAAATTGGCCATAACTCAAAAACGAAAAAAAAAGTACGTTTCGAAAATTTCAGCGATTAAAGCTTATGAAATTACCTTCTCAAAAATACATTTGAAAGTTTTCTACTAATTGGAACATAGTTTTCCCGGCTTTTATTTACGAATTTTCTCAACGGTGGAAAATTTTGTGGAAAACTTTTTCCAGTTAACATATTTTTCTATTCCTTAGAAAATTTGCTTTCATTTTTATAATAAAAAATTTGTTTCTACGATGCTTCTTTCTTGAGCTATGATTTTTCAAAGAAAAGGCTCAAAATGGCACATGGCACATTTGCACGTTTTTTACAAAATTGGCCATAACTCAAAAACGAAAAAAATACCATTTCAAAAATTTCAGCGATTAAAGCTTATGAAATTACCTTTTCAAAAATATTTTTTTGAAATTTTTCCACGAGTTGGAGCATAGTTTTTCCGGCTTTTCTTTACGAATTTTCTCAACGGTGGAAAATTTTGTGGAAAACTTTTTACAGTAATTTTTTTTTTATTCCTGAGAAAATTTGCTTTCATTTTTATAAAAAAAAACTTTGTTTCTATGATGCTTCGTTCTTGAGTTATGATTTTTCAAAGTAAGTAGTACCAGGGAAAAACAAAAAAAATCCAACTGAGTTTTCCGGGAAAATAGGCGACCCTGAATTTTTCTCAATTTTTTTTATTCATATATTGATGAGCCCTGCCTGTGGAAAAAGTTTCATGAAAATCTGAGACCTTTCGACCCAAACCCGTACGGAAATAAAAAAAAATCCCCTATTACGAGAAAGTACTGCTAATCATACGAATGAAGGAATAGCATGCACCAGTATGGAACGGCAACATTCTTTTTCGCTGCTTTTATCGAATGTGAATAGTTGTGTGACGGAACAAGATATCGATTCGTTGGTATCGAAATCGCTTGGAATTACGGATATTGACAACAGGACCGTTACTAAGCTCGTGCCGAAATGGAAACCATGTGAAGAATTGGACTACATCTCCTTCAAAGTGGTTCTCGATGAGAAATGGAAAATAGCCGCATTGAGATCGTCTACTTGACCACCGACTATAAAATTCAGGGAATTTATCAATCGCCATAGATGTACTTGGTATCTAAGATAAAGATAGGACAACTGGGAATAAAATTGAATCCAGTCGCTGATTGGTTGAATTTGATGTCTGCGAGTGTGTGGCTGCGTGTGAAAAGTTACCATCGGATGCGTTTGTTTTGGTTTTGCCCGTGTTGCCGGATTACTATGTGGGGTCGTATTTTTTTTTTTGCGGTTGTGCATAAAAGTTCGTAGCCGACCGATGTAAACCTAACAAAAAAAGTGAAACGAAATCAGATCGAAATTAAGTGCAAAGCCTTTAACTGAATACGGAGCAGGAAATCTCATCCGAATCACCATTTTTATCGGTTCCCGAAGGACCCGAAAGTGCGTAACGAGTGGATTAAGATTTGCGTGAAAAATGAGGACATACCGTTTTTTACGCTGACAGCCGGATGCAGATTATGCAGTGTTAGATTGGTCGTATTGGGCCTCAATAAGTTCGTTTTGTACTTGCCTTGAGTGTTTTTTAAAGGACTTAAAGGGAATCTTAATCCAAATCCGAAAATGGCCACTTTGGCAATAAAAGCTCTCAGTTAATAACTGTGGAAGTGCTCATTGAACACTAAGCTGAGAAGCAGGCTCTGTCCCAGTGAGGACGTAATACCAAGAAGAAGAGATACACTATAATTCACATAATCACCACAATTAAAAAATAAATCATAATTAGGAAATATTTTTTGTGAAATAGTGTACCGTCTTCCATACAAATGGCAACACTGTTTAACGTAACACGCAATGGTGGAAAATTCACAACTGGGCTCATGAATGAAAAGAAGAACAACTTAAAGAAGCCAGGTGTCCGATCTTATCTTAGGTTCTGAGTTTAAAGTTGTTAGTTTTAAAGTGCTCAAATTCAATATTTACTGGTTTGTTTTATCTGTACTGCCCATAAAAGCATAACTGTCCCATATTGATTTTCGAACCAACACCTTTTTTCATCGCAATATTCATGGTTTAATATACAGAAGTTCTTTTTTTTTTCCTTTTCGGGTCGCGCGCTTTTTTTTCTGAGTGATTTTATATAGCTGAGCAAACGAGTGAGGCTGAGAGTGGATTGTGGCTGCACAGTGAAGGATAAAGGATCAATTGGTGAGCTCGTTTCATGCTACTATTTCTAATCTATAAAATATGTATGACTGCACATTTAATCGTTACAATTGTGGGACGTAAATATGAATTTTCAACAAACTATGAAATGTTCGTCACTGTGAGTGTCGACACAAACTCTGATTCATGAATTATTTATGTTTCACATTTTTTTTTATTTTCAGAACACCCCTTTTTACCTTTATTTTTGTAATTAAAAAAAAACTTTGAATGGTTCGACACTACAAGTGTAGACTTGCGAAAAGTTCACTTTATTCAACAAACTTTGGATGGTTCGCCACTGTAAGTGTCGGCATAAGAATAAGAGTGTTCTATGATGTTCCAACCAATCAAGTTTTTTGTTTCTTTTCAAATAAGTAAAATATAATAACACATGCTTTCGTCCTGACAGCTGTAGGAATGTTACATTTAGGTATTTGTTCAACAAACTTTGAATGGTTCGTCACCTCAAGTGTCGGCATAATTTTCCACTACATAGAAATTGTTCATATCAAATGAAAATTTTATATCTACAAATAAGCATGTATATATCTCACAAATCATTATTTATCATGGTCTAATCGCTTATCAAAGTGAATCCTGTGACCCAACGATCCTTCCCATTAACAAACATCCCTTCCAGTAACCTTTGTGGAGATGCAGAGGCAAACACGGTCTCCAAATAGCAAAGGTTACACACTAACATTCCTTCCCCCAATCCCACCTGACTGCAAGGACGTGGCCGGCGCCGTTATTGACCCTGTATAAATAGAGGCACTGAATTATGCACATTGAAGAAGATTATGGCCAATCCCAGCCAAACTTCTAGTTGATTCTTTGTGCATTTTCACTGACTTCGGTCAATCACGGAATAGCAACCATTGATATGTGTAGTCAGTCTAAGCTAAGCTAAGCAATATTCATGTTTTAATATACACTTCACTACGCATATGAAAATATATACACTTTGTTTGAAAATGTTGTGGAAAAAAAATGAAGTTGGTGCAGTCCCATATAGAAAAATAAAGGCATAACAGTCTCTATATGAACTTTGAACCCCAATAACAACTGTAAAACTGGAATTATGTTCATAATATATATTTTTTACTGATCAATATTAGCAAAATGAGTATTCTGTGGGTGGAGCTAAATAAATATTGCGTTCAAAAATTTACCAGAAAATTATAAACATTTCTATGAAAATGCAAACTTCAAATTTTGAGCGCTGTTTTCTCAATGCCTACTAATTTTATATGGGATAGTTATGCCTTTATGGGCAGTGTATCTTTTATAGTTTTTGTTGACGTATTGTCTTTATTACTGTAATATTGTCAAAATGCTTATTGTTTACCCTAGTTTTAAGTACACATCATTGGGGCACAATCAAGCCTGTTGATGAACAAATATTATTATTATTATTATTTATCTTTATTAGAGAGATTTTCAGCCAGAGGCTGGTTCATCTCTGTATGAGTAGAGGGCATTTATTAACCCCCCTGGGCAATAATACGGGTATATATAGAGTTAATGATATCAGCGTGTTTCCCTTTCGTGTTCCAGACACAGTTGTCAGGTCGTTTTTCTAGTTTATATTGTAGATATTGTCGTTTATCCAATTCGTAGTCCGGGTTCGATGCGTTGTCTTGGTCCAGAATGGTTTGGATGGTCATATACTGCGGTAAAGGTCGATGTCTTTCAAATATTTCATCAAACGTTTGATGTTTTCGATGTCGTTATTGAGTGCACAGCGTATACTATTCGATATACCATGTGCAGTGCGTGCTGCCTGATGTTGAGGGCAGTTGATGATAAAATGTTCAACGGAGTATGTCACGTTGTAGACAGGACAAATCTTGCGAAAGGCCCCTGTAGTGTCCATGTTGTGGGACGCTTTGGTGTGTCCAGTTCGTAGTCTTGATAAAATTCTTTGCTCGCGGTGGATGACGGGGTCGTCCCACCGCATAGTGTCGTTTTTTATTTTCCTCAGAAACAGATCTCGTGCGTTAAGCCAGTCATTCGTCCATGCGTTATTTAGAGTTATGGTAACCCAATGTTTAAGATCCTGTCCTGGTACTTGTTGTGAAACGATCTATGCCGGAATAAAAGGGGCTTTGATCGGACCGGCTAGCAACATCAGAAACGCCTCAAAACCAAAATCTGTATGCAAACATTTATTTTACATTCCTGCTCCTTAAAGCTACCCTACTGAGGATTCTTAGATATCTTCCAAATCATGGCACTTCTTCTTATCTACATATAGGTAAAACCGCTTAGGCTACTCACGCACACTGCTTCCGACGTGTCTCTCCTTTTCCGTGCATGCTTCTCAGGGGACGGAGCGGCCTGGTGAACGTGCCCGTTCCGTGCTCCGCTTGCTTGGCGGGGACCAGAGCAGCCTTCCACGGTGCATAACTGCACCCTCAACGGTCTTCTCGTCCGCGAGCTGGCGAATTGGTTCACTCCTCACGGCTAAACGCAAACTGGCCTTTCTTCCCGGTGATGGATGCCAATATGCTGCTGCCGGCGCTCGTCGCTGGTTCCCAGGGATGGTCGTGGTTGTTTGCTAGTCAGGCTAAGCAACTGATCGACGAATTGAGCCGCCGCCTGATCGGAATTTTTGTTGGGGGGATCGAAAACTGCAACAAATAAAGGAAAAGAGCCCTGAGGCGTTTCCTCAGTTAGAATCAGCGTCATTCGTCCATTAGTGGTTCACTCACTTCTTTTGAAGGCTCTTCCTTTGTTTCCTCCAGTGGTGGTTGATGATGTCCGATGGAAATCGGTGCTCTTTCAATGCGGTCGGATCTGTTTAGAGAAATCCGCCAATAAGTAAGCATCCCAAACCAGAGCTGTTTCAAAAAGATGTGCTTACCAGTTTGATGTCTCGTATCGCTTCCTGAGCTGCCTGATCGTCCTTGAGGTGACGTTTCGGGCTCTGTCGATGCTCGGGTTGTTACCACCTGTGCAAAGTTTGCGATCATTCGTGGTCTTGAAAAAAAAAGCATTCAATTTTGCTTACCCGCTGGTGCGATGGCTTCGGATCTTAATTGGCAAGCCGAACTCTCCTGCGGCGGGGTTCCGATTGGAGATCTCTTCTTTGCTGACGGTAGCTGTTACGTCCTTGAGGGGTATCAGCGTGCCTCGTGTCGCGGGATCTGATTTTATTTAGCGGATTAATGAACAGCTCCTCCTAGTGCACCTGATTTTATTACTTACGTAATTTGCTGGGTTTGTCGCCAGCCAAAAGCGTGCTGCTAGCGTGCCACTCTGCACAACACAACTTAAGTTCGCTGCCGGTTCGACGGCCGCAGCAGGCGACTTTGCTACCGCACGGTCTAACCACTTCTGAAGCTTTTTACAACTGGTATGCGCGAGTGTGCGAAGGTGAGCAGTATCGTAGCGGAAGTGGGGATCTGTCATTTTGTTTTACAAGCTATTTTCTTTTGAGCTTTCTATTTCAAGCAAGCGCCCTTCAGTAGTGTGATAGTTTGTTTACATTCAGGTGGGTTTACACTCTACACGAACGCGGTTTACACTCTACACGGAACGCGGTGCAGCATTCAGAGAGGCAAAGTTGGCTCTCAAAAAGGAAATCAAGAGTCGAAAACGGGCATGCTTTGAAAGTCTATGCTAGAGTGCCAATTCTAGTCCATGGGGTGACGCCTACAGAGTGGTAATGGCTAAGACCAAAGGAGCCATAGCGCCCCAAGAGAAATCGCCCGAGTTGCTGCGATCGATAATCGATGTACTCTTCCCGCACCATCCCATAAGCCCATGGCCCCCAGCGCCGTATGCGGCAGATGAAGGAGAAGAAGTGGCGAGAGTGACGAACGAAGAGCTGGCAGAAGTCGTGAAATCATTCGCGTCAAACAAGGCACCGGGACCCGATGGTATCCCGAATGTTGCCTTAAAAGCGGCAGTGAACACGGATCCGGACATGTTCAGAACCACGATGCAACGCTGCATTGATCAAGGAATCTTCCCGGATGTATGGAAGCGACAGAAATTGGTGCTACTACCAAAGGCGGGGAAACCACCAGGTGACCCGTCGGCGTATAGACCTATCTGTCTACTAGATACGACGGGCAAGTTATTGGAGAGGTTGATTCTCAACAGACTAGTACCGTATACGGAGAGTGCGGACGGCCTGTCCAACAACCAGTTTGGATTCAGAAAAGGTAAATCTACTCTGGACGCCATCCAGTCGGTCGTTCAAACAGCTGAGGTGGCAATCGAGCATAAAAGGAGCGGCATCCGTTACTGCGCGGTTGTCACTCTGGATGTGAAGAATGCGTTCAACAGCGCAAGCTGGGAAGCAATAGCACACGCGCTTCACTGCCTCAAGGTACCGGTGCAGTTGTGTAAGCTTCTAGAAAGCTATTTTGATGGTAGGATTCTACTGTATGACACAGAGGAGGGGCAGAAAAGCGTTCGAATTACCGCGGGAGTACCTCAAGGTTCAATCCTGGGCCCGCTGTTATGGAATGCGATGTACGATGACGTACTGAGGCTGCCCCTTCCGACGGGTGTGAAGATTGTTGGCTTCGCCGACGATATCACCCTAGTGGTCTATGGTGAATCGATGGAGGAAGTAGAGTTGACAGCAGCGCACTCTATTTCCCTGGTTGAGGAATGGATGAAGTCCAGGAAACTAGGACTGGCCCGTCACAAGACTGAGGTGGTGGTGGTCAACAACCGCAAGTCCGAGCAACGGGCGCTTATCTCGGTAGGTGATTGCACCATAGAGTCCAAGCGATCCCTTAGGCATCTTGGGGTAATGATCGATGACAAGCTGAGCTTCGCTAGCCACGTTGAATATGCCTGTAAAAGGGCATCTACGGCTATAGCGGCGCTTTCGAGGATGATGTCTAACAGCTCTGCTGTAATTGCCAGCAAACGCAAGCTGCTGGCAAGCGTGGCGCTATCCATACTAAGGTATGGAGGACCAATCTGGTCAAAAGCGCTTAGAACGAACAGAAACCTAAAGCGGTTGGAAAGCACGTACAGGATAATGTGCTTAAGAGTAGCAAGTGCATACCGGACGGTATCTAAAGAGGCCGTGTGCATCATAGCCGGGATGACGCCCATCGGGCTCATCATCAAGGAAGATGTTCAATGCTTCAACCAAAGGGGTACCAGAGGAGTCCGCGACACGTGTAAAGAGGAAACGCTCAGAAGCTGGCAGCAGGAATGGGATAACTCCACTAAGGGTAGATGGACCCATCGACTAATACCAAATGTGTCAGATTGGTATGGTAGAAGCCATGGGGAAGTGAACTTCCACCTGACGCAGTTTCTGTCAGGACATGGTTGCTATAGACAGTACCTGCATAGGTTCGGGCACTCAGAATCTCCTGCGTGCCCCAATTGTGCTGGTGTAGAGGAAACAGCGGAGCATGTCGTGTTCGATTGCCCCCGTTTCATTGTTGTGAGAGGTCGCATGCTCACTACATGCGGAGGGGACACGTCCCCCGACAATATTATAGAGAGAATGTGTGCGGATGCCGAGTGCTGGAATGCAGTAACTACGGCTGTCACTCACATTATGTTAGAATTGCAGCGTATATGGCGCGCCGACCAAGAGTTGGCTGCAGAGGATTAGCCCTGCCGAGGCTGGTCCCTTGTAACATTGTTTAAGTCGGCTAGGAGAAGCAGTTTGCCTAGGCTACTTCTGCTACACGTGTTGTGCTATATGCACTGGTCCCTTCCCGAAGAAATACCGTAAGGTGGTTCCGGGGAGATGAGGGTCTGAGTCCAAGGGTCATGTCGATGCACTGTTCACCACTTGAGCAATTCTAAATGAATTGCTCATGCACAGTGCATAGGCTGGTTTTAGCGGGTCGTCGTTGGTGCGTCATCCCCGCATTCCCTGAGTTATCTTCTCAGGGGATCTGTTTGCAGATTTCCCCCTTGTAAAAAACAAAAAAAAAAAAACACTCTACACGACTGGAATAAAGTTCGCATACACCTCAAATTTACTTCATAACCGGACTAATTATTACCTAACGTAACACAACCTTACCACAGGCGCAGAGTTTTTTGTGAGCGCTGACAGGCAGCTCACAAAAAACTCTCAGACTCACTTCTACAAGAAGTCGCAGAGAGACTGGAGCAGATCTGAAAGTCATCACTTAAGCAGACCTTAAGATGTTGATAACTGCAGCAAAACTAACATACGCGAGCCTTAATGCTCACCAGATCCAAAAGCTCAAACATAATCGAAACAAACATAAAGACAGCGAATCCTGTCAAAGGTGATCTGAACGCTCACTAATGAGCAAATGTCTCTGCGCTAGTTCTTGTCCCATCTTCTGTGCTATGCCGTTCCTGTGGCAAACACTCAGTACGATCTACGCTAGTTTTAAGAGCTACAATAAAACTAGAGATCAAAACATGTAACGAAATGTACATTTAATGTTGGCTAATATGAGAACGATGATAGTGGATATTGTCAGTTACGATTGAGAAAAGGTCGCATTTCCTCGACCTAAATCACTACGAGCCCAGTTAGGAGGCTTTACCGCGCCCCCCGGTCGCGTTACTTTAGAGGAAGATTTCGTAGTGACCCCCATGCAACCGACTACCACTTCGTTCAAGACCTGTGCCTGGAAATCAGTCAATGACACTCGGTTGGATTTACTCCTCCGACTGCGATGTGTCTGATCGGTTGATCGGCGACGTGTGCGCGCTTCAGGTCCGACGACTTGTGGTCGACTGCAATGGGCTCCACTGATGGTTGCTTGATGGCTCGTAGTATTTGAGGTTCAGATCGTGATCGACAGATGATACTGGTGTGCTGGTCCACTGGTATGCAAGGAACAGCGAGGTTTCGGTTCGTGATCTGGGTCCTCTAGTTTCTACCGCAGAACGTGTTTTGATGAAGCGTATGCTCGTCGTCAACAACTCCTTGCTCGATGTCTGCATAGCTTGTCCGGCATTTGGAGCCACCTTACTAGTTCTTTGGATTCCCAATCTCCCTCGCCGGCTGTGCCCTCCGACTTTCTTTGCACCGACACTGTTGCTGATATTTGGGGTCATCCTCTGACTTTCAGGGTTCCAATCCCCCGAGCCTTCCATAGGCTCTGAACTTCTGTGGCGTTGCGTCCTGGTTGTCTCTCCTTTTCTTGGTATTTGGAGCCTCCCTACTAACTGACTAGCTTTCAGGGTCCCAATCTCCCGGGCCCTAGGTAGGCTTTTGCTTCTGTTGCGTCATTACTGTTTCTGGTATTTGGAGCCTCCCTACTAACTTCGTTGCTTTCGGGGTTCCAATCTCCCAAGCCTGTCGTAGGCTCCGCTACGTACTCCTCCTCTCTCAGTACAGTCCAGGTGCGATTCCGCTGCGCCTGATAGTGGCCGTAAGCTTCGAATCCGCGTCGAACCGAACTCAATCGTCGATCTCCGGCTCTCCACTCCTCCTATCCAGAAGCCAGCTGGTGTACTGCAGAGATCCCTGCTTCCCGTTTCCAGAAATGCAAGGTGCGATTTCTCCCGACTCGCGAACGGCGCGCGGTACACTTTCTGGCGCGATGAAAGTGTTGGTGTACCGCTGAATTATCTCCTTAAACCGCTGGGGGCTTCTGTTCTATGACCGCAATGCGTGTGTTGTTTCCTTCTCGGCGAAGGCAGTTGTCTGCAAAAACGTTTGCTTTCCTAGCTGGACTCTGGTCAAGGTGGAGAGGTAGTCTAAAAGAATGTTGTTGCTCATCACACCTGACGGCCAATGCTGGATTCAGCTCAGCTTCGAACTTCTTCGGCTGGAAAATGCCGCTGAACGATGGCTTCGATTCTGGTGCAGAGAGATGAAACTTATGTGGAGCAGCACCGTCTAGGTCCTCCGTGATTCCGGAGCGCGTTAAGGTGATTCTTCACTGCGTTCCTTCTGCTACCCATAGGCGTTGTCTGCTAATCGTTCTGCACACAGAAATCATGACCGCTTTGCGTGTTTTGCTGATTCTCCGTGGATAATCTGTGGTTGGCAGCTATTGCTGCTTACATAGCTTGATTAAAAAAAGGCTTCACTAATCCGGTTTTATGTCCTTGGCATGGTACTGTCCTCGTTTACCATCCCTGACGTCTTCCAGCATGTACAAGTTACTCCCCAAGACCTTAACCACTGTAGCCGGCACGAACTTGAAGTCGAGTTTGCGATTTATGTGATCTACCTTGGAGGACTGCGTGAATGTTCTTCGCCATACGAGATCTCCGACGATGAATACGATGTCCCTTGTTCTCATATTGTACCGCTGCTTTGTCTTTTCGTGGTTGTTCTTGATGCGCTGGATGATGAATTCGTGGATACGGCGGATCGCAGAGAGACGTACTTCCTGCGCTACCTTCGGATCATCGGGCGTGTTCAACTCCTGCTGAGTATAGAGGTCAGTGTGCAGTATTAGCTCTCTACCGAAGTTTGCAACGTGCGGACTTACACCAGTGGCCTCATGTTTTGCTCCGTTGATAGCTGCTACAATGGCTTGCAGGTTTTCGTCCCATCCACGGTGATCTTCGTCCAACAGGGCTCGTATGCAAGTGATCAGAACTCTGTTCACTCTTTCCGCATTGTTCACCATCGGACAGTAGAACGCAGTCTTCATATGGATGATGTTATGCTTGGAGATTAAAGCCTTGAATGCCGCTGATAGGAATTGCTTCCCATTGTCGGAGAGGATGATACGAGGTCGAGAGTACCGCAAGAAGACATGCTGTTCTAGGAAGTCTACCATTTTCACCGAATCTTCTGAACGCATGGGATGAACGACGATGTACTTGGTCACCCAGTCTACCACGACAAGCATCACTGTGTTTCCGGCGCGAGAACGGGTGAATGGGCCTACGAAGTCTACCGAAACCAACTCCCATGGCACGCGAGCAGGTTTAGGGCCACCCATGTTCGGCATCATTGTTCTGTTCGGCGCCTTGCTTGCTTTGCATGTTTCGCACTCCCTAACGTGCCGTGCTACGTCATCAATCATTTTCGGCCAATAGAAGTGGTTCTGCAGCTTCTGCCATGTTTTCTGGAAGCCAAGGTGAGCTCCTGAGGCTGAATCATGGAACTTCGCAATCACTCCAGCTCGCTGGTTGAGCGGCACGACCTTCTTCCACGTGTGTGTCAAGGCTCCTTCTTCATTTTTGCTGCTGCAGTTCTTGTAAAGCTCTTGGTTCACCACACGGAAATCCGGAAATTTGTCCCCGGCTTCCTGCCCTCTTTCCATCAGCGTCTGATACCACTGATCGACGGCGGCGTCGGCGGAAAACACCAGCGTGCTAACAATTCTGGAAAGCGCGTCCGGAACAATGTTGATTTCGCCCTTTCGGTACTTTATATCGAAATCGAATGCGTTTAGTCGCAGTATCCACCGGCTCATGAGCGCTGTAGGGTTTTTCATCGATCTCAAATAGCTCAATGCTGAGTGGTCGTAGTGAACGGTAAATTTTGTACCCTCTACGTACCCTCGGAATTTCTCTATTGCTCTTATCACGGCTAGGCATTCTCGTTCGGTTACCGAGTATTTCCGCTCCGACGACGACAGCTTCTGAGAGAAATAAGCAATCGGGTGCTCTTCTCCGTCTGTTTCTTGCGTTAACACCGCCCCAATGGCTACGTCGCTCGCATCGCAGGCAATCGCAAACGGCTTGGTGTGATCTGGCATTGCTAGAACTGGCGCTGATACGAGTGCTGACTTTAATTTCAGGAACGCATCTTCTGCATCCTTTGTCCACCGGAATTTCGTTTTCGTTTTGGTCCGCTATGAACCTGCGATACCAATTGCACATCCCCAGGAATCGTTGCACCTCTTTTCGGCATTGAGGAGCTGGGAAACGCACGATGCAGTCGATTTTCTCCTGATCTACATTCCATCCGCTCTGATTTAGCACATAGCCTAGATATTTCATTTCCTCCAAGCAAAACTTGGATTTTTCTGCGGATATGGACAGACCGGCATCCCTCAGTCGCTTGGCCACCTTTTCAAGCATGTCAATGTGTTCGTCAATCGATCTTGAACAGATGATGATATCATCGAGGTAGTGGAACACATGAGGTTCCAGATCTGCGAAAAGATGGGTCATCAGCCGCGCCAAGGCCTGACTCGCTGTGCATAACCCGAATGGTACCACTTTAAATTGAAAGTGCCCTCTTTGTGGTACCGTGAACGCTGTCGCCGGACGAGATTTCTCTTCTAAAGGCAGTTGCTAGAATGCATCCTTCAGATCGATCGCTGATATGTAGTTGCACCCGCTGAGGTTATTCATAATAGCCGATATTTGTGGGATGGGATACTAGGGTGGGGCTTATTTCCAAAAATCTTTCGTAGTCAGGATTTACAAAGTGGAAAATGATCATCGGTCCCAAAATAACATCCTGTGAAAAAATGAGAATTTTTGGTGAATGTTTAGAGGTGGCGCAAAGGGCGTATGTGCAGTTTTCCCATTTTAGTGAACTCTGAAAAATTTTGGTATGCTTTTCAGCTTGTTTTGGTGATTTTAAGACCCTTAAGGGCAAAAAATCACCTCAAAATTGCGATATCTCCACTCCTTTAGATGATATTTGACGAAATATATTTTGTTCATGCGATATTTGGCCCTTTAATAGGTTACAATGACTGATTACTATGAAACCGAATAAGAATAGCTGGGGAGGATTCCTATGCTTGTAGAATGGAACAAAGAGCAAAGAAGAATGATAGGAAGAACAAAGAACACAGAAGAATGTAAGGTAGGGAGGGTTAAACAGGGGGGAGGGTGTAACTGATGATATTATATTAGAATCAACTATGGAGCCGTGAAAATATTTCGGTTGGATGTATGAGATGTGATTATATGCAAGTTTAACACTCATTTAGTGTTTAAGAATGTCCGTTTGATATAACTCCAGCGATTGCTTTTATAATCTGAAAGAAATTACAGAGGGGCCCAAATCCATGCAGGCTCAAAATCCGTACACTGCAAACAAATAGAAGTTTTATATGAAGTGGAAGGGTTTAGATTCATTTCTTAGGTGTTCGGATTTTGATCCCACACGATATATCCGTATTAAGTAAAGCCATAAACGATTTTAGCAATAACACTTCTTGTTAGAATTTCCACAGGAATTTCTGGATTATGATGCCATTTCAGCAATTAATTGCGTTTGGGGTTCCAATACTTCACTTTCGCCACAATACCTTCAACATAACTTCGGACAAACGAAAATGCAGATGAAGTTCAATACATCGTTCTACATCTGTATTTGAAATCGCTGTTGTTTATACAGCAGAAGGAAAAAAAATCGGTAATCAAAGTTCAAATTAGTGCACGAGCTTCTATAGGGTGCAAGAAATAAAGCACTTTAGGTTGAAAACCTCTCAAATAAAACCAAAATTAAGTCGTCACAGTTCTGAAACATATTTTTTAGGACAGAGCTACATGAAGGAATTTTCACAGGATGTCCTATGTATATATAAATAATTATATAAATTAGTTATGAATTTAATAGATACTGCGTGAGGCTGAATTTCCAGGATGTAAATTTTGCAACGTTCCCTTTCGATAAATTGCTATCATCATTCAGAAAAAAAAACAAGCAAACGATTATTGAACTAAAGCAGTAAAGTGACGTGCATTTATCTATATCTACCAGGAGAATAATGATGAAACTTCGCATGGAATTAGGGACATTTTAGCTGTTATTGAAATATTTCCATAAAGTCCAATAAAGTTGCAATAAGTTCCAATAAAATCGTATTCATGGGTCGAAAACTAGAGATGGGTAAAAAATTGGTGCTCTCCCCTACTTGAAGAAAAAATGCTCGAAGTATTTCTGAAGTAGATAATATTAAATAGAAGTCAAGGGGTCGGACCTGGTGTAGTGGTAAAAACACACACCTTTCACGCTGAGGATCTGGGATCGAATCCCATCCCGAGATACTCACTAAAAATTTCAGTGGCGACATCCTTCGGAAGGGAAGTAAACCCGTTGGTCCCGAGATGAACTAGCCCATAGCTAAAGAGCTAAAAATCTCGTTAATAAAGATTGAAAAAAAAAATGAAGTCAATAAATATAATCATCGTTTTCTAGATTCCTCAGTTACGCTCAAGACATCACTAGTTTCACCCTCCCACCTGTTTAACCCACCCCACTTTACATTCTTCTGTGTTCTTTGTTCTTTCTCTCATCTTTCTCTGCTCTTTATTCCATTCAACTAGCATAGGAATTCTCCCCAGCTATTCATATGCTTATTCGGGTTCATATTAATCAGTCAGCGTAACCTATTCAAGGGCCAAAAATCGCATGCATAATATATATTTCGTCAAATATCATCTAAAGGAGTGGAGATATCGCAATTTTGAAGTGATTTTTTGCCCTTAAGGGTCTTAAAATCACCAAAACAAGCTGAAAAGCATACCAAAATTTTTCAGAGTTCACTAAAATGGGAAAACTGCACATACGCCCTTTGCGCCACCTCTAAACCTTCACCAAAAATTCTCATTTTTTCACAGGATGTTATTTTGTGACCGATGATCATTTTCCACTTTGTAAATCCTGACTACGAAAGATTTTTGGAAATAAGCCCCACCCTAATGGGATACCCCTCGTTCACCATCACCGAATTTAGGTGGCGGGCATCCAGGCAGACTCTGTACTGGCCGGTCTTTTTCTTTACTGCAACCAGCGGATTATTCCATGGTGAATACAGCGCTTCCTCTATCACGTCGAGCTCCAGCATCCGGTCGATCTCTTTATTCACTTCGTCTAGAACGTACTTCGACATGGGATAGTACCGTTGCTTCCGAGGCTTCGCTTCTCCGACGTCAATGCGATGGACGTATAGGTCAGTTCTTCCCAATTTGCCGGGTTCTGCTTTTGGGAAATGGCTTATGGCTTCTTCCAGTCTCCGCTTTTCTTCTTCGGACAGCGACTTCATCGACACTTGCTGAGTATTGCTTTCTATGTCAGGCTCCAGGCTTATCGTGCAGCAGACCGGTTTGATGCTGAATGCGTTCCAGAAGTTCATTCCCAAGATCACACATGTCGGCAGCGTGGGAAGTAGCAACATCGTCACGACTTCATTCTTGTTGTTGTAGGCTATGGGCAAGCGAGTATATGATTGGATGCGATGCTCCGTGCCATCTGCTGTTCTTATGCCTCCAACTAGCGCTATTTTCTGCAAGCCCAGTTCTTGTGCCATCTTTACGTTGTCGCCTCCCAAAATGGAGCAGTTGGCACCGCTGTCGAGAAGACCAGTGACTTGCTTTCCTAAAACTTCCACCACTGCATGCGGACGATTGTCATTGTCGGGATTGATAATCAGTGAACTGATTTGGACTAAGTCGGGTATTACTGAGGGATCGTTATGGTGAAGCGAGGATTCCATACCCTCGGTTACTGGTTCCCCGCTTGCGCGTTTCCCGAGCGTTGACGACATGTCGGGCAACTTCGCAGCGAGAATCCCTTCTGACCACAGCGATAGCAGAACAGCACCGCCTGTGGTTTGGCACAGTCCATGAAACGGTGCCCCTCTTCATCACAGTTCCAGCACATCATCACCGCTGGAGGTGCCCGTGCATTGGATGCATCCGCGGCTTGTTGGTTGCTGGGATTGGCCACTGATTGTTGGGGAAATTGATTGGACGACTGTCGTCCTCCTGCTTCTCGTCGATCGAACCTTAGCTTGAGCGCGTTTACTTGTTGGAGTATGGCTTCCATTCGCTGATCCACCTTCTCTTCCTCTTGCGTTGACTGCTCGGTATCCGGAATGTAATGATTGTCTCCATAGCTTTGCAACTTCTCAGATTCCAACGCATGGACCTTTCCAAATCTTTGAAGCGGCTGCTGAAGCTTTGATGAACGCAATGAAGAGTGCGGTGTAGCTAGTGATGGCTCGATGAGTGCCCCATATGGTAACGAGATTCTTCGTTGGTGTTGTTGTAGTTTTCGAAGTTCATCTAGTTCCTTGCACGCCTTTACCAGCAAGCGTGTGGAATGGTGCGATGCTGCGATGGGAGCGTAGGTGGAGTTCATATTCTTTTTGATGATGAACAGCTTCTCTGGATCAGTCATCGGAGGGTCTACGTACTGGAATAGTGTAGTAATGTCCTGGTAGAACTTGCTGAACGGCTCGTCCTCCCCCTGCAGACGATGGTAGGCCTCTGCTCTCAGGATATAGGCGTAGCTCGCTGGAAGGAATTCGTGCCTGATTAGGCGCTTGAAATCATCCCAGGATGCCAACTCGTCAGTCACGTAAACGTTGCTGTACCAGTCGAGCGCGTCGTCCATTAGCAGGTGCTTAACGTTCTTCAACAATACGTCCTCAGGAACTCCCTCAGATGCTGCGAATATTTCTACGCGTTGGAGAAACGTATTCAGCGACGAACCGTCTTTCTCGCCTTTATACCTGAACGGCCAATTGTGGATTGCTTTCAGTGTTCTTCTTTCTTCCAACGGCCTTGGGAAGTATTCTTGCGGTCTCTGGTTCAGCTGTCGTAGCAGATCGGCTCGGAGTTGGTAGTAATCTTCTCTGGCGTCAGCTTCACCTGCTTCTACTCTAGGCGGTTCGTACGGCGGAGGTGGTATGCTGCTTATCCTCGGTTCATGCCGGCCGAAATCTTTCTCCATGGTGAATCTGTTGCTGGTTGCCACCCGCGGCCTCAACGCTCCCCGACCTCTTCCTCGGTTGATAGACAAAGCTTCCAAGGATTCTGCTCCCCTTTCGTTGTCGTGTTGAGTTGAGTTCATCCGCTGCGAGCGATTCTCCAACGCTTCAATCGCTGGAGATGTAGACTGTCGTTGCGGCTGTCCAGCTTGTTCGATGATTGCATGGTTCGATGAACTTGACCGAAAAGACGGGTTTCCCTCTGCGTCGAACCCTTGAAGATCTGCCTCGGCGGATATAGAAGTCTGGTTGGGCCTTTTTGGAACGGCCCCGGTGCTGCTTTGGTTCACAATTTCACTGTTCACTGTTCTGGCACTTTTCTTCGTTCTTCCCAGCGCATCGTCCACATCCTCTAACGAAAACTGCACTAGTAGTGATAATGTAGCGTGCGTGTCGACGAAAACCTCCGGCGGATCGATGATATTCAACCTATTCCGATAGTGAATTAATCGCGATCGTAGCAGACGCACGGCCGGCAGATCCCCGCGTTTCATTGCTGCTTCCACTTCTGGTAGTAATTCGCGCACACGAGTTTGACATTGACTGATGTTGTCCCCCGCATCCATAACATGGGAGGAATTGTCATAAATCATGCTTCTAATCTCATCTTCCTGCATCAGAGCACGCAAGCGAACGGCTCTTGCCCTGCGAGGAAGTGCTCCGAGATTGTTAACGTGGCGCAACGCCAGTTCGTAACAGATCTCTTCTTCAGACAGGCTTGCTGGATCCATGATCCAAATCTGGAGCTTGATTTGAAAAGGTCCTAAGTAACAAAAGTAAATAATTCGTGTTTATTTCACCATTACGTAGATTCTACTCAGCTTAATATGAGGGTAAAGTACCATTTTGATATTATATTTCTTCAAAAATACAAAAATAATTGATACTTTGACGTAATTAACAAAACCTAGGAACAGTAAAAATTGGTTCATTCGTCCTATTGCGCATACGGACGAAAGTAGCTAAATCCGAAAAACGCGTATTCGACATTTTGTCTAATATCTTCAAGTTTACAAAATCTCCCCAGAATCAGACTCTGGTTGCGCTACTGACTAAACCATTAATTGAGATGGATGCAAACAGCAGTGCTGGTGCTGTGTCGTATCCTAGGAATTCATGTTTCAGTGTTCCCCCTTATGAAGATTCCTCCAACGATATGAACAAGTAAATCTATCTGACAGCCGCACCCGTTGCATCTTATGTAAAGTAGACATTCAGCGGAGATGTGAATTTGCACTGAGTAACATCGCTGATCGCATTAATCGCTTCGTCAACATTATGCAATACATATTTGTTTATGCAGAAAACTCCACAAATTCTCTGAAAATCTCTATTACTGTTTACATCGGTGGGTCGAATGTGCTTCACTGACCATCAATCAGTCCGATCGTACTTTGACGTATGGACATTTTCAGATGTCAAACGTCTGAACGTGCCCGTTCGATGTGCAACGGTGACTGACGTTAGGTCGTATCGATTAGGTCGAATGAACCACAAACAACCCAGTAAACACAAACTCGTATACGATAGCGCATAAGAGTACAATTGTGGAGGCGATATACGTACATGCGCCATTAGACTGCATGCAAAATGTACGTATATTGCCTCCACATTTGTACTCTTATATCGTATCATTTACGATCGTGTGTTTACTGGGAATCTCAGATAGACGGAAATTTTTTTTATGCTCGTAAATAAAAAAAATTAGTGTAGTCTTATACTTTTGTTCAAAGGTTTACTGGGAGGGATTTCGTTTTATGTCTTGATACGTATATTGTGCACTTTTTAGCTGTTTGATTGAAATAGGAATTGAATTTCGTTTGAGAAACTTCATGGAGAGTTATCTCAGACAGTCAAAAATGTCACATTCGACCTTTTCAAATCGAGCCCCAGAAATGGTCTTAATTAGCCAACTAGACAAGAACTAATAAGTGGTAGGTTCTACAAATGTGTTACTAAATAACAGAATTGTGTCACAAATTCAACACAAATTCTAAAACTACAGCTTAGCTTAGCTTAGCTTAGCTTAGACTGACTACACATATCAATGGTTGCTATTCCGTGATTGACCGAAGTCAGTGAAAATGCACAAAGAATCAACTAGAAGTTCGGCTGGGATTGGCCATAATCTTCTTCAGTGTGCATAATTCAGTGCCTCTATTTATACAGGGTCAATAACGGCGCCGGCCACGTCCTTGCAGTCAGGTGGGATTGGGGGAAGGAATGTTAGTATGTAACCTTTGCTATTTGGAGACCGTGTTTGCCTCTGCATCTCCACAAAGGTTACTGGGAGGGATATTTGTTAATGGGAAGGATCGTTGGGTCACAGGGTCACTTTGATAAGCGATTAGACCATAATAAATATTTTTTTGTGAGATATAAACATGCTTATATGTAAATATAATATTTTCATTTGATATGAACAATATCTATGTAGAGAAAAATTATGCCGACACTTGAGGTGACGAACCTTTCAAAGTTTGTTGAATAAAGTGAACCTTTCGGAAGTCTACACTTGAAATGTCGAGCCATTCAAAGTTTTATTTTTGATTACAAAAATAAAGGTAAAAAGAAGAAGGTGTATTGAATAAAAAAATTTAGACATAAATAATTTATGAATCAGAATTTATGTCGACACTCACAGTGACGAACCATTCATATTTTTTTGAAACATCATATTTACATCTCACCGTTGTAACGATTAACGGTTCAGTCATACATATTTTATAGAATAGGAACAGTAGCATGAAATGAGCTCACCAATTGATCCGTCATCATTGAGCAGCAACAATCCACTTTCAGCTTCAGTCGTTTGCTCGGCTATATAAAAGCACTCAGAGAAAATAGGCGCGCGACCCGTGATGGAAAACAACTGACGACTACTCGGGCTTTCTTGAAGCACTGCCCAGGATCAAGCGTCAATGTTGGAAGATCATAAAGAACTAATCGAAAGCGGCACTTTTTCGCTTTACTCGATCGACGCGCGACATGTTTGATCCTGCCCTCATCGCCGGCCCGCGCAGGGGCAAGCGTCAAGGTCGGAAGATCAAACACAACTAAGCGATCGCGGTTTTTTTTTTCACTTTTACTTGACCGACGCGCGACATGTTTGATCCTGCCCTCATCGCCGGCCCCCGCAGGAGCAAGCGTCAAGGTCGGAAGATCAAACACAACTAAGCAATCGCGGTTTTTTTTCACTTTTACTTGACCGACGCGCGACATGTTTGATCCTGCCTCCATCGCCGGCCCCCGCAGGAGCAAGCGTCAAGGTCGAAGGATCAAACACAACTAACGGATCACGCCACTTTTTCACTTTTACTTGACCGACGCGCGACATGTTTGATCCTGCCCTCATCGCCGGCCCCCGCAGGAGCAAGCGTCAAGGTCGGAAGATCAAACACAACTGAGCGATCGCGGTTTTTTTTCACTTTCACTCGACCGATGCGCGACATGTTTGATCCTGCCCTCATCGCCGGCCCCCGCAGGAGCAAGCGTCAAGGTCGAAAGATCAAACACAACTAAGCAATCGCATTTTTTTTTTTTCACTTTTACTTGACCGACGCGCGACATGTTTGATCCTGCCTCCATCGCCGGCCCCCGCAGGTGCAAGCGTCAAGGTCGAAGGATCAAACACAACTAACAGATCACGCCACTTTTTCACTTTTACTTGACCGACGCGCGGCATGTTTGATCCTCTCAACACAAATTCTAAAACTACAAACCACAAACTAAAATGGTTCGTTTTGTTGGGCGCCAATGTTGTGAAACGATCTATGCCGGAATAAAAGGGGCTTTGATCGGACCGGCTAGCAACATCAGAAACGCCTCAAAACCAAAATCTGTATGCAAACATTTATTTTACATTCCTGCTCCTTAAAGCTACCCTATCGAGGATTCTTAGATATCTTCCAAATCATGGCACTTCTTCTTATCTACATATAGGTAAAACTAGTGATCCTTTATAGAGAGATAAGCGGAAGTAAATTGGAATGATTTGGCAACAGACCAGCAGTGCTGATTTTGCTCGGTGTCGAGAATAATATTGTAACACGGACATGACTTCCTCATTGCTATAAAGTGTATTTTGTTTCATTATAGATCTTTGAGCTACATATCAAAACTAATAAACAGCCGAAAAAATCAAAAACTAAAAATCGCATTGACAAAAATTCAAATAAGTAAAACATTTCATTTTTTTGCTTCATGCAAAATTACTTTTACCGAAATAATTTCAAGTGGATTACATCACTCCTCAAGAAAAGTTCAAAACAAACATAACGCATGTTCGTTTGGCTCACACTTTGACAGCTCTCGCTGCTCGATTGGCTCACACTTTGACAGAAATGTCAGCTTCCGCGAATCTCTCTTATAAAGGATTTCTAGGTAAAACCGCTTAGGCTACTCACGCACACTGCTTCCGACGTGTCTCTCCTTTTCCGTGCATGCTTCTCAGGGGACGGAGCGGCCTGGTGAACGTGCCCGTTCCGTGCTCCGCTTGCTTGGCGGGGACCAGAGCAGCCTTCCACGGTGCATAACTGCACCCTCAACGGTCTTCTCGTCCGCGAGCTGGCGAATTGGTTCACTCCTCACGGCTAAACGCAAACTGGCCTTTCTTCCCGGTGATGGATGCCAATATGCTGCTGCCGGCGCTCGTCGCTGGTTCCCAGGGATGGTCGTGGTTGTTTGCTAGTCAGGCTAAGCAACTGATCGACGAATTGAGCCGCCGCCTGATCGGAATTTTTGTTGGGGGGATCGAAAACTGCAACAAATAAAGGAAAAGAGCCCTGAGGCGTTTCCTAAGTTAGAATCAGCGTCATTCGTCCATTAGTGGTTCACTCACTTCTTTTGAAGGCTCTTCCTTTGTTTCCTCCAGTGGTGGTTGATGATGTCCGATGGAAATCGGTGCTCTTTCAATGCGGTCGGATCTGTTTAGAGAAATCCGCCAATAAGTAAGCATCCCAAACCAGAGCTGTTTCAAAAAGATGTGCTTACCAGTTTGATGTCTCGTATCGCTTCCTGAGCTGCCTGATCGTCCTTGAGGTGACGTTTCGGGCTCTGTCGATGCTCGGGTTGTTACCACCTGTGCAAAGTTTGCGATCATTCGTGGTCTTGAAAAAAAAAAGCATTCAATTTTGCTTACCCGCTGGTGCGATGGCTTCGGATCTTAATTGGCAAGCCGAATTCTCCTGCGGCGGGGTTCCGATTGAAGATCTCTTCTTTGCTGACGGTAGCTGTTACGTCCTTGAGGGGTATCAGCGTGCCTCGTGTCGCGGGATCTGATTTTATTTAGCAGATTAATGAACAGCTCCTCCTAGTGCACCTGATTTTATCACTTACGTAATTTGCTGAGGGTTTGTCGCCAGCCAAAAGCGTGCTGCTAGCGTGCCACTCTGCACAACACAACTTAAGTTCGCTGCCGGTTCGACGGCCGCAGCAGGCGACTTTGCTACCGCACGGTCTAATCACTTCTGAAGCTTTTTACAACTGGTATGCGCGAGTGTGCGAAGGTGAGCAGTATCGTAGCGGAAGCAGTGGCGTAGCTAGGAGTTTTGGGGCCCGGTGCGGAGTTCCATTTAGGGGCCCCTCAAAATAAAGGTGAGCGCCGTCTAAATGTAAGGCGCTAATGTAAAATCGATTATTGAAATAAACGATGACCAAATAGCTTGTAGAATTGTGACTAAAGTGATGGAATTTATGTTGATATATTGAAAATGATGTTGTAGTCGTTTAATGGCAAAAATGTCAATAATTGACCCTACAGTTCTTCTTTTCTTAAAGCCTGATTTGCTGCTGAACAGGAATCGCTAAAGAAATTTCTCGCCGATTCCTTGCAGAAATTTTCTACAGCGACTCCCGTTTGAACTGACATTTCTTTTCAACTGCGTACTGCGATCAGAAAAAAGCGCTTCCTTGATCGATACCTTGCAGGATTTCCCATGCATCAAGATAGGCCAAGAAATTACTTGTCAGCAGCGAATCATGCTTAATTCTTGATCAAAAATTCATTAGTTTACTGAAAACTCTCGAGAGGACTTCTAGTGAATTGTCATGAAAAGTGGAAATATTAGCTGGCGAAGTAGTTCTAGAAAGCAATGATTCATATATAGCTTAAATTGGGAATTCTAGGGAAATTTTTACATTTTCCTAATTTTGTGTTTTTAATTCGCGATTGATTTGAAGTTTTTGATGGAAAAATAAATAAATTCGCTCAAAATTTACTTCAAATAAATTAGAGGATGATCTCTTCAGGAGTTAATTTGTGATTTTCACAAACTTCCACAGGAGATATCTTAGGAATTTAACGTAGATTTTTTTGAGTACAACCATAGAAGTTACCTTAGAGATTCCAGTATGAATTCCTCTAAAAATATCCTTCCAGAAATTTTTTATTAAAATCATATGTACTCATTCCTGGAGTACATATGATTTTCATGAAAAAAATTCCCCCTATCCAATGATTTAATCATCGTTCTCTCAATACGTTCACCAATATTCCCGTGTACAACATCTTTAAGATTTCAAAAAGTATTTTCTCAAAGGATTTTCTAGAATTTCCTTCAAAATTGTCCGAAAATGTCTTCAAATAATTTCCTCACTCATTTTCTCAGAAGCTCAGCTTCAGAAAAAGATCAAGGATTTATTTTGATATTGGTGAAATTTGTTTAAAATCCTGGAGATATTTCAAAAGAAAAGCCTGAAGAAACATATTATGAAACATGATAAAGTTTAAAAGTAATCCATTATTAACTCCCACAAATTTCTCTGAATGAGCTCCTGGGCTCTTGAGGAAGTCTTAGAGGACTACGTAGATTTTTTTTTTTCAAATTG
The DNA here is from genome assembly GCF_002204515.2 of Aedes aegypti. Classification (NCBI taxonomy): domain Eukaryota; kingdom Metazoa; phylum Arthropoda; class Insecta; order Diptera; family Culicidae; genus Aedes; species Aedes aegypti. Next base: position 202,806,998 of record NC_035109.1, on the reverse strand, counting down.
CTAAGATGATTGCAATAAAATGAATATATATTGTAATATTAGCTGGTGAGCAACCTCAGATGAACTTATCAAGATGCCATAAAGATTTTGCTTGAAAAATACACGACAAATTGTTTGATAAAACTAAAGGAGTGAGTTCGCATAACATGTTGGAGAAATCTTTAGAGAAATTTCTGAAGGAGCTTCATGAGGAATCCCTTGTTAATTTGAAGAGGAATTCCAGATAGAGTATTACATATATCGTCACAGATAATCCCTGGAGTAATTTTTGTAGCAATTCCTAGCGTAAATGTGGCGTAGGAAATCTCGTAGATCTTCCTGGTAAAATCCTCAAATCAATTTCTTTAGGGACCGTAGAATAATTTTTTTAATAACCATTTGAAGCAGGATTCAATGCAGAATAAATAAAAAAAGTTTGTATTAAAATAGAGGCTTAAGGGTCAAACACAATGCAACGGCATTACGGCAAGAACGGCAAAACGGCAACACCGACTTGAATGACATTTCAATGTTTTGATCAATTTCAACTCAATCAGTTTCAACATGGATTTGACAAGTAGAGTGTAGATCAAAATGGGCTTGCCGTTTTGCCGTTGTACCGTGCTGCCTTTCACTTTGTGTTTGGGACTTAACCCTCTAAAAAGAGATCTGCTAATATCCTTGATTGTATACAAATCATGTCCAGAAGATGGTACTGATTTATTATCTCAATTATAATTGAAATGAAAAACGGCTTGTTTGAGAATATGATCTGTAACGTACCTCAAAATCAGTTTCAGATATGATTATAGGCCCCGCACGAATTACGAAATTAAACTGAGTTATTGCGAATGAATTTTGAATAGCTATCTAGGCTTCTCTAATCACTCAATCTCTAATACCATTGATCATGGGGCCCCTACAAACTGGGCTTTTATCTGCTGGTTAACGTGTTAGTTTTTTAGAATTCAATTTGATAATTTAAAAAAAAACTCTTACCACGATTTGGAGGCCCCTATGAACTTGGGGCCCGGTGGGACCGCACCCACCTCACATATTGAAAATTCAAGCCTCCTTCAAACTTGATTCTCCATGCTAGTATACATATTTGTTTGTTTTTCATCATTTTATGGATTCGGTCATCCTCAGCGGTTCATGTTATAGAGCAAAACACATCCGAAAAAAGCCGATGAAAACATCTACAAAAAATAATAAAACTGCTATGAGAAGTTTTCATCATGATTTCGGGGCCCCTAAGATCCCGGGGCCCGGTGCGGACCGCACCTACCGCACCCCTCTAGCTACGCTACTGAGCGGAAGTGGGGATCTGTCACTTTGTTTTACAAGCTATTTTCTTTTGAGCTTTCTATTTCAAGCAAGCGCCCTTCAGTAGTGTGATAGTTTGTTTACATTCAGGTGGGCTTACACTCTACACGACTGGAATAAAGTTCGCATACACCTCAAATTTACTTCATAACCGGACTAATTATTACCTAACGTAACATACTTCATTTGTGAAATATGCTGCGTTTCTACCAGAAGCTGCCAAGCGGTCGGCCTCTTCGTTGCCGCTGATTCCACTGTGTCCGAGGATCCAAGTGAACACGGTGTCGGGGTGCGATTGTAGCTGGATGGCTTGAATCCATGGGTGGCGTGATACATCGGAGGCTAAAGCTGAAACAACGCTGGCGGAGTCAATTAAGACAAGTATTGGCTTCGACGACGGAGTGATAGAAGCGACTAACACTGCTGCAGCCTCTGCAGAGAAGACTGAGCAGAAATTTGGCAGCCGGTGAGAGCGGTTGATGTCTGGACCGGTAACACCCATTCCAACCTGGTTCAGAGCCTTGGAGCCATCAGTGTATCGGTGTGTATAATTTTGGTACTTGGTGCAAAGTAGCTCTGCTACGGATCTGGTAAGAGCAGAAGGATTGTCACCCGCCCGGAATTTGCTTTTGATTGATGTTTCAAGTTTCATGCGCGGTGAGTTCCAACTCCGAACTCCATTCCAGTGAGACTCAGCCACCGGGGGGAGTACTTCGTTGGTGAATTTTAGTAGGAGTCGGTTCGCCTCGTCGAGGAGAAAGACTCTATCACTGCTGGATGCGGTCGTTTCTACGAAGCTAATTGCCCTTTTGCAGATCGCTTCGGTGACGATATACTCGAAAGGCAGCTTGCCGCTTTCTGCACAGGCGGCTTTGGTGGGTGTTGAGGGTAGTAGTCCGGAAGTAACTCGTATCGACTGATGATAAACAGGAGCGAGCGTTGAGACCATTAAGTGGGTTGCTAAACAGGTAAGTTCGATGCCGTATAGTAGTCTGCTATTAATTATTGCACTAGCTACACGTAGGCGGACGTCTCGATTACTGGTTTGATGTCGTTTTGATAAAGTTCTCAGAAGGTTCAGACGCGTTTGGCAGTTGCGCTTGATCTCTTTGAAATGTTCCTGAAACGTTAAGTGGCGGTCCAGATGAACACCGAGTATTCGAGTACGTTTCTTCAATGGGATTGGTTTTCCGTTGGTCAGGACTGCGTAACGGATGGGGCGATGACGAAGAGGACAGAGATGCGTTATGGAGCTTTTTTCAGCTGACAACTCGAATCCAACTTGTTTCGTCCATTTGGAGACTGCGTTTACTGATGCTTGAAGTTTTCGTCGAAGAGCTTTTTCCGTGGACCCCACTACCACTAGCATTATGTCGTCGGCGTATACAAAGATGTAGATCTCTTTTGGAAGGCTGTTGAATACTCCGTTCATAGCTATTAGGAAAATGGTAACAGCAATGACTGAACCTTGTGGTATACCAGTTTCCTCATTGAAATATTCAGAACGATGATTACCGACGCAAACTTGGAATGTTCTATTCTGGAGAAAATTTCTGAGGAAGTGAAGAATGTGACCAGATAGGCCCCATCTAGTCAGCTGATCGATGACTCCTGGTGTCCAGGCCCTATTGTAGGCTTTTGCTAAGTCTAATGTTGCCACTTCTACGTGAAGCTCGTTAGTTTTTGCGTCGTTTAACACTTGACCTAGCGTTGCAAAATATGTGCTTGTTCCGTGCCCGGAGCGAAATGCATGCTGTCGATGATCGAGGAGGTCGTTGGACTCGAGGAAGTGAATTAAACGACGGTTGACCATTTTCTCCAGGAGCTGAGCGTGTTTTGGGATAGGGATGACCAAACTGTGCTTCCATTCATTGGGTAGCGTGTTGCTACACCATTCTTTGTTCAGCAACCGAAGAAGGGCAGCTTTACCAGCGGGGGTTAGACGCTTCAGTATCGGGTAACCTATCTCGTCGTTTCCTGCTGATTTCCGTTTGCATTTAGATAGGGCCTGTTCCAATTCGATGGGACGAAAAGGCTCATTGATGGGATGGGGTGGTGTTTCCTCTCGGATGACCATTTCTTCTAACGTGTTCAATCCGCTTGAAGGCGACGTCATAATTTTCAAAAGCCGAAAGGGAGGCAAAGTATTTTCCCAGGGCCTGGCAGATGACGTTTGGGTCTCTAGTAGTTATACCGTTGTAGTGGAGAGCCATACCCCGAGCTTTTCGCTTCCCACTGAGGGCATTCACTCTTCCCCAGAGTTCAGACGATGATTGGTTCGAGTTGATGCCGTCCAGAAAGTTTTCCCAGCTTCGACTTTTGGCATCGCGTATAATTTGTCGGCATTCGTTTCGCTGAGATCTATAGTGCTCGTTGGCAGCTGCTTTTTCAGGATGTCCCTCGGGAAGGCGTTTCATGGCTCGTAAAGCTTTCCTCCTCGCTTTGACTGCCCTTTTCGTTTCCGGTGACCACCATGGCAGAGCCTTGCGGCCGGGCTTGGAACTGGTTTTTGGTATCGATGCTGTAGCTGCTTGATGGATGATACTTAAAAACTTTGGGAGGTTGCTTTGTTCGGATGATTTCAGTGATTCGTCAATCGTTGCTTGAAAAGTTGACCAATCAGCATCATCGTAGATCCAACGGGGGCGTCTTGATGTTTCTGGTGGTTGCTCGTGAAGATGAATGAAGATTGGGTGATGATCGCTTCCTAGAGGGTCGCAGCTGGCACTCCAGAGTAATCGATTAACGATGCAGGAACTTGCCAAGGAAATATCAACTGATGATGTGCGTTCCCCTCTGGTGAAGGTGTTAGATCCGTCATTAAGCAGAACTAGGTCTAGTGTTTCTGCCACCTCTATCATGGTGATATCGCGGGCATCTGATTTGGGACTTCCCCATATCGTATGGTGCCCATTAACGTCTCCAAGTAACAGTTTAGGGCCCTGTATGGGTTCCAGGGCTCGGAGAAGGTGATTTTTTAGATCTGTTATCTTCTTGCATGGAAGATAGACGCTGATAATTGAAACGGGAAAAGGATATTCAATCCTTAATGCAATTATTGGCAGATCGGTGTCCAGTTGTATCGTAGAGAAGGCTAGCGGTTTAAGGACTGCGATCGCAGTCGAGTGGTAGATATTTTGGTTGCTTTTGTAGATCCAAGTGTATCGCCCTCCTAAAGTTCGATTCATCCGGTCGACACTGGTGCGATGGACCTCTTGAATAGCTAGGACGACCGGTGGATTATTTTGAATTATGCATTCGAGATCGTTTAGGTTATTGTGAAAACCGTTCATGTTCCACTGTAGCACAAAGGTGGAGCGTTTCCCCCAATCTACAGCTACAGTGTTGGTTGGAGCTCTACAATGGGGAGTGTTAGTAGAACTGCTTGCTATAGGCACCGCGGCTGGTCCGTGTTGGAGAAGCTGCATTCTGTCGTACTCAGTAGAGTTGGAAAAATTAGCTTGTTGTTGGGTGTTCTGCTTCGCAGCCTGAATGTAATTTTTTGCTTGTATCCTCGTCGAGGGTCTCGGCGCGAACATGTTAACTCCCTCGGTGTCCTCATGGGTACGAGCATTTCTGCTCTTGTGCGTCCCTCTTCCCGGGTCCGAGGGATGCCGAGGGTTGACCGTCAGTTCCGGTGGTGGTGTAGCTTCCGCACTGACGGGGCCTCGACTGTCCCAAGGAGAGAACGGGGTAATTACAGGTAAGGTGCTGGTCGGTCGTTGAAAGTTGTTTTCGTTGTTGGTGAATGATGTGCGATGTCCAGTAATTTCCTCTTCTACGGTGGGTTGGCTGCTATGAAAGGTTCTTGTGGCCATTGATGCTTCGTAGTTTGAGCCATTATCCGTTGAAGCCTAATGAGTAGCGAGGAGTACTGGATGATATGCTTCGGTTACTCTGACATACTTTCGTTGTCAAGAGTTGTCTTTGTCGATTGCATGATCCTTAGAACAAGTGCCGCAGGTTGAGTGTGACTGCTGACATCTCTTACTAGTGTGCCCAAAACACCAGCAATTATAACACTGCATAGGGGCTGGGTAGTAGAGGCGTGTCTTGCATCGGATGTAGCCGAAGTCGATGTGGGAAGGGATTGTGGTCCCGGCGATCGTCAGAATGAGTGTAGGTGTATTGATGTTTACGTTGCCTATGCGTTTGGTAATGCGACGGATGCTTTTTACCCCCTGGTCAATAAGCTCGTTCTCCAGAATATCGTCAGGGAGGTCCATTACCGCTCTGCAGTTTACGACACATCGACAGGTGTTGAGAGTTGGGTGTTCGGTGATTTCTACTCCAGTCCCATCAGTAAGCACAGTCAAGTTTTTTAGTTTGTTGATTTGGTTTGTGCTGCGGATCTTCAGGACGTATGAGACACCGTTCTTGCCTTCGGGAAAAGCACCGTCGATTCTCATGCCCACGCATTTTTCCACTGATTTTCGCAGTACGAAGGGATTTTGCGGCAATAGTCCTCGGATAGCTTTCATTCGAAGCACTTGGATAGGGCCTTTTGTTCCATCCTTGTCCAAATACCCTGGTAACAACGCCCCGGCAAATTCGCCATCAAACAGATTTGACGAACTTCCTCCTCCGGGGTCTCCGATAGGTGGGAAAGGATCCGGTTCCCACTCCATTGTGGGCACAACGGTTTGGTTTATTTGGGGAGAATTATGTGTGGTTGTTGTATTGTTCTCACGAGGTTAGGTAAATATTTGCTTTTTTTTTTGGCTCTTTGGCCGATTTCACCAATAGCTTTCACACTCGCGCTGGATACAATTGCGAAAAATCGATTGTCCAAAGCCGCCGGGTGAACTGAACGCACTCTGCCTTACTCGACCACAGTACTGGGAGTGTGACAAACGATCGAAATATTCCGGTAGCTCGAAAAAGGAAAACGTAAACAAACGCGCGCGGAGCAAAAACAATAGCCTTCCGATTGCTACGAGAGCGAACTGTCGACTGATGAACAAATAAATAAATAATAAATAAACACGACTCCTCTAAACGTACCGCCAGCTTGGAGTGCCCACCTCCAAGAAAGGTGTTAGCATCTCGCGTGTTGTAGCATCGAGCTTCACTTTTCAAATCAACCTGAAAAATCGTTCTAGTAATTCAGAGCTCTAACAAGCTCGAGTACCGACACTTTTGTGTTGCGATCACTGATCCAAACACGTCGCCCTTAACGTTCAAGGATCCGTCATTGTATCATCGGCATCATCGAAATTTCAACAACAGTTTTTCTATTGAAAACTGAAGTTTATTCGAGGAAAATGTGTTCACTGTATTTTGTTTGGAGAATAGAATGCAGTACAGCTGGTAAAGCTGCTCATTCCGTGCTTGAGAAGCTCAACCGGGATATCGTCCTTCCCTGCAACCTTGCAGTTCTTTTTTAATCTACTCCACAGCTTGATCGTTATCATCAATGTTCAACCTGTTTCTCGCTTTAGGCCGGAAAACTTTTCGTGACGAATGTTTTCCGACTGTGCCACTGGGCGTTGTATGCTAGTCCGTTGTCTAGTGTGGTGCTTCCTTCAAAGGGTAAAATGCCCACTCGGTGTCTTTTAACTGCTCGGCTAGCTGCTGGTGATACTATGCAGTTACCCCATCGATCGACAAACGTTGGATACCGCGCCCATATTTTAGCTACAATAATATAATGATTCATATTTTCCCTGGGCTTGGGATTATATTTTCCTGGGAGCGATGAGTTTTGATAATTGATCGCTGTTGTTAGTAGTTTTTATTAGATTTTGGGTGAATTTCAAAGCAATGGCAACCTTTTTATTACAAAATTCAGATTTTGCATATTACAGCTATCAGTGAAAGAGTGAAAGAATTACCTATTAGAAAAGCCACATCAGCTAAGCCTATACATATGCAAATTTTGGTCATAGGGTCATGGCGAGCATTCGGTGTGTATGTCTTTGACTGATACTTATCTAACAGGGGCACTAGAAGACCACGCGGACAATTTCGAAACAAATTATTTTTATACATCGGTCTTACGATCTGAAAGGCTCAGCTATGCTGTAAAGTCATTTTTTGAAGCTATTCATTAGTACTGTTCAATTGTTTATTATGTTATTTTAAAATTACATTATAACAAAACTACATAAGTAACTCATTATTAATCACTGTTCCTATATTCTCTCTTTCTCACCTTATTAGCTGTTGCATAATTATGATCATTACTAATATAATGCATGAGCATGCACAATAAGAATAATTTCAGGATTGTAAGCAGTAAATGGATACCTGAATAGAATAGCTTCGAAAAGGGTGCTCAAAATAGAATAATTCTGGTCAGGGAAGTATTATCATCAAGAGTAAGTAAAACTTTTTCATTATTAACTATTATCAAATATTTTTATATAAATCAGCATCGTCAATCAGTGAACTGATTTATAATTGTATATCTGTATATGATAAAAACAGATAAAGTTTGTAAAGTTGTCACCATCGAGTGAATTGTGTTCTTTATAGTTATGTTCAATCATTATCAAAAGCTCTCAAAGCGTCGCATCGTGCCATCAGCAGCCCTTAGCATCACTCTCATATTGTTATTATTTTGTTATTTATAAAATTTCTAGAAGACCAGCTTATTCTTTCTTACTTGTACAAAATAGACCGATTATTTGGAATTTTAAAAAGTCAAATCAATCTTCAAAACTCAAATTAAATTGCTTTCGGCACATTTACATTTTGCAGCATTAATCGTATTAGTCTTCTCCAATTCCCTATACCCTACCCCAACCCTTCCTATCCTTTCCGACGGTATTCAAGTGTTCCGCATAGACTATTACGGCCATTACCTATCCCTGTCCCCGGCTTTGGACTGACTTGCGCTCTCACTGTCCCACCACCCGCTGCAAAATGAAAATAACATAATGATTCAAATCGATATTACACACTTAAACGGAATCGCGGAGAACCCAACAGCTGATATGTGACTCGAGGGTGCTATTAGGAGATCTAGCGTGCAGAGAAACGGCACTATCATCACACGGTCGCACATGCTCCTTAGTTTTGAAGATGATATCGACCTTATTGGAATCAATCGCAGATCAGTAGAGAATTAATTCTACCAAAACGAAGTACATTATTACAGGTAGAGATAGAGGTAGGCTTAGTGGTGTAGGCGCTGATGAGGATGTATTTGAAGTTGTTGAAGAGTTTGTTTATCTTGGAACACATGTGACATGTGAAAACGACGTTTCCCGCGAAATGAAAAGACGTGTTGCGACTGCGAATAGAACCTTTTACGGACTGCGTAACCAGTTTAGGTCCCGCAACTTGCAAACTGAAACGAAATTCGCCCTGTATAAAACATTGGTCCATGCTGGAAGAGGACCTGCAATTACTTGGAGTGTTCGAACTACGGGTGCTTATTACCATCTTTGGCGGTATGAACGAGTTGCTTTGAAGCGTCCCGTAGAATAATTACCCAAGTAACCACAAGCATTATACCATTGCATTAATTTGGTCGAAAGTCAACATTTTTTGCATTAATAATGTTATCATGCATTTTTTCAATAACTGTCAAGCAATGATGCATTTGATTAAAATTGTAAATGCTTTGTAGCATTATTTTAATATAGCATTATGCTAAGCGTTTAGAGTGAATATACAATTATGCTGTCATACAAGATTACATAACCTCATTAAACGCACTCGAATCTGTAGTTAATAAGTAAGACGATCGAGCACGTTCGCACTCGCTTATTGCGTTTTGTGGGATATGGAAGAATAATGAAATAACTTTCTTTCATCTCGAACCCCCATTTCATGATCTAAGGATATATGTATTCATTCAAAATGTTTTGTATTTTATCTATGAGATTCTTTTATTCATAAGGAGCGAGAGGAAATGTCGATCAATTTCTCTCCCCTGAAATCTATTTAATGCACTAGGGCTTTGTTTTGTGGGATAATTTCAGTTGTTTCCTCTACGAGAAAGAATGGTGATCAAATTCTTTCTATTGATGTTTCATTTGGTGAGGAAAGGAAATCAATCGCCGAAGAGAATTCTTTCTATTCGTAATAACTGGGCGAATAGTAATGTTAACACACACGGTGGCTTCGTTTATAAGGAACTTTTATCCTACCTTATTACATCAGCAGCTTTAGCACAGGACACCAACGCGCCAGGCATCCAGCACACCATCATCCTAATTGTGGGTTCGAATCCTGATACCAACAAAAAAAAATCATTAAGCTGGTAAAGCAAACCATTGAAAGGTAGTCAATGGATTCATTGTTTTGTTTTTTTTTAACGCAAGCCCTAAACATACATTATTTTAAGCTAATATACATCATGAACCCTAAATATACAAACATAAATGCTTTAGTAGGGCTTGTGCATTAAAACTGCTTTACCAAGTATTGCATTAATTTGGTTGTTGTGGGGCCCTTTCTCACTTTAATTATGCTTTATAAAGCTCTTAAAGGTTATGTCACTTTAAAACAAAATCTGATAGCACACTATAGAGCAAACATAAAGTATTCATATATAGCTTCGTGGTTACTTGGGTAACATCCAATCACAGGTCATACGAAAAGCAATACGTTATATCGCTCTTGAACGCATGGCTCATGAGTGAGTGAGGTATGTTCGATCTACCTCAGCCAAGTCAAAATTTTATGGCCCTACACGGGAAAAAAATCTGTGGTAAAAATTACTATTTTAGCTGACACTAGACCAATTTACTATGTTTACGGTACATCCCACATCGCAAGCTATTTGGAAAGTTAGGAATGTTTTACACTTATATCAACCGTTTGTACTTGGGGGACGGGCCTGGTGTAGTGGTTAGAACACACGCCTCTCACGCCGAGGACCTGGGATCGAATCCCATCCCCGAAATTGTCACTAAAACAATTGATCCATGTACGACTTCACGATTTTGACGTTTGAGCGGTGCCGAATTCACTCGTTTCCATGGTAACCTAAATAACAAGGCACCGCTAAAACGTCAAATACCAGTGAAAATGTGTTCACTGTATTCTGTTCTCCAACCGAAACACAGTGAACACATTTTCATCGCAAAAATTTTAGTTTTAAACAGAAAAACTGCTTTTCAAGTTTCAATGATAACGATGATTACGATGACGTAGCGTTGATCGTTAAATAAAAACATCAGAGGTCCAAAATAAATACTTTAAGGGTCCAAAATGTATTGGGAAGTCCAAAATACTAAAAAAACAGTGCTTCATAATTAAACTATTTTCGACATATTTATGGCCGTGTGAGCATTTTTATTTCACAGAGGAAACTTTTCTTTACATTTTGCTATGTTCGTTGACTTGGTTACGTTGTGTAAATAATTAATTGATACGAAAACCCAAAATCACTTCCTTAGATGGTCCAAAATATCACCATATGTAGCCATGGCTACGTCAGGATTAGCTATAGCACCGCACAGCTCCTTCACACTCCAGTTCACCTTCGGAATTAACATATTCCAAGCTTTTGCCACAATCGAGGCTTTGTGCATGTCAGTATTCGTTAGGTTGTGCCACCAGGGAAAGGCCCTTTGAACCAAGATTATCGAAGGCCCGTAATGCTTTGGTCGACAAGTACTCAGTCACCACGTGGAGCAATGACAACTTATCACATTCCAACAGTTGTGAAACAACTGGTGAAGTTTTATATGCGCCCGAGCAAATCTTGTATACCTCATTGTACAGAGGAATAAGGATTTTGAGGACTGAGGGGTCCCTTCTGCTCCAGAGTTCTGAACCGTGTAACATGCTTGGGACAATCAATGCCCTAGCAACCTTAGTCAAAGTGCAGCGGAAGGGCAGCAGAAAACATGGCGTTGAACGACTCCTTCACCGCTTTGGCGTACTGAACAAATGTGAGCTTGGTATTGATTAATCAGTGCACCAGTAGGTGCTCATGCTCCTATCATCGCTCATTAGTGTAAAACGTATTTTTCGTATAAAAATGCAATCTTTTTCGCACGGATGTCGTCTAGCTGCATCAACAACTTTCAAATAAAGCCGTTTGACATTTAGGGGTATCCGCTGAGAGATATCTGATTAGATTCTCAAAGAAACCCTTATTAAAATTTAGAAGTATTCTTGTTTGTTTTTTTTTCGATTCCTGCTCAGTCTCTTTCTCTTTTTTTCATGAGGTCTCTGAAGTTACGATCCTTATGTAGAATTTAGAACACATGTGTCTCAATGAGATTCTCTCACACCTCTCATGGTCCTCAGCCTAATTGATTATGCGGGCCACCTAAGTGCTTTGAAAACCTGACTTGATCCGCTAGACATGTGAGTATTCAGAATGCCTCAATTTCAATGGGATTACAAAAATCCATCTTTTCAATGAGATATCTAGGTCCCACAGCAAAAAATATCATGATCAGAACAGACCAGAAATCAGTAAAGTGATTCAAAATTCGAGTTTACAACATTTGAGAGATTTTGTGAACTTGGACGATCTTCCAATATTTTATAGTTCTAGTTCATCTCAATTTTGTTCAAGAGCTCATGCAATAACTTTCCATTGAAAAGTTCCTGAACAAATACGTGATAGAATTACTGGCGGTATTCTTTTAAATGTCTCGAGATGAATACTTGATCAGTTTTTGAAGGAATCCCTGAAAAAAAAATTGTAATAAAAAAGTCTGACTGAGATAAAACTTCTAAATGAATATAGTTGAAGGGTATTTTTTAAGACATTGCTTGAAGAACCCATTGATTTTCTTATGATATTCCTGTAGAATTCAATAAAGGATTTCCTTCCACATAAAATCCTTGAATAAATTCATTGAAATTCGTGGAAAAAAGCCGAAAAAAGAAACATGGAAAAACCCCTGAAATAAATCATGAAGGAATCTCTACATAAGGAACACCATCCCGGTAATATTACTTGACAACATTTTTAATCAAACGCCTTCTTTTGAGAAACTATTCATCATTTATTTAGTTAACATCTACACAGATAACACTGAATCAACAATTTCACGCCACAATACTCGGTTCGTGGCCGCATCTCTCCATCCTCGGTTCTGCCCCACGCTCGCCAAATCGATACGCACTTGATCCGCCCACCTAGCTCGCTGCGCTCCACGCCTTCTTGTACCAACCGGATCCGAAGCGAACACCATCTTTGCAGGGTTGCTGTCCGGCATTCTTGCAACATGCCCTGCCCATCGTATCCTTCCAGCTTTGGCCACCTTCTGGATACTGGGTTCGCCGTAGAGTTGGGCGAGCTCGTGGTTCATCCTTCGCCGCCACACACCGTTCTCCTGCACACCGCCGAAGATCGTCCTAGGCACCCGACGTTCGAAGACTCCAAGTGCTTGCAGGTCCTCCTCGAGCATCGTCTACGTTTCATGCCCGTAGAGGACTACCGGCCTTATGAGCGTTTTGTACATGGTACATTTGGTGCGGGCGTGAATCTTTTTTGACCGCAGCTTCTTCTGGAGGCCATAGTAGGCCCGACTTCCACTGATGATGCGCCTCCGTATTTCACGGCTAACGTTATTGTCAGCCGTCAGCAAGGATCCAAGGTAGACGAACTCGTCGACCACCTCGAACGTATCCCCGTCTATCGTAACACTGCTACCTAGGCGAGCCCTGTCGCGCTCGGCCCCACCAGCTAGCATGTACTTTGTCTTGGCCGCATTCACCACCAGTCCAACTTTTGCTGCCTCGCGTTTCAGGCGGGTGTACAGGTCTGCCACCTTTTCAAATGTTCGGCCGACGATGTCCATATCATCCGCGAAGCAAACAAATTGACTGGATCTCGTAAAAATCGTACCCCGGCTGTTAAGCCCGGCTCTCCGCATAACACCTTCTAGCGCAATATTGAACAACAGGCACGAAAGTCCATCACCTTGTCGTAGTCCCCGGTGGGATCCAAACGAACTGGAGTGTTCGCCTGAAACCTTCACACAATTTTGCACACCTTCCATCGTCGCACACCTTCCCGGGAAAGCTGTTCTCGTCCATGATTTTCCATAGCTCTACGCGGTCGATACTGTCGTATGCCGCCTTGAAATCGATGAAAAGGTGATGCGTTGGGACCTGGTATTCACGACATTTTTGGAGGATTTGCCGTACAGTAAAGATCTGGTCCGTTGTCGATCGGCCGTCAACGAAGCCGGCTTGATAACTTCCTACGAACTCGTTTACTACGGGTGACAAACGACGGAAGATGATCTGGGATAGTACTTTGTAGGCCGCATTTAGAATGGTGATCGCTCGAAAGTTCTCACAGTCTAACTTGTCGCCTTTCTTGTAGATGGGGCAGATTACCCCTTCCTTCCACTCCTCCGGTAGCTGTTCTGTTTCCCAGATTGTGCCTATCAGCCGGTGCAGACAAATGGCCAGCCTTTCCGGACCCATCTTTATGAGTTCAGCTCCGATACCATCCTTACCAGCAGCTTTATTGTTCTTGAGCTGGTGAATGGCATCCTTAACCTCCCTCAAAGTGGGGGCTGGTTGGTTTCCATCTTCCGCAGTACTGACGAAGGCATTTCCTCCGTTGTCCCGTCCTTCATTGCCTGTGCTCTCAGCACCATTCAGGTGCTCGTCGAAGTGCTGCTTCCACCTTTCGATCACCTCACGCTCGTCCGTCAGAATGCTCCCATCCTTATCCCTGCACATCTCGGCTCGCGGCACGAAGCCGTTGCGGGATGCGTTGAGCTTCTGATAGAACCTACGCGTTTCCTGAGACCGGCACAGCTGTTCCATCTCCTCGCACTCCGTCTCCTCCAGGCGGCGTTTTTTCTCCCGAAAGAGGCGGGTCTGCTGTTGCCGTTTCCGTTTATAGCGTTCCACGTTCTGCCGGGTCCCTTGCTGCAGCATGACCGCCCGCGCTGCATTCTTCTCCTCCAAAACCTCCTGGCACTCCTCGTCGAATCAATCGTTCCGTCGACTCCGTCCCACGTACCCGACGTTGCTCTCAGCTGCATCGTTGATGGCTGCTTTTACTGTTCTCCAGCAGTCCTCAAGAGGGGCTTCGTCCAGCTCACCCTCTTCCGGTAATGCAGCCTCGAGTTGCTGCGCGTATGCCGCTGCGACATCCGGTTGCTTGAGCCGCTCTAGGTCATACCGGGGCGGCCGTCGGTACCGTACGTTGTTAACGACGGAGAGTTTTGGGCGCAGTTTGACCATCACCAGTAGTGGTCAGAGTCGATGTTAGCGCCATTAATAGGTCCTGACGTCGATAATGTCGGAGAAGTGCCAACCATCAATCAGAACGTGGTCGATTTGCGATTCTGTCTGCTGTGGTGATCTCCAGGTGTATCGGTACGGAAGGCTGTGCTGGAAGTAGGTGCTACGAATGGCCATATTCTTGGAGGCGGCAAAATCAATTAGTCGTAGGCCGTTTTCGTTCGTCAGCCGGTGGACGCTGAACTTTCCAATCGTCGGTCTGAATTCCTCTTCCTGGCCAACCTGAGCGTTTAGATCTCCTATGATGATTTTGACGTCGTGGCTTGGGCAACTGTCGTACTCGCGTTCAAGCTGCGCGTAAAAAGCGTCTTTATCATCATCAGTGCTTCCGGAGTGAGGGCTGTGCACGTTTATTATGCTGAAGTTGAAGAACCGGCCTTTGATCCTCAACTTGCACATTCTCTCATTGATCGGCCACCACCCGATCACGCGCCTCTGCATATCACCCATCACTATAAAAGCTGTTCCCAGCTCATGTGTATTGCCGCAGCTCTGGTAGATGGTATGGTTACCTCTAAACGTTCGCACCATTGATCCCTTCCAACACACTTCCTGCAACGCTACGATGCCGAATCCACGGTCCTTCAGCACGTCGGCGAGTATGCGTGTGCTCCCGATGAAGTTGAGAGATTTACAGTTCCACGTACCGAGTTTCCAATCGCTAGTCCCTTTACGTCGCTGTGGTCTTCGCCGATTGTCCCGGTTCGTATTCTCTCGTTGATTATTCGTTGCTTGATTTTTTTACGGCTGGCTTGCAGGGCCTGACACCAACCCCCTAGATTTCCGGAGGACCATTCCCCCTAAATGTTCGGAGGACCATAGTGCGCAGTTTAGCTTAGAGTCCTTCTCTGGCACTCGGACGATGATCAGCCGCCCCTGACATGGGGAACAGACGCTGTTGTGAGCCGCTCCTAACATGGAGTACAGACGCTCAAGGTTTGCAGAAGCAAAAGCAAAAGCAAACCCCCCCTTCCCTGTCAGCATACGACCAAAGTTCCCACCGGGGGTTGGTTACCCGATCTTCCCTAAGGTTACTCGTACCCCGGCCAGTACCGCGAGGAGGTAGGGATAGGAGTTGCTGGGCAAGAGGCTAAGGACCGCACAAAGGGGTCTATTTTATTCCTTCAGGTACGCGAGGTACCAATGGTACGCCATGCCCAGCCATTTACCAACCTTTTGAGAAACTATTGATAAAATTAAAAAAATATTCAAAACAATTTCTTTGAAAACATCTTCTGGTCAAAAGAATTCCTGGAAAAATTCCTGCACCATTTCTGATGGAAATCTTAAAGAAATCCTAAACGAAAATTTCTGATTGAAATCTTAAAGAAATCTTAAACAAACATTTGTAGGCAATCCTACAAAATCTCTGAATAAAATATGGAATTCTATGAGAGATTCTTGGATGAAGCCCAAAAAACAACGATGGTAGAATCATTCAGTGCTGGTAGCAGGTCTCTTTTTAGAGACTTGGTCCCTATTTAAAGTATATAAAAAGTCCCTATTTTCAAT
Organism: Aedes aegypti; assembly: GCF_002204515.2. NCBI lineage: Eukaryota > Metazoa > Arthropoda > Insecta > Diptera > Culicidae > Aedes > Aedes aegypti. The sequence continues at coordinate 202,790,996 of NC_035109.1, read as the reverse complement.
GAAAGGTCTCTTTTTAAACCAAGTTGGTCTCTAAAGTCATATTTTTTCCTTGCAGTGAATTCGGATTCGAAATACCCAACAAAAATTTCCACAGAGATTGTTTGGAAAATTTTCCAAAATACTACATATTCCAAGATTCATTATCAGAGGTTTTTCCACCAATTCCGGTTTTCCACCGAATATTTCAGTAGTTACTCTAGTAGATCTTCCAACGATTCCAACAGAAGCTCTATCAAGACAATTTTCAAGGTTATAACTCAGAGTTTTCAAGACATTCGTTAGTTTGTTTTTTACAGAAACCCGTACAAAAATACCTCAAGGAGTTCTTACGCCATTTTTTTCAGTTATTACTCTAGAAATTGTCCACTAGTGTACGGAATCTGCACTGATTTTCACGAAAATGGATGCTATTCCTACAATTATTTTCAGTGAAAATATACCTTGCAAAACTTTTCGATTTTTCAAGGAATGTTTAGACGAAGCTCTCCAGAACTTGCTTCTGAAAATCTAACTATTACCAGAACATTTTCTCAGATACTTATCCAGGATTTCCTCCAGAGATTTTTCCTTCAATTCTTCCTGATCTTTCAAAGATTCCTACACGAGTTCTTCAAAGAAAGGGCTCAATAGTTCATTCCAGAGTTTTTGAAGTAATTCGTTGAAAGATTTTTCCAGAAAACACTACTAGTATTTCTCAAAAAATTCCTTGACTTTTTTGTAGTTATTCATCCTTTCTTTATGGATTTCTTCATAAATTCTTCCACGTTTGGTTGGATATCTATTAAGAACTATCCCATAAATTTCTCATTGTCAACCAGGGATTCTTTATTAAGTTCTACAAAATATCTAAGGATTTGTTTCAACATTTGTCGAGACGTTTCGCAAGTAAAAATTCCATAAATTCTTTCTAAATTTTACATATTGACAAATACTTCAATAATTGCTCCGATAATTCCTACACCAATTTCTTTAGGGATTTTGTTAGATGTTTTTCAAACTTGCAGAAAAATACATAGGGGAAGTGTACCAGTTTTGCCCAATAAACACATGATCGCATATGATAAGATATTAGGGTACAAATGTGGAGGCGATATACGTACATTTTGCATGTAGTCTAATGGCGCAAGTACGTATATCGCCTCCACTTTTGTACTCTTATGCATTATCGTATACGATTTCATGTTGACTGGGTAGCCACCCTAATGAAAAACATTGCTTATACATAAATCAAAAAACCTTTGATTAATGTCAATTGACTGTTTAACGATAAACTTGCGACGATTGACGCACCACCATATTTCATATAACGGAGGCTATTAGAACTAACTTGGAGGCGATGATTTGGAGGTTATTTGACAAGTTGGTGGTTAAAATCACCTCCAAACACTAGCGATTTTGCGGTGGGATGTTGACGTTTGATGACGAATACGTTAAACAAAAGCTTTCAATTCGTGATCAAACGTCAACATCCCACCACAAAATCGCTAGTGTTTGGCTAAGATAAGATCGGACACCTGGCTTCTTTAAGTTGTTCTTCTTTTCATTCATGAGCCCAGTTGTGAATTTTCCACCATTGCGTGTTACGTTAAACAGTGTTGCCATTTGTATGGAAGACGGTACACTATTTCACAAAAAATATTTCCTAATTATGATTTATTTTTTAATTGTGGTGATTATGTGAATTATAGTGTATCTCTTCTTCTTGGTATTACGTCCTCACTGGGACAGAGCCTGCTTCTCAGCTTAGTGTTCAATGAGCACTTCCACAGTTATTAACTGAGAGCTTTTATTGCCAAAGTGGCCATTTTCGGATTTGGATTAAGATTCCCTTTAAGTCCTTTAAAAAACACTCAAGGCAAGTACAAAACGAACTTATTGAGGCCCAATACGACCAATCTAACACTGCATAATCTGCATCCGGCTGTCAGCGTAAAAAACGGTATGTCCTCATTTTTCACGCAAATCTTAATCCACTCGTTACGCACTTTCGGGTCCTTCGGGAACCGATAAAAATGGTGATTCGGATGAGATTTCCTGCTCCGTATTCAGTTAAAGGCTTTGCACTTAATTTCGATCTGATTTCGTTTCACTTTTTTTGTTAGGTTTACATCGGTCGGCTACGAACTTTTATGCACAACCGCAAAAAAAAAAAAAATACGACCCCACATAGTAATCCGGCAACACGGGCAAAACCAAAACAAACGCATCCGATGGTAACTTTTCACACGCAGCCACACACTCGCAGACATCAAATTCAACCAATCAGCGACTGGATCACAAACTGGATTCAATTTTATTCCCAGTTGTCCTATCTTTATCTTAGGTGTTTGGAGGTGATTTTAACCTCCAAATTGCAAAATCATCACCTCCAAGTTAGTTTCAATCTAAGATAAAGATAGGACAACTGGGAATAAAATTGAATCCAGTTTGTGATCCAGTCGCTGATTGGTTGAATTTGATGTCTGCGAGTGTGTGGCTGCGTGTGAAAAGTTACCATCGGATGCGTTTGTTTTGGTTTTGCCCGTGTTGCCGGATTACTATGTGGGGTCGTATTTTTTTTTTTTTTTGCGGTTGTGCATAAAAGTTCGTAGCCGACCGATGTAAACCTAACAAAAAAAGTGAAACGAAATCAGATCGAAATTAAGTGCAAAGCCTTTAACTGAATACGGAGCAGGAAATCTCATCCGAATCACCATTTTTATCGGTTCCCGAAGGACCCGAAAGTGCGTAACGAGTGGATTAAGATTTGCGTGAAAAATGAGGACATACCGTTTTTTACGCTGACAGCCGGATGCAGATTATGCAGTGTTAGATTGGTCGTATTGGGCCTCAATAAGTTCGTTTTGTACTTGCCTTGAGTGTTTTTTAAAGGACTTAAAGGGAATCTTAATCCAAATCCGAAAATGGCCACTTTGGCAATAAAAGCTCTCAGTTAATAACTGTGGAAGGGCTCATTGAACACTAAGCTGAGAAGCAGGCTCTGTCCCAGTGAGGACGTAATACCAAGAAGAAGAGATACACTATAATTCACATAATCACCACAATTAAAAAATAAATCATAATTAGGAAATATTTTTTGTGAAATAGTGTACCGTCTTCCATACAAATGGCAACACTGTTTAACGTAACACGCAATGGTGGAAAATTCACAACTGGGCTCATGAATGAAAAGAAGAACAACTTAAAGAAGCCAGGTGTCCGATCTTATCTTAGGTTTCAATACCCCCCGTTATATAAATTATGGTGGCGCGTTGATCGTCGCAAGTTTCTCGTTAAACAGTCAATCCATGCTCAGCAGGAAAAATATAAAAACTAATAAGAAACTTTTTTTTGTATTAATAACTAGTGGTCCCGGCAAACTTCGTCTTACCATCAAGTAGGCTGTTGAAAACCGCTATGAATCATCCCATACCAAATGACAGTTCCCTTCACTCTCGGTTTTCCGACTTTCCCGGTGAATATCCTAGAACTTAAATACACACAAACACGTCGGAGCCCTTGACAAACAAAATGGAGAAAGAATTATACAAATCCGTTGACCCGTTCTTGAGCCATTTCGTGACATACAAACACCACTCCATTTTTATTTAGATAGATTGGGGTGGCAAACACTGGACCACTTCCACCAGTATTCACTACGTTTTTAAATTCGGTTTCTGAATTCGCCACCTATGTTGATTTCTTATGGAGGATGGCTAATCAGGAACATCATGGCGAAACAAGGTACATAGGAGCAAACATTTCAAGGAAAATGATTTTTTCCATTATTTTCCGAGCAAATTTTGAGGTTTCTAAGAGGGTTTTCGTATCATCTTAAAGCAATTTAACGAACACTAAACAATTGGCAATCATATATGTCGTGAAACGGTATACAATCCGGGGTGGCGAATACCGGCACATCTTTCCTACAGTAATACTTGTAATTTCCAAAGAATTAAAAATGATCTTGAAAATGTCTTGTCGATTTTTTTTTAATTCTTATTAAAATTTTATTTTCCTGATTTCTTTCTATTTGGATTATTTGTATCTTGTTGGTTCCTGTATGGTATCTCTTTTGTTTCTGTTTGTTCACTTCCCAAGTAACCACGAAGGTATATATGAATACTTTATGTTTGCTCTATAGTGTGCTATCAGATTTTGTTTTAAAGTGACATAACCTTTAAGAGCTTTATAAAGCATAATTAAAGTGGGAAAGGGCCCCACAACAACCAAATTAATGCAATACTTGGTAAAGCAGTTTTAATGCACAAGCCCTACTAAAGCATTTATGTTTGTATATTTAGGGTTCATGATGTATATTAGCTTAAAATAATGTATGTTTAGGGCTTGCGTTAAAAATAAACAAAACAATGAATCCATTGACTACCTTTCAATGGTTTTCTTTACCAGTTTAATGATTTTTTTTTTGTTGGTATCAGGATTCGAACCCACAATTAGGATGATGGTGTGCTGGATGCCTGGCGCGTTGGTGTCCTGTGCTAAAGCTGCTGATGTAATAAGGTTGGATAAAAGTTCGTTATAAACGAAGCCACCGTGTGTGTTAAAATTACTATTCGCCCAGTTATTACGAATAGAAAGAATTCTCTTCGGCGATTGATTTCCTTTCCTCACCAAATGAAACATCAATAGAAAGAATTTGATCACCATTCTTTCTCGTAGAGGAAACAACTGAACTTATCCCACAAAACAAAGCCCTAGTGCATTAAATAGATTTCAGGGGAGAGAAATTGATCGACATTTCCTCTCGCTCCTTATGAATAAAAGAGTCTCATAGATAAAATACAAAACATTTTGAATGAATACATATATCCTTAGATCATGAAATGGGGGTTCGAGATGAAAGAAAGTTATTTCATTATTCTTCCATATCCCACAAAACGCAATAAGCGAGTGCGAACGTGCTCGATCGTCTTACTTATTAATTACAGATTCGAGTGCGTTTAATGAGGTTATGTAATCTTGTATGACAGCATAATTGTATATTCACTCTAAACGCTTAGCATAATGCTATATTAAAATAATGCTACAAAGCATTTACAATTTTAATCAAATACATCATTGCTTGACAGTTATTGAAAAAATGCATGATAACATTATTAATGCAAAAAATGTTGACTTTCGACCAAATTAATGCAATGGTATAATGCTTGTGGTTACTTGGGTAGTTATGTTTAATGATATTTCCATGTGGCATCCGCAATTTTGAACCAATTGCTTTCAAACATTAGTGATTTAATTTCTACTATGCTACACCATATTCCTTAAAAATGTTTCACTCTTTTCTATCTTAGCAATGCTTCGAAACATTTTTTTAAATTTTTGTCCTGGCACTGTCAGAGCTAATATTCTTTGAACTTTTCTCTAACTTTGTTTACTCACGTTTTGAATCGAAGTTTAATTATTAATTGCAGATTGGTTTAGCATGCTTCTGTAATTGCTCAATACCACAACTTATCTGGAAAACAAGCCTATTTATAAATGCTTTTAATATGTTACTAGTGATCTAATCGACAAAGTGAAGAAGGGCTCATTTACGATTTTAATAACGATCAAGCTGTTACAGCTCGTATAAAATGTGTAGAGTATTCATACAAAAAGCAATACTACCCAAGTAACCACGAAGCTATATATGAATACTTTATGTTTGCTCTATAGTGTGCTATCAGATTTTGTTTTAAAGTGACATAACCTTTAAGAGCTTTATAAAGCATAATTAAAGTGGGAAAGGGCCCCACAACAACCAAATTAATGCAATACTTGGTAAAGCAGTTTTAATGCACAAGCCCTACTAAAGCATTTATGTTTGTATATTTAGGGTTCATGATGTATATTAGCTTAAAATAATGTATGTTTAGGGCTTGCGTTAAAAAAAAACAAAACAATGAATCCATTGACTACCTTTCAATGGTTTGCTTTACCAGCTTAATGATTTTTTTTGTTGGTATCAGGATTCGAACCCACAATTAGGATGATGGTGTGCTGGATGCCTGGCGCGTTGGTGTCCTGTGCTAAAGCTGCTGATGTAATAAGGTTGGATAAAAGTTCGTTATAAACGAAGCCACCGTGTGTGTTAAAATTACTATTCGCCCAGTTATTACGAATAGAAAGAATTCTCTTCGGCGATTGATTTCCTTTCCTCACCAAATGAAACATCAATAGAAAGAATTTGATCACCATTCTTTCTCGTAGAGGAAACAACTGAAATTATCCCACAAAACAAAGCCCTAGTGCATTAAATAGATTTCAGGGGAGAGAAATTGATCGACATTTCCTCTCGCTCCTTATGAATAAAAGAGTCTCATAGATAAAATACAAAACATTTTGAATGAATACATATATCCTTAGATCATGAAATGGGGGTTCGAGATGAAAGAAAGTTATTTCATTATTCTTCCATATCCCACAAAACGCAATAAGCGAGTGCGAACGTGCTCGATCGTCTTACTTATTAACTACAGATTCGAGTGCGTTTAATGAGGTTATGTAATCTTGTATGACAGCATAATTGTATATTCACTCTAAACGCTTAGCATAATGCTATATTAAAATAATGCTACAAAGCATTTACAATTTTAATCAAATGCATCATTGCTTGACAGTTATTGAAAAAATGCATGATAACATTATTAATGCAAAAAATGTTGACTTTCGACCAAATTAATGCAATGGTATAATGCTTGTGGTTACTTGGGTAGAGAGTGTGTGGATGTCAAAAATGATAATTTTCGGTGTTAATACGGTGTTATTAAAATTGTGAGTGAGCCCTAAGTAAGTGCTTCTACATGTGTGGCCTTGAGAACTCTTTATTTTTAAATTTAGAAGATTAAGAATTGAAATAGGCCTCTTTTAGAACTACTAGGGCATCTTGATGATTTTCTTAGGCACCTGGGGCTTTTGTCGGCCAAATATCTGAAATTCAGCATTAAGATGTACTTAGGATGATTGAAAGCCAAACCTAGAAATTTCAAGAGCACGAGTCTTTAGAACCAAACAGAGCTCCGAGCTGAAATTGTCATCGTTTTATCATAACCAGAATGCAACCAATCCACCAAATCTTCACCGCGAACGGTTTTTTGATTCTGATCTTAAAACTTGATCTTGTCAATTCGAAGTTTGGCTTAAAGGGCATATTGTTCAAATTTGAATGCTATTTGAACCTTATTTACCAACAATATGCTCTTTAAGCCAAACTTAAATCCCTGTCATGTCAAGAGTAAGATCTGTTTTATTAGCACAATTAACCATCTCTTTCCCATCATTGATAGCTCCAGAGCTTCATCGATTTTCGATGAATGCAAGACAAATCGATTCAGATGAATACTATAGCCATAGTTTTCAGAATAAGATTCCATATAGGTTAGAACAATTTAATAGTCAACTTATTGTTCCAATAGTGGAACTATTGATAAACAATCAAATTACTGTAGAAAAAAAAAACAACTGGAAAATGTTGAACCAATTTAAAAAAAATGCTACAGTATCTTTCATAGAAACGATTTTTGATATAGAAAAAGTCAATTAAAGTCGTTTGAAAGAATGGATTAAAAACCTGGAAAATTATGTAAAATATACCGGGAAAACCGGGAATTTCAACATCGAAATTCGGTGGCCACCCTGAAAATTATTCGATAATATAAGATTTATTGTTATCCCACTGGTCGAAGATCTTTTCGTAAAGGAAATTTTCTCGATTCCCAGGGCATAGAGTATCATCGTACCTGCCACACGATATACCCATGCAAAAATGGTCAATCGGCAAAGAAAGCTCTCAGTCAATAACTGTGGAAGTGCTCATAAGAACACTAATCTGAGAAGCAGGCTTTGTCCCAGTTGGGACGTAACCCAGAAAGAAGAAGATGATTTATTGTTATGTCGTCATCAAACTACTTCATATCTAGTTTTTGAGTGAATATGGAATGGTTTGGACGATACAGTCAAACCTCATATAACGATTTTGATAAAAAATAATTATTTAGCCAATTTTTAAACTTTTTATGTTTTTTATTGTAAATGAAGATGAGTGCGCACACTACTAGCAACATAGTTGCTCCATCAACAACGTTTCTACAAGATACAAAATTAAATCATGACGAAAACTATACGCACGGTGAATGGTGCACTAGTGTGCACGGTAAATGGTGACATAGAACAGTACGAGGCTAAAATAATTGGTTTAAATGAAGTATCTTAAGAAAAAAAAAATCAAAAGCATATTTCCCATTATCCCATAATTTAGCATTTTCATCGGTTTGTATCATTGTGCGAAATCACTCTTACCATATCCCACCCTTGGACGTATATCTCTTGACGCGCATGCGCTTGCTTTTTTTCTCATAAGAATTGTTGAGGAGTGAAGTTTTGGAATTCTAATTGCTTCGATTTATTTGTATCAAAAATTGATTTTACAGGAGTTAAAATTGAAGAAAAAATGTGTCTAGTGGAAAAACAATTGGTGGGGAACAGGATTTTCAATTTGCTGTTCATTCAAAGCATATGGTTCTTTGGAATTGCGAAAATTGCTGAAGGTAACTTTTTTGGCTTCAAGTACCAGTGGATTGCTATGTTCAGATATATTTCCTTTTTGTTTTATTTTTTGACAAAGGAGCCTACGGGAATGTTGTTTCCCTGCCTGGAGAGTGTCGTGATATGAATGGGAAAAAAGTGGAGCAAGGTAACTATATCACCAAAAAATTATCGAATGTTTATATCAATCTGGTGAACCAACAGCTGTATGTGACATAGATGTTTTCCTATCCAATCGGAATATTTTTCATGTAGCACCAGGGTCAATGTTCAGATTCATGATTTTCTATTATGCTTATTTTTGTAGTCAATCTTAAAATAATTATTCGACAGTTTTCGAATGGGAATTTTGTTGATAAAATTAATCATACATGTTAATCGAAGTAGGTATGCTATGAATGCATAATGCAAAATGCGAGATTACTATTCACAATTCGATGGAAAGGAACAAGGAGGAAAATGTATTGATCCAAATTCAGATTCAATATGTGCATTTTATGTTTTGATAAAAATCATATATCAGTGTTGTGCAATGTGTTTTGTTTTGCATATTGACTAAGTAACATAATTGAAAAAAGAGGTAATAATAACATTTGAACAAGAATATTCTCATCCGCATCTCACTTTTGTCAGATCTACGAAATGTTATAAACACTATTGATTTTTTTTCCTAATTAAAACTAATCCATCTGAACGATGTAACGCTATAACAGAGATTTGCATTTTTGTTTGAAGTGATGTATGTTGAATTAGAGATTGTGTAAATTTTGAACATAAATTCAATACATTTTCCATGATGCCGAAATTGACACTAAATGGAACTAAATTATGATTAAGACTAGCATAAAAAGGGACTTTAGTTCTATTTTTTTCAATTTTTATTTCGCGTCGAACCAGAACCGAACATTTTTATGTGCATATCGAAATAATTGCTTCTTTCCTTTATTAACTAATAAAAACACGCAAATTTACAAAGAATTCGTACTTGAATTAAAACCGTATCATTCTCTAATAAAGTTCTCAAATAACATTCATAGTCGAAACTACATAACTTGTTTTCAGTTGAGTTGGAATTAAATTTATACCGAATCTTTAGATAGAAAAGGAAGTTAGGATCATTTTACCCAATCTGAACTAGTGACCCACCGGGACAATTCCGGACTGGTGAAAATTTACAAAAAAAAATACAATAGTATCAGGTATCAGATGGCCGGCTCAAGAGGCACGTTCCCCGCCAATTAGGAGATTTGTGGCATGGCTATATTTCAAGCGTAAAAAATGTGATTTGAACAGAGCGTTACACATATATAATTTGGACATTTACAGGATATATCAAACGGAAATGTCCAAATTTTACGCGTAACGGTTTGTCTAAATTACTTTGAATGCCCTACCCGATGGGAAAGGAACGGAAAGGGAAAAATGGGAGGAAATAAGGGCGGGTCACTTGAAGAGGGAAAATCGCATAAGCGAAATGAGAGCATGTAGCTCCATACCACAATGGGTTCAAACAGAGCCCTAAAAAGGGTATCAGGTATCAGAAGGCCGGCTCCAAAGGCACGTTCCCCACCAGTTGGGAGATTTGTGCCATCGCCATATTTGAGCCTATTTCATCATCTACCCGATGGGAGAGGAAAGGGAAGGGAAAGATGGGAGGAAATAGGAGTGGGGTCCCTTGAAGAGGGAAGATCGCATAAGCGAAATGAGAGCATGTAGCTCCATACCACAATGGGTTCGAACAGCGCCCTAAAAAGGGCACTGCAAAACGCATGAGCGTAGAGAGCCTATAGCTCATTACCACAGCGGGTTAAGAATAACAGGATGTCCTGAAGATTCAGGCTTCTGTATTCAGTTTCACTTAATAAGTGTTTACCAAGTAATTGGAATCGCATTTGTGCAAAAACTGGACAGTTACATATCAGGTGATACGAAGTTCCATAATCGGAGTCACAACTATCACACACAAATGAGTCAGCACGCTGAATATTTGCCATGTGATAGTTGAGTCGGCAGTGGCCTGTCAACGCTCTGACCAAGAGACTGCAATTCTGCTTTGACAGATTTGTTAAATACTTCGCCACCTTTGGAGATGGCTCAGTAATATACAATTTTGTTTGACGACACGACTCCAAATGATTCCAATATTGCTTGTGCTGAGTTGCCGCCCAAGAGTTTATCTGAAGCTTCACCCAGCACTTCGAAATTGGAATAGCCGGCTCAGGGCCAATGAAGTCATGCGATGCTCCATCGCGAGCTAGCTCATCAGCCAATTCATTTCCAGCGATGGAAGAATGGCCAGGTACCCATACAAGGTTTACAGAGTTGACTGAATTCAGTTCCTCAATTTGAGTTCGACATGCGATAACAAGCTTCGACCTTGAGTTGGCCGAAGCGAGAGCTTTTATAGCAGCCTGACTATCTGAACAGAAGTATATGACTCTACCCATTACGCGCTGTTGAAGTGCTGATTGCACTCCACACATAAGAGCAAATATTTCCGCCTGAAAAACGGTGCAGTTTCTACCAAGTGAGTAAAACTGATTCAGCCTTAGCTCACGAGAATATACTCCTGCACCAGCTCTACCTTCAAGAAGGGAGCCATCAGTGTAACATACTATATTGTTTGATATACTTCTTTCCAAATAGCCAGACGTCCACTCTTCCCGTGAAGGGAATTGTGTGGTAAATGTCCTGTAAGGAAAGTTACAAGCAATTGTGAGATCACTTGGAGCAAGGACAATTTTGTCCCAATTCACCAAAAGTGGAAACAACGAAGTGTGTGTAGATCTACGATTCACTGGATTTTTCTCCAGTAGATCCAGTACCCATAAACGGTAAGAGCAAGAAAGTGCTTCTTGTTTAAGATATATGTGTAGTGGCGCAACGTCGAAAAGGGCCTCGAGCGCTGCTGTGGGAGTTGTAGAGAACGCACCAGACATCGCCATCAAGCACATCCTTTGGAGATGGCCCAATTTTGATTGGATTGTTCTCACTTCGCCCTTTTGCCACCACACAAGACATCCATATGCCAATATTGGTCGAACAACTGTTGTGTAAATCCATTTGATATATTTGGGTTTGAGGCCCCAAGTTTTACCAAAGGTTCGCCGGCATTGACCGAAGGCCATGCAAGCTTTTTTGACTCTGAAATCAATGTGAGGTGTCCATGAAAGTTTGGAATCTAGAATGACTCCGACATACTTTACTTGATCAGTCACATTAATCTCAGTGCCAAAAAGACGTAAAGGTCGAATTCCATCGCGGTTTCGTCTTTCCGTAAAAAGAACAATAGATGTTTTATTCGGGTTAACCGAAAGGCCATATTGGCGACACCAACTCTCGACTACCTGAAGAGCACTTTGCATCAGGTCGAATAGGGTGCTTATGCACATACCAACTATCAGAGCTAGATAGTCGTCGGCAAATCCATAAGTTGGAAAACCGCAATTATTGAGTTGCCTCAATAGCGTATCTGCTACGAGATTCCACAAAAGTGGTGACAAGACTCCCCCTTGGGGGCATCCGCAGACACTCAATTTTCGAATCGCTGCTTGACGCAATGTCGAGAAGAGATGTCGGTTTTTGAGCATTTGATGAATCCAATTGGTAATCATTGTAGGTAGCCCAGGGTTTCGTGCGGCTTCCAATATGGCATCGAAAGACACGTTATCAAAGGCACCCTCAATATCCAAGAAAACACCCAAGCACGATTGCTTCTGAGCGAATGCTTTCTCGATATCGTATACAACTTTGTGTAAAAGAGTCACAGTGGACTTTCCAGATTGGTAAGCATGTTGATTCACATGAAGAGGCATGTTTGCCAAATAAACATCACGGATGTGATGATCGATAATGCGTTCCAGACATTTCAGAAGAAAGGAGGTCATACAGATTGGTCTAAAACTCTTCGCTTCTTCATACGCAAGGCTGGTAGCGAGTCACTTTTTAGTGACTTGGTCACTTTTTTGAGGCCAGTCACTTTAAAGTCTCTTTTTTGAAGCAATTTCAACTAAAGTCACTTTTTTCGTCAAAAAGTCACTTTTTTCAACTATTTTGAGCTAATTTTTGGGAGAAAATTTTAAATCGGCCTTCTTAATTTAGGCTAAGTTTTATGTTAGCAGGGTGTCTACTACTTGAAAAATCCTGAAAAACCTGGAATTATCAGGGAATTTTATTCAACCTGGAAAAAACCTGAAATTATAGGATTTCGGCCATACGCAAATACTTCGAACCAGTAATTATTATGGCAGAATGTGTCCTTTTTGTAACACAAAATTTCTTCAATCAAAAAAAAATAAATTCGGCTGCGCCGCTGTTATAACTTGACTATTCAGTCAATTCATTTTAAGTTATTTTTAATATTCCGAATAAAACTTGTTTAAACAAGGAAGTAGGACTTAGGATTGCTAAAATGGGAAAGGCAAGTACGATTTCCAGTTCTAGTTGGGTATCTTTCATTAGCATATGAAATAAATAATATTTGTAGGAAAAAATTAAAGCTTACAATAGATACGAAAAAATGGTATATTTTCAGGTAAGCAGATATTTTTTAAAGGCTTGGATACTATTTAAATGCATATTTCTAAAAAGTGTTCATTTTTAGTTAAGGTTTCTAAAGACATAATCAATATGGTATCTAAAGTCACTTTTTTGCCTTAACCCTCTCATTCCCATGGTAGCTACAGACTTACTATGGTTCTCCAACTCGATATCGAGATACGAAATATCGAGTAAGGGAGAGTTAACTGTAGATTATGATTCTATACTTATCAGATTAATCTAATTAGCTCAAGCACTTCACTGATATTTTTTTCAAATACAGTTTCCAAACCTCCATAGATTCTTTAAAATTTCATTCAAGCTTCTACACTAGTTAATACTACAGCAATTATTACAGTTATTGCTCCGACCATTGATGGATAAATATGTTTGTATTATCATAGCGATTTATCAAGAAATATATTCATCAAGAATTCGAGAGATCTTTCAGTGATCCTCGTAGGTATTCATCATTATAACTCACACAAGTTTCATCAGAAATTACACTAGGTTTTTTTTAGAAATTCCTCGCGGATTTTTCAAAATTTTTCCCAAAAAAATATGAAATTTTTTCTTGATATTTCCCTGAAGACAACCCGACTAGTGGATTACAAAAGGGTTAGTCATCGCATTTTCTCTAACAAAATATGTTATAATTTTGGCGGGTTGTAGTAAAAATAACAAAAATTAGAACACAATTTCTTCCACACTATACTAAGTTGAAACAAAATCTGTCATAATTTAAACAAAAATATTACACATTATGTTTCAAATCAAATAGAAATATAACTTGTTTTGTTATATTCCATTACTGAATTATAACAAAATTTGTTATTTTCTTTCCTATCAATTTTTTTTATAACAAACTGTGGATTAATTCAGTTTTAAATTAAAATAGCTTTTATTATAACAGATTTTTTTTTAATTGTCTTATAATTACTTCCATCAACTCAAAGTGCTTCTAACAAAAAAAAAATTTGTAACAACTCTTGATATAATTTTGTTGTTATCCACTGGTCGGGAATCCAGGATGAGTAACTGGAAAAATTCTTTGAAGATTTACTTGGCTTTTTTTATTTGGAGCAGGTCCTAGGGAAATCAATGAAAGAATCAATTGATAAATTTCCGGGGAACTTGGGACTTCCTTGAAAAATGTCTGAGCCGATCTTTGGAGCAGTTCTTAATGGAATCATCGAAATAATTTCTTCACCATGATAAAGAACCAACCACTATAATGATCTTTTGAGCTAAAACCATGGCTCGCATCAAGAAAATTATAGAAAACCATCCGTGATAAATGTAGGAGAGTATTTTAATGAAACACCGTGGTCTTTCTTAAAAAAAAAAAACAGATTGAATTCATGAAGGTATATAAACGATTCTTAGAAGAATTACATAAAAAGTTCGTAAAAATCACAAAAAAAAAACTCCTGAAGAGGTCTTCGGAGTAATAAGAAATTTACGGCAAAGCGAAAAGTTACTTGTCGTTATTTCACGAGGAAGTCTTAGAATGTGAATACCTTCCATTAAGCTTACTGAAGGAAAATTTCATTCTTATTCGGCGTTAAAAGGACGCGGTATAAGCAGTATTTCAATCAAATTCGATCTTCTGTCATCATTTTTACCCTTCTTACAACCATAAGAAGGGTATAAAGATCGCTTGAAAAACCGACTTTTGATCCGAGGCCCGGAGGGCCAAGTCTCATATACCAATCGATAGAGCTCGACGAACTGAGCACATGTCCGTGTGTGTGTATGTGTGTGTGTATGTGTGTGTGTTTTTTTTTATAGATTTCTCGCACTTCTAGCAAAAGCTAGAAACATTCACCATCCACGGCTGTCTTGGCGCCGATTGGGATTTGGCTCTGTGGTTCTCATTCGTATGTCTTCTATAACTATTCCGGCTCGCTTGAGTTGTTGTGAAAGAGGAAAAAAAGGGGAAAAAACTCAATCACACCACATATAATCGGCTTTTGGAAAGAAGCCTATGTGTCCCCCGGAACTACCTCATGGTATTACTTCGGGAGACGAGGGCTTCAAATTTTTAACGCCGCCGAAGCTCTCCGCTTCTGTTTCTTGCTTTCTTAGGCTGACTCCCTCTCGCTCTCTTTGGCCCTCCTGTCTCCCCCCGGCGACGAAGGTTGTCCACTAGTTCCGGTGGGGGAAAACTGCCGCACTGTGGGGCCCCGTCTACCGGCGGATATCGCAGGGGAAATTTCACGCGCAGTCTTCACCTCCGGGTTGCAGAGGTGGTCCGACAGTTCCGGTTTGGAGATGACGTCCGCACTGTGGGTGCCCTACATACCCGAAGCTCCTCTTCATTTTTCGTCGGCTGGCTTGTCAGGTGCCGAGGTCGGTCCGACGATTCCGGTTGGGGGATAACTTTCGGTTCATCGGCGCCCCGACGACCCAAGGCCATACCGCACTAATTTCTTCTTCTTCTTCTTTTTCTTCTTTCTTCGTCAGGCTGACATTCAAGTGCCGAAGTCGGTCCGACGATTCCGGTTGGAGAATGGCTTCCGGTTCGTTGGCGCTCCGACGACCCGAAGCCAAGCACTGATCTTTACGCTTCATGTCGCTGCTCTACTCTCCACTTCCGCTGTAGTGTCGACATTATCTGCGTTACTATCCTGTTCACCGCATTCCATTTATCCGCGTCGTTGCACATCCGTTGGATGACATTGTCAACGTTTACATCTTCACCAAGAATGGCTTTCATCTCCTCTCGTTCCAGGCCGAACCGCGGGCATGCAAAAAAAATATATGTTCCGCAGTTTCCTCCGTGTTGCTGCATTCGGGACAGGATGCCGAACTTGTGTGACCGAATCTGTGCAGATATTGTCTGAAACAACCATGTCCAGACAAAAACTGCGTCAGGTGAAAATTTACTTCACCATATGGTCTTCTTATCCACATCGACAGACTTGGGATAAGACGATGTGTCCATCTGCCAGTCGTAGCTTGATCCCACTGATGTTGCCATTTTCTGATGGTGTCAGCACGTTCTCTTTCTCGGACTCCTCTTGTGTGGCGGTCCGTGTAGCACATGCGATCTTCCTCGAGAAGAAGGCTGATAGGTATCATCCCTGCTATCACACAGACTGCCTCCGATGAAATGGTGCGGTACGAACTTGAAACCCGCATAGCCATCAACCTATACGTACTGCTGTATGTGTGTGTGTATGTGTGTGTGTGTGTTACAAAAAATGTCACTTAATTATCTCAGCCGTTTGTCAACCGATTTAAACACTTTTAGCTCTAAAAGAAAGCTACAACATTCCCATAGAACGCTATTGAATTTCATTGCGATCGGACATTTCGTTACAGAGTTATGATTCAAACAGTATCGTGAAGTACTAGAAAAAGCATATTCTAATATTTTCAACTGTCTGCATTTTGATCGATATCTCAGCCATTTTTGAACCGATTTAAGTTCTTTTATCGGCTAATGAAAGCTCTGACATTCAATCATAAGCCTTCAAATTTTCATTGAAATCGGATTACTAGTTTCAGAGATATCATTGGAAGAATTTTCTAAAGTACTGGAAAAAAAAATTTCCCTGAAATATTCATTTTTTTACATTTTGATCAATTTCTCAGCTATTTTTAATCCAATTTAAGCTCTTTTTTCGTCGATTGAAAGCTCGGATATCATTCACAACCATATTGCAATCGAATTATAAATTACAGAGATAAAAATCATTATTTTCAAAAATCTCTAAAATTCCCCTTTTTACCCTTCTTACAACCATAAGAAGGGTATAAAGATCGCTTGAAAAACCGACTTTTGATCCGAGGCCCGGAGGGCCAAGTCTCATATACCAATCGATAGAGCTCGACGAACTGAGCACATGTCCGTGTGTGTGTATGTGTGTGTGTTTTTTTTTCATGCATCTCTAGGAGTTAAAAAAAAATCTTCTCAAGACTGGCCTGTATTTGTTCATGCTCATGCCACAGTGTATGGTTTGGCACTGTGTGGGATTCGCAATGGGGCGCCTACCCACTAAAAAACAGTCTCCTAGGTACACCGTCACCGTAAAGAATTCTTCTCCGGCACCACCTTGCGGTATTACTTCGAAGAAGAGGCGACACATGCTACGCGCACCCTTCATTAAGCCCTTCGGCTCCATCATTAATTTGTTAGTTCCTAATCCATGCCATGCTGAGCCCTTCGGCTCCCATTAATAATTTGTTAGTATTCCTAGTTCCGACGAGGTTCCCGGAGGTGGAAGTTCTTCCGGTACCGATGCTGCCCGGATAGGTGCCAAGGTCGGTCCTGCGATTCCGGTTGGCGGATGACTTCCGGTTCACAGGTGCCCTGACGACCAATTTGGCAAGACAATTTACACCGTCTTCAGCTCAAGGCTGCACAGACTGAACAATCACAAACATTAGGCAACGGACAACACGAAACACCCAGTAGCCCAATGATGAATTTTTCGTTTGACGAAAAGTTTCCACCGACTGGAGTGGGAATCGAACCCACACTTCATGGCACAATATGCCTAAACGACTGACGCCGCTAACCGCACGGCCACGAAGCCTACAATTTCCGGGGCATTTCCACGATCTACTCGGTCTTGTCCCCGACGGTGGATCAAGCTTACCTACCGGTTGGGTGCCGAGGTCGGTTCGGCGATTCCGGTTGGAGACTGACTTCCGGTTCACCGGCTTGTTCCTCCCTCCACTTCCGCTGAAGCAATGACATTATTTTCGTCACCGCCATGTTCACCGCGTTCCACATCACCTCATCGCTACACATTCTATCCACTACGTTGTCTACGGTTACGTCAGCACCGCAGACCGCTGTCATCTCGCTACGTTCCGTAGCAAAACGTGGACACTCGAAAATGACGTGTTCCGGCGACTCCTCTACGACTGGGCACTCAGCGCAGAGCGGCGACTCTGCGTGGCCGAACCTGTGCAGATATTTCTTGAAGCAGCCGTGACCTGACAAGAACTGCGTCAAGTGGAAGTTGACTTCTCCATGGGATCTGCTCACCCATTTCGCCAGATTTGGAATAAGGCGATAAGTCCACCTTCCCTTCTCAGCGGTATCCCACTCGCGTTGCCATTTCACCATCGTGTCGGCTCGGGCAATCTTCCGGGCTCCTCTAGTACTACTAGCTTCGTAGCACTCCTTATCCTCTTCCAAAACGTAGCCGATAGGGACCATTCCGGCAATCACGCATACTGCCTCCGAAGATATGGTTCGGTAGGCACTCGCTACCCGCATGGCCATCAGCCTATACGTGCTGCTAAGCTTGACTCGGTTCCTCTTCGTCTTCATTGCGGTTCCCCACGCCGGGCTAGCGTACCTCAGGATCGACGTAGCCACGCTAGACAATAGCCTCCGCTTACTGCTGCAAATCGCCGAGTTATTCGGCATGATCCTGGACAGCGCCGTGACTGCCCTTGCTGCTTTCTCGCACGCGTAATCGACATGGCAGTTGAAGTTCAGCCGATCGTCGATCATTACGCCGAGGTGTTTTAGCTCCCGCTTTGAGGCTATGGTGTGTTCTCCCACTGTAATCTCAGCCTTCTGCACCACTTTTCGATTGCTGATAAGCAACAGCTCCGTTTTTTGGTGGGCTATCACCAGTTTCTTCTCGTACATCCAGTTTTCGACTGCGTCCACTGCTTCTGTAGCGAGAACCTCCACCCTTTCCAGTGAGTCACCAATGACCACAAGCGTGATGTCGTCTGCAAATCCAACGATTTTGACGCCTGTTGGCAGCCTAAGCGTCAGCACTCCGTCGTACATAGCATTCCACAACGTTGGACCCAGGATAGAGCCCTGTGGAACTCCCGCATTTACCGACCTCGTCTTCTGTCCTTCGCTAGTGCTGTAGCTCAAGACCCGGTTTTCAAAGTAGCTTCCTAGTATCTTGCACAGATAATCCGGAACCTTCATTTTATGTAACGCCACAGCAATGGCTTCCCAGCTTGCACTGTTAAAGGCGTTTCTCACATCTATCGTCACGACAGCACAGTAACGGTTACCTCTACGTTTTTTTGTCCTTGCTTTGTCGGCTGTGTCAATCACTGTTTTGATGGCATCTACCGTTGACTTTCCTTTCCGGAATCCATACTGCCACTCCGACAGTCCACGCTCTCCCTCAGTGAACGCCATCAGTCTATTGAGGATGATCCTCTCCAACAGCTTTCCGAGTGTGTCAAGCAAACATATCGGCCGAAACGAGCCTGGTTCACCGGGGGGCTTACCCGGTTTCGGTAGCAGAACCAGTTTTTGCCTTTTCCACTGTGCTGGGAAATGTCCCTCATCTAAGCAGATCTGGAGTGATGTCCGGAACATATCTGGGTTGGCCGTGATAGCTGCTTTCAACGCTACGTTGGGGATACCATCAGGGCCAGGCGCTTTCTTCGGCTTCATTTTCTTGGCCGCCTCTATGAGCTCCTCATTGGTAATGATTGCTCTTTCTTCACCTTCCTGGCCATACGGTGTCGGTGGCCAGACCGTTGGCGCGTGTTGTGGGAACAACCCGTCGACGATAATCTGCAACTTCTCTGGGCATGTTTCAGCGGGTACGGCTGGACCACTGATCTTGGCCATCGCCACCCTGTATGCATCTCCCCACGGATTTGCATTGGCATCGCGACACAACTCCTTGAAGCACGTTCTCTTGCTCAGCGAAATTTCTCTTTTCAGATCGGCTTTCGCCGCCCTCAATGTTACTCTTCGCTCTTCCCTCTCACCATCGGTTTTGGCTCTTTGCATCCGTCTCCTGGCTTGGAGACATCTTTTGCGGAGGTTGCCAAGTGTCTCATTCCACCAGTATACCGGACGACGTCTGTATTTCGGCTCGACCTTCCGTGGCATGGCAATGTCGCATGCTCGTACCATCGCAGCCGTTAACTCCTCCGATCTCAAGTTCAGAACCTGCTCTTCTCTTCTGAGGGCTTCCACGAAAAGCTCTTCGTTAAAACGTTTCGTTTTCCACATCTGCTCATGAGGTGTACTCGCTCTCTGTGAGCATTGTGTTCTTCCACCAATTCTATACCGGACCTCCTGATGATCGCTATGAGTGTACCCATCGCAGACTCTCCAGTTCAGGCCTCCCGTCAACACAGGACTACAGAAAGTGATGTCGATTATTGATTCCCGGCCATCTCTACGGTAGGTGCTGGTTGTTCCTTCGTTACCCAAGTCTACGTCCAGCCTTGCCAGCGCTTCTAGTAGACTACGCCCTCTTGGGTTGGTGAGACGGCTGCCCCACTCAACTGCCCAAGCATTGAAGTCGCCAGCGATGACGACTGGTCTCCGGTCGGCTAGCTTATCGGTTAGCTCGTCCAGCATCTCGTTGAACTGGTCCAATGTCCAGCGGGGGGGTGCGTAGCAGCTACACACGTACACATCGTTAAGCTTTGCAATAACGAAGCCTTCGTCCGCCTGGAACACTATTTCCTGGATAGGATACCTCCCCATCGTCCAGATTGCCGCTGTCTTCGCCTTATCAGCGATCCAGTTACCGTTTCCAGCTGGTACTCGATACGGCTCGGCAAGGATAGCTACGTCGCACTTCGATTCCGATACGGACTTCCACAGCAGCTGTTGCGCTGTGTCACAGTGGTTGAGGTTTAGCTGAGTTACCTCCACTGCGGTTTAGAATTTCTCGCTTGCTTGAAGGCCGGACACTTAGGGCCTCCCGTCGCGTGTCTGTTGCGACTTTTGTCCTTGCAGATCAGGCACCTTTGCTTATTGTTGCAATCTTGCGCCTTGTGACCTTCGTCGCCACACCATCTACAGAGCTTACTTTTGTCTGGTCCTTCGCAGTTCCGTGCCAGGTGGCCGTATTCCAGGCACCTGTAGCATCCCTCCGGTCTCTGGGAGATCTTCAGTGGACATACTGAACAACCGACTCGAATTTTCCCGACTTCCAGCGCTTTGTTGGCTGCGTCTACTGGGAGCTTTATGGACGCCGCCTGTGTACCAAGCGGTGCTCTTCTTAGCCGTACTGTCATCTGCACCGTTTCCAGATCGCACTGCTCCTTTATGGCGGTCCTCACTTCCTCTTCGGTGGTGATCCAATCCAGATCCCGCAATTGGAGTGTCACTTCAGGGCACATGGCTTTCACCTGCACCTTTTCGCCCATGACTCTCTCGGTTAGCTCTTTGTATGTCGAGCTTTTGTTCACCGAGTCTTTTTTTAGCTCGATGAGCATGTCTCCCGTCTGGGTGCGTCTGATCTTCTGAACGTCGGCACTAAACTCCTTTAGTTGAGGGTCCGTCCTCATGGCCCGCAAGACTTCAGCATAAGTGTCCTCGCTAGTTTTGACGACAACAGCTTCGCATTTTGCCTTCTTCCTGATTGGCCTTTGCTTTCTGGCACTCTCCTGTTTGCCTCTCTTCTTCTTGTTCCGGACCTCTTGCCATGGGATATCGCCAGGTCCCCCTCTGAGCACTTCATCCGCCGGTTTTGGATTTACGTTTTTCGGCTTCTTGGATACAGCCTGTCTTTCGTCTCCTGGCGACGACCTATGTCTTTTGGGGGTGAAACTTGGCGTAGTTCCTATTCCCGCTGACCTTTCTTTCCCCTTGCTGTCTTTCCGAGGGGCTATGCCGGTTTTTTCCGGCTGCACTACCGCAGCTGCCAGGGCCTTTTTGGTCGCCGCTAACTCGGTTTCAACAGCTTCAATCCTCTGCATCACTTTCCTCCAGTCCTTGACGGCGGATCCGAGGGTTCCTTGAATCCTTGCCACGAGGTCCTTAATGTCTTTGTGCACGTTGTGCCTCTTATCGACGAATTCCCGAAGCTCATCTACGACGGTTTTCGCCGCTTCCACCTTCGATTGCCTCGGGGGTAACTTCCACGCACTTTGCAGCTGATGTTGCTGCTGTCTCTCACGCTGCTCCTGCTCACTTTGCGACTTATCCCGCCACTCCTGTTCACGTGTTCGCTGCTCGTGCAGCTCATCTTCGCTCTGCTGGTGTTCCAGCTGCTGCTGTTCCAGCTCCTGCTGTTGGCATTGCTTCGGTGGCGACCTCGGCAAGCCACTTTTTGCGAACGGATTCGCTGTTTCACCTACGTTGATGTTGTTAACTTCCATGCTTAAGGGTCCCCCCTCCAAGCCGCTATCTCCACCCGTCGTAAGTAGTCGTCCTTGTGATCCCATGGGTACCTTTGCTTGCAGTGAGGTCCACGCGAGGGCTGACACGGTCCTTCATGGGGTACCGGGTTCAGAGCCAGATCGACGCTAGTCAGGAATATCCATCTGAGCCTACTTCCACCAGCTAAGGTGGCGAGCTTTGAACGTACTAGGAGGCCTGCCACGGTTTTAACGGGACGGGGGCAACCGTTCCATTAGCCCACCTGCCGTTTCAGAATAGTGTCACCCATTCTTACTAAGGAAGTGGAATAGAGCGATTGTCAGCTCTATAACGTCGTGTTGATACAGTCCTTGACCTTGTCCTTGTCCTTGCAGCCAGTATGCCGTAATTAGGATCTTACTGGCATCGATCCTAATGTGCCGGTTGGCACTCCAATGGTTGGGCTAAGGCACTTTGAAAGCGGTACCAGGTCGCTTGTTCAGGGTTACTTACAGATATGTGGTTTTTTGTAGAGATTCACCAGAGCCCACTGATGAACCCCCGCCACATCCTAGGTAGACCGTGCTTGAGCCCCTGGTCAGATGGACCAGACGCTCGGCCACCTCCCGAAGGAAGTACCAAAGGTGGTATTCCATACGGCTGTATGTATGAGTTTCGCTTGGAAAGGGTAAAAATCCCAAGCTTCCACCTGGCACCTCCTCACTCTAGCTGATGTCAGAAGGACAACAGTGCCCAGGTTGCACTACCAGCTAAGTACGCAACCCTTAGCTGGCGGTCTTTGTCATCGTTAGACCCGTGGAAGCGTGAGGTAGGGGCTTGTGAGGACCAGAGCTATGTTGGACGCTCCTTCCTGGTTGTCGACTCACCATTTTGCAACCCTGTGTGTATGTGTTTTTTTTTTTTTTTTTTTTTCATGCAACTAGGAGTTTAAAAATCTTCATAGACTGGCCTGTATATGTTCATGCTCATGCCAGTGTAATTTTTGGCGCGGTGTGGGATCCACTTAGTGCCTTCCCCACTAAAAACACTCTCCTAGGTTTAGTACCATCACCATCACCCTCCGGAACTACCTTCCGGTATTACTTCGAAGGGGAGGACAACGTGCTGAGCGCACCACTTCAATTTGTTATTCTACATGCTGAGCCCTTCGGCTCCTGAGCCCTTCGGCTCCTGAGCCCTTTGGCTCCTGAGCCCTTTGGCTCCGATTCCGGTGGAGGCTAACTTCCGGTTCACTGGTGCTCCTACGACCCGGGACCGGTGCTACGTCGCGTCTACTCAGCTAGTCCCCGGCGGTGGATCTAGCCTACTCCGGCGGAGAGTTCCCCGGCAAAGGAATATCTCCCGGAACCGAGCAGTATCACTTTCCCTTCGTCCGCTCTTTTAGAGTGTCGAAAACAGTCCGGCGCCCTTCTTCGTTCGGCAGGGCTGCCTACGTCATCTGACGCTGCTCCTCTCGCCATGTCCGCTGTAGTGTTGACATAATCTGAACAACAGATCGGTTCACCGCGTTCCACTTATCTTCATTACTACACATCTTTAGGACGATATTTTCCACGTTCACGTCGTCTCCGACGATGGCAGTCATTTCGCTTCGCTGCTGTGCAAACCGTGGGCAAGTAAAGACTACGTGCTCTGGTGTTTCTTCTATGTCTCGGCATTCAGGGCACAACGGTGACCTTGCGTGGCCGAACCTGTGCAAGTACTGCTTAAAGCAGCCATGACCAGACAGGAATTGCGTCAGCTGAAAATTAATCTCGCCGTGCGCTCTAGTGGTCCATATCGACACGTTTGGAATCAGTCGGTAAGTCCACCTGCCCTTCTCTGCGTTGTTCCATTGCTGCTGCCATTTACTAAGCGTGTTGGCTCTCGCTCTGTTCCGGCCTCTCCCTGTGGCTCGATCCCTGTAGCACTCGCTATCCTCCTCCAGTAGAAGGCAGATAGGAATCATTCCGGCTATTACGTGCACGGCGTGCGATGATATCGTTCGATACGCACTCGCTACACGCATTGCCATCAGCCTAAACGTACGGTTCAACTGGGCACGATTTCGTCCTGTCTTCAGTGCCGCCGACCACGCTGGAGCTGCATACCGGATGATCGACGTTGACACGCTCGCCAGTAGCCTCCTCTTACTACTGGTAATCGCAGAATTGTTAGGCATAATTCGGGATAAGGCCGATATCACCTTTGTCGCCTTATTGCAGACGTAGTCGACGTGACTGTTGAAATTCAAACGGTCGTCCAACATCACGCCCAGGTGTTTCACTTCTCGCTTCGAGTTTATGATGCACTCACCGACCATGATGCTCACATTTTGTACTGCCTTCCGGTTACTGATCATAACCAATTCAGTCTTTTGATGGGCCAACGCTAGCTTCTTCTCTCGCATCCAATTTTCCACGGCATCTATCGCCTCCGTTGCCAGTACCTCCACCTCTTCCCGTGATTCGCCGATCACTACAAGCACTACATCGTCCGCAAAACCGACAATCTTGACTCCTCTGGGCAGGTTCAGCTTCAGCACTTCATCGTACATGACATTCCAAAGGGTGGGACCCAAGATGGATCCCTGTGGAACGCCCGCCGTAACCAACAGATTTCTGATCCCGGCATCTGTTTCATATATCAGTGTCCGGTTCTGAAAATAGCTTTTCAGAATCTGACATAGATACTTAGGCACCCTCAACCTGTGCAACGAGTCGGCAATTGCTACCCAGCTGGCGCTGTTGAAAGCGTTTTTAACGTCAAGAGTGACAACCGCACAATATCGGTTCCCTCTCCTCTGCTGCTTCTGTGCCGTCTCCATGGTTTCCACTACCATTCGGATGGCATCTATCGTAGATCTACCTTTCCGGAATCCATACTGCATGTTCGATAGACCGTTCTCGTTCTCCGTATACTTCGTAAGCCTGTTAAGAATCACTCTCTCCAACAGTTTTCCGACAGTATCCAACAAGCATATCGGCCTATATGCAGAAGGATCGCCGGGCGGCTTACCTGGCTTTGGTAGCAGCACCAGCTTTTGTCGCTTCCAAATGTCGGGAAAGTTTCCGTCCTCCATACATTTTTGCAGTGTAGTCCTGAACATGTCTGGATTCTCCTGGATTGCCGTTTTAAGGGCCAAGTTTGGAATCCCGTCCGGACCCGGTGCCTTCTTCACTGGTAAGGCTTTCGATACCACGACCAGTTCCTCGTTCGTTACACGGGTCTCTTCGTCGTGTACATCCTGTTCATCGTACGGTGTAAGTGGCCAGACCGTAGGCTCGTGCGTCGGAAAAAGAGTTTCGATAATAACCTTCATTTTCTCCGGACATCTGTCGGGTGGTATTGCTGGACCTTTCATCTTTGCCATGGCCACTTTGTAGGCATTCCCCCACGGGTTTTCGTTGGCATTGCGGTAGAGCTCTTCCAGGCACGCTTTCTTGCTGAGCTTGATTGCCTTGTTGAGTGCGGCCCTTGCCGCCCTATAGGGCAATCTTCTTTCTTCTCTTTCGACGTTGTTGCTAGCCCTCTGCATCCTCCTCCTAGCTTGGAAGCAATGTGCGCGTAGGTCACCGATCGTCGAATTCCACCAGTAGGCTGGTCGTCGACAGTTTCTAGGTTTCCCCATCCTCGGCATAGTTGCATCGCACGCCCGCGATAGGGCTGCAGTCAACTCCTCTGCGCTTAGGTTTACTAAGTTATTCTCAAGCCTCATCGCTTCCACGAACACGTCCTTGTTAAAAATCTCTGTTTTCCACCTCCGCTCGTATATCTGGGCTCCACTCGATTCCATCTGCAAACAGCGCCCAAAGCGGTACCGAATCGCTTGGTGGTCGCTGTGGGTGTAATCCTCGCATACTCTCCAGTTCATATCACGTATCATTCCTGGGCTGCAGAAAGTGACATCGATGATAGACTCTCGACCATCCTTACGGTAGGTGGTGGTGGTACCGTCATTGGCGAGATCGACGTTCAACTTAGCTAGGGCCTCCAGAAGGCTGCTCCCCCTTGGGTTCGTGAGGCGGCTGCCCCATTCGACCGCCCAAGCATTGAAGTCTCCAGCTACTACCACTGGTCTTCGGTCGGTTAGCTCTTCCGTCAGTTTGTCCAACATCCGGTTGAACTGTTCGATCGTCCATCGTGGAGGTGCATAACAACTACAGATGAAGACACCGTTGATTTTGGCTATAACGAATCCTTCATCTGCGCAGTGCACCACTTCTTGAATGGGGTATTTTCCCACTGTCCATATCGCTGCAGTTTTGGTTCCGTCTGATATCCAGTTTCCATCTCCGGGTGGAATTTGGTATGGCTCCGAAATTATCGCAACATCGCATCTATGTTCCGCAACAGATTGCCGCAGAAGATGTTGTGCCGTATCACAGTGGTTGAGGTTGATTTGCACTACCTCCACTGGGACTTCGTTGCTCTCGCTCGTTTGGAGGCTGGGCATCTGCTACCGCCTGTAGGGTGTTCGTTATCCCCCGTAGCAGCGCAAATTAGGCATTTCGGAGGCTTCGAGCAATCCTTTGCCTTGTGACCTTCCTCGCCACACCTTCTGCATAGTTTGCTCCTATCCGGCCCTTGGCAATTCCGTGCGAAGTGACCAAAGCCCAGACACTTGAAGCACACGTCCGGTTGCTGGGAAACGCTCAGCGGGCACACAGACCAGCCCACACATACTTTCTCCACTCTCAACGCTTTATTAGCTGCATCTACTGGCAGCTTAATTGATGCTACCTTCGTGCCATCAGGCCCATTCCTGATACGGATGGTCATCTGGACCTCTCCTAGCTCGCATTGCTCCTTCAGGGCTAATTTTACTTCCTCCTCCGTGGTAATCTCGTCCAGATCTTTACACAGGAGAGTCGCTTCCGGGCACAAGGCTCTTACTTCCACCTTGTTTCCGAGAGCTTTCTCGGTAAGCTCCTTGTACGAGATGCTGCCTGCCTTGGGATCTCTTTTCAGCTCAAAGAGCATCTCTCCATTACGAGTGCGCCTGACCTTTTGCACGTCTTCCCCTAGCTCCTTAAGATCCGGGTTCATCCGCATAGCGCGTAGAACTTCGGCGTACGAGTCGTCACTCGCTTTGACGATGAGAGCCTCGCTCTTATTCCTCGTCCTGACGACCTTACGTTTTTCGGGCGGTTTTTTCTTGCTCGCTTTCTCCTTCTTTCTATTCTTTTTGCCAACGACCTGCCATTCAGTGTGGCTGTTTACCACGTCGGTTGCTTCTGGTGGTGGTTTAGCTCCAGTGACACGGACATCCTTGTGTCTCTTGGGACCACCTGGTCTGACATCTCCAGGCGATGCCCTTGGCCTCTTCGGTGTAAAGAAGGGCGTGGACTGCACCCCTGGGGGGATACTTCTCGCCGCGTTGACCTTCCTCGTAGCTGTGTCGGCTTCTGCCCTTCGCATTTCCGCTGCGCGACATGCCTCTAAGGCAGTTTTAACCGCTAACAACTCCTTCTCCCCTGCTTCTGCTCTCTGCACTACGTTTTTCCACTCCTTTACAGCTGAACCAAGAGCGCCTTGGAGCTTAATCACCAACGCCTTGATGTCTTTGTGCACGTTACTTCTCTTATCCACATACTCGTGCAGCTCGTCCACCAACTTTTTCGCTGTCTCTACCCTCGGTGGTTGTGGTGGTTTCGTCCACACGCTATACTGCTGCTGACCCTGCTGCTGAGCCTGCTGCTCGTTCGTGGGCTGCTTTTGCACCTGCTGGGTTTGCGGCGGCGGTGTCCTCACCAATCCACTCTTGACAAACGGATTTGTCACTTCATCCTCAACTTCAATTACGCTTACTTCCATTCTTCAGGGTCCCCCCTCCGAGCCGCTATCTTCATCTGCCGTACGTAGTCGCCTTCACGATCCCATGGTTATCTGTACCTGCAAGCAACTATACCTGCAAGCATTGAGGCCATGCGAGGGTTGACACGGACCCTTATGGGGGCCGGGTACAGTGCCAGATCGGCGTAGATCGGGAATGTTCCATCCGAACCTACGTACTCATCAGAACTGATGGACAGATTTCGAACGTATCCGGAGGCCTGCCAAGGTTTTAACGGGACGGAGGCAATCGAACCATGAGCCCACTCGCCGTTTCAGGTCGGTGTCACCCTTCCTTAATCAGGGAGCAGAATGGCCCGACTGTCAGCCCAATAACGCCATCCAATCCGTGATCCGTAGCTTGTCCGTTGTTGAACGCCTTCACCAGTATACCATAATCAGGATGTTACTGGCATCGATCCTGATGTGCCGGTTGGCACTCCAATGGTTGGGCTAAGGCACTTTGAAAGCGGTGCCAGGCCGCTTGTACGGAGTTGCTTGCGGATATGTGGCTTTTTGCAGAGATCCAACAGAGCCCACTGTTGAACCCCCACCACATCCTAGGCATCCTCTGCTTGAGCTAACTGGGAGGAGCTCGGTCACTTCTCGAGAGAAGTGCCAAAAGGTGGTAATCCATACGGATGCATGGAGTTTTTTCGCTTAAGAAATGCTTCCTAAGCTCCCACCCGACTCGCAGAGGGGGGGTTCGTCAAGCCCCTGGACTCCTGTCCCTGCTGCCCACAATAACCTGTGTGTATGTGTGTGTGTATGTGTTTTTTTTTTTTTTTTTTTTTCATGCAACTAGGAGTTTAAAAATCTTCATAGACTGGCCTGTATTTGTTCATGCTCATGCCAGTGTAATTTTTGGCGCGGTGTGGGATCCACTTAGTGCCTTCCCCACTAAAAACACTCTCCTAGGTTTAGTACCATCACCATCACCCTCCGGAACTACCTTCCGGTATTACTTCGAAGGGGAGGACAACGTGCTGAGCGCACCACTTCAATTTGTTATTCTACATGCTGAGCCCTTCGGCTCCTGAGCCCTTCGGCTCCTGAGCCCTTTGGCTCCTGAGCCCTTCGACTCCTGTTAGCAGTTTTAAAACCGTTCAACGACGTGCCTCATGCTGAGCCCTTCGGCTCCACTCGTTAGTAATTTGTTAATACCTATTTTCGCCCTTTGGCGACCCGTCAATTTGTTAGTACCTACATGCAACATTCTGAGCCCTTCGGCTCCAGTTTGTGCACCACTCTGAGCTCATACAAAGCCCGCACTCGTACGGTTACGGCGACTATCTCCTTTCCATAGTTCAGCTGGTAAGATGCCGAGGTTGGTCCAACGATTCCGGTTGAGCATAACTTCCGGTTCGTAGGCGCCCCGACTATTCAATACCAGCGTTCCGACGTATTCTACTCGACCAGTCCCCGACGGTGGACCTAATCTACACCGACGGAGAGTTCCCCGGCGGTGGAATTTCTCCCGATACCGATTCTTCTACTTCTACGATACGAGCCGACCGGAGGGGTGCCGAAGTCAGTCCAGCGATTCCGGTGGAGCCTAGCTCCGGTTCACTGGTGCCCCGACGACCCTCAACCGTCGCTATGACACGTCTACTCAACTAGTCCCCGGCGGTGAACCTAGCCTACACCGACGAAGAATTCCCCGGCGATGGAAGTTCTTCCGATACCGATTCTTCTTCTGATGCTGCTACTGCTGCTCTTTAATTTTTTTACGGGCCGACCGGTAGGGTGCCGGAGTCAGTCCAGCGATTCCGGTGGAGGCTAACTTCCGGTTCACTGGTGCTCCTACGACCCGGGACCGGTGCTACGTCGCGTCTACTCAGCTAGTCCCCGGCGGTGGATCTAGCCTACTCCGGCGGAGAGTTCCCCGGCAAAGGAATATCTCCCGGAACCGAGCAGTATCACTTTCCCTTCGTCCGCTCTTTTAGAGTGTCGAAAACAGTCCGGCGCCCTTCTTCGTTCGGCAGGGCTGCCTACGTCATCTGACGCTGCTCCTCTCGCCATGTCCGCTGTAGTGTTGACATAATCTGAACAACAGATCGGTTCACCGCGTTCCACTTATCTTCATTACTACACATCTTTAGGACGATATTTTCCACGTTCACGTCGTCTCCGACGATGGCAGTCATTTCGCTTCGCTGCTGTGCAAACCGAGGGCAAGTAAAGACTACGTGCTCTGGTGTTTCTTCTATGTCTCGGCATTCAGGGCACAACGGTGACCTTGCGTGGCCGAACCTGTGCAAGTACTGCTTAAAGCAGCCATGACCAGACAGGAATTGCGTCAGTTGAAAATTAATCTCGCCGTGCGCTCTAGTGGTCCATATCGACACGTTTGGAATCAGTCGGTAAGTCCACCTGCCCTTCTCTGCGTTGTTCCATTGCTGCTGCCATTTACTAAGCGTGTTGGCTCTCGCTCTGTTCCGGCCTCTCCCTGTGGCTCGATCCCTGTAGCACTCGCTATCCTCCTCCAGTAGAAGGCAGATAGGAATCATTCCGGCTATTACGTGCACGGCGTGCGATGATATCGTTCGATACGCACTCGCTACACGCATTGCCATCAGCCTAAACGTACGGTTCAACTGGGCACGATTTCGTCCTGTCTTCAGTGCCGCCGACCACGCTGGAGCTGCATACCGGATGATCGACGTTGACACGCTCGCCAGTAGCCTCCTCTTGCTACTGGTAATCGCAGAATTGTTAGGCATAATTCGGGATAAGGCCGATATCACCTTTGTCGCCTTATTGCAGACGTAGTCGACGTGACTGTTGAAATTCAAACGGTCGTCCAACATCACGCCCAGGTGTTTCACTTCTCGCTTCGAGTTTATGATGCACTCACCGACCATGATGCTCACATTTTGTACTGCCTTCCGGTTACTGATCATAACCAATTCAGTCTTTTGATGGGCCAACGCTAGCTTCTTCTCTCGCATCCAATTTTCCACGGCATCTATCGCCTCCGTTGCCAGTACCTCCACCTCTTCCCGTGATTCGCCGATCACTACAAGCACTACATCGTCCGCAAAACCGACAATCTTGACTCCTCTGGGCAGGTTCAGCTTCAGCACTTCATCGTACATGACATTCCAAAGGGTGGGACCCAAGATGGATCCCTGTGGAACGCCCGCCGTAACCAACAGATTTCTGATCCCGGCATCTGTTTCATATATCAGTGTCCGGTTCTGAAAATAGCTTTTCAGAATCTGACATAGATACTTAGGCACCCTCAACCTGTGCAACGAGTCGGCAATTGCTACCCAGCTGGCGCTGTTGAAAGCGTTTTTAACGTCAAGAGTGACAACCGCACAATATCGGTTCCCTCTCCTCTGCTGCTTCTGTGCCGTCTCCATGGTTTCCACTACCATTCGGATGGCATCTATCGTAGATCTACCTTTCCGGAATCCATACTGCATGTTCGATAGACCGTTCTCGTTCTCCGTATACTTCGTAAGCCTGTTAAGAATCACTCTCTCCAACAGTTTTCCGACAGTATCCAACAAGCATATCGGCCTATATGCAGAAGGATCGCCGGGCGGCTTACCTGGCTTTGGTAGCAGCACCAGCTTTTGTCGCTTCCAAATGTCGGGAAAGTTTCCGTCCTCCATACATTTTTGCAGTGTAGTCCTGAACATGTCTGGATTCTCCTGGATTGCCGTTTTAAGGGCCAAGTTTGGAATCCCGTCCGGACCCGGTGCCTTCTTCACTGGTAAGGCTTTCGATACCACGACCAGTTCCTCGTTCGTTACACGGGTCTCTTCGTCGTGTACATCCTGTTCATCGTACGGTGTAGGTGGCCAGACCGTAGGCTCGTGCGTCGGAAAAAGAGTTTCGATAATAACCTTCATTTTCTCCGGACATCTGTCGGGTGGTATTGCTGGACCTTTCATCTTTGCCATGGCCACTTTGTAGGCATTCCCCCACGGGTTTTCGTTGGCATTGCGGTAGAGCTCTTCCAGGCACGCTTTCTTGCTGAGCTTGATTGCCTTGTTGAGTGCGGCCCTTGCCGCCCTATAGGGCAATCTTCTTTCTTCTCTTTCGACGTTGTTGCTAGCCCTCTGCATCCTCCTCCTAGCTTGGAAGCAATGTGCGCGTAGGTCACCGATCGTCGAATTCCACCAGTAGGCTGGTCGTCGACAGTTTCTAGGTTTCCCCATCCTCGGCATAGTTGCATCGCACGCCCGCGATAGGGCTGCAGTCAACTCCTCTGCGCTTAGGTTTACTAAGTTATTCTCACGCCTCATCGCTTCCACGAACACGTCCTTGTTAAAAATCTCTGTTTTCCACCTCCGCTCGTATATCTGGGCTCCACTCGATTCCATCTGCAAACAGTGCCCAAAGCGGTACCGAATCGCTTGGTGGTCGCTGTGGGTGTAATCCTCGCATACTCTCCAGTTCATATCACGTATCATTCCTGGGCTGCAGAAAGTGACATCGATGATAGACTCTCGACCATCCTTACGGTAGGTGGTGGTGGTACCGTCATTGGCGAGATCGACGTTCAACTTAGCTAGGGCCTCGAGTGTGTGTGTATGTGTGTGTATGTGTGTGTGTATGTGTGTGTGTGTGTGTTACAAAAAATGTCACTCAATTATCTCAGCCGTTTGTCAACCGATTTAAACACTTTTAGCTCTAAAAGAAAGCTACAACATTCCCATAGAACGCTATTGAATTTCATTGCGATCGGACATTTCGTTACAGAGTTATGATTCAAACAGTATCGTGAAGTACTAGAAAAAGCATATTCTAATATTTTCAACTGTCTGCATTTTGATCGATATCTCAGCCATTTTTGAACCGATTTAAGTTCTTTTATCGGCTAATGAAAGCTCTGACATTCAATCATAAGCCTTCAAATTTTCATTGAAATCGGATTACTAGTTTCAGAGATATCATTGGAAGAATTTTCTAGAGTACTGGAAAAAAAAATTTCTCTGAAATATTCATTTTTTTACATTTTGATCAATTTCTCAGCTATTTTTAATCCAATTTAAGCTCTTTTTTCGTCGATTGAAAGCTCGGATATCATTCACAACCATATTGCAATCGAATTATAAATTACAGAGATAAAAATCATTATTTTCAAAAATCTCTAAAATTCCCCTTTTTTTAATTTAAACTTGCACATAAATCTTAAAAAAATCGCTGGCAAAATCATTTTAGGACATCAATTTTTCATTTTTCGATATTATTTTACAGGATGGCAACATGGGTTTATAGACCCTCTTAAACTATGATAATAAGCGTATGAAAACTAATAAAGTTCGATATCCGCCTTTTGACGTGCAGTTTCCTGGACTTTTTCGCAAACCATTAAACTATTAAGGCAGATAGAACATAGTCACAACATCCTAAAGTTTAGTTATACACCGGGGATTCGCTGGTTCGAACACGACTGCCTTCCATCTAGCGAATCCGACCCGTTAGTAGGAAAGACTGACAGCTGGTGAAAATGCTCCACACGAACGCATCTGGACAGCAAATCGCCACAAAACGCACATATACATACGCATTTGTTCTATATATGGAGACTTCAAAGCGACGATACTCAGACGTCAAAGTCAGTTTGACATTTTCTGTTGACATTTGAGTGCTTTTAGTTGGAATATTTTCCAACCAGCGAACATCCAACCATTGAATCATTCCATGTAGCGGAACCCCAGCGAGCGAATCCCCACTGTACTGGTACAAGGTTCCAAATGAATGATGAATAATAATTATCTCATACCTGTATGGAAATGTAAGAAGGGTTCAGTCTCACCATCGGTGGATTAAGTCAGGTTTTTATTTGAAATATTGATTAGTGCATAAAAATGTTGACCTTATTAGGTAGAAGAGCTGGAATTTAAATGGAAACGTGAAATGAAAAAAATTTCAATTTTACAAATGTTCAAAATTCTTATTAAAATACTTTGGTAATATAAAAGACAAAACATTTTTAAAAGATTGAAAATCTACTAAAAAAGGATTATTTACGTAAATATAAACTACCCTGTTTGAAAAAATTCTAGGCGATATCTTGTAATTTTGGAAGCACAATAAAAATGTCCAAATATG
Source organism: Aedes aegypti (assembly GCF_002204515.2). Classification (NCBI taxonomy): domain Eukaryota; kingdom Metazoa; phylum Arthropoda; class Insecta; order Diptera; family Culicidae; genus Aedes; species Aedes aegypti. The sequence continues at coordinate 202,756,978 of NC_035109.1, read as the reverse complement.
GTACTCAACTATACCTACTACCAGCAGAAGATCATATGGAATATTCCCAATCATAATTGATATTGATCGTAAAACAGTATACTAGAATTGAAATAAAATTACAGCTTGCTTTTCAAGTCACTTTTAGTCACTTTTTCAAGAAATTCTTGCTACCAGCCCTGTTCATACGACGCACGTCCTCCTTTCGGGATAAACTTCACAGTAATATCACGCTAGGATCTGGGAATATACTCGGTAGCAAAACTACTTACAAGTAACGAAAAGCTAAACATTACATATAGTTTGCAATTGGATTAAATGGACAAATTGATGTGAAGTTTTGCGAAAAAGTTACACGTCTTCTCAGTGAGAATCGAACTCACGACTCCCTGATCTCTAGTTAGGGCGCGTTACCCCTACGCCATGATAGGACTCATGAACGCAAAACAGCTCAATAATCACGTGGTCCTTTTTCGCAAAGTGCACCTCTTTCTGAAGAATTAGATGCCCATCCAAACACAACGCTTTCTAAATATATCCAATGCCTAGCCCGAGAGCGCATTGTTTTTTAGGTGTTGAAATAGCACACTACACTAGCCAGCAACTGCGCTGGCTGAGGTTTCTATTGTGTGGGCTTCCAATGGGTCGCGACGTTCTCAAACGACCGGTTACGGAACATGAGTCCGTTGCTCAATAAATACTTGTTTTTAATTATGAATCGTGGTTTACGGCTAACCAGCCGAGTGGAAGTTTAACAACTACCGAAAAGCTAAACATTACATATAGTTTGCAATTCGATTAAATGGACAAATTGATGTGAAGTTTCGCTAAAAAGTTACACGTCTTCTCAGTGAGAATCAAACTCACGACTCCCTGATCTCTAGTTAGGGCGCGTCGAGTCGAGCAACGGACTCATGTTCTGTAACCGGTCGTTTGAGAACGTCGTGACCCATAGGAAGCCCACACAATAGAAACCTCAGCCAGCGCAGTTGCTGGCTAGTATAGTGTGCTATTTCAATACCTAAAAAACAATGCGCTCTCGGGCTAGGCATTGGATATATATATATATATATATATATATATATATATATATATATATATATATATATATATATATATATATATATATATATATATATATATATATATATATAGAAAGCGTTGTGTTTGGATGCGCATCTAATTCTTCCGAAAGAGGTGCACTTTGCGAAAAAGTACCACGTGATTATTGAGCTGAAATCGAATTCAGGTTAACTTCTGCGTTCATGAGTTCTCTCATGGCGTAGGAGTAATGCGCCCTAACTAGAGATCAGGGAGTCGTGAGTTCTATTCTCACTGAGAAGACGTGTAACTTTTTCGCAAAACTTCACATCAATTTGTCCATTTAATCCAATTGCAAACTAAATGTAATGTTTAGCTTTTCGGTAGTTCTTAAACTTCCACTCGGCTGGTTAGCCGTAAACCACGATTCATAATTAAAAACAAGTACTTACAAGTAGCTTTTCTAAAACATGTTTGATAAACTCAAATTCCTTCTGGAGCAGAGCAGGATAAATGCCATATGCCCCTGGAGATTTAAAAGAAGCAAAACTATTGAGTGCCCCATCAGGGGAAGTGTGTATTGAATAAACATTTTAAACCTTCTTCATCAAAAGAAATATAGTCACCATTAGGTAAGCGAATTTCGTTCACTTGGAAATCCTTAGATTTTGCAAGGATTTTGTTCAGCCGACTGACTTCGCTCAAACTGGAAACATTTGTTCAAAGGTTTTTTTTCAGTCGGATCGTTCAACAGAACGAAGAGCCTTCATGTAAGCCTTGCGAGCCAACTTGAACGACTCTTATCCAGCTGAACGGCGTCTGTTCCAACTCTTTCTACACTGTTTGTTCAGCCTAGTCAGATCGGAATTATACCTTGGGTACCTCTTGTAGTCTTCACAGACCGCAGAGGATATGCTTCTTCAAAAGCTTCCATTATGTAGGATGTTGTAGTATCAACGGCATCATCCAAATCACTTGGATTTTCAATGGACGGAGAGTATCCATGAAAATTTGGTCGCAACCATGTAATATAGAGTTCCCAGTTTGTTGACCGGTGATTCCTAAAACGCAAAGTCTGCGCGGTTACATTTGAATGTTCAAAGAAGATGTAGCGATGATCAGATAATGATTCCTCGTATACAACATGCCAATTCGTCAACTCGTGAAAGATTATGTTCTAGCAGAGCGTTATGTCCAACACTTTTATAGCAGATACCATGAAAGTTGGGTTATCGCCCTGTAATAAGTAAGATCTGTACTAAATTACAACATCTTTATAATCCCACCTTTCTTTAGCCTCAAGCTTGAGACTTGTGAAACAGTTTTGAATCTAACTTCTAAGATTGCACTACAACATCAAAGGCGAAGGAAGCATCCAACAACAGTGCACTGTGAGTGCACTTTTAGTTTTGGCTTTGTGCACTGGCAGAATGCTTAAAATAAGAAGATCAGGAACGTATGCCAACTATTTATCCAGTTTAGTGCCTATAGGTAGTGCTCTCGGTTATATGGATGGTACTGCCTCTGTCCTCGATTGGCGTAGAGCAGGACGGGGTCAACTGGCTTTGGTTGTTTTCCCAGTGCAGAAGGAGTTCATTCCGATCAGATGAGTGTATTCGTTGGCGTATGCTTCGATGTCCTTGTAGATCATGTTGGCCGCTATCTCCTATTGGATGACACGACGGAGACCCTTTTGGAATTATACGAAGAACTCAAAAGTTTTTACCTGCTGTTCCATTGGGATGTCACTACGACGATCATGGCGTGGATCCCCTCTTCGATACAATCGACCCATCCTTAGTTGTAGATCGTTTCATGAGTCATAGGCGGCATTACGAAGTCATCTTCCGGGTTGAAAGTCTCCAGTCCGCCTATTCCTTCCGTCATGTTCGTTTTTTCTCTGAATCGTCAAAGTTCAGTTGGTGTTTGCAACAACCAGTGAAACCAAGCAGAAATTGATTAGCGCAGTTCCTAAATTTGATGCATATTCACTTACCGACTCAATTTAGGAGCAAATGAATATCGTAAAGCAACTATTCATAATAACATCTACCGCGAAAAGAGTTGAACCATTTGCCTCATGTAGGGGGACATGGGGCAAGAAGGACACCCGGGGCAAGAGTGCCACCTCTTATTTCACGTAGTTCAAATCAATTTTTTGATGTTTAACGCAGGATAAGTATAAATTGAGTACTAATTGAGGGTTGTGTAAATATTACAGTTAAAAATGTTTAGTACAAAAAAATAGAAAAATGTCTTTAACTCACCAACGCAAAATAAGCGAAATATTATAAGAATGTAAGACTGGAAAACAAGGTTTGACTCCCAATAAATACAAAACATATTGATTTTTCCGCACAGTATTGATGATTTTCAATTGTTTAATATAGCTGTGAGGATTTTTTTTCGAAAAAGTCCCTTTGACATTAAATTTTACATATATAATAACAGTATGTCTTATGGGGCAAGAGGGACACCGCAATTTTCTCATATAAAATCAAATGAACTTTTATTTTTCTTGTTTAATATTGCATTCAATCAATGTTTCCTACTAAATAAAATCAAAATAAACCCTCTTGGACATTCAAAACGGTTTCTGAAAATTTTTACTATTATTGTTACAGTCAAATAAGATGAAAACTAAATTAATTTCGTAAAATTACTTTTTAACTATAAGTCAACTTTCATCCCTCAGTTTTTATCTTTACTTACTCTACAATTTATCCTTTAGACGGGGAAATAATAATATACAAAATTTGTGGCATTTTGCTCTGGTGGTCTTCTTGCCCCATGCGAGTGGCACTCTTGCCCCGTGCCTCGTTTAAAAACCTCATAAGAAGGGACATTTTCAAACATCTCAAATCATCATGTGTTTCTTATATTTTTGAAATCTATCGATAACATCATTTAGAACAAGAGCTGAGCTTGTCCCTACACTGGAATAATCTTCAAAAATTGTGCTAATCAACCATGATTTGAACCTATATATCTTAAGGTGTCCTTCTTGCCCCCAGCCCCCCTAGGTGTTTTACCAAAAAATGGAGTCTCCAAAACAATCTGGTAAACTACGTTGAATAGTTACTAGCACTATTTGAATTGTTACCGAGTCGTGGTTGTTGTCACAATTTTTTATTGCACATAACTATTTTAATGGTTATGGTTACTATTTCACGGCATAGTAAAAATGAGAACGTTGTGTATTTGGACATACTACATACTTAGATTAAATTACTGGGGTCGGTAAAATTTTACTGGGTTTTGGAACTACCGAAAAAGTCAGTAAAATGACAACTGTCGCCACGCGTAATTGGAAAGCAAATTTCACCATGTTTTATTTTTTATCGATTTATGATATAAAAAAAAAGCTCTCTGCAAAATGTCAGTGAAAAATCTCTATTTTTCGATTTCTGACATTTTTTTTTAGTTTACTGACTTTTTTCGGTAGTTCCAAAACCCATTTATTTTTACCGAACAGATTGAGTGTGTATATTTTTTCCATCAGTGTATGAAAATACGAGTAGGGTCACAGGACGGCCATTGTGACGTCCATCTTTGGATTCCGAGATGTTTCACCTTAAGAAGGGCAGCCGATTATCTTTCACCCCTTTCGCCATTGCTCCGAGTAACACAGCAAAGGCAAAATACTGTGGAGGGCGCCCTGATACTCCACAGGTTCGTTTGGTGGTTGGGTTTTGTTTGGACCCCCCAACCATTCATTCCTAGGCAAGGTAAGCCTGAAGCTGCATCACACCATGAGCTAGGGGTCACCTGTGAGGTGGACTGTTTCCACCGGAATAGGCACTGCGTAGCGTTAACTTATGACGTGCCCAAGCAGCCTTCAAAAATAATGTTGCTAATTGATTTTTGATACAATCCTAAAGTTGTATATTAGGACTAGCGCAAACATGGATTTTGATTCTATTTTTTTCGTAATGATTTTTAAAAGTAGTGTATGTATGACTTTCAGAACACTTTAATTTTTTTTTTGCTCAGGACCAAAGCAATATTTATGAAAATTTAACATTACATTATCATTCGAAACTATAAAAATAAATTGAGAAGTTGAGATGGCATCAGACATGGATAATAAATATTAGTAAAATACAATACTCGCATAACTAGTGATCTCGCCCTAAAAGCCATTGGTAACCGAGTGTGTAGCTCCTTGTTTCTAAGGAGAGACTAGGATGAAAACTATCACCACTAGGAGATAGAGTAGGATCTTCTTTTCATTGTAGCCTATTGAAAAACGTGTAAATGCTCGGTAATAAGAAGCTACAAACTCGGTTACCAATGGCTTTTAGGGCGAGATCACAAGTTATGCGAGAATAGGTTTTATTTTAACAGCAGTAACAATACCATATTTTCCCAACAATATTCTCGATTGATTTATTGGAGTGATTCTAAAAAATGCTTGCCATCACAGAAAAAAACTTAAATAATATTCTCTGAGCTCTTAAAAAAAACAATTTGAAAATTTTTAAAAAAGTATCTAGGAATTCCTCTTTAAATTCCAAACATTTCAGAGAGGATTGCTGTGGAATCAAAAGGATTTATACAAATGTATTTAAAATGATTCAACAGATAAAAAAAATCAATGAAACCCTAGAGTATTCTTGGATGAATCTAAATCCACTTTTTTTATTCTCTAAAATATAAAAAAAATAAAATTTGCTGCTCTGGACAAAACCTTGTGAGAGTTTCAAAAGCAATCATCCTAGGAATAATATGAAAATTTCATAGTAATACTTGAATAAATTTCTATAAAGAATATAGGGGAATCCTAAAGCTTTGTATAAATCTCTGGATGAAAGAAATCCTTAATGAATATCAGAATGATTCTAAGGTTTTATTTTGTGGAATACGCAGAGGGATTGTTAGATAAACCGCTGTAGAAATCCTTTAAGAATTGGACCTAGAAGAGTTTGAGTAATTGTCAATTCATTTATGTCTTCTAAAATTTAGGAGTTGGGATTTGGGACAAATTCTAAAAAATATGTATTGAAATTGGCTTTACAAATTCTAATTTTTCTTTCCAAATACCTACACTAACTTTAAACAATTTGCACGGTCAAATATCTTGCTAATCATTTCAAAATTCAGGATGATAAGTTTACCATTAATATTGTTAAAGCACAGTAAAACAAAAAAAAAACTAAAGGCAGCATCAGTTGAACGGTCATTACATTTTTGGATAACATTCGAAAACTTGTTTCTGGCTACTAACAACCTCCATATATTTACAGATGCTCACTATGTTCCCCCGGGAAACGACCCTTGCCGGCTTTGTTTGTGCGATAACGGGCACCCTAAAGCATGCAAAGCCGTGCTATGTACTCCTCCTCACGATTGCAAATCGTTCCAAATCGGTAGCTCTTGCTGTGAATTCATCTGTCTCGACGACACCCTAGCCAATTCGTCAGATAAGAATTACGATTTCGGAATGTGACTAGTCGCCAGCGGTGTAACCGCCACCCTATCGTTGACTCTATTGTTCTTCCTCATCAACCGGCTGCGTCGAAGGAAAACGCAACTACGGGAGGTGCGGCAGACTATCGAAGAACAGCGAAACATGGGAAGCATCGGTTACATCGGTGGCAATATCGGCTACCTAGGAACAGGTGCCCTGAACATGGATTATCCCTACGAGCATGGGACGGCACATTACCAGCTTTGGAAACCACCGGGCAACTATTTCACAAGAGGTGAGGCGCCACCACCATACGAAGAGGCAATTGCGTTGGCCCAGGCGGAGTCCCTCAATACATGCACTGTGAGGTAAGTTATTAGGAAGATGAGCTAAAGGATTGTTTTTCGTCAAATTTGCATAATACTCTTTCATACAAATTGTTCACAACTCATGGTTTAGGATACTCAAGAATGGTACCGCGTGAATTATGATTTTTCCTTCAGACCAGGTATTATAAGGCACGTTACCCGCCATTTGGTAGAATTGTGCTATCGCCATGATTAACCAAATTTCATTGTCTACCCAATGGGAAAGGAAATGGAAAGATGGGAGGAAATAGGGATGGGGTCATTTGAAAAGGGAAAGTCGTTAAATTGAATTGAGAGCATGTAGCTTCGTACCACAATGGGTTCGAATAGCGCCCCAAAAGGGTGTAACAACACGCATGAGCGTAAAGAGAGCATATAGCTCCATACCATGACGGGCCAAGAATAAAATACAGGCTTCTGAAATCAGGATCTTGACAGTTACATATCAGTTGAAAGGATGTTTCATAATTGGATCAACAACTATCTCACACAAATTAGATATGTACCGTTTTGATTAATATTGCGGACACTTAAGGAGTCAATGAAGTATAACCCATCAGAAAGCATATAAAATAAATCAATCTGTATAATTCCTCGGCGCTATCCATCGAGCCTTCAAAACACTTAACTTTCGAATGGAGGGTGAACAGTTTGATTCTGATACATGAATAATTTTAAATAAATAGAAATGTGTGGACTTTTTATGATCCTTATTCCGGACGCTTCCTTACTTTTGCCCCATTTTCCGGACACTTTGATTCAAATTCCGGACAGCTCATGAAAATCATAAAGAGACAAACCAAATCATTATTTGAAATTGGCAAATCACTAAAGAGGCGACTAAGACAGTAAAAATTTATAATACTAATTTTTATAGTTATCTATAGAAAATTTTGATTAAAATGAACCTCGAAAGTGTGAACTTTTGAAAGGCAAAAGTTGAAACATTTCATGCGAAATGTTTCTCATACAAAATAGAGTGTCCGGAGTAAGAAGCTGTCCGTAATATGAATCAAAACGGTAGTACGCTTAATATTTGCCATGTGATAGTTGAGTCGGCGGGTCCACCACATAAACATATCTATGCTAAGCATACCTGGAATAGAAGATTGATGCAAATTTTGAAATTTTGGCTTCCTTATGCTTACGCGTTGTTAATTATGATAAACCATTTCTGTTCAGCAACGGTCAATGCACGAATTTTTAGATTCTAATTAAATTGTTCAAGGGTAAGATATAATTTGCACACCCACTAACATCAGCAGGCGTATGCTTTGAAAGCTGTTTATGACGTTTCAAAATAATTCAAAGCAGTCAAACAGATTCTTTTCCTGACGAATGCTCCTTGAAATCGTGAACGGCAACCAATAGCCAGCAGCCGTTAAGCTCATCGGGATTTTTTCCTTTGAGAAGCTATTGTTTGCTGGATCCAGAATGATCACTATCAAAATCGTCTTCGGTATCAGATCCGTTTCCCGCAAGTTCAGGGCGTAATCGATTAGCAATTTGGTATTCCTCCTAACGAAAGATCTTCGGGCCTATTTACAAATTTCATAACGGTGAAGGGGGTGGGCATGTGTCTCCAAATGATACAATTATTAGAAAAATTACAAAAAGTGGAAATAGGCGGGTGTCAAAAATGACCTTAGTCTTTGTCTATCGGTTTACCAAATTACTCCACGTTGAGTGACGAACTAAAACCTTCATCGTTATGTATAATTTAGCACTGAAGCATTCTTCCGATAACGTTTCTGGCAATGTTCGGGTTGCATTCCTGGACCGAGTTAATTTAGTTAATCGGTAGATAAGTCAATTATAAAATGCTAACCGTTCGCGCAAAATCAAAACAAAAATAGAAAAGTTAGTATCCAAGCACGTTGTCAAGCGGTAGTGTGAGTGTGCAAATGTTCACTGTGCAAAAATTCTCGCGGAACATTACTAAAGGACCTATGTACAAATGAGAGATTCTCTCCTCTCCCGTTCTCTTTCGATTATAACAGTGGAATACTAAAGATTTTGGGAAGTTTTTCACTATAGATCGAAAGTCAATTTCCTTTTCTAGCGTTTCATACAAAAAAAGCAACAGAAGAGGTTAATGTGACTCAGTTATTAATGAAAGAGAAAGTAAACAAAGAGAGCCTCTCAATGTTAGATAGGTCCTTTAGTAATGTTCCGCGAGAATTGTCTGCATATTAGTCTAATAAAGTGCAAAATGCTCAATATTCTGTGAAAAAATCACAAACTCTTCCAAAGTGAAATTTTCCAAACTACAAATTTGTCGAAGAGCACATTTTGATTAGACGTCAGGATAAATTGATATTCATATTTACAAAGTTGGTTTGCATGTAGCATGCTTCACCAAAAGTTCGGCAGGCAACAATGGAGTTCATGGCGGGAAGAATAGATCAAAGTAATCCAGGCTACTATGTTCCACTGCAAAAAACAGTGTTGCTCTGAAAGTAATTGAATGATCATCTCAGCACAATTCAGACTTGCGCATCAATAATAACAAATTAATTCAGACATCCAATCAAAACGTGGTCTCCGGCAAAATTGTAGCTGAGTAGAATTCCTTTGTGAGGAGTTTGTTCATTTTTCCATAAAATATTATGACGAGGAGCTAGATAGCTCAAGACAAAAACTTGGCCTTTTCTAAGTATCTTCCACTTAAAATGGCGGGTGCAATTTCTTCCATGGCATGGATTTTTTCGCAATCAAGACTTAATTCTAAAGGATTGTAAATTCCAACGCTAATTCGGACTTCTGTGATTCGGCCTTTTGTGGTGTCCAGAATATCTTCGGCCTTTTGTGATTCGGCCTTTTGTTGTTCAACCTTCTGTGATAATCCTAGGCTCAATTAGCATTGAGGCTGGTTTCAATTCATAAGATAAGTTCTTTCCAAGTTCAAATGCTTGCTGTGGATATCTAGGAGGTAAATGATTCCAAATCAGTGGAGTAGCGACCTCCTACATTTTAAAATTAGCTTCTTGTTTCAATGGATCTAACGGTCCTGAAACCTTTTCACAGTTACAAACAACGACTTTGAACCTTATAAGTAGAATCAATAATTTGATACGTTAGAGCAGAGCAACCTAGGCTGATCTCCTGAAAGCAGTCGTAATAAAGAGCTTGTATACCCATTAATCATTCTACATATCTCAGAGTATGCGATACCCGAAAATTGGTTCACGTGGATTATGAACAATCCCTTGTATAATAATGGAATCAATTCAATAATTAAATTTATCTTCTAGTGTTGCCACTTCAACCCAAAGACAGTATCCCATCGGAATAGCAGAAACGGAGGCTTCGCAGACTATTACTGCAAATACAACGAACCTGATTAATATTAACATCAACAATGGAGGAAATTTGACTGCAATCGCAACTGGCGAAAACCACGTCGTAGGTAGTGAAATTACCCCTGATATGCAAACCGAGCAAACTGATACTGCATCTAATGCTAACGTCACTAACGCTAACACAACTAGTTTGGATAACCACGAGTCATGTGTGTCATTTCCTACTAATTACTACACTATTCCCTTAATTGCATCCGAAGTATGCACGAATCAAAATTGTGATTTAAATGTTGGTAGTAACTGTAATTATTCGATGCCTCATGCTCCGAATGTTAAAGAAGTTCAAACGTACTCTAGTCATAGCGCTACAACAATGTCCAGCTCAACGATACCGAAAGATCATAGATCTTCTGAAAGGCTGATGGAGAATTGTGATAATGTGATCAATCGTACGATTCTGCCACCGCCGGTATTCGACAGTATTACAAATGAATCAAGCACTGCCAGTGAGAATACAATCTCCACAAGCAAGTATCGCACTACCGGAAAGCGTTATCATAGAACTATTCCAAGACAGTTTACGGCTGTCGATCCGATCATAAATCCACTGAAGAGTAATCGTAACAACATTATACCATCCACTCCTGCAGGACATATTGCATGTAGTGGTAACGATACTAACAACAAGGCTGATCGTTTAGACGGTGTTGGATATAATGGACCTAAGAGACTAGCTTGCCAATGTCCAGTGCAGCATATGCCTATGAGCTATCTGTCTTCTCAAACATTAGGATTAGCTCAAAACGGTAACGACACCGTATCGGCAGCGTTGATCAATTCTCAAACAGCGGTTCAAATGCCTACAATGAAGAAAAGAATTTCAAGCGATGCAGTTAGACATGTTAATTTATCACATCATGCTGCATCAGCTCAAATCAAAGCCGTTCAAATCTCCAACGCTCATTGTAAGGGAGGAACACTAAAGAAAAATCATGAATCCAGTGATATTAGTGAAAGAAACGTTTATTCGAATAGTAATTACAAACAGCAGCATTTTCTGACCAACGACAAAGCCTTGGTTGATGATCAACCACGCGAGAGTCAGCTAAATCTCAAAAAGCAAAATTCACTACCGAGAAAGGCTACTTTACTTGACACAAATTTCAGTATTAATTCTATGCACAAAACAGGATCTGAAAGATGTGAACTACAAAACCAAAATGTTGCCACGATGGACACTATGCATGTTTCCACAATTATTCAACAACATTCGAGCTCTTTAACCGATCGCGACTTGTCGCACCGTAAATCATACAATTCATCAAAGTCTGAAGTGTGCATGGAACCAAATCCAGAACTTCCACCGAAAATGTACAAGCATCATAATACCAGCCGTTTATCTGGAGGAACACATCAGAAATCATATTACAGTAATTCCAAAACGCACGCCATTTCCAAGCCTTCAACCGATGGCTCGAAGTTTTCAATTCCCGCTACACCTAATACTTCAAACAATTATAAAAACGCGAGTAAAATGCAGAAGAATAACTATTCCAAATCATTGCCAAGAAACGTTATTTCAGCCAGTCACGAATATGCACAAACTTCAAGAAGCACTACACAGTTTAACAATGGTTTAGAAAATAGCAGCTCAAACATTAACTTCAATACTTTGCCAAAGAAAACTAACAAAATAAGTACTCGTAGCTCTAATTTACTAACAGAAGTAGTGAATAAGGTACCATCAGTAATAAACATACCATCGCCATTACAACCACCGTCATCTTCTGTTGGCCAAAGCACTGATAGTATACCAGTACAGCAACTAACGTCTATCATTTCTTCAACTAACAAAAGAGTTCACCAATCATCATCTACCGCGAAAAGAATATCCAACCAAGATCAGTCATCGCGCAAATATTTCGAGCAAATGAGTAACGATAGTGCTACCAACAAGAGCGAAAAGCCATTGCCCGTTTTGACCACCTCCACAAATTGTGCTAATCCAAAGGAACATTTTCTTCCGAACGACAACAGCCTCGACGATGACTACCTGAGCGAGTGCGAAAATTGCAAGTCGGCTCATGGTTCGCGCTACTATCTGGAGGAGGAAGTCGATGAAGCTCCCCAGGAAACCATGACCCTACAGCGAAAGATGCCGGAGAACGAGGAAGACCAGCAGAGCTACTACCGTGTGTCATCTACCCTACCGACTAACACAAGCAGAAAAACACCGTAAGTATCACCTAGCATCTTAGCTGAAGGCTTCAAGCGATCTATGCAAGGGTAGTATTTCATAGAAATTTAACCCTCTCTTTCCCATGGTCCCTCCAGTGCTCCATTGATGTTCGACGAACTTGAGCCAATCCTAATCAGATGCATAAGGGAACATGGTCCAAAACGCACTGATGGGGTAAAATGGCTCACCTCATTAAATCATTCCTACAGCGTTTCCATTTGTATTTTTTGCCAAACGATGTTAACATATGTTTACCCAAGAGTTGCCGCTACAACCCTTGAACATAAACTCATAGATTTTTCCTTAAATTCCCGGTGAAATTCAACATTTTTCACTTTTTTGCTTAAATATTAAGGTTTTTCGATGATTTTATTAACGAATAAGCGTTTCCATACCACAGAGCAAACTCATGGAGTAACATGGTTGCTTACTCCTAGTGCTCCATACTAAATGGCATTTTACCCCACCCATTCGGTCGTTTTGAACCACCCCCATTTTTCAACCAACTTTTCTACACGATTTTAGACTATTAAAAACCTCAAATTTGGAAAATGTTTTCAATGTGGAAGCTAGCAAATATTGTAAAGTTACTGTTATGACTTAGAATGGTGTTAAAATGTAGATCTAATTAAGAGAAAACGACACAAATCCTAAAAGTGGCATTTTGGACCATTTTGCCCTACTATTCATTTTCAATAATTACAAGAATATGATTATACTCATTAGATCAATACAGTAGTCAACCAACTATTTCAATAGTAAAACTATTGATAAACAAGTAATTTACTATTGAAAAAAAAAAAACAAAAATTTAGTTCATTTGCAAAATTGTTCAAGCCTTTGTAAATTTTCATATGTTTTATTTCGAAAACATTTGCAGTGTTTTTTTTTTAATTTTCAAATTATTGAGGCCTACGTTATCTCAGTAATCTTTTCAGTTTCTGATTCATGTTTCAACATTCTGATAATCTGAAAAAAATGTATAGGAACCAATACATTTTGTTTTTGATAACCGTTCTTCAAAGTTTTGTCTATCATATTCAGTATGATGTGCACAAAAAGTATATGAGTTATAAGTATGTTTAGGAGTACAAATAAATAAAAGCGATGTGTTATCCAGATTATTAAAGTATACTCTTCTATTGAATTGTGTGTCTCCTCCAAATGTTATGAGCCGTTGTTTCAATTTTTCCAACTTTCGCCTAACGGGCACTTTGAGAATGACTGGTCCAAGAAAACCATATGCTTTCGTTTTCAATGCCATATCTTGCACAACAATGTGGTAGTCGTTATTTCTGTTAGATACTGCAATGGTAGTAATAATTTTTATATCCTGCAAATAAAGAATAAAATAATATGTTAATCAGTCCACAGTCCGGGAAGTCTCTCCTCTGCGCCAACTGCAGCCAGTACTTATAGCTCAGAAATACCGTAGGTACGAAAATATAAAAGGTACCAAGCCAAAAGGCAGAATAATTAATATCACTTGAGATAGGTAGACATGACAATAATATAAATGTGTATGCCAAATTTATGAACGAACAAGCATCCAATATATTTAACTACACCTTTCAAATTTCCGTTTGCAGGACCACGAAAAATCGCGAAACATGGTTCACAACCATCCCGGCTAGCTCGTCATCCGAGGAGGAAGAAGCGGTAGAATAAAACAATTATTGATGACGATCTCGATTTACAATTTTTCAGTGAGTGTACATCTTATATATGAAATGTTTTCAGTATTTATTTTTTGTGCTGGTCACGTATATTGTATTTTTTACGTTTACTACTTATTTTATTACTACCTTGTTATGCCACAATTCTTAGTCATAGTGAAATGTTACTATTATAAATAATAATATATGTGACAATTCGACATTCCATTTCATGTCGCAATTTTATTAGAAAGAAAGCCAATTCAGAACCAACACCAATTTCTACAAACAGGTGTACAGAGAATCGTTAGAACCTTTCCACATCACCTTACGATATTACTTCAGGGAGAGGTAAGTGCATGTGCCGTTAAAACAGTGGACCACCTCGACAGGGCGAATCCTCTGCAGTCCACTCTTCATTAGCACCCCATAGACGCTGAAATTTCAGCAAGGGGACTATTAAACATGCAGTCCGGTGCATCTGTAAAATCCTAAAAAGTTACTAGGGTCGGTGTTCCCTTAGTGGACAGTCCCCTATAGTCGCACTAGTGGCTTTTTACGGTCGTTTTGCTATAAATCTTTTCAAAATATTTTTTGACATGAAGGTCAGGAGCTATATATCTAAGTACCATTTATACACAGCTTGATTTTGTTCAAAAAATAATCGAAATAATTAGTTTTGCTTAAAATTTGAGCTCCCTTGCGCCTATAGTAAACCTATTGTTCCTATTGTAGTAAACCTATTGAGAGAAACTATTTTTTATTATACGAAATAATTGATGAATTGAGGACTTTTTTTTACCTCAAACGGAAGCTTTTGATCCACACTTTGTAGAAAAAATATAGAAGTTTTGTAAAAATACGGTTTTGATTAGTATTTTGCCAACGCCGTGATGCTAGTGCTACTATAGGAACAGAAATTAGAAATAGTGCTACTATAGGCACATGTATTCCTATAGTGGCACAAGCGATAATAAATAGAAACATATGAATTTCCGTAGTTTTCATATTTCTCCCACAAAACCAAGATAAAAAGCTTTCAGATGATGTAAAAATAATGACGCTAGCGTTATTTTTTTGATTTTATACGAATATTTGTTCTTAGCTATGTGGCTATTGGTACATCGACCCTACTGATCTACGATACAAATTAGAATTTAAAATAATGAACATTACAGCTGGTGTTCCTCTGGTGGATCATCATCATCAATGAGGTGCTGCAGCTGAGACTTAGACGATAGATGAAGAGAATGTACGCGCCACGGAATAATTGACATGGTGGAGAACTTGATGCGTAACAAGAAGTTGGCATTAGCCCACTATAAAACCGCCAGGAAGTACAGCAGGCGAAAATTGCAGCCGGAGAATTTACTATCTGTTCCAAGCGAGAAGATGAGCACCTGGATGTGATGACCGATAACCGACTGAACTTCAATAGTCACGTCCTGGGAGGGAGGCACCGATACTACACACGAAATATAGAACAAAGTTTGTTTGAACTGCAAGATAACTCCAGCTTGCCAACAACAATCAAGGCAGGCTTGGGGAAAATCGCTAGTTTTCTTTTGTTGTGTACTTTCGATCTTTCCTGACAAACATGGAAAAAGGGCCACAGTTTTCTATGCACCAAATATTAATTTTCATTGGAAAAAGTAAAACCATGCGTTTTTCAATACTTTATATTCAATCAGTTTAAAGGTCCTCTCGTGACATTACTTGTGACATTATGTGCATGAATTGATTTTCATTCAATTTTTGTCACTTTTGATGAAATGCGAAAATGTGTTTTAATCAGTTACGCGCTTTTTCCATGTTAGTCTAATGTTTGAGATCTGGGCTCACAGTGACAGTTCGTGACAGCGGAATCCCGGCTCACTATGACGTACAGAAATTTTGTATTGGTTTCTCCCTCCCAGGTCACGTCCACTACGTCTGCAAGATGGCAACCAAAGCAGTTACAGCGTTGACCGGAATAGTGTCGAATAGTTCAGCTATAGAAGGTAGGAAAAGAATGCTACTGGCCTGCGCATCCACGTTTGTACATAGGCATGGTGATCTTGTCTGCGCGCGTGGTATAAAAACGAAGAGTAGCCACGTCTTCCTTCCTTAGCCGAGTGATTAGAGCTCGCGACTACAAAGCAAAGCCATGCTGAAGGTGTCTGGGTGCAATTCCCGGTCGGTCAAGGATCTTTTCGCAATGGAAATTTCCTTGACTTCCCAGGGCATAGAGTATCATTGTACCTGCCAAACGAGACACGAATGCGAAAATGGCAACTAAGGCAAAGAAAGCTCTATGTATGGTAAGAATGAAATTACTCTAATCCTTGTTATTACACAGTTCCACAAAAAAGTAGATCTGAATGCACACCCCGGGCTTGAATGTATAAAAAAAAAACAAAAATAATGGCGTTTTCAAAAAATACTTGAACGTTTTGCATTTTTTATTTAAATATCTAATCTAATAAGTAACCCGACAAAGTGTATCATTTTCAAGACAGCCAAATTCATGTGCCATATTAGTTTTAAACATGAAATTCAATATGAAGAGTTGTACTAAGATTTACAAGGACTACCCGTCCCACGTTTTTGAATTTTAACGTATCGAAAATGATAAAATAATTGATATAAATAGTTTGAATAAGCGATTTTGGTGATCCACCAGCTATCCGATCTGAAACATTTTGACCATACTATGGACTTCCAAGGTGACAAATCAAAGAATGCATTTTCAATGTGACATTAATGTCTAGCTTTTTATAGCTAGCCATCATGTTACTTATAAGTTCTGCGTATGCTTAGTGTATAGTGCATGTCGCATTACTCCATTTCCATTGATAGGTAATGAAGTATCGATTTCTGTACAGTTCTTGTTTTGATTCCTCAGAGATTGATACAAATCGAATGTGATGAAAAGGTCCCGCTATTTACACCCTTCATAGAGACTTACATCTCAGCGAAGGCGCGCCCCTTAGCAATCATAATCGATTTTATTTCTGAGGAACCAAATAGGTACTACTGATATTTGACCATGCAACGGAACTCTAGTCTCATCCTTGTTTCGCTTTTAGTTTAGTCCCAACAATACTTGAAAAAAGGGGCTTTGTACTAGCAGCAAAACCGTATCAAGCTAGAAAATTTGTTTAGTAATCAGAATTCACGTGAGTCCTTGAATTACCAGTATTGAAAAGTCCTTGTTGAGTTAATACTCATGATTGTTATCCTGGCTTCAAGTGTAGTCTCGGGACTGACCAACTCCGAGTCTTTAACCATCTGCTAGGTAAAATAGATTCAATTTCAGGAACTGTTGTCAGTAACAAGGACTTTGTACCGCGAATCCTTGAATTACCAGAACATATTACCCTAGCCCGACAAACAAGATGAGACTAGGGTTCAAATTGGTAGATCTTACCCCTAACGCACCACGAAAAGGTGATCTACCGGCGTTACGGGTAAGTCCAAGCTTAATGTGCAAAGGTGGATGAAGGATGTCTTCTGGGGTGGCTAATGGTTCTAATATTGCACTGTATAAATCTGATTTATTGTCTGGGTACTTATAAAAAAGGACGTGGTGGCCATGCTGATTCAGAATATTTACCCTCATCATTATTCCTGTCCCACAGGCAAACAAAACATGAAAACTTTGGATAACTCTTTTTCAGCCCACGAGAATATTGATCAGCTTGAAATCTACAATTATTTTCCACTTAAAATCAGGGTAATTCATCAAATACAATATGTCTTGCAGCACGTTATATTCTTCTTTATGTGTGTTACTGTAAGGCCCTGGAGTACTGAGGTAAATATTTCCATTGTGCAGTAACAAGGGCTTTTAGAGACTTAAAAAGACGCCATTTAGTTGGATCGTGTTCGACCTCGAAAAAATCAAAGAGCCCTTACTCTGTTGTGTTTATCGAACGTTGAGCGGAAATCATCGAACTTCGACCTATTTGCGGTGATTGTGCCTGTTTTTAACAGTTTTTTCTCCCTCAATCTGGATCCTAACAATTTAGAAAGGTTTGAAGGCAAATTTAGATCCTGGGTTAAATCATCAAAGCTAGCTTGACCAACCAAGTCGGGATTATCAGCATGACCCGCCGACGTAGACAGTTGTGGATGGTATGATGAACTTGTTGCTATTGTAGTCATCGAGTCTATTAGCGGTAAGTCATCCTCGTGGTTATCAAGACAAGACATTTCCTCGTCCTCGTCGTTTCACTATTTTCAGTTTGCAATATGAAATTTAAACTTTCAACTTCCTCTTAAATGGAAACTATAAGTTACGAATGCTTGATTTTTAAGTTGACATAAACAAACGATGTAACTACCAGGTACTGCGATGATTAAGAGGAAAATAACCATCATCGTTTTGCAAATTTTCAAACCTTGTTTTTTTGCTCAAAATTGAAGTAATGTTCAAGATAATCTATCATTACACTACACTTGCTATTTGTAATGCGATGATAGATTTTCATGAGGATTCTATTGAATTTGAACGATAAAACTGGTTTTTCATTATTGATGATTGCTGATAATTGAATAATGGATTCTTGAGCCTTAATGAGTTATATACAAAAACTGTCTTTGCTATTCTTACTGTACGATATGTAGAAAACGTTGAAAAGAAACGACTACCAAACAAGGCTATTCGCGCCATACCGCAGACTACTGACTGATATCACTACCAGCGATGTACCTGCTCTTCAACAGAAGGATCACATTGATACCTGATACTAAAAAGTAATTTTCATTAAAAACGCAATCTATGAAGTAAAGTTTTGCAAGATCGTAAAGAAGTAAAAGTTTGTTTTTGTAATATGCTTTAAGCTCATTGCAGTTTAGAGCTGGCTTAAGAGTAGTTTATTTTAGCAAATGAAGGAAGCAGTTGTTTTATACTGCAAATTCATGTAAAATATGAAGGAAAATATGTTTTTGGAGATTATGTTGTGAACTTTCCATTGGTACGTATTGAAATATGCATTCACTTTTCCAAATATTGCTGTGTGCGTTTGAAATGCAAATTTCAAATGCGGGAACACCAAACGCGGTAAGATTTTTCACAAGAAATGCGATGTCAAAGCTAGATTTTTCTTGCTAGGGCGGCGGTGATTTATGTAATCGTTGCTAGATGTCCTTTGATAGTTTTGTGCTGCCGCATTCGGAGAACGTTTAGTCAAGATTTGCATCTCAAATGCAAACAGCAATATTTATTTAATTTTTTATGTTGTAAAATAAAACATTATAATAAAATACAAGCGTACTTTTGATTAATCACTTTAATAAAACAACAATGTCAGGCAAAACAAATCACAAGATTGAAACATGACGATTCGATAGTTTTGTTATGCTTCCAATAACTTTTCACGATATAGGAGACAATTTTTGCATAGCCAATGTTTAATACCTTGTGAATATTCATTCGGAATTTTTTGAAATGTATTCTTGTTTTTCCTGTTATTGTTGATTTTGTTCAAAAAAAAAATTCATTCCTAGCGGTAGAACATATATCTGTGTGTTTTTGAAATGCAAATTTCAAATGCGGGAACACCAAACGCGGTAAGATTTTTCACAAGAAATGCGATGTCAAAGCTAGATTTTTCTTGCTAGGGCGGCGGTGATTTATGTAATCGTTGCTAGGTGTCCTTTGATAGTTTTGTGTTGCCGCATTCGGAGAACGTTTAGTCAAGATTTCCATCTCAAATGCAAACAGCAATTTGAAAAATAGCAATAAAAGTGCTGAAGACATAAAATTGGTCAGATTAATATTTACGCTGCAAATAAATACAAAAGGTGAGTGTCCAAAGTAGTCCCTGGAATCAAAAGTAGCCCCGTGCGACGGTATTGTTTGTTTACTATCAATTAATGTGAAATGTACCGATTCCCAACCAAGGTTGGGAAAAATCTTGAAATTCACTCTACAGCAGCCAAGCAAAGCAAATCACAGTCAGCGAAGCCAGTGAAATTCACGCGCATTGCTGCTGTAGGCAAAAAGCCTTAAAAATAGCAATACACCCGTTGCTAAGGTTAACCCAAAATTACCGTAGAGAAATATTCTATTTCGCGCTGCATTTCCCGCATTTAAAGCCTTTAGTGTCACAATAATGATATAGAAAATACATGCATCCAACATAGGCTACTTGATGAGATTCACATTTTTTAAATACTGTACTTGGAAGAGCCACGTGATTTTCAAGCCTACTACTATTACCATTCCCAGCACTGTTCCCAATAGCTTCAATTTCAGCATTGATTATCCTTCAATGTTTAACACCCAGATCAAACCTGTTTACGGACACCACATCGATAGGATATTAATAATATAGTTATTACACAAACATAGGATTAATTAAAAACTAACTTTGGTCCGTTGATCTATCAGGGAACATTCATAAACCTCGTGGACTTTTTTTTGGAAATCAAGATTCCTCTCCGCCGTCGTGGCTTTTTGTCCATATAGCAATGTAAAAAGGCCACGTGGTTTATATAGAGAGCCCCTTGACCTAAAATTCGATATTGTAAACATGAAACATAATAGCCTGCAAGGGCCCTTCACGTGGTTATATTTTTGGTATTTTTGGAAGGGCCCCTTGTGGTTGAAGAGTGAACCAAAAAAACATTTTTATTTTTATTGATATAAACCGTAACCTTTGAACAGACCCCCCCCCCTTAAAAATGAACACGTTAGTTATGGACGGCTCCACAGTATGGTCAAGATGATGTTCATGAACCACGATATTTCTGGAGAGACAGCTGGTGGATTGTAGTACAGTGAAACCTCCATGAGTCGATGTTCCATGACTCGATATCGACTCATGGAACCATACTTAAACCAGAATTTCATGGTTACTATGATGGTCCCCTCAACCAGCTTTCCAAAGCATTTATTTCCACGACTCGATATTTCCATGAGTCGATGGTCCCTTCAAATATCGACTCATGGAGGTTTGACTGTATCACTAAAACCGCTTATTTCAACCATTTATAACAAATAATCCATTATTTGCGATACTTTTAAAATTGGGATGGTATAAAAAAGGGGGGAGATCCATGCGATTCTACCCCATTGTTATGTATCTAGATATCACAATGAGCCTCTGTAGGTGCTATAAATTCTTTTGTTCTCATGACTTTTACTGTGCGCCGTGTGTTGGTGCTGTCTCGCTCTCTCTCACTGGCAACTTGAAAACAGGGCGCACAGTAAAAGTCAAACGTTTTATAGCATGCATAGGCTCATGCAACTCATCGATATAGAGCTTAGTGACATTTGAACACACGTAGACTAGCATACGCTTGTCATACACAGTTTGTTTATGTTTTCCTCAAAGAAACTTGTACACGCTTTCCAGACTCATCAAAATGCGTATGTAAATATTACCCAATTTGAAAAATTTATACACGGATTCTGGGTGTTTTTCGAGACAGAGTGCATATTGTTTTCCTCTAAGGTTCACAACTACATCTACACTAGGGCACCCATACCATCGGGCGTGAAAACCACTATGGTCTTATTCACGGGTGTACTAAACTGACTCGGTCGAAGAATTTTGACACTAGAGCGGGTCCAGATCACGTGGGGATCATACGGGAGCGTGCCCCGCTCAAGTGTCACAATTCTCAGACCGAGTAAATTTAGTACACCGGTGGATTAGACCGTCTTATCCACTGGTGTACTAAACCAGCTCGGTCGAAGAATTTTGACACTAGAGCGGGTCCGGATCACGTGGGGATCAAACGGGAGCGTGCCCCGCTCAAGTGTCACAATTGGGTCCTAAAATTTGTAATGAAATCTTGTTTTTATTTAATAACACGAAAAAGCATGTTACTGTAATTACTTTAGCAATTTTTCCCGCTCAAATAATGGCTATATCATGTTTAAACTTTAATTTAAAAATTTAGTCCATAAATGAACCTTGACACTTTTGATCATGTTTGACGTTCGCTTAGTCGACAAAAACACCACAGGGGTTTTAGTTCGACCACTGGGGTTGTTCCTATCTGACATTTCGTAAGGGACACGGATAACAAAATACACCCAAAATTTGAGTTTAAGCCAAAGGATGTGACAAAATCTAATAAACATGTTTTTGGGCTTAAATTAACGGAAAACATTAGAAAATTGAGTAAACATGTGTTTTTGGCCTAAACTTAAGCGTTTGGCACTAAAATTTGGACAGGGCTTTAGGACCCAATTCTCAGACTGAGTAAATTTAGTACACCGGTGGATTAGACCATTCTGACACTAGAGCGGGTCCAGATCACGTGGCGACCATACGGGAGCGTGCGCCGCTCAAGTGTCACAATTCTCAGACCGAGCAAATTTAGTACACCGGTGGATTAGACCATAGATCTAAGGGCAGTTGTTAATTACACCTGTCGTTTGTCTGGTGAGTTGCAAGCTTAGTGTCAATGATGATGTCGCACTACACTACACGATAAGTGTTCATCTGCAACAACCAGACAGCTCACCAATCCACCCGGAGGTGGATCGTGCTGAGTTGTTGAGTTGAAGAAGAGCGAAAGAAGGAAGGCAAAAGTCTAGGGATGAAACTCAGCGATAGTAACTATCTGTTTCGGCCAGGACGTCTTTCCCTACGTTGTGTTATTACGAATGACGGACGACGAGAACAGAAGCGAAACACTTTCTACTCTTCTACTGATTTATTACCACCGAGAGGCAGCGTGCCTACTCGGTGGGGGAAACGATACAAACTACAAATCTTACATGCTAATGCGTGTGCCTTATATAGGCCCACAGTACGGATAGACAAAAAGCGTTCATTTCCCGCTCATGCTTCCCTTCGCAGTTTGGCGCGATGTTGGATTGGCGCCAACTGAAGAAGCTGCACGCTGACTGGCAGTGGAATATTCCACTGCGCCGATGAATGGCACAATAGGTAGCGTCTCTCTCTCCACACGCTTCAATTGAGCGGCAACTAGCGATGACGCGTCTGTGATGAGCGCGAACATACTCCCGCCCGAAAACGAATGTTTTCAAATTTGTTGTGGAGTAGCTTGCTGTTGGTTGGGCAGGGGAGAATGATGATGATGGTAGACGGCGATCGATACTGGCTCACCGTAGGTAGTACGCTCGGGATGGTGTGCTGTTCAATTTGCTTGCTTGGCGATGGAAACGATGCGGGCTATTTGGATGGTGATCGCCGATCGATGCCTGCTATTCTAGGTAGGACTTTGGCGATCGTGCGTGGTCCATGGATTGCTTGCTTCCCTGGATGATTCACTTGAATGGTTGGTTGGTTTCGCTCACTCTAGGTAGTCCATGGGGTGCTTGGCTCGATCGTTCGCTTCAATGGGTTGGTGGCTTGCTCTGGTTGATCATCGTCGCCCGGTTGAATGGATGATCGGTTTGACCGTTGCTTGCTTCGATTCGATGCGGTTTTGCTTGGATGATGCGATTTGATGATTCGGGTGATGATTCGTTTCGACGATTCGAGGTGATGATTCGAGGATGCACTTTTCTTTGGATGGGCACTACGGCCCGGACGGTGGACGCTTCGGTCCGACGAATGGACACTTCGGTCCGACGGGTGGACGCTATGGTCCCTCGGGTGGACGCAGGGGTCCAACGGGTGGACGGCGAGGTCCGACAGGTGGTCGCTAGGGTCCCACAAATGGACGCAGGGGTCCGGTTGGACGGCAATGGTCCGGGATTGGACGCTATGGTCCCTCGGGTGGACGCTACGGTCCGGATAGACGCCAATGGTCTTACAGGTGGACGCAGGGGTCCGGTTGGACGGCAGAGGTCCGGGGCATGGACGGCAATGGTCCGGCAGGTGGACGCTGGGTCCCACAGGTGGACGGCGAGGTCCGGATGGACGGCAATGGTCCGGATGGACGCAAAGGTCCCACAATTGAACGCTACGGTTCGGATGGACGGCATGGTCCGACGGGTGGACGGCGGGGTCCGGAAACGGTATTGGCACCTCTCTTCTCCTATGATTCGGTGATCCTGGTCACGGCACCAATGTTTCGGCCAGGACGTCTTTCCCTACGTTGTGTTATTACGAATGACGGACGACGAGAACAGAAGCGAAACACTTTCTACTCTTCTACTGATTTATTACCACCGAGAGGCAGCGTGCCTACTCGGTGGGGGAAACGATACAAACTACAAATCTTACATGCTAATGCGTGTGCCTTATATAGGCCCACAGTACGGATAGACAAAAAGCGTTCATTTCCCGCTCATGCTTCCCTTCGCAGTTTGGCGCGATGTTGGATTGGCGCCAACTGAAGAAGCTGCACGCTGACTGGCAGTGGAATATTCCACTGCGCCGATGAATGGCACAATAGGTAGCGTCTCTCTCTCCACACGCTTCAATTGAGCGGCAACTAGCGATGACGCGTCTGTGATGAGCGCGAACACTATCTGATAGAAAATGTCATTTTCAGTTTTGCCTTTATGCTGGCATTCTCACACGCACACATTCTCAAATTTGTGCGTGATGCCAAAAGCGGCTGCGTCATTACCCACTTCGGTGCTTAACGAACGGGGTACTAATTTTAATACCCGATTTTCGGAAATCCGGATTAAATCAGGTAGGGTCGATGTACCAATAGCCGCTTAGCTATGAGCAAATATTCGTATGAAATAGAAAAATAACGCTAGCGTCATTATTTTTACATCATCTGAAAGCTTTTATCTTGGTTTTGTGGGAAAAATATGAAAACTGCGAAAATTCATATGTTTACATTTATTATCGCTTGTGCCACTATAGGAATACATGTGCCTATAGTAGCACTATTTCTAATTTCTGTTCCTATAGTAGCACTAGCATCACGGCGTTGGAAAAATACTAATCAAAACCGTATTTTTACAAAGCTTTTATATTTTTCCTACAAAGTGTGGATCTGAAGCTGTCGTTTGATGTAAAAAAAGTTCTTAATTCATTAATTATTTCGTATAACAAAAAAATAGTTTCTCTCAGTAGTGCTACTATAGGAACAATAGGTTAACTATAGGCGCAAGGGAGCTCAAATTTTAAGCAAAACTAATTATTTCGATCATTTTATGAACAAAATCAAGCTGTGTATCAATGGTACTTAGATAAATAGCTCCTGACCTTCATGTCGAAAAATATTTTGAAAAGATTCATAGCAAAACGGCCGTAAAAAGCCACTAGTGCGACTATAGGGGACTGTCTACTAAGGGAACACTGACCCTATCATCTTTCTTGGAGCTTATCACCATAAGTGTGGAGAGTACGGAGGGCGTGGAGAGAGAGAGATGAAAAGGGACTTGGAACAGAAACGTGGACGTGATCGGAGGTAGAAAAGTTACGGCGGAGTTGAAATCTAAATAAAGAAGTTCTGAAAAGTGAATAAGTTGTATTTACTGTTACATCCAGATATTACACCAGCCTTTTCCGAAAACTTATCCCAACCTTTTGTGCGCACGAACGGGTCGAAATACTTCAAGATCCTAACTATGAAAAAATAAGGTAGCCCGATGACTCGTTCTCAAGGCATTTCGTGACACACAACCACCATTACATTTTCATTTATATAGATAGATAAATATGTAGATTTGATGTTCTTTCATAAAAAACTGTGAATGATATTAAATCTAGGAGCTTAATGTTAAGTAGGATTTAATATTTTAAGATGATTATAGAACGAAGCCACACTTCAAATTTTTAAGAGCACAAGACTTGAGAACCAAACAGCGCTCCGCGTTGAAAATCTATCCCATTGGTCACCACCAGCAAGCAAGCAATTTGATTGGTTTTCAACGCGAACTGTTGTCAGATTCTCTCGTCTTGTGCACTTGAAAATTCAAAGTTTGGCTTCGTTTTACAATCACCTTAAATTACTATGATTTCAAACAATTTCGTCTTTTGGCAGGGGCTGAGAGGAATTCGATATTTCTTGATTTCATATCTTATTATATATGATACTGTTCGAAAAAAATTCAACATAAATGCTTGTCAGAAAACAGAACTAAAGCAGGTCAATGCAGATCATTTTGTATGAAAATCGGCATGTGCTGCTATTATTGCGAGCAGCACTGTAAACTTTGACATCAGGCTAAAGCACATAGGCCTTTTCATATGACAGCTCCATGATGAATACATTTGTTTACATCTGCCGAAAAGCGGTGCATACACGGGGCTGTCATTTCCGAAGAAGAACTGTCAAACAGCTTCCGAATCAGCTGATTTTAAACGTCTTGTGAAAAAGCCTATAGAAGCAACAATAATATCAGTAAGCGTTTTTTGTGCATAAACAAGATAACATTTTAATTGATATTTCGCTTTGTTTACGAAAGGTTGGATTAGTGGCAGTGTCGTACAATATTCACATAATACAATATTATTTTATTTTCGAATCCCCGAACGACAATGGGATCCTGTGAATTAAAACTGCTCAAGTTTGTTCCTCCGAAATCATTTGTCCATCATGACTTTTGGTATAAATTGGCGGATATTAAATTGCACATCGACAAGCTGGTGGATTCAGCGAAAAATGTCTATGCTTTCGTCACGGATTTCGAACGATCCAAACTCTTGGTGGAAGTCGATTGTACTTCATTTAACAGGTAATTGACGAAAAACGTAAAATCAAACATATCTATATTAATACTACGAAAAATATCTTTCAGTGAACAAACCATCTCGTCGTCTTACTTTAATTGTCATGGAATTCTATTGAACAAGAACACTATTGAGGAGTTCAAAGGAACGGATAAAAATGATCTCTTGAAGCGGACCAGCGATAACTACATGAAGCAATTGCTGTTCAAGGATAAACTCGGGCACAGTTCAGAGATATTTTTCTTTATACTCTTCTCATATGCGGTATGTAGCTATGTCTAATATCAGTCTTAAGACAAAATGTTTTAGTTTTCAAAACCAACTATATCGAAATTAGAGTAGATAGTAGATATCTACAATAAGTTGTATTTCATACATTCTACGTTTTATGCATTATAATAATACTTCAATAATACATATATAGAACCTGTTCACTTCATTCAACATATCTACTGTCCACCGTGCATTTAAAAAAATCTGCGCTTCCAAAAATTTTATAATGCTTCCAAACATTTTAAGGTGAAGATGAATCGAAGCCAAAGTTCAAATTTTCAAGAGCACGGATCTGGAGAACCAAACATCCGTTTAAGCTGAAAACTTAATCGATTGGTCACTAGCTGGTGGTGACCAATCGATTAGGTTTTCAGCTCAAACGGGTGTTTGGTTCTCCAGATCCGTGCTCTTGAAAATTTGAACTTTGGCTTCGATTTATCTTCGCCTTAAAGCGCATTAGAATACCACTATGAAGCGCGCTATTATTTCATAATTCAGAAGGAAATCTAAAATTAGTGATGCATAGCAAAAATTACTTGAAAATTGTGTTTCCAAATGTCATGCCAAGGTCGCCTTGTTCTATGTGACCTTTTACCATGCGTCTAGTTTTCGATATGATTTGATTTCGTATCTTGAAGAAATGTTGTTGGTGGAGCAATTATGCTGCAGATAGAATTCGACTGTATTCAATTTCACCTAGAGACACTGAAATTGAGAATTGAATATAAAAAATACAAATGAATTTTATATTACTGTAGGGGGTCATGCACAAATTACGTCACGCTCCAAGGGGGAGGAGGGGGTCAAGCCAAACGTGACAAGCCTTACAAAATTTTCGAAGGACTCATATTGAGCATTTTGCACCTCATTAGACTACTGTGCAGAAAATTTTTAACATGATGATATTGATGACATTTCCCCATGATTTCGGAATTCGGGGTAACGTCATTCGGGGTGATGGGTCGTTCGGGGTTTTGGAATTCGGGGTAATGGCGTTCGGGTTAATGGCATTCGGGGTAATGGGATTCGGGGTAATGGGGTAGAATCTCCTCTGGTACCTCTTTGGTTGAAGCATTGAACATATTTCTTGATGTCGTGTAGTACACGACACTGAAGACGGCCTTACAGTTGAGGTCGAAATACGCGTATCTGTCAAAGGATACAAATTCTAGTGGAATTAAATGGTATTCTATTCTATTCTATTCTATTCTAAGCGCTTGCACAGCCAATATTGAAAAGCATCCTGGAAATACCTAAATTTATTCAGGTATTTTCTTGTCAGTATTAATATTTGCAGAATATCAGCGATATGATACAAATATTAAAATGGCCAGGCCCACTGTGCAGACTTCGGGGTTGAAGAAGATTGAAAAAATCGTGACGATTAGGTTATTCAATAGAGATAGAAAACTATAGAGGACGAATGTCGCTTGTGTTCCCTTTGTTCTCGCTCAGAAACATGTTGGGTACATAAGTGTCGAACTGCATACATTTTCGCATTGACATTTATAGACCCGCCTATCTCCGCCAGCAAAAGATGTTCCGACAGCGACGCCAGCGACATTCTTCTTCTGTGGTTTATTATTTCTATTGGTTATTCACGCATGAATAAACTGATAGACGCAACATTTTCAATTTAAAGAAGGAAGAAACGGGGACAACCGTACCAACCGTTTCGATTCAGGGTTATAGGTAAAATCGTTGGAAGTGGCGTTGCTAAGAAAGTTAATGCACACCTCATTGTTGTTCTCCTGGGATGGAACATAGGCATTTCTTCCTTATGTCTTGGTTCTAGAGCGCCATTGCTCGCTCTCTGAAACGAGATGAAAAATAATATTGCTCCTTTCCTGCTATACAGAAACCGAAACCGTTACCCATAAATTTAAAAACATTTGTGCAATATAATGAACATAATTTCAAAAATAATTCTACAAAAGGTTTCTGTACAATTAAAATAAGAAAAAAAAGAGAATATAATAACATGTTTTAAACTACCAAAAGTGAAACCATGTATGTTATTTGAATAAAAATTATAATACTGATTATTAAAAACGATCTCACCAGATTTCAGTTGAACACCAATGCTTGATGATTTCGTATTCAATGATCATAGACCCCGCTTTTCCGCCAATCATTGTAAGTTACGCTTGAAGCAATCGATGGGAGTTTTTTTTTCATTTCTGGGGGCCTTGGGTTATTGACGAATTGTTCCGTCTGCTGTTTATGTAACCGGTGCCAAGACTGATTGTTGGTTTATCCACAAGCCAAGGTCACTTACTCCGCCTGTACTCGGGCTCACAAATTGACGAAAATCCGTTATTTTCGGAAACAGCAGCAACACTTGAAACACGGAAACGAGTACACATCCATAGTGTTCCAGTACTTCCCACCGATCGTTGTTTTCTGTTTTTCTTTCCGCAACAACGAATGTTCCAAGTTAACGTAGGTCACGATAAAATGCACTTATTATGAAAAAAAAAATCTCAGCTTTTTTCGAATCAGCCATTTTATAATTTCTCACACCAGCCGATTTGAAATCACTCGCGGAGAAGAAAAAAACGTGACATTAAATTTCAAACACAACCGTTCGCGCGCGCGGCTTGCTGCGATCTTCAATTCTAGTGGAATTAAATGGTATAGTACTAAATTCAGTTTTTTCATCTACTTATGTTTCTTGATGATGAGCCCGAGCGTCATCCCAGCACACGGCCTCGGTGCAGAGGTAATTGGCCACGGTGCAGAGCTACTTGGGCACTTCCATGATTCACTTTGGCATGGGGGGTTTCTCTCGACCGAATTGTCTGAAACTTTGCACAAAGAAGCACTTAACCTTCGGGCTGTCGCGCTGTTGTACTTTGTACAACAGTTGTGATTTATATGCTACGATTTTGTAACAAAGATATCTATCCACACCAAACCAAAATGTATTCCTCAAGAATCTTCTTAAGAACTATACTCAACAGTTTTTGTTTACAGTATGGTCCGTTATAATGCATTAAAATCCTCAAATGCCGAAGTGAATCAAAAGTGCCAAGAATAGGAGCCGGCGCCCTACCGTGCATATATGCCCTTGCTACTCTTCTGTTCGTTCTAAGCGCTATGGATAGCGCCACGCTTGCCTTTGCTGGCAATTACAGCAGAGCTGTTAGACATCATCCTTGATAGCGTCACTGGGGCCTTCCTTAGCCGAGTGGTTAGAGTCCTCGGCTACAAGCAAAGCCATGCTGAAGGTGTCTAAGTTCGAATCCCGGTCGGTCCAGGATCTTTTCATAATGAAAATTTCCTTTACTTCCCTGGGCATAGAGTATAATCGTACCTGCCACACGATATACGAATGCTAAAATGGCAACTTTGGCAAAGAAAGCTCTCAGTTAATAACTGTGGAAGTGCTCATAAGAACACTAAGCTGATAAGAAGGCTCTGTCCCAGTGGGGACGTGATGCCAAGAAGAAGAAGAAGCGTCGCTATAGGCCTTTTCATGTGACAGGTCCGTCTATGCATTTGTTTACATCGGTGGAGTACCGGTGCATACACGAGGCTGTCATTTTCATAGAAGAACTGTAAAAGAGCTTCCCGATCAGCTGTTTTGAAACGTCATGTGAATAGGCCTATGAGCCATTTTACGAAGTAGGTCAAATGACAGGAGACCTGGGACTTTTCAATCATCGTCGTCAGTTTTCGTGATGATGCACGCTCGTTCAAATCTACTCAAAAGAGAGTAACTTTGACTCACTTTTGAAATTTCAAGTTAGCTGTCAAAAGTGAGTAACTTTATTTTATCAAAGTGAGTAACTTTTTACTCAACCATGAAAGAAAACGACCTTACTCACTTTTGAGTAAACACAAACATATTTGACTCACTTTGTAAACGTCAAAGACTTGTGGAAATTTCGCGCGCTCGAACTGGCAAATCCTCCGTTGTGGTGAAATTTCTTCCGTCGACGTGATGTCGGACTGTTTTCAAAAACAGTCGAGACAAAAGGCAGAGCAATAACAGTTAGTTTGCTTGAAAGTTCGCTTCGGAAGTCCAACAGGCGAATTCCAGATTAGTGCTGCGAAGTCAATAATCCTGACATCAAGTGAAGCGAGGTCAGAGTGAAAATGACCAAGCCCTGGTTTTGATCGAACAACCGCAAGAAAAAAATATAATTAGTAAGTTTTACCGTCGTACTTTTTATTGGACTAATTATCAATTATTTGCAGTCTAACTGGGAGGCTACTGGCTCGGTCAAACAATATCCTCCATGACTTTCATCAATCCTCCAGATATTTATAACATTCAGGCATCCGGAGATCCATTCCAGAGCAGCGAAAATTTCAACACAAACATCACAATTTTTTACTTGTTATCATGTATTATTCATATAGTTATGTAAGAGACAATAAATAAATGTTAGGCTCTTTGTATATTTCTTCTGATTTTATGAATAACATAATACATTTATTTCCAAAAATATTATTTCCCGAAGTGAGTGACATTTACTCACTTTCACAAATTTCAGATTAAACGAAGTGAGTAAGTTTTACTCGCATATTGACATTTGACAATGTTACTCTAAAGTGAGTAACGATGGTGTTACTCACTTTTGAGCAGTTCCACTTTGTTCCGAAGTGAGTCGACTGATGACTGTGATGACTGTGCGCATTTCTAGCGTAAGTTTTCATACAGGCGAAAACTTAAATGGAGAAAAAATATTAAAATATTTCGGATCACAAAAATGCCTTTTTATGTGAAATATAGGTGAATAAGAGTTATCTGATACAATAACTAGGTGTAATGTTGCAGTAACGAACATTTTTGGATATCTTTTTTGTCATTTTCTCCATGTCCTCGTTTGGTAAGATAAGGCGTTGTTAAAAATCACGCTGGATTTAATCCCAGTTCTCCTGTCAATTGACGCCGTTGCGGCGATCAGCTGTTCCGAAACGTCTCGTGGCTTATAGCCGTGGCTAGCGAAGCTGAGCTTGTCATCGATCATTACCCTAAAATGCCTAAGGGATTGCTTGGAATCTGTTACAGTTAAGGTCCTTTACCCTATGAGAGAGGCACTAGTTGGTAGAGAAGGTGAGCGCCCCAAGCAAGTACCCAACACTATGAAACAGTGAACATCTCTCATACTGCTGTTCGTCAAGAACTCTTAGAGAGAAACAATCTAGATTACTATTGAGATCGTAAATTGATTGTGATTATATTATTGTTCTCAAAAATAGTTCAGATTATGCTTAATCCACTGTAAAAAATATGTTTAGCTATTCCAAACCATGTATATGTATTTAAGATAGAAGCCTTTGATTAAGACACTCAATCTCTAGTTAAAGAAACGGCCAAATTGAATGCACCAAAATTATAGTACACCCACTTGACATACACTTAAGCTACACACATCTGGATCGGGGAATAAAAGGAAAATGGGCAAATCGGGATCAAGAAAGGGAAAGAAAAGGGCATTTTCTGGAAGAAAGGGAAAAGAGGAGGTTTGCTACCGGTCCGAATCCACATGGTAGATCTTTTCCACCCAAACCGCCAAGGTGTTAACATCGGTAGATCCGCCTTATAAGTGACATTTTTTATACGTTGTATAATAGCAAATAGGCTAAAGACTGTGAGTCAGTAAACCTTTAAAGTAGTGTCCGCAAGTTTAAAGTGGAAAAGATGTCGATTAGTGTCAACCAGAAGAATCAGGTATGAGAATTAGAATGTGGATTCGGTAGCAAAACCCTATACGACACCCTCTTTCCGGCTTCCACGTGTAGGACCCATTGGGATTAATTCCTCGACGCCTTCGCCACCCAAGGCCGCCGCTGGGTTCCCAGTGTTTGCGATTGCCCGTGAACCGGGGCAAACACGTGCCACCAGCCCACCTTGGAACGGCTAACCATTCCAACCATTAAGGATCGGGCGACCACCCAGCAACCGCTCACCTACCCGCCTGTGAGTGCCCAGAATCGTGCCCCGTATCATCGTTGCTGAGAAGCCCGGTGCGCGTCTCCGACCGCATGCCCCATCGTGGTTGAGAACGCCACCCACCGCCGTCACCAAGCCAGTCACCGTCCGTCAGCTCCCGTCATCACCGCCCGATCCCCGCCCACCATCGCTTTCCCCAAACGATCCACGCCGGCCGGCCCCCCCATACACACACACAAGACTCTTGTAAGTAGTAGTAGTAAAGCAATAAATAGAGCAGTGTAGTAGAGTAGGAGACCTCGTGTTTTGCCTTCTTGATTGGTTTTCCCACGTTCATGCCGACCCTGAGAGAAAGAGAGTGAGTATCTCGAGAGGGAGTCGAGAGGGTAACAAATGGCGCCCAACTACTAAGAAACGATACTGATCAAGATTGCAAAACCAAAAATCTGGAGTGGATAGGAAGGTTAGAGAGCTCTTTATCAGTGAAAAGCTAATTTCAGAAGGTGAAGTACTGGACACGAGTGACTGCTTACCCGAGATTCCTCAGTAGCTCATATTTTTCGAATCGTTTGCCCTTACTAGTGCGCGTACACTCGCGATAGTAAGCAAACTGTTTTGATAATTTACCAAATTTCGGTAGATCTAAACTGATCGGTCAAATGTGGATTTTTTATCATTTAATGGGTCTTGATTCTACCTAGGAACAAATAATTGGTGTTAGTACCAACGCATTTGAAGCTATTGTTCAATTCGCAGCTTTTAGGTTATCAAATTTTGCAATTGTTTTTTGGCTATTCTTTCGAATATTGTATCGTAGCAGTGGATTTACAGTCGATGTACAAAGGTATGGACGTTTCACACCTATCAATTGATGAAGTTGAACATGAACTATTGGCTCGTAACATATTGTTTAATATTGGCGAACACGAGAGTATTAAACGACGAAAGCTTAAGGACCAAATGAAAAAAGAGAAGGCGATGGATAATGTGTCGGTTGTTCACTCGCCTGTGTGGAGGGACATGGTAAAGGAAATAGCGATAATAAGATCAAAGTTAACAGTGATAGGAGGCCTTTTAGATAATCCAAAAACGGACAGTCGCCAGCGTGAGAAGCTCAAGACACGCTTGGTCCATTATAGGGTGAGATGCTACCTACTCTCTCGAGCTTCTCGAGCTTATAAACATATGAAGGAAATTCAAGAGATTAGTATGTGTGCGATAAAGTTGCTGCAGGAATATTTTCCAGAGGCAAACTATCAGAAAGATAAGCAAGAAAGAATTAGAACAAAATGTAAATGACGCTCTGAAAGAAATAAGGAATGAAATAGAAATTCTCAATGAATCTGCTTGCGCTGGGAATCTTGATCAAGATGATGGACAAGATGAAGCAAGTGGTGGAATCGAGTCAAGCATAAAAGCGAAGGAATTAGATTTGAACAAATCAATGCTGAAATCGGAAGCAATACTGAAAAAGTTATCGGAATATGAGAAGGGTGATAATGTTAATGCCGCTGACTTAATTCAGCATTTCAAAAATATTGTCATCCAGTCGACCGAACAGGAAAGAAATCGAAGAGAAATGGAAATTGAACAAGAAAAACAGCGAATCAGAGAAGCTGAGGAAAATTTGGAAAGGAAACGTCGCCTTGAAAAGCTTCTACTGACACTGAATAATAAAATACAAACAGAACCAAAACTGAATAAACTTGAATTCCCAACACACGAAACCACGGAGAATGAGAAAGAACCCGAAAGAAAACAATTGATAAATGTACCGAAACTGAAATTGAACTTGCGAGAAATTAGATCGGAAAGCTTAGAATCGGAGGTTAGATCGGTTAGCTCTTTAGAAAAGGAAACAGGAGGAAGGGACAGAGAATGGAGAGGTCATAGAGTAAAGAGAGCGTCGAAAAATCCGATAAAGAAGCATTCTTCGACTTCTCACAAGAAAAAGAACAAGAGAATGAGTTCCTCATCAGACACGCTGGAGGATTCGTATTCTCAGAGCTCTCGATCTTCGAAATCATCTTTTGAGAGTTCAGATTCTAGCGATAGGAATGATAGGAGACGAAGGAGAAGAAACACTCTCAAAAGCCACTAAAAAGAGTTCCAATTTCAGATTGGAGGCTAAAATATGACGGCAAAGACAATGGTCGCAGATTAGGAGAATTTTTAAAGGAAGTTAAAATGAGAAGTAAAGCTGAAGATATTTCTGATCGTGAGCTTTTCAGAGGGGCTATTCATTTATTCACAGGAAGAGCCAAAGATTGGCTAATGGACGGATTGGAAAATAGAGATTTTCGAACGTGGTCCCAATTGAAGTCAGAGCTGAAGCGAGAGTTTCTCCCTCCAGATCTGGATTTTCAATTGGAGATACAAGCCACAAACAGAAGACAGGCTAGAGGAGAACGATTTGTTGATTTTTTTTCACGATATGCTTAAGATTTTCCAATCCATGACTCGACCGATGTCGGAAAAACGCAAATTTGAGATTGTGTGGCGAAACTTACGTTTTGATTACAAGAATGCTATGACCGGGGCAAGAATTAAATCGCTTTCAACTTTGAAGCGATATGGCAGGATTGTAGATGAAAACAATTGGGTTAATTTTCAGAAAAGTGGTGATAATGTTGTGCGCACCAGAACCACACATGTGAATGAAGTCACAGATTCACAGAAAGTCAGCAAAAACTCGAAAGGTTCGCTCAAATTAGAGAAATCGCAGAAAGAGCTACCTACAAATAAATCGAAGAATGAATCAGATAAGTCTAAACTGGAGGGAGGAAAGAAACATACACAACAAAACACGGGTTGGAATTGCATGGAGGGATCGACTGGTAGTCCTATGCAACAACTCGTCGATCAATACAAGCGTCCAGCTATAGGTGTGTGCTACAATAAGCCATTTTACGAGACGTTCGAATGACGTTTTCTGTCGGGCCGCTCATTGTTGATGTTCAAAAAACTAGCATAATATCTGAATGGCGCTGGTCACATTTTTGTTGGCGATGACGTTCCCGTCTCTTTCAGCGCATGTTTCTACCCGGTTTACATGTATAATGTTACCTGTAGATGAAAAATATCTTCCCTGTCCGCTGATTTCAATTTTATATGCGAAAATTAAAAACTTTGTTGCATTGCCACCAGCGCCATTGTTGAATAGACTCCTTCCAAATGTAGCGCTAGAAGAAACGTAAATAAATCGGCCCGCCAGAAACTTTCAAAGCTGGTAAACAAACGGAAACCATATGATTCGAAACGTCTCATAAAATGGCTTATTGCAGAAAACAGGGTCATCATTACGGTGAGTGCTCAGATGATCGACGAAAGTTTTGTCGTATCTGTGGCTTTCCTGATGTACTCACAAAAACATGCCCTTTTTGCGCAAAAAACGCGGAGAGCTCGGCTTAGAGGAGGAAGCCGGAGTTATTTCTGAAATTCCTCCTAGCCTAGACAACATTGAAGAATCTTTGCTGCAGAATGGTTTTGAGCCAGTAACAGCTGAAGATTATGATAGCGACCATTCGATTGAAGAAATCCTAGTTAAGGTCAACGGAGACGCACGACCTTTTGTAAAAGTAGGTAACCGTTCTCGGGAAGGAAATTCTTGGACTTCTTGATAGTGGTGCTCAACGCACTGTACTCGGTATAGGTGCTAAGAAATTAGTAAAAGAGCTCAAATTAAAAAATTATCACTCGGATGTGAATATTAAAACTGCATCAGGTGCCGAAATTGAAATTGAAGGGTACGTGAACTTACCCATTACTTTCAATAACGAGTGCCACATAATTCGAGCTTTGATTGCTCCAAAATTGACCCGCCGATTAATTCTGGGATACGATGATTTTTGGAAAGCTTTCAAGCTTAAGCCATCGGTTTTGAACGAGGCAGAGCTTTTTGAGCTCTGCACAGTAGAAGAAGAAAAACAGGATGAAAGGAAAATGGGAGACGAGTTGAGTGAAACTGAAAGACAAATGCTGGAAGAAGTGAAGGGATTATTTAAACGATCAACGGAGTGGGAAGTGCTCGAAACCACTCCGTTAATTTCGCACAAAATTGAGTTCAAGGAGGAGTTCATTGATGCTCCACCAATCCGAATTAATCCCTATCCTACCTCGCCAGAAATGCAGGTGAAAATAAATAATGAACTGGACAAGATGCTTGCCCAAGGGGTAATCGAAAAATGTAAAAGCGATTGGGCTCTAATCAAGCCTACAGGTGAGGTACGATTATGTTTAGATGCTCGTCGTTTGAACGAACGAACAAAACGGGACGCCTATCCTCTCCCGCACCAGGACAGAATACTGAGTAGGTTGGGGTCTTGCAAATTTTTGTCAACGATTGACCTTACGAAAGCCTTTCTGCAAATACCGCTAGATCCCTACTCACGAAAGTATACGGCCTTCTCGGTGCTAGGGAGAGGATTGTTCCAATTCACCAGATTGCCATTTGGACTCATCAATAGTCCGGCTACACTGTCCAGGCTAATGGATGAGGTACTTGGCTATGGTGAATTGGAACCGGGTGTTTTCGTTTACCTCGACGATATAGTCGTGGTGAGCGAAACATTTGAGGCACATTTGAAAAGCTTGCGAGAGGTGGCTGAGCGCTTGAAAAGAGCGAATCTCTCAGTAAACATGGACAAATCCAAGTTTTGTCTAACAGAACTCCCATACTTAGGCTACCTACTCTCAATTGAAGGTCTCAGGCCGAATCCGGAACGGATCGAAGCGATAATAAATTATGAGAGGCCTAATTCAATTCGTTCGCTTCGTAGATTTTTGGGAATGGCCAATTACTACAGGCGCTTCATTTCTCTATTTAGCGAATACACAGCACCGTTAACCAACCTGCTTCGGAAAAAGGCAAAATCTATCAGATGGAATGACGACGCTGAAGAAGCTTTTGCCAGGATTAAAGAATGTTTGATCACTGCGCCAGTTTTAGGCAGCCCAGATTTCAACTTGCCGTTTGTAATACAATCTGACGGAAGCGACTGCTCCATAGCAGCTGTTTTAACGCAAGAACAGTCAGAAGGAGAGAAAATCATAGCATACTTTTCACAGAAGCTTACCCCTGCCCAGCAATCATATGCTGCTTCTGAAAAGGAAGGGCTTGCGGTACTTTCTGCAATAGAAAAGTTTAGACCATATATTGATGGCACGCACTTCACAGTTGTGACGGATGCTTCGGCCTTAACTCATATTATGAGAGGCAAATGGAGAACTTCGTCAAGGCTTAGTCGCTGGAGCATACAGCTCCAAGGGTATGACAAGGATATTCGTCACCGCCGTGGAAGGGATAACATAGTACCCGATGCTCTATCGCGAGCGGTGGAGGCTATAGAGGTGGACGACAAGTGGTACTCTGAATTGCTAGAGAAAGTACAAACTAACCCAGATGAGCATATGGATTTTAAAGCAGAGAATGGGAAGCTCTTTAAATATGTTCCCTCAAAAACCGAATGTTTAGATTATGTATTTGAGTGGAAGCTTTGTGTGCCCGAAGGTTCTCGTGAGAGAATTCTCAGAGCAGAACACGATAGTGCTTTTCATGTAGGATACGACAAATTACTCGACAAAGTGAAATTAAAATACTTCTGGCCCCGAATGGCTTC
Organism: Aedes aegypti; assembly: GCF_002204515.2. Classification (NCBI taxonomy): domain Eukaryota; kingdom Metazoa; phylum Arthropoda; class Insecta; order Diptera; family Culicidae; genus Aedes; species Aedes aegypti. The sequence goes on along the minus strand of NC_035109.1, from coordinate 202,718,640 downwards.
AACCGTTCGGAAATTTGTCGACAGATGTGAGATCTGTAAAATGTTTAAGCCTTGTAGTACCTCTCAGCACCCAGAGATGGGAAAGCAAAGAATTACAAGCAAACCATTTCAGATCTTGACCATAGACTTCATCCACTCACTGCCGAGAAGTAAGAGCGGAAACACTCATCTCCTTGTGTTGTTGGATTTATACTCAAAATGGTCTTTACTCTTCCCAGTTAAGAAGATTAGCTCGAGCGTAGTCACAAAGATTATAGAGGAGCATTGGTTCCGCAGGTACTCAGTACCCGAAATCTTAATTAGTGACAACGCTAGCTGCTTCCTTAGCAAAGATTTCAAAGATTTTTTGGGTCGCTACGGGGTTGTGCACTGGGCCAATGCCCGACACCATAGCCAGGCCAACCCTGTAGAGAGATTGAACCGAACAATTCATTCTTGTATCCGGACTTACGTCAAGTCCGATCAAAAGACTTGGGATACAAAGATATCCGAAGTAGAACATACCTTAAACAACACCATTCACACATCAACCGGTTTTACGCCATACCGTATCTTATTCGGACATGAAATTGTGTCGCGAGGCGATGACCACCAAATTGATGTTGTCACGAAAGATCTCTCAGAGATTGAGAGGCAAGAGCTCAAAGTAGATAAGGACGTTTATGACACAGTTTTGAAAAATCTGAGAAAAGCTCACGAGCGAAGCACCAATAATTACAATTTGCGTTTTCGTAAACCAGCCCCAATTTACAGAATCGGCCAGAAAGTTTATCGTAGGAGCTTTACTCAATCTTTTGCAGGGGATAATTTCAATGCGAAGCTAGGCCCTGCATACATACCATTCAAAATCATTGCTAATCGTGGTACGAGTTCTTATGAGCTCGAGGATGAGTCAGGGAAGAACTTAGGAATATTTTCAGCGGCAGATCTGAAGCCAGGGGTCCCATACAGTTGAAAGAGGGTACCACTGTTTAAATTGATAAATACTAGATTAGGCACTTTAACTTCGGAATTAAGTATTTACAACTAGAATAACATAGGTAAATAGATAGAGCCACAGTCAAAGTCACAGTCGAAGTCGCAGCAAGAGTGAGCAAATGATGCACAATGGTGTCGTCAGGAGTTTGATCAGGACACGCAGGTAAACAACCAACACATTTTCCTTTCTCTAGTTTCGCAATAGATTATCATGTTTCGTAGACCGTAATTAGCGTCATTGGAATAACACCGACAAATGACTAAAACTTCGCAATGCCCATTTCCAATAGTCGCGCAGCAGAATCTTTTCAGAACTAGTTCAATCTGCGTTACGTTCTTAGAAAATGACAATTTTGCTATCCACCACACCAAAGTACATTGAACCAAGCGATCACTATAAAGAAGCAAGTTGCCATATAAATTGAAAAAATAGCCAAGAAAAATACACGTCCATCCGTCAACTCTGACCAAGCACGATTGAATAACAGCTTCATATGAGAAACTCGCCAAGTCGAAGATTTTTATTCTTTTCCTCTGAGCACACTGAGTGGGCTGAGATCCCTGGGAGAAGTAAGATCTATTAAACGATTCGATTAAATGTAAATCGTCTATATACTGCACATATGAGGATGAAGTGCAACTCAAGAATTTGGTGTTTTAGCAGACAGATGCTCATTATTTCTTAAGTCGAGTTGGCTCGAAGATAAATATCCCAAACCTGGGGGTAGACAATTCGAAGATTTGTAAATAGAAAAATAAATCAAAAATTGCATTTCCAATTTATTTTTAGAGGAACGGTAGGGTAGTGTTACAGTTAAGGTCCTTTACCCTATGAGAGAGGCACTAGTTGGTAGAGAAGGTGAGCGCCCCAAGCGAGTACCCAACACTATGAAACAGCGAACATCTCTCATACTGCTGTTCGTCAAGAACTCTTAGAGAGAAACAATCTAGATTACTATTGAGATCGTAAATTGATTGTGAATTTATTATTGTTCTCAAAAATAGTTCAAATTATGCTTAATCCACTGTAAAAAATATGTTTAGCTATTCCAAACCATGTATATGTATTTAAGATAGAAGCCTTTGATTAAGACACTCAATCTCTAGTTAAAGAAACGGCCAAATTGAATGCACCAAAATTATAGTACACCCACTTGACATACACTTAAGCTACAGACATCTGGATCGGGGAATAAAAGGAAAATGGGCAAATCGGGATCAAGAAAGGGAAAGAAAAGGGCATTTTCTGGAAGAAAGGGAAAAGAGGAGGTTTGCTACCGGTCCGAATCCATGGTAGATCTTTTCCACCCAAACCGCCAAGGTGTTAACATCGGTAGATCCGCCTTATAAGTGACATTTTTTATACGTTGTATAATAGCAAATAGGCTAAAGACTGTGAGTCATTAAACCTTTAAAGTAGTGTCCGCAAGTTTAAAGTGGAAAAGAAGTCGATTAGTGTCAACCAGAAGAATCAGGTATGAGAATTAGAATGTGGATTCGGTAGCAAAACCCTATACGACACCCTCTTTCCGGCTTCCACGTGTAGGACCCATTGGGATTAATTCCTCGACGCCTTCGCCACCCAAGGCCGCCGCTGGGTTCCCAGTGTTTGCGATTGCCCGTGAACCGGGGCAAACACGTGCCACCAGCCCACCTTGGAACGGCTAACCATTCCAACCATTAAGGATCGGGCGACCACCCAGCAACCGCTCACCTACCCGCCTGTGAGTGCCCAGAATCGTGCCCCGCATCATCGTTGCTGAGAAGCCCGGTGCGCGTCTCCGACCGCATGCCCCATCGTGGTTGAGAACGCCACCCACCGCCGTCACCAAGCCAGTCACCGTCCATCAGCTCCCGTCATCACCGCCCGATCCCCGCCCACCATCGCTTTCCCCAAACGATCCACGCCGGCCGGCCCCCCCATACACACACACAAGACTCTTGTAAGTAGTAGTAGTAAAGCAATAAATAGAGCAGTGTAGTAGAGTAGGAGACCTCGTGTATTGCCTTCTTGATTGGTTTTCCCACGTTCATGCCGACCCTGAGAGAAAGAGAGTGAGTATCTCGAGAGGGAGTCGAGAGGGTAACAAATCTATGGTGCAATTACCTATCGAGATGACCGCCCGTTGCTCGGACTTGCGGTTGTTGACCACCACCACCACGTAATGGCTGCTTGGGCACGTCAGGAGTTAAGGCGAAGTAGGCCGTCATTGAAATTTGTACGCGTCGTTGATGATTATTGCTAATTCATCTCACGATTTCGAATAAAAAAATCAGTTGGTTTTGCATTGACACACCTGAAAAAGTATCAGCATACTCTATGCATGTTAGCGCATACAGTGATACTTTTTCAAGTCAATATAAACTATCAAGAATGAGTTTTATCACTTTGAAATGCAAGCTGAAAAGTCATCATTGTTGCCAAAACGAATGACGGGCTACTTAGCCTTAATCATCAATATTAACCTCCTTTTCCCGAGCAGCGTAGTGTCGGTAGCGGTTGTTTCAACTGGCTAAGAATAAACACTACGGACTGCCTGTTCCGGTGGTAAAAGTCCACCTCACAGATGAACCCTAATTTATGGTGTGATGCGTACCGTGCCTAGGAATGAATGGTTAGGGGGGTCTAAATAAAACCTAACCGCAAACGGGGCCTGTGGGGTACCAGGGCGCCCTCCACAGTATTGAGTCCTTCCTGTGCTACCCGGAGCAATGGTGCAGTTGACCTTGTGTTTCTCCGAGATTATCGACTGCCCTTCTTCAGTCTCTAACCTGAGGCTTAATAAGGGTGGGATTATGAATATGTTGACATTTAATTTAAATTATCACCTATATGGATTCGCATTATGCGTTTAACACAGTGTATTCTGTGCTCTTTCGCCTTTGGCGACTTTAAATAGATATTGTTTAGTAAAAGACGTCTTGATCGTTTTAACGTTTATTTCAGAATGTCTTACATTGTACAGTCAGTCACTGTCATCATATGTCATGGCCTACTTGTGAACAGCTTAGTACTAATTATAATATAACTCTACTACATTTCGGTCATCCTGATCCGTCAATGTCCTCATTGACACCATAATTGACTAATGAATCAGAATTTGATATCCATCTCCTCATATTATTTGGTGAACATACAGAGCTGAACGGTAAGTGTGTGACTTGAAAATCATCAATGTCTGTAATAAGGTATCGATCATTTGGTAGCTTTTTCTTGATAACATAAGGTCCTCTAAATTTTTTGGTCAATTTATTTTCAAAATTTGTTTTTAAAACCACAAAATCTCCTTCCTTGTAATCCTGTACACCTTTTCGTTTTTTATCAACCATCTTTTTATTATATGCCTGAAGTTTCTTTATGCTTTCATTTGCCTTTTGTCTAATTTCTAATATTCCCGGATTTTGAACTGGAAGTTGATTGTTTCTTACAAATGTTTCAATGTTATTATTTTCAGATTTTAAATTATTTTGCAATACACCAAATAGTAAAACACTTGGGAAATTTTGAATAGATCTATTAAAAGTATTATTATAGACATATTCTATGTCTGCCAATAATTTATCCCATTTAAGGCCCGTATCATTCATCAATTTGGCTATCATCGGAGAAGGAGTTCTGTTTAACCTCTCAACTTGTCCATTCGCTTCTGGTGTACGAGTTGCTGTTTTGATATGTTCGACAAACCGTTCAACGCAAAATGTTTTAAATTTATCCGATGTAAAACAACTACCTCGATCAGTTATTATCCTTAACGGTTTGCTGTAATGATTAATATAGAATTGCAAATTTTTTATAACTTCATCAGTACTTGTTGTTTTAGTAGGATAAAATTTGGTAAACTTAGTGAATCCATCTACAATAACTAAAATATATTTGAAGTTTTTTGAAGAAGATTGTTGAATCGGACCATAGTGATCAATATGAATTGTATTAAAAGGCTGATCATCTTTTTCTATATTCTTTAAAAATTCTTCCTTCTTTGAATCTGCTGGATTGTAAAATATGCAGCTCAAACAGTTATTGATATATTTTTTCACAATTTTCCTCATACATGCAAACCAATAGCATTTCTTTATTTCGATCATTGTTTTCTCTATTCCTATATGACCTAATTTATCATGACATATTCTTATTATATTATCAATCATGCACTTTGGTACTACTAACAATGATTTTCTATCATCATTTCTAAACAAAATTCAATTTTTTAGTTCAAAATTAGTAAAAGTTCCAGTTTCTAAATGCAATTTTATGTTTTGTAGTTTCTCATCTTGTTCTTGGGCTACAATAATATTCCTTTCTATTTCATCAGTCGTCAATACGCATATATTATCATTATTTTCAAATTTGTTAGAAGTACGAACATTTTCCAAATTACTCATTGAGAGCCTACTTAATGCATCTACATGTTTCATTTTATCACCGTCGCTATATTCTAAACTGTAGTCATAGTTTTCTAAAAATAACGCCCATCGACTAATTTTTAGATTGATTTCTTTTTTAGCTAAAGTTTGTGCCAAAGCATTACAATCTGTGAAAATTTTAAATTTTATTCCTGACAAATATACATGGAATCGTTTCACAGCGTTTACAACAGCTAGCGTTTCTAACTCAAAACTATGCAATTTACTTTCATACTCATCAGTTTGTTTACTATAGAAGCTCACGGGATGAAATTTACCATTTTTCTGTTTTTGTAATAAGATAGCTCCAAATCCATATGAGCTAGCATCACAGTGTAGTTGAGTTTCAGCTTTCGAATCATAAATGGATAAAACTGGTGCTTTAACTATTATGTTTTTTAATTTCTCAAATGCTTCAATTTCAACTTCATTGAAAACGAATTCTACATTTTTTCGTAATAAATTATATAGAGGTTTGGCAATAGTTGAAAAATTATAAATAAATTTTCTAAAATAACTAGTCAAGCCTAAAAATCGTTGTACATCCTTAGCATTTTTAGGTATGTGAAAGTTCATCACGGATTCTATATGATGTTTGCTTGGCTTTCTTCCAAACTCATTAATTGTATAACCTAAATAATCTATTTCATTAAAACAAAACTTACACTTATCAAAATTAAGCTCCAACAAATTATTACTTAAAATTTTCAAAACTTCTTTCAAAATTTCGAAATGTTCTTCAATTGACGTGGATGCTATTAAAATATCATCAATAAAAACTACAATTTTACCGTCAACAATGAGATTCTTAAAAATTTTATTAATAAATCTTTGGAACACTGCTGGTGCATTGCAGAGACCAAACGGAACTCTTTTATATTCATATTGACCAGAATGGGTTACAAAAGAGGTATACTTGGTGCATTCAGGTGCAATTCTTATTTGGTGGAATCCTGATTTCAAATCTAGTATAGAAAATATTGATTTATATTTTAATTTATCGAATATATCTTCTATTAGTGGCAAAGGATAGTTATCGCGATAAGTGTCTTTATTTAACTTTCTATAATCTATACACAATCGAACATCGCCATCCTTTTTCGGAATTAAAACTATTGGACTTGCAAAAGGCGAGTCACTTTCTTTAATGATACCTGATTTGAGCAATTCGTTAATTTTACCATCAATTTTCAATTTATCAGATTGAGAAAGCCTTCTAGGTTTAAAATGAAATGGTGCAGCGGATTTAAGAGTAATTTTCATTTCATAATTTGTTTCTGGATAAGGAGGTCGTTTGAAGGAAAAGTAGTATTTTTTGAAAATCTGAAGTAAATTATCCAAATGATCGCTATCAATATCACTAGTATGTTCAATGATTTTCTTGTCATCAATTAATTTAACAATGTTCGTTACCTTGTGTTCAGCACTGTCCATTCGACCATCAATAAAAGAAGTCCGAGAGATATGAATTTTGCGATTTTCAATTATGGTTTTCATTCCGGGCGTCAAAATAACGTTTCTACCAATTATGGCATCATATGACATCATGGCCGAATCAGGAATCACCAGAAATTCAATGCTGAAAAATACATTTTGAATACAAACATTAGTAACTAGCCTGCCCACAATATTTAACCTAGTTCCTCCGATACCCTTGTAAGATTTATTTTCATTATACGAACACATTTTTTCGCGATCGATCAAACCAAGGCGTATCAGACAAACTGGGCTGCCTGTGTCAAACAAAGCTTTTAAATTAAAATCAAAATCAGTCAAATAGATATCTACTAGTCCATCTAAGTTAGTAATTGTTCTGTCCACCGAAACTTCCTTATTATTTGGCACAGTTACGTTCGCATGTCTGATGATGGCAGTTGTATTTCTGGTCATTTGTTGCTTCTGATGGGGAGCTTCATTCGAAAAGTTTGTATGACATCGTTTATCCTTTTGGCAGTTTACAGCTATATGACCAGGTTGACCACAGTTGTAGCAAACAGGAACATTTGATGGACGTCGCAGGTAAAGTTGAATGGATTTGAATGCTTGAAGCAGATTTTCAACAGACGTAATTCCACACATTTTAGCTTGGTTTCTTAAACGAATATCCGGAATCCCTTCAATAACGTACTCAACTAGCTCTGATTCATCCAATTTCAACGGGACAGCTAATCTTCTTTTGTCAAGGTAATAGTCCAAAAAGGTTTCATTTACTTCCCATTTTCTTGCTTCAAGCTTTCTCCGTAGTTCAAAAGTGTTTTCAACAATTCCAAAAGTAGACTTCAACTGGCTTCTTATTTTCTCATAATCTTCTAACAACAAATCTGGTTGTGACGATAACCAAATTTGTGCTCTTCCTCTTAATTGTCTAAAAATGATCAGCTTCATCACTTGTTTCCCTACTTCAAAAGTTTGCTTAATTTGTTCAATCATAGATAGGAAAAAGTTGACGTTTTCATTCGACGATCCCGAATACAACGGTAGGAACGAACTGAGTTCATGAAGATCGATACAGCTATTTGTTGCTTGTTTCAACTCCAGTGTAGCGCTTTGTCTTCCACTAACCATCTCTGATGACTTCTCGGCGTTTCTGAATCCACCACAATGTTCGCTTCTTGACGTTCCACAGGCAACTCTCTTGGTCATCTCATTCCACCCGACGGACTGCTCGTTGACACCTTGAGAAGGAAGACCGCTTCCGAAATTCTCCGGTTGTTCTGAATCCGATCGGGAATTGATTTGAGGCATATTTGTTGGTTGATCCCACTTCTGATTTTTAGTAAAAGACGTCTTGATCGTTTTAACGTTTATTTCAGAATGTCTTACATTGTACAGTCAGTCACTGTCATCATATGTCATGGCCTACTTGTGAACAGCTTAGTACTAATTATAATATAACTCTACTACATATTGAGGATTTTGCCCTCTAATAGACTCACACCTAAATAATTTTGTCACACCAAAATATTCTCCCACCATGTTTGCCATATATTGGATGGCGTCGTAGCTAACAAAACCAACAAGTAACGCACATGTAACGCATTCTGTTGGATTGTACATTGAATGCAAGTTGCGTGCTTCTATCAAAGTGCCATATAAACTGATGTGTGAGTATTTATTTTTCCACGTTAAAAATGTGCACTAGAATCTATTCCTCAACAAAACGAACAATACCGATCTGGTTTTTTCGTTGCTGGTCTTTTTCGTGCTGAGATTGCAAAAGGTTTAATCCTGCGTAGTTTGGGCAGTGGCTACGGTTAGGTTAGCTCAGATCAATCTTCAGCATAAAAGAACAGCAACGATCAATCTTTGCAGACTCATGCAAAATGGTGCAGCCCAAGTGGCGCTAGTTCAAGAACTAACTTCTATCTAGGTAACCTTGTGGACCCAGTTGTTGCTACTTTCAGCAAACTTTGAATGGCAAACTCGCGCTCCAAGCCCCACGCATACGTGCTCGTTAATAAAACAATTGTTGCTACACTCATTTCTGAGTTAACTTTTATATCCTGTAAATAATATATGTTAATCAGTCCACAGTCCGGGAAGTCTCTCTTCTGCGCCTACGGGAGCCAGTATTTATAGCCCAGAAAACCAGTAGGTACGAACATGTAAATGGTACCAAAATCGTAAGGAATAATTAATACGACTTGAGATAGGTAGACATGACAGTCCTTTCCCCTTTAGAAACTTTCTAATAACTTTTAAAAAAAGCCACCTTCACGTTACAGCAACTCATACAGCGAACAATCGAAAATATACCCAAAAATTCCACAATTGTATCTTCAAAGTATTTCATGACAACGACAAAACATTCAAATCATTGGATTCACACTGCTCAACATTACATTTAACAACTTCGTCAACACTAAAGAACAATTTCGTTCATCTCAATATAGCAATCGCTTCTGAAAAGAACAACTATGTTCACAATATACGACAATTTCGTCAGCTCTAAAGAACAATTTAGTTCAACTCAAATTGGTAATTTCACCATACTTAAATAGATAAAATCGCTAATTTCACCATACTCAAATAAATAAAATTGGCAAACTCGCCAGCTCAAAGAAAAACGATAATCGCCAACGCACGTTTCCATGATCCTCGTAGCCACTTTTATATCCTGTAAATAAAGAATGAAATAATATGTTAATCAGTCCACAGTCCGGGAAGTCTCTCTTCTGCGCCTACGGGAGCCAGTATTTATAGCCCAGAAAACCAGTAGGTACGAACATGTAAATGGTACTAAAATCGAAAGGAATAATTAATACGACTTGAGATAGGTAGACATGACATTAACTACCAGAGATGTATGTGCTGTCACAATCGAAGTTTCTGTTGGTGACCTCAATAGGAAATACGTCTATTGTTCGGTATATTTACCACATGATGAACCATCCCCAACGGATGACTTCAAACGAGTTGTCGTACACTGCGTAACAAAAGGCCTTCCGCTGATTGTGGGCAGTGATGCCAATGCTCATCACATCATCTGGGGCAGCTCAGATATCAATTTGAGAGGCTCCAGTCTGATGGAATACTTAAGTAGTACAGACCTTGGATTACTTAACATAGGCAATCGCCCAACCTTCATGGTTTCTAATAGAGAAGAAGTGTTAGACATAACGCTCTGCTCGAATAGAATCAGTCACGAGATGAGGAATCATTATCTGATCATCGCTACATCTTCTTTGAACATTCAAATGTAACTGCGCAGACTTTGCGTTTTAGGAATCCCCGGTCAACAAACTGGGAACTCTATATTGAATTGGTTGCGACCAAATTTCATGGATATTCACCGTCCATTGAAAATCCAAGTGATCTGGATGATGCCGTTGATACTACAACATCCTACATTATGGAAGCTTTTGAAGAAGCATGTCCTCTGCGGTCTGTAAAGACTACAAGAGGGACCCCATGGTGGAATTTCGATCTGACTAGACTCAGGAAACAATGTAGAAGGAGTTGGAACAGACGCCGTTCAGCTGGATCAGAGTCGTTCAAGTCAGCTCGCAAGGCTTACAAGAAGGCTCTTCGTTCTGCTGAACGATCCGGCTGGAAAAACCTTTGTACAAATGTTTCCAGTTTGAGTGAAGTCAGTCGGTTGAACAAAATCCTTGCAAAATCTAAGGATTTCCAAGTGAACGAAATTCGCTTACCTAATGGTGACTTTACTTCTTCCGATGAAGAAGTTTTAGAATGTTTATTCAATACACACTTCCCCGGATGTGTGTATATAGCATCTACGGATGAACCAAATGTCTTTTCATGTAGTTACGAGTCTCTGGCCTCGGCTCGCAGTATCGTAACTACTGAATCGATTCAATGGGCACTTAATAGTTTTGCTCCTTTCAAATCTCCAGGAGCGGATGGGATTTATCCTGTTCTGCTCCAAAAGGGATTTGAGTTTATCAAACATGTTTTGAAAAAGCTACTTGTAAGCAGTTTTGCTACCGGGTACATTCCCAGATCCTGGCGTGATATTACTGTAAAGTTTATCCCGAAAGGAGGACGTGCGTCGTATGAAGAAGCGAAGAGTTTTAGACCAATCAGTCTGACCTCTTTTCTTCTGAAATGTTTGGAACGCATTATCGATCATCACATCCGTGATGTTTATTTGGCAAACATGCCTCTTTATGTGAATCAACATGCTTACCAATCTGGAAAGTCCACTGTGACTCTTTTACACAAAGTTGTATACGATATCGAGAAAGCATTCGCTCAGAAGCAATCGTGCTTGGGTGTTTTCCTGGATATTGAGGGTGCCTTTGATAACGTGTCTTTCGATGCCATATTGGAAGCCGCACGAAACCATGGGTTACCTACAATGATTACCAATTGGATTCATCAAATGCTCAAAAACCGACATCTCTTCTCTACATTGCGTCAAGCAGCGATTCGAAAATTGAGTGTTTGCGGATGCCCCCAAGGGGGAGTCTTGTCACCACTTTTGTGGAATCTCGTAGCAGATACGCTATTGAGGCAATTCAATAATTGCGGTTTTCCAACTTATGGATTCGCCGACGACTATCTAGCTCTGATAGTTGGTATGTGCATAAGCACCCTATTCGACCTGATGCAAAGTGCTCTTCAGGTAGTCGAGAGTTGGTGTCGCCAATATGGCCTTTCGGTTAACCCGAATAAAACATCTATTGTTCTTTTTACGGAAAGACAAAACCGCGATGGAATTCGACCTTTACGTCTTTTTGGCACTGAGATTAATGTAACTGATCAAGTAAAGTATGTCGGAGTCATTCTAGATTCCAAACTTTCATGGACACCTCACATTGATTTCAGAGTCAAAAAAGCTTGCATGGCCTTCGGTCAATGCCGGCGAACCTTTGGTAAAACTTGGGGCCTCAAACCCAAATATATCAAATGGATTTACACAACAGTTGTTCGACCAATATTGGCATATGGATGTCATGGTGGCAAAAGGGCGAAGTGAGAACAATCCAATCAAAATTGGGCCATCTCCAAAGGATGTGCTTGATGGCGATGTCTGGTGCGTTCTCTACAACTCCCACAGCAGCGCTCGAGGCCCTTTTCGACGTTGCGCCACTACACTAGGGTGCCAATGGAATGTATGGGAAAAATTTTGCCATCGAATTTCAAAAAATGGTAGTGCTCAAAAGTCTCCTCGAAAAAAGTCCCCATGCAAAATTTGAGCTCAATCGGACTTCATTAAGTGGACCCCCAAAGCGGTCAAAGTTTGGCTTTTTTGACCCTTGAAAAATCTCAAAAGGGGGGGTACATGAAATTTCCGAAATCGAATTTTTTTTTTGATGCCAGATGTCTTAGAAATGCATGAAACGTCGAGATCTGGTGTTATTTGAAATTTTTTTTTTTTTGAAAAAATCGATCTTTTGGGGCTTAGTAAATTTTTGAGTTGGGGGAGTGAATTGAATTTGAAATGAACGATTTGAATTCAATTGCTGAGAAAATCAAGGCAATAGTATTGAAACATATCCTATATCATTGTTGGCCACTGAAAGCATATTATATGTGATATTTCATTAGGGTGGTTCATTTACTTTCCATTAGGGTGGTCCTTTTTGTTAAAAAATAAAAAAAAAATAAAAAATAGAATTTTAATTGAATATTGAAGACAATAGTATTGGAACATCTCTCATATTATCGTAAGCCATTTTCTATATTTAATATGTGGTATTTTATTAGGGTGGTTCACTTATTTTCCATTAGGATCGAAAAATCATAATTTGAATGGGATATTAAAAACAATAGTATTTTATCACCTCTTTCATCGTCGTAGGCCACTTCCTTCATAAAATTCGTGATATTTCATTGGGAAGGCTCACTTATATTTACTTTGCAGTTTTCTTTGAGGCTACTTATCATTATTTCATTATCATTTTCTTCTTCATAATTTCCTTTGGAATTCCTTTATTACTTCCTTCAAAATTCTCTTTGAAATTTCTTTCGGAATTTCGTTTGAAGTTTACTTCCAAATTCGTTATAGAGTTTCTCCGGAATTTCCTTTGGAATAACCTTTGGAATTTCCTATGGAGATTTCGGAATTTTATTTAGAAGTTTTGATTGGAATTTTTTACGGAATTTTTCTTTGCACTGTTTTACGTAATTTTCATCAGAATTTCCGTTGAATTTTCTCGGAATTCACTTTGGAATTTCCTTCGAATTGTTTTTTCTGAATTTTCTTGGGAGTATCCTTTAAAATTCCTTTGTATTCTTCGGAACTTCATATCTCATTTACTTCAGAATTTCCTTTGGAATTTCTTCATGAATTTCTATCAGTAAGTTGCTTCAGGAAGTTATTTTGGATTTCTTTGGAATTACTTTCGGAATTTTCTTCTTCAGTTCTTCAAAATTTTCTTCGGCGTTTCCTTTGGAATTTCTTTCGGAATTTCTTCTGGAATTGCCTTCGGAATTTTCTTTGGAATTCGCTTCGGAAGTTCCTTTGAAATTTCTTATGGAATTTCCTCTGCATTTTCATTTAGAGCTGGCTTCGGAATTTCATTTGGAATTTTCTGCGCAACTTTCGTCCGAGTTTTCTTTGGAATTTGCTTCAGAACATCCTTCAAAAATCCATTCGGATTTATTTTTATGGAATTTCTTTTTGAATTTTCTTTGGAAATTCTTTCGGGATTTGCTTTGGAATTTAGTTTGGAATTTCTTTTGGAGCTACCTTCGGGATTTGATTTGGAATTTTCTACGTTATTTTCATCGAAATTTACTTTGCAATTTGCTTCGGAATTTCTTCTGGAGTTTCCTTCGGAATTCCTATTGGAGCTTCATGCTAAATTTGATTCGGAGTTTCATTTGGAATTTCTTTTGAAGCTTTGAAATTATTTCGGAATTTTCTTCGGAAGTACCTCTTTAGTTTTCGTTTCCTCTGGAATTTCCTTCGGTATTTCCTTCGGAATTTTCTCTGGAATTTCCTTCGGTATTTCCTTCGGAATTTTCTCTGGAATTTCCTTCGGAATATCCTCTGGAATTTCCTTCGGAATTTCCTTTGGAATTTCCTTCCGTATTTCCCCTAGAATTTTCTTCGAAATTATCTCTGGAATTTCCTTTGGAATTTCCTCTGGAACTTCTTTCGGGATTTTCTCTGGAATTTCCTTCCGAATTTTCTCTGGAATTTCCTTCAGAATTTTCTCTAGAATATCCTTCGGAATTACCTCTGGAACTTCCTTCCTCTACAAATTCCTGCGAAATTTCCTCTGGAATTTCTTTCGAAATTTCGACTGGAATATCCTTCAGAATTTCCACTGGAATTTCCTTCGTTATTCCCTCTGGAATTTCCGTTAGAATTTCCTTTGGAATTTCCTTCGGTATTTCCTTCAGAATTTTCCTTCGGAATTTGCAAAACTAAATTGGAAAGGTCACTGAGGCTCAATGCTTGATCTCTGAGATGAGTGCATCTGAAACCACGAAGTGGCAAGCGGATTTTGTATGAGACGAGGACTCCGAACTGGTTCAGCTTAGTGAAGTGTTGCATTCCGAATGAAAATCACGCAAAACTTTTCAAAAGGACCTTTCTAACAATGAGAGGCTTTCTAGAAAACTCTTTTGTTGTTAACTAAGTTACCTTTACATTTTTCGTCGAACATTACGCAAATTTTATGTAGTAGTCCACACCATAATCTTTCGGTCTGTAGATATTAAGGTTAAAATTTTTACAATGACACCATAATTAAGGAAAGTGGACGAGACTTTTTCGAGAAATCATGGTTTCTAACTGTACGAAAAATGATGCACCCTAATGGAAAATGAGAGAAAATATGTTAACAGTGTCCTACGATGATGTCGCATATCAAATGGAACCAGAGGAATTTAAAGCCTCTCTAAACAAAAATGAAGACAATGGTTTACGATTATAAAAGAGGTGTTAAAATACTAAAAGGATCAAATTCAAAATTTCTTGATTTTTTTTTTAATTTTCGGCAAACACCAATGGAAAATAAGTGAGCCACCCTAATAAAGTATCACGAATCTAATGAAGGAAATGCCCTACGATGATGAAAGAGGTGATAAAATACTATTGTTTTTAATATCCCATTCAAATTATGATTTTTCGATCCTAATGGAAAATAAGTGAACCACCCTAATAAAATATCACATATAAAATGTAGAAAATGGCTTACGATAATGTGAGAGATGTTCCAATACTATTGTCTTCAATATTCAATTAAAATTCTATTTTTTACTTTTTTTTATTTTTTAACAAAAAGGACCACCGTAATGGAAAGTAAATGAACCACCCTAATGAAATATCACATATAATATCTCGAAAACTTATTCAAACAGACTCAAGTCAAAAAAGTATACAAACTTACTTTATCGATTCTACGTGTTTCGCAGACAAAATTCTACACATTTTGCTCTAAACCAACTCGATTTTTCACTTTTAGAACGTTTACTTTCCGGAATTACAAAACGACGAAAGTAAGATTTTCAACTTTCGCTACCTAACCACTACTTTCACCGCTTCGCTGTATGGAGAGACAAAGTGACTTAACCACGAATCAAAACAAAACACTACTTGAGCCGATTTTACACTGGTACAAAAACGTCGAAAGTAACTAAATAAATCGGCTTATCATTTTGTAATAAATTTTTTGTGGGAAATAACAGGAACTCCCTAGTTTTTGAATGCGAGCTTATTGTATGCAAAATTTAAGCAATGTACACGGCGAAAAAATGTGAAAAAGGTGATTCATTTTAAAACAGTTTTAGAAGACAGGTTGTGATTCTTCTGAATTAATTTTCTCAAAACTGTATGGAAGTTACTTACGTCGATTTGAAAAATTAATCGAGATATGCTTTCAGTGGCCAACAATGATATAGGATATGTTTCAATACTATTGCCTTGAATTTCTCAGCAATTGAATTCAAATCGT
Source organism: Aedes aegypti (assembly GCF_002204515.2). NCBI lineage: Eukaryota > Metazoa > Arthropoda > Insecta > Diptera > Culicidae > Aedes > Aedes aegypti. The sequence continues at coordinate 202,702,885 of NC_035109.1, read as the reverse complement.
TCATTTCAAATTCAATTCACTCCCCCAACTCAAAAATTTAAAAGGTCGATTTTTTCAAAAAAAATTTTTTTTTTCAAATAACACCAGATATCGACGTTTCATGCATTTCTAAGACATCTGGCATCAAAAAAAAAATCGATTTCGAAAATTTCATGTACCCCAAGGGTCATGTATTTTCAAGGGTCAAAAAAGCCAAACTTTGACCGCTTTGGGGGTCCACTTAATGAAGTCCGATTGAGCTCAAATTTTGCATGGGGACTTTTTTCGAGGAGACAAAACTTTTGAGCACTACCATTTTTTGAAATTCGAAAAATCGATTTTCATTGGCACCCTACTACACATATATCTTAAACAACAAGCACTTTCTTGCTCTTACCGTTTATGGGTACTGGATCTACTGGAGAAAAATCCTGTGAATCCAGTGAATCCACTTCGTTGTTTCCACTTTTGGTGAATTGGGACAAAATTGTCCTTGCTCCAAGTGATCTCACAATTGCTTGTCACTTTCCTTACAGGACATTTACCACACAATTCCCTTCACGGGAAGAGTGGACGTCTGGCTATTTGGAAAGAAGTATATCAAACAATGTAGTATGTTACACTGATGGCTCCCTTATTGAAGGTAGAGCTGGTGCAGGAGTATATTCTCGTGAGCTAAGGCTGAATAAGTTTTACTCACTTGGTAGAAACTGCACCGTTTTTCAGGCGGAAATATTTGCTCTTATGTGTGGAGTGCAATCAGCACTTCAACAGCGCGTAATGGGTAAAGTCATATGACTTCTGTTCAGATAGTCAGGCTGCTATAAAAGCTCTCGCTTCGGCCAACTCAAGGTCGAAGCTTGTTATCGCACGTCGAACTCAAACTGAGGAACTGAATTCAGTCAACTCTGTAAACCTTGTATGGGTACCTGGCCATTCTTCCATCGCTAGAAATGAATTGGCTGATGAACTAGCTCGCGATGGAGCATCGCATGACTTCATTGGCCCTAAGCCGGCTATTCCAATTTCGAAGTGCTGGGTGAAGCTTCAGATAAGCACAAGCAATATTGGAATAGTTTGGAGTCGTGTCGTCAAACAAAATTGTACATTACTGAGCCATCTCCAAAGGTGGCGAAGTATTTAACAAATCTGTCAAAGCAGAATAGCAGTCTCTTGGTCAGAGCGTTGACAGGCCACTGTCGACTCAACTACCACATGGCAAATATTCAGCGTGCTGACTCATTTGTGTGTGATAGTTGTGACTCCGATTATGGAACTTCGTATCACCTGATATGTAACTGTACAGTTTTTTCGGAAATGCGATTCCAATTAGGGATCATGCACAAATTACGTCACGCTTCAAGGGGGGGGAGGGGGTCAAGCCAAGCGTGACAAGCCTTACAAACATTTTGGAGGGCTCATACAAAAAACGTCACAAAGGGGGGGGGGGCGGAGATGGTCAAAAAAGTTGAAATTGAGCGTGACATAATTTGTGTACCATCCCTTACTTGGTAAACACTTATTAACGATCAACGCTCTGTCATCGTAATCATCGTCATCATCGAAACTTGAAAAGCAGTTTTTCTGTTCAAAACTAAAACTTATTCCAAGAAAATGTGTTCACTGTGTTTCGGTTGGAGAACAGAATACAGTGAACACATTTTCCTGTACATTTTCTTGATTTTGAACGAAAAAACTGCTCTTGAAAATTCCAAAATCGATGACGGATCCTGCCCCCTTAATGTCGAATTCGTTTTTGAACCTAGGTTGGAACTGGCGCAACCCGTTCTGAATTACAGTTTCAACGCTTACCCGATTCAGGTTCGACCGAACTACAATTTACTTGACGTTGGTTTGTTTATGTGTTGATCACCGACCCAGTTCCTAAAAACGAAAACGACATAAGTGAAACTGAATTCAGAAGCCTGACTCTTCAGGACATTCTGTTATTCTTAACCCGCTGTGGTAATGAGCTATAGGCTCTCTTTACGCTCATGCGTTTTGCAGTACCCTTTTTAGGGCGCTGTTCGAACCCATTGTGGTATGGAGCTACATGCTCTCATTTCGCTTATGCGATCTTCCCTCTTCAAGGGACCCCATTCCTATTTCCTCCCATCTTTCCCTTCCCTTTCCTCTCCCATCGGGTAGATGATGAAATAGGCTCAAATATGGCGATGGCACAAATCTCCCAACTGGTGGGGAACGTGCCTTTGGAGCCGGCCTTCTGATACCTGATACCACCACCTCAGTCTTGTGACGGGCCAGTCCTAGTTTCTTAGACTTTATCCATTCCTCAACTATCGAAATAGAGTGCGCTGCTGTCAATACTTCCTCCATCGATTGGCCATAGACCACTAGGGTGATATCCAGTAGTGGAAAGCATCATGTCGTTTACGCATAATGAACCAATATTAAGCAGGATCCACGCTCACGAACCAACAGCGACCGATTTGCTCACAGATTCTTGCATCGGAGAACCAGAACAAATCAAATGTGAAAAGAGCATGATTGCTGGATGAGTAAAGTCTGCTCGGAACCGTTCTTTTCCCGTTTATTATTTTGTAAATAATTGGGCTGATTATGGTTGCAAACTAATGTATGTCAGTATTGACCGATATATGGTTGATACACACTCAAACAGAGTATGAGAGTTCGGTAAATAAAATCACCGAATCTGATCTGTAATTTACCAAACTACAGATGTTTCGGTAATCAAGCAGTTTTTGACAGCAAAATTACTGAATTTCGGTGAATCGACGTGAATCTGTCATCATTTTTACTGAGGCGTCTGTAATTCGCCAGCATTACCGAGAACGGTGAAATATTCAACCGATGTTTCGGTAATTAATCTGTTAGTTTACCGAAGTCGGTAAATCTGAAAATTGACGCCATCGACGCTTGCTGTGATGTATTTTTTTTCCTGGTGAGTCTTCAGAAGCTGCAAACATTTTGTGTAAAAACTATTACGAAAGTAAAAATCAAAATTATTTGCAGTACGGCTTTTAGGAACCACCGTGCACAGCACAGCTACTCGTTTTGTTCGTCCCATATTGGGAGCAACGCAGCCAGCTTTCATCAACAACAACGACGGCTTCATCTTCCGACTTGCTTGATTCCTTACTTATCCGTGTCGTAATGAAGCTTAAACGCGAATGAACATATACAATTGTACAATCATGACGATGAAATAAAAATATGAAGATGATATGTGGTATTTTGTCTATTTTTTATGTTGCTGATAAGCTTCCAGGGGTAAAAAACAACCGGCGGTCATGGATTACAGCTTTTCGGTAAAAAATCACCGAACGATCGGTAGTTTTGACATCTGCGCTGAAAAATTCAAATTACCGATCGTTCTGTAATCGGTTCGTTTACCGAACTGATTACCGACCGTTCAGCTGTTGAGATTTCGGTAAACGAATTACCGACTTCGGTGATTTGAGCTAAGTGTGTATATGAGAAATATCACAGAGAATCGGATTCGTGAGTGCATGTCAAAATAAAATGATGCGATGGCCTCTACAGTTTTTGTCTTCGGGTGATCGTTAGCAAAGGTAGCATTTTTCTGTAGTGAATGAACAGACTGTTCACCGTTTTGCACCATTGGTGATATCGTCGGCGAAGCCAATAACACCCGTCGGAAGGGGCAGCCTCAGTACGTCATCGTACATCGCATTCCATAACATCGGGCCCAGGATTAAACCTTGAGGTACTCTCGCAGTAACAGAACGCTTTTCTGCCCTTCCCCTGTGCTATACAGTAGAATCATGCTTACACAACTGCACCGGTACCTTGAGGCGGTGAAGTGCGTGGGCGACCGACTGGATAGCGTCCAGAATAGATTTACCTTTCCTGAATCCAAACTGGCCGTACGCACCTTCCGTATACGGTACTAGCCTGTTGAGGATCAACCTCACCAATAACTTGACCGTCGTATCTAGCAGACAGATAGGTCTATACGCCGACAAATCACCTGATGGTTTCCCCGCGTTTGGTAGTAGCACCAATTTTTGTCAACATCCGGGAAGATTCCATGATCTATGCAGCGTTGCATCGTGGTCCTGAACATGTCCGGATCCGCATGCACTGCCGCTTTTAAGACAACATTCGGGATACCATCGAGTCCCGGTGCCTTGTTTGACGCGAATGATCTCACGACTTCTGCCAGCTCTTCGTTAGTCCCCTTCGCCACTTCTTCTGCGTATACGGCGCTAGAGACCATGCACTCTGAGAAGTAATCATGTTCAAGTCATTACCAAAAACATATAGCTTTTTTCCATAATGCTTTCCATATAGCTCTTATTTAGAAATCATATAGATAGCGTTCATTATGAAAATCACATACCTTTCAAGCATAAAGACGATGGATATGGAATCCAATGGAAGTTGGTGTTATAGACAGAATCATATACATTTCATCCAAAATAAATATAGATAATAATTGGTTCTTTAATAAAACTGAAATAATGTTTGAATGGCATTTACTACATGATTATTTGAAAAAAAAATCTCAAAAATAAAAATACGCTAGAGTAGTACATTTTAAAATTATTTATTTAACATAACGTATTAGAATCCACGTAAATGATTTCTTCTTTGACATGCTTTGAGAGGGACCAAGTATCTCCCCAGTCTTCAAATCTTTCATCATCCGGGTATTCGGATCCACTACCCAACCATCTCATAGTTACTACTGGAACCTGAAGCAAAGTTATTTTTGTTGTAGGATGGTCGGTCTTCTTCTTCTTCTTTCTGGCGTTACGTCCCCACTGGGACAGAGCCTGCTTCTCAGATTAGTGTTCTTATGAGCACTTCCACAGTTATTAACTGAGAGCTTTCTTTGCCGATTAACCATTTTTGCATGTGTATATCGTGTGGCAGGTACGAAGATACTCTATGCCTTGGGAATCGAGAAAATTTTCTTTACGAAAAGATCCTCGACCAGCGGGATTCGAACCCACGACCCTCAGCATGGTCTTGCTGAATAGCTGCGCGTTTACCGCTACGGCTATCTGGGATGGTCGGTACACAAATCTAAAACAATAGAACCATGTTAACAAAATTTCAGCACAAAACTAACTGCCGAATAAAACATCTCACCTAGATATCGTCAAACAGAACTTTAGAAAGTTCTCAGTTGTCTAGAATCAGCAGCGAAATTTTTCAGCGAGCAAGGTAAATGCTCGCAAATAATGGTTTCACATTCTGAAATATGTACATAAAACTTTATAATTATTGACAAGCTTATATGTACCAGCTTACCGTTACAAATTTGCAAAAGCTCGTCGTTAAACCAAAATCTGCTACCAAATTGTATGCAGTGGCCGCCATCGTAGTACTAAATATAAACAGATTTTTTTCACAATATAAAATCATATAACATGTATCTGATTTTTCAATTACCGAATGGGTAAACGATATCCAATAAGTTATATGTGAAATTCAAACGGCTTCCATATGGTTATTATTTAAACCTCGTTGGACCTTCATTTAGTCTTTATTGGGTGTTAATAAAACCTATCAAATATGAATTCTTATGCGTGTAGGGGTGATCGGGGCAATATGGGCCGCCTAAGGAAAACGTCATGAAATGCATAGAAAAACAGCAAAAATTATGGTTTAAATGCAAGTGAGTTGTACTATAAAATGTTATCTTCCATGTTACGTCGATAATTAATGTTAACATCAACTTGCAAATTATGTCAGGAACTTTTCGGAAAACCATGTTTTTCTACGTGGTCACCAACCATATGGGGCATTATGAGCCACCCTACGGGGCAGTATGAGCCACCTCATTCAATCGAATGATTTTTATTTAAAACAGTATAGAGAAGAGTTAGTGGTGAAAAGTACATTATTGGAAAGGAAATTGTATTAGCTTTGCTTGAAATAATCGATAAATAATAAATAATAAAAATATGCCGCTAGAATATTTTTTAAAGCTTCATAATACATAGTAAACAGATCATGTTATACTAGTACTAAATTGCGATACTTGGTTCAACATGTTTTCTAGCAAAGTGTTCCACTTGTGATGGTGCATAAAGATGGCTATGCAGTAAAAAAAAATAATCTGGTATATTTAGGCAATGCATTTTTATGTTCAAAACATCGTTTGTTTTGCTTAAATCTAGGTGGCTCATTTTGCCCCACCCCTTCATCTTGAAAATAATATATTGTTTTTCAATAATTATGTTTACGAACAAATCTAATTTCGCTCACGAACTGTTCATTATGATTAGAAGTTTCAAAGGATTGGTAAAATTTACAAGAGTTATGAATATAATTGTCTTATAGGCTTAATTAAAAACTGCCAAAATTATAAGCTTTTCATGACGAAGGACAAATTTGTACATTTTTGTAAATATCTTGAGTGTTCAAACGAATATTCTTACGGGTTTTATTGTGGTGGCTATTTGAGGCATCCTTTAGCAGATCATAATGACATTAGACATTTAAACACTGTTTTTGAGGTCAAAACCGGGGTGGCTCATATTGCCCCGTATGTTCATATTGCCCCCATTGCCCCTATATGATTTTCCAGATAAATATAATCGGATCAATTGGCTCAGTGTGGGCTTGCTGTATGATGCGGGAAGAGTACATCGATTATCGATCGCAGCAACTCGGGCTTACGGGTTCCAACGTGTTTCTATGAGGAACTATGAGGAAAATGTTTAGGATTAGTCTCCGGGACAGTAGAAAAACGGGATAAAACTATCTGTTACTTTGTATGGAAGTTTTAAAAGCGTCATTTGACAGACTACTTGATGGCAAGACAAAGTTTGCCGGGACCACTACTGCCCATACTCGCATAACAGTCCCATTTATATATTAAATCCCATATAATATGGGACCGTTTTGCGAGTATGGGCAGACTAGTAGTGCATAATTTTGCATCGAGTTCTTCGCTGATATTTGGACGATGATCAGAATCTCCTGATGGTGGGACAAGGCGTGGTTTGCAGATAATAAAATGGCCAAAGCTCTGACCGGGGTTGTGCAGTAGGCTAAGGACAACTCAATTGGACCAGATTTATTCTTTTAGGAACGTTGAGCTTAGCATTTGCTTACAAAAAACTGATTGATATTGCTGTTCGTTTTGTATCGTATACCACTGCTATTTACAATTCTCAAGCAGGTTCTTTTTCCTTTCAGGACTTCAAAGCTCATAAGTATTACTACTGGTTTGCTTTTCCTGCCTTACGCGATGTTGTGTACAGCTGCCCGAAGGAACAGCAGCTGTTATCCTCCCACTTCCCAGATGACCTTCTTGATAGGTTTAAGGAACAAATGCAAGCTTTTCAACGGATGGCCGCAGAGCTAGTATTCTTGTATGACAAATCTAATAACGCAATACTCAAGTTATCTGATCTAGTCTGTCATAATCATAAGGAAGACAATTTCAAAGATATCAACTTAGATAACACGTACATTTGCTGTGAGGATCGTTCCGTGGACGAAAATCCTAGTTGGTTTTTGAGGCAACTGCTCGGGTATTTAGTTTTCACCTGGTAGGTATAAAATTGCAAAGACCATATTTTTTAACACAAAAACATTTAGCAGCATGATATTAACAAAAGTTTTATTTTCAGCCCACAACTTGCGGATAAGGACATCAAATTTATTTGCCTACGACAAACATTGCAGACAAGTTTAGTCCTGCATGTTACAATACCTGGCACTGATTACAGTATTGAGAGTAGTCTTTGGACTGGATGGGAAGCAAACGAGAATGGCAAACTCGTCCCAAGATTGGCAGACATGTCCAATGTTATGGATCCTCAAATGTAATTAGCCACATTTGTCAATGCTATGTGTTAAGATCCACTACCATTTGTGTTGCAATTTCAGTCTAGCGGAAAGATCAATCACATTGAATCTCACCCTGATGAAATGGAGATTACTACCAAACCTAGACCTAGATGTCATAAGTCGAACAAAGTTTCTTCTGCTTGGGGCCGGTACTTTAGGCTGTGGAGTTGCTCGGTCATTATTGGTATGTGTATAACGACAGTTGTTGTATATGCCACATTAATATTTCTGGATATCAACTGCAATAGTATCTTCTTTTTTCAAGGCTTGGGGAGCTCAAAACGTATCGTTCGTAGACTGTGGTAATGTTTCGCTATCAAACCCGGTTCGCCAAAGCTTATATATCTACGACGATGCAATGAATGGAGGAAAGCCTAAGGCCGCAACAGCAGCCCAAAGATTGAAACAAATTAATCCTTGTGTTGTAAATACACCATCACTAAACAGTCACTTGTGATTCCTACCGTTTAAACTACTATTTTCCTTAGAAATCTACCGGATATTGTGTGAAAATTCCGATGCCAGGACATCCAATTGGCGATTCTCAACTTGAGGAAACTAACGAGGCGCTGGACAAGTTGGAGAATCTTATCAAAGAACACGATGTCATTTTCTTACTAACGGACTCGAGGGAGAGCCGCTGGCTTCCAACCATGCTGGCAGCGTATTATGGAAAGGTGAGTTCAAAGTTTAGAAAAACAAATCAGCACAAGGGCTAAACGGGGCCTTCCTTAGCCGAGTGGTTAGATTCCGGAGCTACAAAGCAAAGCCATCCTGAAGGTGTCTGGGTTCGACTCCCGGTCGGTCCAGGATCTTTTCGTAATGGAAATTTCCTTGACTTCCCTGGGCATAGAATATAATCGTACCCTGCCACACGATATACGAATGCGAAAATGGCAACTTTGACAAAGGATGCTCTCAGTTAATAACTGTGGAAGTGCTTATTGAACACTAAGCTGAAAAGCAGGCTCTGTCCTAGTGAAGACGTAATGCCAAGAAGAAGAAGAAGAATGTAGTACACAGTAACATGAATCCTCGCCATTCATTGCACACGGTCGGTTGTGTCGGTGGCCACCATTGGCGTAAATAGGGAGGGGCCAGGGGGGGCCGGGCCCCCCTGAATCATGGGGTTGGCCCCCCCGAAAAAAAAATGGAAAAGTAATGACTATATAGTTGAAACTAGTGTTCAGTATTAAAAATACCCTTATGATACTAAACACGTTTAATGCATGTTGATTGAATATACATTTCTGGATGGTCATTGTTTGACAGGTAATAGCAATATGTACTTGTAAAATGTCACATACTGCCATACTGTTTCCTTTCCGCCCTTTCCCGATTTGAAATTCATTGAAGAACGTTTTAAAATTGGCAGACCTGGTTCGATCCATTTGTAGTTCTATTGTCAATTAGAAAACTAAAGTCTCTTCAAATTTTAAAACAAACTGCGATATTTTGTGATCCATTATCTTGAACGATTGTTGTTACTGGGAAAGATTTGTGTATGAGAGTTATGGTAAATTAAAACAAACATGTCTCAAAAATAAAAATTGATGCATCAAACTTGATTTTCACGAAGTTTGAATTATTTTGTATTCAAATTCAGGAGCCATTCGATAAATTTGTATCTGAGTCGTTAGGAACAGATATTAGCTGCTGGTAAGTAGACGTCATAATTGAATATCTCGGGGATGGGATTCGATCCCAGGTCCTCGGCGTGTGTTTTAACCACTACACCAGGTCCGTCCCCACATCAATCCTGTTCAGAGTTGTTTTATTGTTTTAAATATATCAGCATTCATGTAAAATTTCTGTAATTAGAAGATGTTGCGTTACTTAGATAAAACTTGCCTCTAGATTGATGACGAAATATCGACGATGTACTGCTTTGTTTTATGTTTATTTTTTTATTGCAAGTTTGAACAAATCTAGAAAGACTAACTGCAAACGGTTTTCTGTAAGTTACACTAACATTAGAATTTTGTGCATGTAAAATCACAAAATATTTTTTAATTTCTCTTGGCTCAGATTCCTTATTTTACCAAGTCAAACGACACAGCCGTTTGTTAGACATTCACTTACATCTATGTCAGTCTCCCTTATGAAAATTGATTGTTTTTCAAGAATGAGCTTTTGTATTTTTCAGTAAATAAGTATTTTTCAGTCTTACATTTTAATTTTGAAACCGGATTTCTTTTTCGATTTTTAGTAGCCCAAAGTTGAACAATAGAGTAATGTGGGCCAAAGGTTCGAGATTTGGAAAAAAATATAGCTATTTGTTGTATTTTAACGTAAAAATTGTAATTTTTGGTCAAACTTTCTTTGCTTGGAAACAAATAAGGATAAAATTATCTTCGATTTTTTATGTAAGGGCGTTTCTAGGCCTATCATCAGGATGCTCTGAGGTATATTAGTTACTACATAAATGCTTGGAATCAATTTTTGGGCCATAGTGTGGCAAAAGTTCGAATCAGCGGGGCAAAAGTTCAACCCACATATAAACTCGGGGAGAAATTTACAAATTACTCCAAATCCACATATTATCTTTAAGTTTAGCAAAATTTGCCTGATTGTGTGGCCAGCGGCCTTTTGCTTTACACTAGATTCTAACTCTTGCTCCATCGGTGGGGCAAAAGATCGTTTAAGACAATCAATTTTGAAATTGTTATAACTAAAAATGGGTAAATATGTTAATGCAAATTTGCTCAGCAAAATTATAAAAAAAAATAAGATGATAGATCACTGTGGGTATTTATTTATTTACAACTGCTATCGTTCTTATGAAAAAAAATAATTATACCACTTAGTTTGTACTTTTGCCCTACTCTACTCTAATTGGATATTATAAAATCTTTGAGCAAAATAGCTTCCATTTTGCTTTCTTCAAACCACTGTAATCAAACGAGTTTAATAAAGACAGTTTTTTGAAAAAAAAAAATAAAAAAAAACTTTCAATCCTTCAATATGATGATCGCCAAGCAGCTTTAAGATGTAAAGTCCTTAACTCTAACAAAAAATGGTATTATTCAATGCTATGTTAAAATTTTGGTTTCGAGAGGTTTAGAGAAATAAAATGTCGAGCAATAATAATCCATATTTTCTAACGAGCAAGCAGTTTTTTTTCTTTAAAGGCTAGTTTTTTTTTTTTGGCTTCAAGAAGGGTAGAATTTCACATTGATCTTGAACCTTGATTGAGATTGAGTTGAATACCTACGTCATCTTGGAAATATAACAGGAAAAAAATAGATTTTTGAACACGTTTACTATTTTTCCATAAAAAGTGACATTTGGTAGCATGGAAAGTTGATCAATCAATTTTAAAATGTCGAGCAAAAATAATCCATATTTTCTAACGAGCAAGCAGTTTTTTTTTCTTTAAAGGCTAGTTTTTTTTTTGGCTTCAAGAGGGTAGAATTTCACATTGATCTTGAACCTTGATTGAGATTGAGTTGAATACCTACGTCATCTTGGAAATATAACAGAAAAAAAATAGATTTTTGAACACGTTTACTATTTTTCCATAAAAAGTGACATTTGGTAGCATGGAAAGTTGATCAATCAATTTTAGACGATTTTTAGGTTTTGGTAGAGCTAGATCTGTATGAAAGTGCGCCACTTTAATCAGTTCACTAATATTATCGAAACAAACACTGTAAACTTATCTAAATCCTTCACAATTTTATCTCTCATGAGAAGGGGCCGTGGCCCCCCTCAAGTCTGACGGCTATTTACGCCCATGGTGGCCACAGTGACAAAATCCGGATCTCCGGGAGGGTTTCTGAAACTAGACATGTGTACCGTCAAACTGGGTGACTTGCTACGGCGGGGTGACTTGCAACACATTGCAATTTACAACTAAATTTCACTATAAAACACAAATTTCAAAACAAAATTTGTTTTAAATCGGTTCTTCAATACGTGTGACTCACAATTCAAGTAGGGGCCACGAAAAAAGCTGTTATTATAAATATGTTTATACATTAAACATAATTCTTTTGAATGTCTTGAAAACTGATATTTGATGGAGGTTCAAAATCGTGACCTGAAAACATGAAATAGATTTAATTTACAAAAGTAATACTCTCATGGTATTTTTATAACTTATAATTGATAATATGGCGAAATTTATTTTACGAAATTGTAGCAACAACTTTTTAATAAAAATCATTTTTATTAAAATGTACCTATGCGGGGTGACTTGCAACACTTTATTTCTAAGCAATTTACTGCCCATAATCGCATAACAGTCCCATGTCGACTTTTGACCGATTTGCGTTTTTTGCATAAATCAACTCAACATCGTCCGAAGCTCGATAAAAACTGCTAAACAAGTAGCCTTTGTTCCTAACTTGTATAAAAACAAACCCCACTTGTGTTGTCCCATCTTGAAAATATTCGCATAACAGTCACATCAAAGTCCGTATAGCGGTCGGGCTCAGAATGGGTACCACTTCTAGTGTTACATTCGGTCTCTCGGTAATACTAGTTATACACTGATGTGTAGCGAAGTAAAGGGACATCAATTATACAGTGAAACCTTCATGATTCGATGCTCTATGTTGTAATATCGACTCATGGAACCATACTAGAAACAAAATTTAAGGGTAACTATGATGATTCGCTCAAACAGCTTTCCAAAGCATTTCTGTTCCATGAGTCGATGATCCCTTCAGATATCGAATCATGGAGGTTTGACTGTATTTAAAACATACATGCTTACGGCATTGTAAATGTCATGTATTTACGTTGTTTCGAAAATATTTTTTAATTAGTGGATGTCACACATAATTATGTATTTTCAATTATGATGCATAATTAATGTTCATTTTAGATAAGGCTTATACAAATATTAATTTTCTTTTATGTCCGTAACCATCTGGGTGGTACGAGGAGGATAACAATAAACTAGGACCAAAAACAATATATTTCATTCTACAATTTTTGATTCAAATTTTGTATACCTACTTAAAACGATTCTTTGCTGGTGCTCAGGAATATTGAACTAAAACTTAATTTTGCGTTTTTCAATAACTGATAAAACTGCCCCAAGGAGTACTTGGAAGTGTGGAAAATAAAAACTTTTCAACGCGAAAGCAAGATTTCCATATAAAAACCATCAGCGATTATCGTCTTCTTCATCTGCTTATTGGGAAAATACAGGAAGTTTCGTCCTGAATCAGTATCCAAAAAATGATCTTCTGGATCTCTCATGACTGTAAGCGCATTCCACATCATGACGTGTGTTTTGAGAAATCATTCAATCCAATGTTTTTTATCTGGTGATTCATCCATGGACATACAGTAAACTATCCGTAACTCGCTATTCCGTATCTCGATATCGAGTTATAGAATGTGTAGTAAATGTGAGTTTTCATGGATACTTTGATGGTCCCTTGAACGAAAGTTACTCTGATTGTGTGTTTTTAACACGATATTTCCCTAATTCGATAGTCGCCTTAACATCGAGTTACAGAGATTGACTGTACTACAATAACTATTTTTTATGGTCAAAGAACATAAATAGCAAATGAATCAACCAGTGCGTTAATAACATTGAGTGTTTTAGTAGCTGTCGAACGAGCCGATGAGTATAATGGGACTGGTATGCAATTATATTGGTATATTATATTGTATATAATCGCATAACAGTCTCGCTACGATTTTTGTGCATTTTTATGCAAATTTTCAACTTGAATTCAAAAGAAATTTATTAGGTATGTTCGTGTACTCAACAAATAGTGATATGTAGAAATATAACACATTTTAGGCCGAATAGAGAATCAAAATGGAGCGAAATTGTTTCCACATTTCAATCGTCTTTTTCTCAGTTTGTCGTTTTTCAACATGGGACTGTTGTGCAAAGAGGGGCAGTTTAGAGTTTTATAAAAGTGAAAAACTATTGTGTTAGGTCTACTTTATAATCAAAAGAGTAATAATTCATCAATCAACTACAAACACTTGTTAAATATATTGTTCAGTTAAGATATTGGACTTTGATGATTTAACGCCTCTTTTTCCCATACAAACATAGCTCAATTATTTTCTTACAAAAACGTATTCAAAATGCTCTTGACTGGTTTGAATGCTTTAAATACATGAACAACAGGACGTTTAAAAAATTTCACTTTTTTAATGACTTTTGACATGACAAAATAATTCGACTCAATCTTCTGTCATCCATTCTGTAGGCGGGCCAGCCATTAAAAGTTCTACAGGGAATTTAGATTTTTAAATGACGTTTAGATCATGTTTTTGGTTGATTGAAGTTGAAAAGTGTTTCAAGTCACCCCGTTTGACGGTACCTTTCATTTAAGTCCAATAGAGCTAAATTTGGTCAACACACTGATTTTAAAAAATGACAATTTAAAAAAAAAACAATTTACACCGTCTTCAGCACATTTGCTGCACAGACTGAACGATTACTAAGATTAGGCAACGGACAACACGAAACATCCAGTAGCCCAGCGATGAATTTTTCGTTTGACGAAAAGTTTTCACCGACTGTAGCGGGATTCGAACCCACACCTCGTGGCACAATACGCCTAGACGACTGACGCCGCTAACCGCAAGGCCACGAAGCCCACGAGCTGTTGCGAGCTGTTTGAATTTTCGGGCCCAGAACAACCCTAAGTCACAATTTGTAACTTTTTTTATGGAAGCTCCCCTAGGGGTCACCCAAAACTTTTGTTCCCGAAAAAAAAATTGCTAGGTTATTTCAATCAAAAGTTCATTTGATTTGAATTTGAAATGATCCAAAAAGGTCCCTTACATACAGTCTGCTAAGAAGGTAGCTGTCTCCTAGATATTGTAGAATACTAGATGCAACCGTTTTTCAGATATTACGAGATTAATCTTGAACTTCTCGGTTGATATGCGATCAACCTTTGGGAAGTAATTTGATTTCATGCACAATTAACCCTTCTACCGGCAGCTTCATTTTTTACCGCTAGACAAATATTCAAATCGCGATGACTTTTTTGTTTTTTTTTTGATATTTTTGCACCATTTTTTCACGACACCTCAAAAAACTCTTCTAGTTTAAGAATCTGTGTCGATAATAAACATTGATGATCTAGTTTTGAAGATATTCCGATATTCCTTGGGGGACCGACATTTTCCATATAAAATGTCTTTAACGACCATTTTGATTTTGGTCGATTTATCAAAAAAATAAAATGTGTGCTATACAATGCCATGTAATGAGGAGCTACTCTGAAGAAATCATACAAATCGCTTCAGTATTCTTGGAGATATCTGAAAATTACTATATGAAGTTTTTTAGAGTTTTCAAGATCTTCACACTTAAATTATTTCACCGACCTCAGTAAAATTTTTCGCCGAGAACCCAACAGCTGAGAGCTCGGTAAATTTTAACGCCAAATCTCGGTACTTATTTTACCGAGATTTCGGCAATCCGAATTTTTTGCCGAGATCTCGGCGAACGTTACCGAGATTCGGTAAACGTTTACCGAGATCTCGGTAAAAGTTTTACCGAGAATCGTCAAATTATTACCGAGATATCAGCTGTTGGGTTCTCGGCGAAACCGTTTAAGTGTGTTTATTTGTCCAGTGTAGTACAAGAAACATAAATGCTCATTACTCAAAGACGGCTGCACCAAATTGCTTCATATTTTCACAACATACTCGTATTAATATATCGTTCCGAAGTGAATATCCGAATACGATTAAAAGTCTGTAGCCTGAGATATTTACGTGGGTTATGACTACGCGTCGGTCCCCCAAAGAATTTTGGAATATCTGCGGATCTAGTCGACCAATGATCAATATTGACACGTATTCGAAAACTAGAAGAGTTTTTTGAGAGTTTGTGAAAAAATGGTGTAAAAATATCAAGAACCAAAAAAGTTATCGCGGTTTGAACATTTTTGTAACGGTAAAAAATGAAGCTGCCGGTAGAAGGGTTAAATAATGGGTCAAACTCTTGGCGTATAATGCCGAGAAGTTGATAGCATAATTGACACATGGACAACATTTGCGAAGTATTTAATTAGCGTTCCAGATGGCTTAGTTCATCGTGAGCTCACGTGAGATATCATATCATTTGCTTGAGACTCAACATTTGACGACCTAAAAAAAAATGGTAGCGGCTTCAGAATTCTTCTGCTTTTCTATTTTCTTGCAGATGTCATTCAAAATCCACTTTTTTTTAATTTCTTTATTAGTATCATTCTTAACATTACATTCATTTCTTATATCTAGGTGTTCTGTGTTATTAGACTATCATCCTATCATCCTAATTTGGTAAAACAAATTTAAGATTTTATTAACATTTTGTCAACAACATATTACATTTCATTTGCCGTAGCAGTTCAGATTATTTACAGGTTATTTATTATTTTATTTGACATTTGTTCCAATGCAATGTTTCAACATTGGATATTCTTCTATGTAACTCATTGGTACTAGTGATCCTTTATAGAGAGATAAGCGGAAGTAAATTGGAATGATTTGGCAACAGAGCAGCAGTGCTGATTTTGCTCGGCGTCGAGAATAATATTGTAACACGGACATGACTTCCTCATTGCTACAAAGTGTATTTTGGTTCGTTATAGATCTTTGAGCTACATATCTCGCATAATTTGGGATAACGCCCTAAAAGCCATTGGTAACCATGTGTGTAGCTCGTTATTTCTGAGCACATTAATAAATAGGCATCTAAACTATTACCTCTGGCAGGTAGGGAATGATCCTTTCTTCACCATAGCGTTGTTAAATAACTTGTAAATTCATTCAAATGCTGAGAAACAACGAGCTACACACATGGTTACCAATGGCTTTTAGGACGAGATCATATGTTATGCGAGATATCAAAACTAATAAACAGCCGAAAAAATAAAAAACTAAAAATCGCATAGACAAAAATTCAAAAAAGTAAAACATTTAATTTTTTTGCTTCATGCAAAATTACTTGAAATAATAGCAAGCGGATTACATTACTCCTCAAGAAAAGTTCAAAACAAACATAACGCATGTTCGTTTGGCTCACACTTTGACAGCTCTCGCTGCTCGATTGGCTCACACTTTGACAGAACTGTCAGCTTCCGCGAATCTCTCTTATAAAGGATTTCTAATTGGTACTATACCAGGGAGGAAGCTTCAGAATCATTTTCAAAATTGTATTTTGAATTATCTGCAGAGCTTTCTTCCTGGTATTACAACAGCTAGTCCATATTGGTACAGCATACAACATGGCTGGCCTGAAAATTTGTTTGAATATCAAAAGCTTGTTCTTAAGACAAAGTTTTGATTTTTCATTAATAAGGGGATAGAGACATTTTACATATTTATTACATTTGGCTTGAATGCCCTCAATGTGATTTTTGAAAGTTAAATTCTTATCTAGCATGAGCCCTAGATGGGATTATCACAGAAGGCCGAATCACAAAAGGCCAAATACATTCTAGCCTACTACAAAAGGCCGAATGCACAGAAGGCCGAACTTCATTTTCAATTGGACTCGTAAGTCCTAAATTAAAATTGTGCGCACTTTTAAACTGCATAGCAAGTTTTTGAGCTTTTTCGCAATTAGTTAGTAATAATTTGTTTTCCTCTTTCAATGCCGGTATTGGCTTCTGAGGTTTTTTTTTCAAAATTTTAGATAATTTCCAAAAGGGCTTAGAGCCAGGGTCCAATTGAGAAATCTTATTTTCAAAATTTTTGTTTCTTAATTGTGCAAAACGTTTCTTGATTTCTTTCTGCAAATGTGGGCCTCGTGGCCGTGAGGTTAGTGTCGTCAGGCATTTAAGCGCATCGTGTCATGGGGTGTGGGTTCGATTCCCGCTTCACCCATTGAAACCTTTCGTCAGGAATGTTTCTCGGCTGTGCCACTGGAGCATGCTTGTCCGTTGTCTAGTGTTAAGCTACAGTCTGTGCAGCTAAATGGCTGAAGACGGTGTCCGTGTCTTAAAAAAAATCCTGCCATATAATTTTCATAGCAGGATCGCGAGTGCGTTGAAATTGCCTTCTCCTCACGTTTTTAAGGCGGATCAAGAGTTTAAGATCATCGTCTATAATCACGGATTCAAATTTTACTTCACATTTTGGAATTGCAATGCTCCTGGTTTCAACAATGGAATTTGTTAAAGTTATGTGTCAATATCAAGTTTTGTTTGTAAAGGAATATTAAAATTAAGATTAATAAATGTTTCATATATATTCCAGTCGGCTCGAAAATAATTGAAAGTGGGGCTGATAGGACTGAGAATCGCTTCATGGGATATTTGAAATGTAACAGGGACATGATCAGAATCAAAATCAGCATGAGTAAATAATTGGCTACAAAGATGACTAGAGTCGGTTGAGACCAAATCAATCGTAGATGGATTCCTAGAAGAGGAAAAACATGTAGGGCTATCAGGGTATTGAATTGAGAAATATCCTGAAGAGCACTCATCAAATAAAATTCTGCCGTTGGAATTACTTTGAGAATTATTCCATGACCGATGTTTGGTATTAAAGTCACCAATGACAAAAAAATTGACTTATTGCGAGTCAATTTTCGCAAGTCAGTTTGGAGCAAATTAACTTACTGTCCAGAGCATTGAAAAGGCAAATAGGCAGCTATGAAGGTATATTTACCAAGTTGTGTTTCAACTGAAACACCTAAAGTTTCAAAAACATTAGTTTCAAATGACGAAAACAGTTGATGTTTTATACGCCTATGAATGATGATTGCAACTCCCCCACATGCCCTATCAAGTCGATCATTACGATAAACATAAAAGTTAGGATCTCTTTTGAGTTTAGATCCAGGTTTAAAATACGTTTCAGTACCTACCTTGATACCTTGGTGGCTACAGCGTAGCATCACGCCATTGCCGGGCGTATTGTAGAGCTCCATCTTCGTCGGTCTTGGGCGAAACTTCTCCAGTTGCCCCGAACGTTTAGGGTCGCCAGGTCCCCTTCCACTGCGTACAGCCAGCGTATTCGTGGTCTTCCCCGAAGCCGCCGACCTGTACCTGGTTCCCTGTTGAATATTATTTTCGCAATTCTTCCTTCCGACATTCGCACTAAGTGACCAGCCCACTGAAGTCTGCCGTAGTTTACACGCTTGATAATATTCGCATCTTTGTACACTTGATATAACTCGTGATTCATGCGTCTGCGCCACACACCATTTTCGAGTATTGTCTGCCGCACTTTACGCTCGAAAACACCGAGAGCTGGTCGGAAGAATCAATGTTTTATACAGGGCGAATTTTATTTCCGTTTGCAAGCTGCGGGACCTAAGCTGGTTACGTAGTCCGTAAAAGGCCCTATTCGCAGCCGCAACACGTCTTTTCACTTCGCGGGAAACGTCGTTGTCACATGTCACAAGTGTTCCAAGGTAAACAAATTCTTCAACAACTTCAAACACATCCCCATCAAACACTACCTCAGCACCTACACCACTATGCCTGACTCTATCTCTACCTGCAACCATGTACTTCGTTTTGGTAGAATTAATGGTCAGGCCTATCCTCGCTGTCTCCCTCTTCAGAGGCACGCAGGCCTCTTCCACTGACCTGCGATCGATTCCAATTAGGTCTATATCGTCCGCAAAGCCAAGGAGCATGTGCGACCTTGTGATAATAGTGCCATTTCTCTGCACGTCAGATCTCCTAATAGCACCCTCGAGTGCAATGTTGACCAGTAAATTCGAAAGTGCGTCTCCCTGCTTCAATCCGTCTAACGTCACCAACGAGGTTGACACCTCGTATGCGATCCGAACACTTGATTTCGAACCATCCAGCGTAGCACGTATCAGCCTAATTAATTTCGCCGGAAAATCATTTTCAGACATTATCTGCCAAAGCTCATTTCTTTTCACTGAGTCGTACGCCGCCTTGAAATCAATAAACAGATGGTGAGTCTGCAAGTTATACTCCCGGAATTTGTCTAGGATCATTCGCAAGCTAAACATCTGGTCCGTTGTCGAACGGCCCTCACGAAAACCAGCTTGGTATTCGCCGACGAAGGACTGCTCGAGCGGTCTCAGTCTGTTAAACAGGATGCGCGACAGAATTTTGTACGCCGAATTCAGCAGGGTAATTCCTCTGTAATTTGCACACTCAAGTATGTGCTCTTTCTTGTAGATAGGGCGGATGAGGCCATCCAACCAGTCGGTGGGCAATTCTTTGTCCTCCCATATCTTCAGAAATACTCGGTGGATCGACTGGTAAAGCTGCTTGCTTCCGTGCTTGAGAAGCTCGACCGGGATCTCGTCCTTCCCAGCAGCCTTACAGTTCTTCAGCTCGCTGATAGCCTTTTTAACCTCTCCTATGGTCGGTGGGTCCACAGCTTGATCGTCATCATCTATGTTCATCCTGTTCCTCGCTACATTTCCATTCTCACCGTTCAACAATTGCTGAAAGTGCTCCTTCCACCTGGCAGCCACTGCCGTGTTATCGGTCAGCAAATTCCCTTCTCGGTCATTGCACATAGCGGGCACTGGTACGGTATTGTGCCGCGCACCATTGACCGTTGCATAAAATCTCCGCAGTAATAACTGCTATATGCACGTTATTAGCTGTAAGAAAATTAAACAGCTCGTCCTCTTTACCATTCAGAGAACGAGCATTCCAATTTGAAATATTTAAATTATTATTTGGATCCATTAGAAAAACGTAATCCAATAACAATTTGATTTGTAAATTTTACACCTATTGGACTGCTGCAGTCATAGTGGTGGCGTTGAACATTGCATCAATCATTAGATTCAATTGTTCAGTTAGTAAATTAAAATCAGAGGCAGACATATCACTTGAAGTGGGTACATTATGTAATGATTTCCCATTAGAATTTTCGGTAGACGAAGAGGCGGAGTAGATGTTACCTGTGGCGGTAGGGTTTTTTTTCATTTGATTTGAAACAAGTAGTGTGGGTATTCATAGTACGAATAGGAGAGGAGATCAAATTACCTGCTACGATATCAGCAAAGGATTTTCCGTGGGTAGATACATTCGAAATTGAAAGATTAAAATTTAAAATTAGTTCGTGAATGAGCATGATTATGATCTTCCTGCTGGGTATGATTCCTAATCAAGCGATCATTAAATGAAAAATGAGTATTGTTCGATACTCTGCCAGGCAAATTCCGGAAACGACCGTTATCGTAACGGATATTTTCTTTCATCTGCCAGGCATGAGCCTCAACGACTCTTTTGCGTGAAGGACAATCCCAAAAATTTGACTTATGATTGGCCCCGCAATTAAAGCATATGAACTTGGTGGTATCTTCCTTCACTGGACAAACGTCCTTGGCGTGAGAAGAACCTCCGCAAATCATGCATTTAGCATCCATGCGACAATTTTTTGTACCATGATCCTACTTTTGGCGCCGACGGCACTGAGTGGGGTTCTGGTAATTTCCTCCAGGTTTCTGAAAATGTTCCCATGTCACACGGAACTAAATAATATTCTTGAGAAAGCCCTTCTCGAACAATGCCAGATTGAGTTCTCTTTTTCATAATGATTACTTGGACTGGGGAAAATCCAAGTAAATCATTTATTCCATTTTTGATCTCTTCAGGTGACTTATAATCACTTGAGAGACCTTTCAAGACAACTTTGAACAAACGTTCAAGTTTTGTCGTCATAAGTAAACAATTTGTGCTTCTTCTCTTCAAGATGTTTGAGAAGAAGTTAGCGATCTTTAAGAGTTTCCGGCAAAACGCGACAGTCGCCTTTCTTTGCGATTTGAAACGAAACCTTGATTCCCCTAATGGAGTTCAAGATCTCGTGCCCCAAATTCGGAACAACTGACCACGATAGGCGGCACTCTTTGCTTCCTCACTTGAATCAAAGAGTCTGGGCTAGAGGCTGCTTCGATTTGGTGTTCGGAAAATTTGTCTAGAGCATCGAACTGATTGCTCATTTCGATACAATTATTCATTTCACCAGTAGTGACAGTTTTAGGTAGTTTTTAAGAAAACTTCCAAGAGCAGAGAGAATTCGTGTACGCACAGCACGAAAGTACGATGCGCACTGAATTCAAAGTCCACTGTTTCATCTAGTGCTTAGTTCATCTAGAATCTAGAAAGGAAGGATTTTTGTGATAACGATTAATGTTTCTTTCACTCTCACTCGTCCGCGATTCCCCAGCGCTTCGACTAAGCACCTTTTTATTCGCGCGAATATTATTCTACATTCCTTCTAACATACCCATCATATTTCAGATAACGATCAATGCTGCTCTCGGGTTTGATTCGTTCCTGGTCATGCGACATGGAAATCAATCAAGTACCTGCGTCCCACAAAGCGTAGAAGTGAAAGGATACAATGAAGTACCGGGCTCTCGTTTAGGTTGCTACTTTTGTAATGATGTCGTTGCACCAGGAAATGTAAGTTTATTGTATATATTTTCCTTGAATGCTAAATGATTTTTTTCAGTCATTGAAAGATCGTACCCTGGATCAACAATGCACTGTCACTCGCCCTGCGGTAGCCTGCATTGCATCTGCCCTTGCTGTTGAGCTAACCGTATCATTACTGCAGAATGAAGCCAGGTAAGATTCAGATAGATAATGTAACTTTTTTTACAGATGGTGGTACATTTCCTTGAACACTTATGTGCAGCTTTCTTCCCAATAAAGTTTGCTCCAAAGATTTGTTCAGTATCCAGTAATTCTTTTGCGGATTTTACCTATGAATTGCGTTAAGATTTTTGGACAGGACACCATGAATTACATCAGAGATTCTTCCCAAATTCTTAAAGATTTTTTTTCCAAGAAATACAGGAATTTGTTCAGTTTAAAGGCAAAGTTGTGTGATGTGATATAAAGCCACCACCAGTGCAGGACTTGCCATGTCGTACGGTTCCTCTTAATAGCAAGATCAAGGAGCTGGACTATAAAATACTCTCTAATCGGTTGTATGAAGGGCCAAAATGGAGTGTGGACCCATAATTACATAGACCTATGCGCAATCCACTTCAGAGGTATAGAATCTCCTTCCAACCGACTGATCATATTATACGATTCAGCAACTCGCAATACATATTAAGATTTCCGTCTGGTGGTTTGTAACAAGGTATTGCCTATAGGGTGCGTCGAATAATTGCAGACTGTTGGAAGACATAATCAATTATGTTCAAAATCCAAGAATTTTGGCCATAGCAGCGATCACCTCCTTGACTTGGACCTGGTTTCCACGAATCCCTCATCCAGTCTGTAATTAGTCTGATACCTCCCTCTCTACCCCCACTATGTTAAGTAAGGTACCGCGGGGCAAGTGAGAATCCGGGGTAAGTGGGGCGTTTCGTCAGAGCTCAACTAGGAAAAGTTTTCCATGGGGGTATTCTTCTAGAAAGTTGAAGATACAATTACAAGGAATGTATTTAGTACTAAACATATTGTTATTTTTATTACCATGTGGTTCATGTAACAGTTGTCAGTTCAGCGCCATTTTGAACTTGAATGACAAATTGTGACACGTTTCACGTCTTGCATTGACTCGCAAAAAATAAATGTGTTTTAAATCGAATTTCCATCAGTATTTTAGTATTATTACAAGCTGCTAACGATAAACCAGTATTTTGTTTTTATTTCATATGAAATATTCGATGGTCTATCTTACCCCAAAATATATTTGTACCTGGGGTAAGTGGGACCTATCAAAACAAAAACCAGAATCAAAACTTTTCGTACACGTTTCATACATTTTGCTAGAGTGTAGCACTAAAACATTCAAACAAATGATTTTTATCAAAAAAGATCAACCTCAAATTACGTAATTGCATAAAAGGGAGAAGAAAAGTGTTATTATTCTTTATTTTTTAATTAATGTTTTATTTTTGAAATAAGACTTCAAAACTGAACAAACACACAGCTGAAATTTGAAATGCATCATGAGAACGATTACTTTTCTATGTTATTTGAACTTTATTTGTTATTTCTACCTAATTAAGTAGTGATGGAAAACAATTCCATCCCATTTGGTGCTTTTCTGCCATGCATATAAATAATAACAAAACATATTTATAATTTCATCAATTATTGATTGTTTATGTGCTACATTTTAATTAACAACTTATAAATGATATATTTTGAGCATGATTAATTCCTCTTTACGCTTTTATTGAGGAATTTTCAGTTAATATTAAATGTGAGGTGACATACTATTAAATAAAGGGTTTCTTCCTAAAACGTAACGTATTTTATGGTTGATCCCTTATGTACATCAAATATGTACTCAAAATTAAAAATCTATGACTTATCAATCCTATTATTGTAATGGTTGACTTACTGATGTTGATTGACGCATGGAACTGGATGTGTCCCACTTGCCCCGCTTAGCGAGGTAACTGTGTCCATTGGCTCATTCTAAAACATTCTTCCAAGGTTTTCACAATTTCAAAATTATTCGATTAGTTTCATGCACATACCAGCAAAAATGTTGCCAAAACGTGATTGTGTTGTTGGATTTGAAAAATATTGACATTTGAAAATTTTACTGAAAAATTTGTTTGAACTATCGTTTTTTTCGTTCCCACTTGCCCCGCGGTACCTTATGTTAAACAATTCAATATAATTTATCAATAATCAATATCTTACCTTAATAATCCGACCACCAGTACCTTGCGTCAAAATTTGAGCCAGCATCACCATGTATTCAACCTGTGAAATACACTTAAAACTAGCTAATTGTATTTCATATCTTCTTCTTCTTTCTGGCGTTACGTCCCCACTGGGACAAAGACTGCTTCTCAGCATAGTGTTCTTATGAGCACTTCCACAGTTATTAACTGAGAGCTTTCTATGCCAATGACCATTTTTGCATGTGTATATCGTGTGGCATGTACGAAGATACTTGCCCTGGGAAGTCGAGAAAATTTCGAACCCGAAAAGATCCTCGACCGATGGGATTCGAACCCACGACCCTCAGCTTGGTCTTGCTGAATAGCTGCGCGTTTACCGCTACGACTATCTGGGCCCCTGCATATTGTATTTCATGTCTGATCCTTATTTTTGTTTTCTCATTGATTATAAATTGATCTTTACGAGTATCTAAAAAAACGATTCTTACCGGTAAATCCTAACTTGTCGATATCTTATTGACCAACTATATCATTCTAGTAACATTATTCCTTCCTTTTTTTTCCTCCATGTTGTTTGTCTATAACATCCTCCTATTAATATATATTTATTTATTTATCCACTCACTAATTTTTCCCTTTACCCTCTCATTCTGTCTATCTTACATCACCATCTAAAAAACGAATTTCAATTCAACCAGTATTTAATTATAATAATGCGTAACAAACAATGTTTAATTATGAGATAATTTCTTAAAATTGATTTGAAAATAACATTTTCATAAGTTGTTGAATGTTCAAATGCTCTAATATCTTGTGAGTATTTCAGATCGATTCGTTACGCATAAAAATGATATATACACTGGATACACTATTATAGGTAAACGACTATTACGATCTGTTTCAATTTGAAGAGTATGGAGTAGCGTAACTAATAAGCGTGACAGTGTGCCATGTGGACATGTGTTGATTGAATTGCTTTTCGTGAATTTTGTGTAAATGATGTTCTTGTAAATAATTTAATAAATAAATAAATATATTATAAATAAGTAAATAAATAAGAAAGTAAATAGATTAATATATATATATATATATATATATATATATATATATATATATATATATATATATATATATATATATATATATATATATATATATATATATATATATATATATATATAAATTACCAGTTGGCCTTTCAAATATGTCTTTTTAAAAAACTAAAAACGATCTACACGGTTTGAGACACTGAACTAGACTGATTTATTGTTCGTATTCGCCCTAGCTACTTGGTTCCTAACGCTGACTCTACACTTTTCAACTTTGACTCGGACTCTGTACCACGGACTCGGACCACGTTGAATTCCACCGGATGGTGTCGTGTTACGCCGTCGTCGACTGTTGTTCTTCCAATTGTTGAATTATGCGCTGCAGTTCAGACTGCTGGTGTTGCAGTTTCGCTACCTGTTGTTGGAGAATGCGTTCCTCTTCGTTGTGGTTGCCAGGTGTGACCTCGTGCTGCTCCGTTACTTCCGTAACTAGTCCGCCCCTAAGAGAGGAACGTCCCGTTCCGTTGGTTCTGTTTTTGTAGATGATTTTGATGAGTACGCCAACGATGACAAATCCAAGTATGGTGGAGAATGAAAATCCACCGAATGTTGTCCACAGTTTGAAATGTAAACTGTCTTGCCTCAGGTAAACGTGATTTAGTTGTTGTCGGTTACTAACTGCTGTTTTGCTGATTGTTGCGATATCATGTTGTTTGTGTAAATTCCATTCGATAAAGCTGTTGTGAAATGCTCCATGTATTACCTCCGTATCAACGGTCATTTCTGTGCTGGTGAAAGACTGGTTGTTGAAGTGAACTGTACAGTTTCGAAATATAACGATGAAATTCCCGGTTATGTTTCTATCCTCTGGTCCACAATTTGTACTTAGTGTGTGATTTTTTGCATTCGAGATAATGACTGTGTTCTCGTTAGCAAGCTGTTGCGTTGTTTCGTCCTTGAAGATAGAATTGCATTTAGACCGTTTTCCCAGTATAATGTTCTGAATACATTCGTCTTCGAATTCTTCGATGTTGGATGATCTTTGTACAAAATCTCTGGGATTAGCTGTTGTGAAAAGCCTATGACCGTGCCGTATGATGTGGCTCGGGTATGATTTGATGATCTGGTTGTCCACAATGAGTGGAAAAATTCTGATGACGGTTGATGTTGAGTTTTCCAGGTGGGGGACATGTAGTATGTAGAGCAGGTCTCCTTGCTTCACTGCAATTTTGGGGGTGACGAATTGTAGTGCTTCGTCCGGAAAGTTGACTTCTATACCTTGTTCATGGAGGGTGGATTTGATGACGTTCACTTCGCAGGTTGATAACATTTTGTTGTTGGTGACGGAAATTTTGGAAAGGGTGACTGCTTCTTGAATGTTATCCAAAAGTTCGTTGATGACGTCTACGTTCAGCATGATTGTGATGGCGTCCAAAACCTCCAGATTCGCCTTGTTATTGTTGATCACATTGGCCATCTGGTTGATTGTTCCTGTTAGCTGTGCAATCCGTTTATTAATGCTCTCGTTTATCCTGTATTGGTAGTTGTTCTGGTCGATGATCTCATTCATAGTGGAGTTTATGATGTACATGTCCTGGGCGTCGGGTGATCCAGCAATCCATTTCCACGCCGTGCCTATGGAGTCCCATCGTCGGTGCCGATGAGTTTGCTGTGGCTTCAGTCCATATAGAGTCGAGTACAGTCGTTTGACCCTAAACTTTATCACTTCGTGTAATTCATTTTTAGGTGTTAGTTTATTATAAAAAGTGTTAGTGATTTGCTCTATAGCCTCCTCAATGCTAAATTGATCGGGTGTATAATTTTTATGGATCCCGTTTGAATTTTGCAATCTGTAATTTTTATCTGAGCTATGGGATCGTTCGTTGTTTTTATAATTTTTAAAAGTGGTTCGCATGATAATAATTCGAGTGTTATACAAAGCAAAACGAGAAGGCAGGGCATCTGTAATTTAAGGGTTAGTGTGTTAGTTTGTTAGAATTTGTTATTATAACTAAAATGAATCGGAAACAGTATCCCCCCTTTAGATCCGAAAGTCCCTTTTCGGTTATCAAAATTTAAAGTTAGCATGGATTTAGAGTTTTCTTTTCCTTTTCAAATTTGATTTATGGAGCCTAATGTTTCTTTGATCGATAATTGTTTTCCTCCTATTGTTTTTGACTATTTGTTTTCTGAATTTTGCTTTCTTTTTGTTAGGGATACCGGTAGTTTTTACGTAAATTTTGTCATGTTCTTCGAAGTTAGGATCTTCTTCTCTGAACTTGTTTCGTGCATCAATTTGCTTTTTCTGTCTGGCCTCGAGTTCTTGGACGACCTCGTCAAAGATCTCGTTTCTATTCTCGAGTATCCTCTGGAGGTTAAGTGGCCTTTCTTCGCCGTCTTTAACTCCAAAGAATACTTCTAAGGGTTTCAATTTAGTTACCGAATGGATGGTTGTGTTGTACAAATTAGTTGCGATTTTATAAATCTCTTTGTTAGAGAGATCTGGAAACTTGTTTCTAATGCACCTGAAGATCTCGCTTAAAGTAGAATGAAATCGTTCAACGATCCCATTCACTTCGCTATGATCTGAGGGTGTGTTATAGGTTTCCACGTCTAGTCTCTGAAGGAGACCACGTATTTCTATGGCTTTAAGTGCAACTTCATTGTCGCACACAATCATCTTTGGTGTTCCAAAGGTGGTGAAAAGTTTAGTGAGTCCCCTTTTTATGTCCGGAATGGACCTTGATTTGACAGGGATAAGCATCGCATATCGCGATAGTTTATCCACTGCGGAAAGAAAAATGTTGGGATTGGATATGAAAATATCCACATGGAGAATGTCGAGAGGCTTCTTGGGGATAGGGGTGTATGCAAATTTGATTTTATAAGGATTTCTCTCGTATTTGTTTTCGAGACATGTGGTACAAAGATTAACAAAACTTGTTACCTTGTTCCGCATCTTCGGGAAGAAGAACTTCTTAGAGATGACTCTGCAATTGTCCTCGATTCCTCGGTGGGCACGGTTGTGCGTCTCTTCAATGATTTGGTCCTGTTCTTCGTCGGAAGGAATATCCTGCAAAATAGACTGTGTTAGTACGATCTTGAAGGTTTTGTTTCGGGAAAAGTGGTTCCGATACGCTAATTGTACCCATTTTAGCCATCTTTCCGGGCATAGGATACAATTGGTTCGGGTCGGATGCATGTAATCTCGGAAGATGTCCACGGCATTCACCATACCGAACGTTGTTCTGGTGATGGTCCGCCGAAATATAGAGGGGAAGATCTCTTCATATGATTCGTCGTTCTTTGGCCCTTCTGTAATGAGAATCTGGTTTTTAAAAACGTTAATAGGTTTTTCCGTCATTTTAATCAGGTTGCTTGCGTCTGATGAACTAGAGTGAACAGTTCCACTATCGCTGTCATCATTGCTTTCATTGTCATCATTGTCATTATTCTCGTCAGGTTCGCTGTCATCACTGGATGAAGATGGTAACGTTTCTTGTTCGTTTACATTTATTGTGGGTTTAATCCGGGATAGGCTGTCGGCAACAACATTTTGTTTGCCGGGGCGATATTTAATGTCGTAGTTGAATTGTTCAAGACGTAGTTTCATTTTGATGAGCCTATCATTTGAGGTTTTCAAATCTAAGGCATAGGTAAGAGGCTTATGATCGGTGTAAAGAGTGAATTTACGACCGAACAAATAAGGCCTAAAATATTTGCACACCCAATCTATGGCCAAAAGTTCTTTCTCGATAGCCGAGTAGTTCTCTTCAGCTCGGGTTAAGGTACGTGATGCAAAGGCTATTGGTTTGTCCTTCCCGATGGGTCCTTGGGACAGAACCGCGCCTAAGGCATAGTTCGAAGCATCTGTTGTTAACACAAATGGTTTCGTAAAATCTGGATATTGTAGCACATGGCTACTAGTTAATAAATTTCTGCAACGTTTAAAAGCAGAGACAAAAGCGGGAGTATGTTGAATAGTTTCTCCTTTCCGAAGTTGTTGTGTTAGAGGTTTCGCGATTTTTGCGAAATCTCTTATAAATTTTCTATAATAGCCAATCATGCCCAGGAACCCTTTCAGTTCCTTTTCGTTATTCGGCAGTGGCCATTCTTGAATAACTTTAATTTTTTCTGGGTTTGGCTTAACTCCTTCGGGAGTTACGATATGACCCAGAAAGGCGACTTCTTTTTGTAAGAATTCGCACTTGTCAATTTGAATTTTCATATTGTACTCTCTAAGAGTATCCAATATCATCTTCAAGTTTTGCAAATGTTCTTGCAAACTTGTTGAAAAAATAATAATGTCGTCCATGTATACCAGACAACGTACACCCAAATGCTTCCTGAGTATGTTGTCCATGACTCTTTGGAACGTTGCGGGTGCATTTTTCAAGCCGAAAGGCATTCGTACGAACTCATAGTGTCCTCCGTCGACGCTAAAAGCCGTTTTTCGAATGTCCTTCTGAGCTAGCTCGATTTGATGGAAACCGGAAGCTAGATCAATTGTAGAGAAATACTGACATTTTCCTAGTTTATCTAGAATGTCAGTAATATTTGGGATCGGGTATCGATCATCCAAAGTTTTTTGGTTCAACTTTCTATAGTCGATAACCAATCGCCATTTTCTTTGGCCAGAAGCATCTAGCTTCTTCGGCACTACCCATACTGGGGACGACCAGGGGCTATTCGAGTGTCGAATGATGCCCTGTTCAAGCATTTTAATAATTTGTCTTTGTACCTCCTCTTTGTGGCAGAAGGGGTATCTGTAAGACTTTGTGTATACAGGAAGATCATCTTTTGTATTAATTTCATGATGAATGGCATTTGTGAAGGTCAGTGGTTGTTTTTCTTGATGAAATACGTCTTGATATTTACTTAGCATTTTTGTTAGTTTTGATCTTTCTTCGGAATTTAAATGGTCCATTCGCAGTTGTTTTCTTAAAGGGTTTTCTTTATCAGTGTTGTTTTTCTGAGGGGAAGTAATTTCGAAGTTATTTATTTCAACATTAAGAGTATCGCCAAGGTTGATCTCTTTGGTATCTTTACTAAAATTGTGTATTAAAATTTCGGTTTGATGGTTCTTACTGGTGTAGATTCCAGATAGGATATGTACATTTGGGACCAATTCGATCTCTTCTCCCATAAGAAAATCGCCATCCGAAGCAGATGTTGGCATGAAGATAGCCTTGGTCTCATTGGCATTTAGGTTAACCGTTTCGGGATATTTTTTATATAGAGGTATTGAAATGGAGTTGATTTTCAGAACATCTTTTGCTGTGTCTATGACAGCTCCTAATGACCTCAAGGACTCGTATCCTATCAGCCCATGGAAATAATTATGGAAATCGAACAGGAAAAACCGTTGCGGTGGAAGGGTGTTGTCGTAGTCCATGAATGGGTTAGAATATGTGAATTTATTAACAAAAAACGTACCGCTTATATTAGTAATTTTGTGTTTTGCACCAGTCATTACATTATTCAATGCGACCAATTTTGGTGAGATGTAATTTTTATTGGCACCTGTGTCAATGAGAAATTTAATCACTCCAAATTTCGGTGACTTAATTATAATGTAGGGTAGAAAATTGTTTGTCATTCCTCTTGAGGAATGTCCAGGAGAAAATGAAAATTTAAATTTTCACTTTCCATAGCGGATTCAGTGTTTTCAGGCTGAATATTGTTTGGATATTCTTCCTGGTTTTGTTGGTCATATTGAGACTCGTATTCAGGGGATTGATTCTCGCAATGTTCACCGTTTGGTGGTTCATTTTGGTAGTAAGGAGGTTCGTGGTGTGGGAAATTAGTATGTTGAAAATTCTGGGGATGAAAGGTTTCATGATGATAAAGAGAGTTTGCGTGATAGAAATTTTGGTTTTGTTGGGGATTTTGCCTCAATTGTTGAGACGTAGCCTCTGCTTTGATTGGAGGTCTATTTTGTGGTGGGTTGAAGCGATTGTTCTGCTGAGGGACAAGATTGTTATATCTGTTATTTGGTTGAGGAACAAAATTATTGTTGCGGTTATTTTGCTGATTAACAAAATTTCCACGGTATTGGTAACCTCTGTATTGGTTGTATCCAAAATTTTGGTAGGGAGGCCTACCAAGATTGTGGTCAAATCTCTGATTCGGGCTTTGTAATTTATTTGGAGCCGCTCCTTGGAGTGGTGGCTTATTTGAAATTTGGTGCGTCTGCACCTTGAGAAATTGCCTTGAAAATTTATCCTTTTTCCTTTGTTCAGTATTGTATATCCCTAAAGCTGCATGATAAGCTTCTAATAGGGTGCCCGGGTTTGTTACTCTAGTGAGCACAGAAAATGGCTCGTTTAGACCATCTATGAAGGAGTTCTTAATCATTGATTCATAACCCTCGGACAGGCTATGCACACAATGTTTAGTGGTATTATCTAATGCCAATTTATCAATGATGTCAGCTAATAGCTCTTGACATTCATTGTAGAATTCGGTTATGCTTTTTCTATTTTGTTGGAGGTAAGTTATTTGCGAGACAAGATCATATAGATCTCGTTTGTCTCCAAAATATTCGATCAATACCTTTTTGATGGCATCCCATTCACACTCGGTATGCCTGGAGACGAGAGCTTGACTAGCTTCGTCTGTAATTTTGTCTCTGATTACGCTCACCCATAGTGGCATGACAGCGTCAATTTCCACAGTAGAGGAGCAGAGACTCTTTGCGTGCTCAAGCTTCTTTTCTACAGAAGTTATCCACGCTGATAGAGATTTCTTATCTCCTTTATAGGAACAATCAGCTTGATTGAGTCCGGAACACGAGACGGGTTAAAGGAAGCCACTCTGTTTGGTGTTGTTACCATCCTAGAGGGTCCTACTTCCAGTTCGTCTAATCTGCTTTGCGTCAGCGAGGCTATTTGCAACCTCTGCTGTTCGAGTTGGGCAGCTAGTTGCTCAATCGAACGGTTTGGTGCAGCCTCTTCGCTGTCTTCGCGTTCTTGTGAGAGTGAGGCGATCTGCTCTGTAAGCTGAGCGGTGAGCTGTTCGATTTGTCTCGATAGCTCTTCCGTCATTCTTCTTGTTTGCATGAACTTCACGAATTAAAAATTTGGAAACGGTTTCCGAAAGGAATTCTCTTAATTCTCAAAATCCCGATCGTTTGATACGAGGATTTTGGTTCGCTAATTAAAAATTATTGTTAACCGGAGAAATTTTGTGCGCTAATCGCCGTTACTTCACTAATCTCACTACCTAAAAGATAGCTATTCGTTCGCTAAAAATGTAATGTCGTGTTACGCCGTCGTCGACTGTTGTTCTTCCAATTGTTGAATTATGCGCTGCAGTTCAGACTGCTGGTGTTGCAGTTTCGCTACCTGTTGTTGGAGAATGCGTTCCTCTTCGTTGTGGTTGCCAGGTGTGACCTCGTGCTGCTCCGTTACTTCCGTAACTTATATATATATATATATATATATATATATATATATATATATATATATATATATATATATATATATATATATATATATATATATATATATATATATATATATATATATATATATATATATATATATATATATATATAAGTAATAAGTAATAAGTAATAAAGTAATAATTCAAATTATTATTTGACCAATGGGATAGTGAGTGAAAAAACTGTTAAATATATGAATCATTTCATAGTTCACATACATTATCTTCTCAATATGTCATTCCTTTTCCGGCTAAATCATTTTATAAGTGTTAGGTATTTAGATTTGTTTTTTTTTTTTTGACATTAGTTATCCCATTGCGTATTCTGTACTGTAATATTCATCTCTTTTATTCTTTCTAGCTTTAATTATCTTCACCATCTGAATTTTCACTTCCTTCCTGTTTGTAGATTTCTTCCGCTTTTTGTTTCAATTTATGTTTGTCATTAGCAAGGGTTTTCCATTCTTCTTTACTTATGTTTCTATATCTGTCTAGATCCTGCTTCAAGGATTCTTTCCATGTATAAATGTTCAGTTTAAAGGCAAAGTTCGTTATAAAGTCAAATGTTATTACGACAAGTCAGTAAGGACATTTCCAAAGGTACCTTTAATATGTTTTAGTATAATAATTCTAACGTTTCTCTGTTTCGACCGCTCTCTGACCAGGGTTGGGAATGGTAATAGTAGTAGGCTTGAATTTTGCGAAAATCACGCGGCTTCTCTCACTACAGTATCGTCGGCCAATATTTTTACAGCATTTCAACACCGAAATAATGAAAACAATGTAGCAAGCTTCGAAAATACGTTATGAATAGCTACTAGATGGTCACAGATTAGTTTTTTTGACGTTTGTACTAGCCATGAAATGCATCGAAAAGAGCGGTCAAAGTTACCCCCTAGGCATAATGTCACCTCGCACGGCGGTAGTTTAAAATCGCGAATTTCATCAAGTAACCTATGTTGGGTAGGAGGATTAGGGGCATAATGAACATACGGGGCGAAATGGACACCCCCTCAATATCTGAGAATATGCATACTTCATCAAAACTATATACACTGCATGAAATCTGTATTGCATTTGAAATGTTTGACAGTATAAAAGTTTTTTTTTGCTTCAATTGTCCTTCAAAATTTGACTTAAGAGTTTTTTTTCAGTTTCAATTTGGCATATAAGCAAAGCCGTGGAAGAATCTATTTATTGAGCAAAGTAACGAACCCAGAAAGGTTCTTTTTAGCTATTTTGATTGAGGGAGAGCCCTTTTACATATCGGAACGATTGACAGTCATTAAATATATTAGAATCACTAAATTTCATGCAAGTGTTTATTTCGCCCCAATACCTTTTTACCAGCCTTGTTTTCTTCTCAATTTGCTATCTCGGTTTTCTGACATATGATATGATTTTTGTCATCATGAATGAATGTAGCACGTTGTACTAACATCAAACTTGAAAACTAGCCGGGAGTAAATTGAAAATATTGCCATTTTATGATCTTAAAACGAACATTTGCTTAACGTGTCCATTATGCCCCTAATTCCCCTACATGAATTTTCTAAATCAGTAGTGTCATTGAAGGCTGTAAATGCGGGAAATAGAACATTTTTCTACAGTAGTTTTGGTTTGCCTTTAGCAACGAGTGTTTTGCTATTTTCAAGGCATTTTGCATAGCAGCGATAGGCGTGAATTTCACTGGCTTCGCTAACTGTGTTTTGGTACGCTTGCATAGTGTAGTGTGAACCACGACATACCTACTAAATTCCCTTTAGTTTTGGCTTTCGGATATTTTCTTAAGGAATAACTGATGAACTTATATAATGATTTTTAAAGGAACTTCTGAAACCTTGAGGATATCTTTGGAACTCCGGATAAATTGCTGGAATAATTGCAAAATTATCCGACCATTGAAAGAAATTTTTGTAAAAAGAATAGAAGAAATTTCTTTAAAAAATTGTTGTAGCATTCAGTTTTTAGCGACTATTCCGAGAAAAAACTCCGGAAAATCTTCCTAGAAATATTCCACCTATTTCTCCGTGAGATTATTCTGAGATTTAAACAAAAAATTCACGAAGATCGCCCAACCATGATCCTGTTCATATAGTAGCACTAGCTACACGGCTTAGGCAATACACAAATCAAAATTGTATGTTTACAAACCTTTTATATTTTTTAAATATAGAATGGATTAAATGCTTTCGTTTGGTATACAAAATGTCTTAATTCTTCAATTATTATGTTGAATAAAAAAAAATTTCTCTTAGTAGTGCTACTATAGCAACAATAAGTCTACTATAGGTGCAAGGGAGCATACATTTTAAGCGAAACTATTTATTTTGATCATTTTATTTTAACAAAATCAAGCTGTGAATCAATGGTACTTAGACAAATAGGGGTGATCAGGGCAATATGGGCCGCCTAAGGAAAACGTCATGGAATGCATAGAAAAACAGCAAAAATTATGGTTTAAATGCAAGTGACTTGTACTATAAAATGTTATCTTCCATGTTACGTCGATAATTAATGTTAACATTAACTTGCAAATTATTTCAGGAAGTTTTTGGAACACCATGTTTTTTCTACGTGGTCACCAACCATATGGGGCATTATGAGCCACCCTACGGGGCAGTATGAGCCACCTCATTCAATCGAATGATTTTTATTTAAAACAGTATAGAGAAGAGTTAGTGGTGAAGAGTACATTATTGGAAAGGAAATTGTATTGGCTTTGCTTGAAATTATTGATTCTAGCGGCTTATTTTTAAAGATACATAATACATAGTAAACAGACCATGTTATACTAGTACTAAATTGCGATACTTGATTCAACATATTTTCTAGCAAAGTGTTCCACTTGTAATGGTGCATAAAGATGACTATGCAGTAAAAAAAATAATCTGGTATATTTAGGCAATGCATTTTTATGTTCAAAACATCGTTTGTTTTGCTTCAATCTAGGTGGCTCATTTTGCCCCGCCCTTCATCTTGAAAATAATATATTGTTTTCCAATAATTTTGTTTACGAACAAATCTAATTTCGCTCACGAACTGTTCATTATGATCAGAAGTTTCAATGGATTGGTAAAATTTACCAGAATTATAAATATAATTGTCTTATAGACTTAATTAAAAACTGCCAAAATTATAAGCTTTTCATGACGAAGGACGAATTTGTGCATTTTTATAAATATCTTAAGTGTTCAAACGAATATTCTTACGGTTTTTATTGTGGTGGCTATTTGAGGCATCCTTTAGCAGATCATAATGACACTAGACATTAAAACACTGTTTTTGAGGTCAAAACCGGGGTGGCTCATATTGCCCCGTATGTTCATATTGCCCCCATTGCCCCTACTCCTGAGCTCCATGTCAAAAAATATTACACCTTGAATTTTAGTTAAAAAAAAAGCTTCACGAATAGGAAGGTCTAAATAAGGATTTAAGAAGCTTTACAGTTTCCCTGGGTTTTTCTACACAAAGAATCACATCTATGGAAGTGCCATGGAACATTCTTGACAACAGTAAACCTTTTTGGTTGTTTAGGAGTT
Source organism: Aedes aegypti (assembly GCF_002204515.2). Taxonomy (NCBI): domain Eukaryota; kingdom Metazoa; phylum Arthropoda; class Insecta; order Diptera; family Culicidae; genus Aedes; species Aedes aegypti. The sequence goes on along the minus strand of NC_035109.1, from coordinate 202,666,517 downwards.
AAAAATATGTATTGAAATATGTAATTTTGATAGTGCGAGATGCACGACATACTTAACGAAATAACAAAGTTTCTGTTAATTAATTAAGCAAAACGAATGCAAAAGTAAAGAGTATTAGTATGACACTTCATGTCAAAACTATTTTCTTTGGAATCAAGTACATTTGAGGATTTATATGCAAATATCTGTTCAACCACGTTCTACGACCACTAATTGATGGAGTCATAATGAGTTCGTCGTTATGTAGTAGTAGAACATGAATTCGATCTCAAATTTTTTAGCGAAAACCATTTTTACAAACTGGGACTATTTTTGTAATCTAAGTCAGAAATTTCCATATAGCGTTAAACGTCTAAAGGTATGCAACGCCCTAAAAATGTTCCATAATTGATTCAATTTTGTTCGATTTATACTCCATTATCAAAGTTACCCCAAAACAAAAAAAACCGACTTTCGATTATATGAAAAATTATATATCCATTCAGAATAAATCTGTTGGCAATATATCAACAACAGCAATCGATAGTTAGGATAACAGTACTTGTTTTAACAATATAAATTATAAATCTTTGATACAGTATGGCTAAATATTCAAGTTTTCTTCGAAAAATCTTTCAAAGTTACCCCGTTTTACAGTACTAAGATTTTAATTGAGGACATTCATTTTTTTATCTATCTTAGAAGAAACGTAACTACCCGAACATCAAACGTATATAAATAAGCTAAGATAAATGTGCTTATTATGTGCGGCGTGTGAGGTGAGACGAGTCGAATGAGGTGACAATTGTCACATCGCTCCCATTTGATTAACATTAGTCGTCTCACGTCACTCGAGGTGAGAGCGACACGTCTCGACTCACACGCCGCGCAGAATAAGCACAAAATTCAATAAAATCTCTTATGTTCCACTGAATTCTCAAATCTCCTTCCAGATCTAGGATAAGCATCAATACATGTCTTCGTGAGGAAATCTGGTTCAAAAAATCTCAGAAAAATGATACCCATTTTAATAAATTCTTCGATCTTACCGAAGAACTCTATTTAGATGTATTTCATTAGAACGGTCATACCTTTCTTTATATTCGAATTAAACCACACGTTTTTTTGAATTGCATTGCTCTTTGGTTATAATTGAATAACATGCCTAACAAGAATTTATGGAAGGATCTGAACACTTTTCGGGCAAACCTAGTGTTAAAAAAAATGACGTTCGAGGAAAAAGAGCAAAATTTATATTATATATTACTTTTATGAAAACTGTCATTTTTAGAGATGGCGCACCAGCTTATTACAAAACATCGAATGCAGCTGATAATGTGGAAGACATTCCTGAGGGCATTCTTGGAATAATACCACATTCGATCAGAGGAAACATCAATGCTTTTAATTACCTAGTCACAGCTACTGAACGGTTCTCACAGTGCATCGCATGTTCAAAGGTAAATTACTATTAATGTGATAGATTTTTATACGATTGATTTTTTTTTCTCTTTTTTTTAGCAAATATTGGATCAATTCGACAGAGACAAAAGAAAGTTTGTTATAGATGCATTGAATTCGGCAAAAAATTTGGAGGATATTTCCGGTATATCAAATTTAACATGCGATGTTGATGAGGTAAACCAAATGCAAACACTTTCAATCAACTTTTGACTATAATTATTATGCTATTTACAGATGATCGACTTCAGCGGTAGTGATACTGAGTAAAATGTTTTATTTCTAAATGTCCATACGCTCGTGTTTAAAAGTTGTGCTAATAAACAGTTTAAAAATTCAACTTTTTTTTTATATGACTCAATTAATACGAGTTGGTAAGTGAAAGCCCAAACGCAACAATTTTTTGTCTCAAGCATCAAACCACTATTTACTTAATTTAATTGCTTAAAAATATCATAGGATGTCTAGTTTTTGAGAAAATGTCTGTTGAAAATCATTATTCAACGATTTTAGTCAACCTGCATGCACGTTTCAAAGCTTGTATGGCAATTTATTACTATAAAGAATACTTATCAACCAAATTAATACTTAATACTTTCGATGCTCAAATCATTATTTTGTATGGAGGCATGTCGAAAAAATCGATTTCATAAAATTCAATCGTGCACTTTAAACCAAACTATACCCCATATGAAATTTATAGTCCTATTCTGCATGCTTGGCAAATTCTATCTCAAAATAGTTTAATAAATCATAGTTGTCATGTGATCATTATTAAGACCAGTATTTTACACAACTTTGGTAACCTGTAGTTCAAAATGGTGACGTGCTAGAACATTTCTCAAAGCGGCATCAGATAAAGTAACCTCAAATTTACTAGAGACCCATGATTTGAGACCTTTGAGACACGTAAAAATAATCTTTTGTTACGCTATGTTACCTATCGCCTAGCTAGAGGTATACCACCAACCGGCAACTTGTATACAAGTTATGCAGGCATTACAGATAGAGTGACAGACATACATGACGATAGACCATCTCCAGAAGTTTACCAAGAGTATCTCTGATCTCTTGGTAAACTGCTGGAGAAGGATATCCTCGGCAGGCTGACGATCTACACGGAAGGCGAGAACGGATTGTCGAAAAAGGCTGTTCGGATTCCGAAAAAAAGACAGAATGCGGGTTCTCGAATGCATGTGTAAAGTTCTGCTAAACTACTTTCAGAACCGGGTGTTGGTTTACGACACGAGCCAGGGACGGATGTAGAAGTAACGGCGCGTTTTTTGACGACATTAAGCTCCAACAGCGAACTAGCAGAACAGCTAGAGGCTGAGACTGACGAAGTGCATGCGCACAGCCATCCCCCGATGAGGTTGCGTGATGTAGTTCCGGGGGAGATCGAGGCACAGGAGCAGCAGGGAAAGTTTTTAGGTGGTCAAGCATGACTAACGTGAATCCCACACTGTGCCAACACACAACAACCAGGCTTTTGAAGCTCTTCAGTACCTACTATAAAAAAAAACATGACCGTAGACCACGGCTTTCATATATAGTAACGAGTTAGTGACTTATAGTCGTACTTATGTAATTACTTACAATGTTGAACATAGGGGCATTTACTTACGTATTCTCGGCAGTCTAAGCCAATGCCGCGCTCCACTAGCAATTATCTCTGACATACGAAGACAAATTTTGTATTTGCCGGTTTACATATCTGTGCTAGCTAATCATCTTTCGATAAACATCAAACATACAGAATTCTCTCAAAACTTTTCATGTTAGTGCGACTTTTATTGGAAAACTCATTTTCTTCGGCAACCTTCCCATAGGAACTGTCTGTTCTATTATCGGCCACGTTTTGAGTCGTATTCATTTGAATTAATTATAGCTCTAGTTCAGATAATTATTCGGCTCTGATCGTTCAGTCCTATAAATTGTATCAAGGTGAAGCTAACAGAGCAAAGTAAATATCTAAATGTACCGTTAAGTGTCCTAATTCAGCGCATTGCCTAATTCCGCGCATTCCATACTAAATGATTTATATATGGAAATACACATTCATATTCCAGCAACTTTTAATGCTATTTGAAGCTAAATGATTTATAATAAGTTTGAATCACAAATAAAAACGAGTAAAGCATTTTTCAGCGGCGTAAAAAAAATAATCTGTTGAGGCCTACTTAGACGTAGACGCCATTTTTCTAATTTCCTTAGCGTCCGTGCTAAGACTGTAGGACACAAACGCGATTTCTTTATTGAAAATGTTTTATTTTTTATGCAATATTCTATGGAACTACTTGCTACAGATATGTTTCATGGTGCTTCTATGAAATCTTATCAAATATTAGCATAATTATTGAGATTTGTCCCAAAATGTAATGCGTGAATGTAATGTATATTGAGAAAACAAAAAATAGTGGTCTGCTATAAACTACGACACACTCTCGGAAAATGATACACGGAAACGTGACGATCCATACATAATTTACGAAGCCTCCATACAAAAAGTATGATATATGGGGGAGGAATTGAAAATGGCCATATTCTGTGTGACGTAATTTATGGGTCATCCGCTGCCGTGAATCGCAAGTCAGTCCCATCTGCATATTCGTCAAAATTGAGTTGAGTTCAGTTTTAAACATATCTTCCAATTGCAATGATCTTTCAGCTGCCCTGAGATAATAAGATTTGTTTGAAAAAAGTAGGAAAAATCAGCAAGTCAATTTGTCCCATAATGCAAAGTAACCGCATATCAGTCTCACTACACTACCGTGAATCGCAAGTCAGTCCCATCTGTAAAAAGAAGGCATTGAGAAAATGGGCTGTGAAGTTTCTAAACTCGTTTTCCATACGAATATTCAAAAAATTCCAGAAGATTGGAACATGTTCAAATCATAATCAAACTTTCACAATTTGCTTTTCACTACGATATCTTTCCGAGAAAAATATTAGGAATTTCAAAACACGGTTCATTTTTGTGTTACAAAGTGCGGAAACCTGTAGTGGGACTGATATGCAGTCACTTTTCGTTATGGGACAATTTGACTTGCTGTTTTTTCCCACTTTTTTCGAACAAATTTTATTTTCTCATTAGTGCAGCTGAAAGAGCATTGAAAGATATGTTGAAAACTGAACTCAACTCAATATTGACAAAAATGCAGATGGGACTGACTTGTGATTCACGGCAGTATAGATTTCCGCACAAAAATTAACCGTGTTTTGATTATCTTTATATTTTTCTCAGAAAGATATCGGTGTGAAAAGCAAATTGTGTAAGTTTCATTTTTTTTTATCTCGTTTATTTGGCAGGCTCGGGCATAACAGAGCCAAAATCGTTTTCTTTTTTATTACATTATTTACATTTTAAAATTTGTATTTATTTTAAAAACTATGTTAGTTTGGGGAAGTTTTAAGGTTAGGGAATACATTTGTACAACAGGAAAGGAAAGGATTTTTCGGGATTTTTTAAGTTACTTAGACTACTATGAGTTCATTCACATATTACGTAACGCGAAATTTGTCAATTTTTGACCCCCTCCCTCCCCCATGTAACAGTTTTTGTATGGAATGTTTTATTTTTTTGTAAAGACCGTAACACTATATTAGAACCCCTCCCTACCCCTGTTGCGTTACGTAATATTTGAACGATCCCTATGCTGATGGAGCTTGAAGGGACAGGATGTCCATATCTGAAACGAATCTAAGCAAAAACGGTTCGTGGGAGACACGACGAGAAGAGGACAATTTGAAGGGGAAAAAGAGAGACAGGGAACGAACGACAATCAAACTCGGATATTGATACGCTTCAAAAACAGATAGGGTGATGTGCTAGTATCCATCGTATTAAGCATTGATCAGTGAGAATTGCAATTTTCCCAGTATTGCAGTGAATGATGCTGACACAAACCGATGCCAAACAATTCTTTCTTAAAACGGCTTTAGTATTGTACAATAACATTTTGATAAATCTTGATCTCTTTTTGGAAATAATGCAAAGAAAATGCATCTTACCGTATTCTCAGTCCGTCGTATCGTTTTCAACTCCGTCGCAATCAGTTTCCAGATTCGTCTCACAACTTACGGCTCACTGTGTATATTGAGTGGTCAAAACACAACCTATCAACGCTATAATAAAATGTTTTACTAGAATATATAGATCTACTGGCATCTCCCTCCATTCCTTCAGCATGATGGAACATACTAATTTCCTTTAAAATTCATTGTTCGTTATCAAAATTCAGCCCAAACATATGAACACAATTCCTTTTGACCGTACAATTATGGCATTTGCTCACAGTACAGCGAAAACAACACAATCAAAGAAGCCGTATTTTTACATCGAGCGTCGCGCACACATTGATGCGCACAAGCTTTTTTTTCTCAGTACGACGGATTAAACTTTGTTTACATTCTCAATTATACGTGGCGGTTGAGGAAATTTCGTAAAATTTGGTGATTTATTAAAGTTTTACGGCGTGTGATTGGAATGAAATCCTTCAGTGAAAAAGTACGAAGGTTTTCCATAGTGAAAATAAGTGCCCGGCGAAGTAAGTCACCCACGGGGGCGAGAAGAAACTTGTGTTGGAAAGTGGTGTGGCTCAGTCGATCGCTAAGCATTTCTCTCAAATCGTGTTCGTCCATGCGATTTCGGTGAAAAAGTGCAAAGTAGATAATTGAACTGAAGTTATTTACCGAAATACAGTAGTTTTATTGCATTTTTGGTGTACAAGTGTACAAACCATAACAGCTTTCACTAAATTATACTTGGATAATGAATCTATGTTGCAGGTAAGTTTGAATATCCGCAGCAGTGTAACATTTAAAGTTTGATACGACGAATATTAGCGCTTACGACGAAGAAGAACAAAACCCTATATAAAATTCATATATTCTAAATCGAGGCCCGCCAACATTTCTCTGACAGGTTTCTGCTGTTTTCCTCGGATCCGGAGAGTTTCAGTCAGCTCGGATCTGATGCCACGATGCTCACCGCATCCCCACACAACATGTTCGATATCCTGGTAAGCCACGCCGCAAACACAGAGATTGCTTTCAGAGAGCCCAATATGGGTATGCGCGCTTAACGAATAGTGATTGGATTTAAGCCGACACATGACACGAATGAAATCACGGCTCAAGTCCATCCCCTTAAACCATGTTTTTTTCGACACCTGTGGAAATATGGAATGCAGCCATCCACCCATTTCTCCGTCTCTCCATTTCTGTTGCCAGCTGATCAAGGTATCGTGGTTTTGCCTAATGGTGGAGAAGGACTACGAATGGATACCGGTGATGCATCACTTTGTAATTATAACACTTTGCTTTAGTTCTGGAGATGGTCACGGAAGGTGAACCTTCTTCATTAATGTCCGAAGTTGGAATCGTCTTTATTCAATCATACACTTCCCAAGTAACCACAAGCATTATACCATTGCATTAATTTGGTCGAAAGTCAACATTTTTTGCATTAATAATGTTATCATGCATTTTTTCAATAACTGTCAAGCAATGATGCATTTGATTAAAATTGTAAATGCTTTGTAGCATTATTTTAATATAGCATTATGCTAAGCGTTTAGAGTGAATATACAATTATGCTGTCATACAAGATTACATAACCTCATTAAACGCACTCGAATCTGTAGTTAATAAGTAAGACGATCGAGCACGTTCGCACTCGCTTATTGCGTTTTGTGGGATATGGAAGAATAATGAAATAACTTTCTTTCATCTCGAACCCCCATTTCATGATCTAAGGATATATGTATTCATTCAAAATGTTTTGTATTTTATCTATGAGACTCTTTTATTCATAAGGAGCGAGAGGAAATGTCGATCAATTTCTCTCCCCTGAAATCTATTTAATGCACTAGGGCTTTGTTTTGTGGGATAATTTCAGTTGTTTCCTCTACGAGAAAGAATGGTGATCAAATTCTTTCTATTGATGTTTCATTTGGTGAGGAAAGGAAATCAATCGCCGAAGAGAATTCTTTCTATTCGTAATAACTGGGCGAATAGTAATGTTAACACACACGGTGGCTTCGTTTATAAGGAACTTTTATCCTACCTTATTACATCAGCAGCTTTAGCACAGGACACCAACGCGCCAGGCATCCAGCACACCATCATCCTAATTGTGGGTTCGAATCCTGATACCAACAAAAAAAATCATTAAGCTGGTAAAGCAAACCATTGAAAGGTAGTCAATGGATTCATTGTTTTGTTTTTTTTAACGCAAGCCCTAAACATACATTATTTTAAGCTAATATACATCATGAACCCTAAATATACAAACATAAATGCTTTAGTAGGGCTTGTGCATTAAAACTGCTTTACCAAGTATTGCATTAATTTGGTTGTTGTGGGGCCCTTTCCCACTTTAATTATGCTTTATAAAGCTCTTAAAGGTTATGTCACTTAAAAACAAAATCTGATAGCACACTATAGAGCAAACATAAAGTATTCATATATAGCTTCGTGGTTACTTGGGTTCAAACGTAAACATAGCAATCAAGAAAAGACCGAAAGTTCCTGGTTCATAGTTTAGCAAAACTAGGTTAAACAACATCGGCACCAAATTCCGATGTGTCAAATATTTATAAACTTTCGCGTGGTGTTGTTCCACACATGCTACGTTTGGCATGTTATTGAACAAAACGCACTTCAGCGACTTCCTATGAATTTGATCAATTCATCTACTAATATTGAATACATTACTCAACAAAGGTCTCCCGACGGGCATGCAAAAAAATCATCGAAGGCGATTTGACGCTCCCAAACATCGCCTTCTTTAGAGCCTACCTTAGCCAGAGAATCCGCTTTCTCATTGTCCGGAATGGAGCAATGGGAAGGGACCCAAGATAGGGTGAAAGTAAGAGCGATTTGACAAAGTACTCAATGCCTGGCGAACATTTAGATTTGAACACATTCCAATCCTTTTTTTGAATATTCGTATGGAAAACGAGTTTGGAAACTTCACACCCCATTTTTTGTCTACTTTTTACAGATGGGACTGACTTGCGATTCACGGCAGTATGGTCCTTCTGAAGTTTCTGGTTTGCTTAAAAAAATTAAGTTTCAATTACCCGTGGCATTAGCGGCTACCATTAATTGAATTGTATAGTACATATCGATTCCAAACAATAATGCAAACTTGTTATTGTATTAACAGTGCGGTTTCGCCAATGGAATGGAATCTGGTGGAATGAGTACCCTTTGAAAACTGAATAAATCCTTGAAATTTCTTCTGAAATAACATGCAACCCCAAAACTGAGAAGAAAATAAAGCGAGAGTCGTGTTAATAGTGAGTATAAGGAAAAGGAATAAATTATGCCCCGAATGCCTCTGAGTGATTCCAAGCAACAGCACCAAAATTTGGTAAATTTTTAAATTCATTTTTTTTTCTATTGAGCTGAAACTTTGCACAGTTTTCCAGTTCCATCTAAAGCCAAGTACGGACCTGAAACGTAAATCACTCAAGTAAAATTTCTCCTTTTTACCAAAGTAATTTTGACAGCTGATTCAGTGTGAGCGAAATGTCACTTTTACTTGCGGAATAATTGAGCGGCACATTTTTCCGTTCGGAAAAGTGACAGCTCCCTTTGATTTGTATGGCAGGCGTTACCGACGTTATGAAATCAGCTCTACTTCTCAGCTGCGTACAGCTAAAGTAATTTCGGTAGCGGAATCATTCCTTGACCGTTTCTTGTCCTATCCTTTTGCACAGTACTTATGATCAGCGTACCGGCCATAAATCGTCATTTTCCGATATCAAATCTTCAAGTTGAGTCACGACTAACTTTTCAAAAGGGTGTATGTGAAAATGGTTCAAAAATATTCAAAAAGCTGCACAGCAAAAACGGTTCGTTCGATTGTTAGACAACTAAAGAAACAAAGTTAGACAACTAAATAAAGATTCCAAAAAAAATACACACAGTAATTTTTTTTTTTTGCATTAAAAAACATAATTTTTGACACAAAAACTCAAATATCTCAAAACCCTATCGGAATACCAACGTAATTTTTTGAGGGAAAACGGTCCATTATATTAGCTATCTACCATAAAAATTTGGTGATGGTAAACCAATAAACAAAAAAGTTATGACATTTCAAACATATCACAATTTACACATGTAGTAGAAAAAAAATTTTTTTTTCGGTGTAAATTATTACGGGAACCGCAGTTTGTTGCTGATTTTATTGTTAAGGGCCTTGCGTGAATCAAACAAGTCGTTTTCATGTATTCATTAGTATTATGTATATTATATGTATAAATATTATGTATATGTATAAATATTATATGTATATGTATATATGTATAAATTAAAATAAATTAACAGATCACACGAAAATAATTTTTTTTTTACCAGGATATTTTTTTTAGAGTATGATCGATGAGTTTCTAAATGTTATATATAAACTTTAAAAGTTTTGGATTTGGGTATGCGTTATGAGATCATGAAAACATTTTATTAATACTTATTTATTTATTTATTGTTATTCAATTTTTTTACAATATCGAACACTTTTGCATCATTATCAGTACAGTTCGAGTATAGTTTTGCTTTAATTTTATTTTCTGACAATGGAATGAAACAGTGAAATTGTTGGGTTCCTTGGATCGTTTTAGCGTTATTATATTGCTCGCTGAGCTCTGATGCCGTTGATTCGTACTCTTCAGTAGTAGTAAAACAAAATGATAATTTTGTTAAATCTTCTTCTTTTCTGCGATTCGCCCAATCAAATAGTTCTTTTGCAGTTTTAATTGGATGCTCACGTTCTTTGGCTAAACTTGCTCTTGTGGCCATGCGCTTTATGGTTCCTCCAATAGCATCACAAGGACCTTTGCCATGTGACGTAGCAAAGAAATGCCATTCTGCATCAATTCCGTACTTCGATTTAAATTGACATAGGCTCGAAAAATTCTTACGGTTTTTGTACTGCGATGCTGCTCCATCAGACATGAAATATATCTTTCTGATTTCTTTATCCTTATCAACGCGTAAAAAGTTAATCATTTTGGCAATGAACAAATTTACAGATACTGAGTCGTGTCTTAAATCTTCGGAAATTACAATAAAACTAAAATGTTCAATTTGCGTACTTCCATTGTAATAAATAACGAATGGATGAATTGTAGCTTGTTGTACGTTCCAGTGATGGGACTGCACTTCATCTTGCAATACAAAGCTATAGTTTTCAGAAAAATCACAAATGACTAAAAATTCACCATCTTGTAATGTATTTTTCGTATTTTTTAAAAAGCGGGATTGCTCTGTTTTAATAAAGTCGTGAGGAATTAAACTTTCTAATTTCAAGCAAAAAAATGACACAAACTCATCTACAGGTTTTACAATAGTTTCTAGGTCACACCTATCCGTGGTCACCCATTGCTCAAATGATAACTGATCAATATAATTTTCTTCAAACTCAGCGAATAAAGTATTTTCTAATAATGAAGAATCTGGACAATCCGAACAAGATCGTAGATAGCAATTTGATGTTGTATTTTCACACAAAAGACTACCAGTTAACATTTTAATATCCTTTGATAAATTGATTCTTTTCAAACTATGTAAGATTAGGTTAATATTTTCGTGTGTTGTGCACACACAAACATTATGTGTTCCTGAATTGGATAGAAGCTTGCATTGCCTTGGACGAAGGCTTGCAAATGAGGAAAAACCTACCTTAATATTTTCGTTAATTTCCTTGAAGCGTGTATACGCTTCTTTCAAAGTAGTCATCATTAATCGTTTTTGGATTGCTTGACGCTTTCCATCTTTTTTTACAGATACATAATCTTTTTGGCCAGGCATAGCTCTACTTACTTCATCGTCTTCAAAATATTGAATTATTTTTTCTTTTGTCTCATCTGTTAATGAAGTACTCGACCTAGCATTTTTGGTTGCAAGACAGTTATTTTTGAATTGTTTTGCCTCTTTTGCTGTATTTCTATTAGTTTTGAACTCATCAATAGCGTCTTGAATAGACCACGAGCTTGGCAGCATCGACAAAATCAATAATTTTTCTTTCCTTGTCGTGGCTAGATTCGAGAACCTTTCCTTCATATTCATAATTACCTCATCGTAGTCTGTATTTTCTACATCCTCAGGTCCTAATTTGAAGAGGTTTCTTCGTACAGCTTCGTTGATTTCACGGTATTTTTTCTCGGGATAATTGACGTAACCCATCTTCGTCCATTTAATCGGAGTCACTTTTATTCCAGCTATCCCTTCGTTGAAGCGTTCGATGTTGACCTTCTGGATGCACTCATCTTCTGATTGATTTGTTGAAACAGATGTCGCTGATGGTACCGTGGCAAGACTATCTGCACTTGGTACTTCTGGTAACTCCTCAGTTGTTGTCGGTGCATCTAGTAATTCCTCAGTTGTTGTTGTTTTCGAACTTCCTGCAACCTGATCCACCGATGATGTACAGATTGCCCGTTTGTCAACGTTTAAACGGCAGGACGTACAAATGCGTAAATTTGTATTCAATGTAGACATTGGAGCATAACCAGCCGCTTTCAGTTTATCTATGGCGCTTTCGGTGAGATTTCGTAGCTCTTTCGAACACTTTTTTTCTGCAAACGGCCTGCAACAGTTGAGAAAGCGACTACTCATGTTGCTCGTTAGATTTTAATAAACAAAATCACTTTTAAGTTTTTACTGACTAGTTTGGTGTCGTTTGCTTGACTGAAGAAAAATTTTACAATTAAATCTTTTATAACCATAGTGGTAGTATATTTTTAGCTTTTTCGTGAGTATGTTCATGGTATGTACCTATCATGTTTTTGATGTTGTTGAAGTTACACGCTTTCTCCCAAATATGATTAACAAAGTCTATTCTCTACCAAGGCGGGTCTATAAACAGGTGTAATCAGATTTTAACTTTGTGGAGAAAACCAGCGCCGAGAAAACCGACCTGCTTTACGTATACTAGATCACCTGGGTATAGACCCGCCTTGTTCTCTACGAGGTAAACTTTTTGCAGGTAAACTAGTCGTATACCTGTATAGAAAACTTTTTTTGTAGCTTTTGTCTTCAATATTAGATTTCTTATAGGTTTCTTTTATCAAAAGGTTTCAACACTATTGAGAGAATTTTTCTTCAGTTACGTACAATAAAAAATATGACACTATCAAGACTTTAGATCACTCGTCTAACTTTCTAATAGATGCTATAATAGTTATGAATAATTAAATAAAATATCATGAAAACAACTTGTTAACCCTTAACAAAAAATTCAGCAACAAACTGCGGTCCTAAAAAAAATTAACAAAGAAAAAAAAAAATTCACTAAGTGTCAAATTTGTGAAATATTTGAAATGTCATAACTTTTTTGTTTATTGGCTTACCATCACCAAATTTTTATGGTAGATAGCTAATATAATGGACCGTTTTCCCTCAAAAAATTACGTTGGTATTCCGATAGGGTTTTGAGATATTTGAGTTTTTGTGACAAAAATGATGTTTTTTAACGCAAAAAAAAATTTTTTTACTGTGTGTATTTTTTTTGGAATCTTTATTTAGTTGTCTAACTTTGTTTCTTTAGTTGTCTAACAATCGAACGAACCGTTTTTGCTGTGCAGCTTTTTGAATATTTTTGAACCATTTTCACATACACCCTTTTGAAAAGTTAGTCGTGACTCAACTTGAAGATTTGATATCGGAAAATGACGGAAACTGTGCAAAGTTTCAGATATTTTTGAAATGGTCGATCAGAATCGACTTGCATGCCTCCGTGGAATCCCTCCTCTTTCAAATTTATCATTATCATACTTATACAAAATTAATGTTGATTTGATTGTTTCGCGAGTGCGCAGAATTAAGCATTCTTCTGCGGGGAATATGGAAAAGCGTTTAAAAAATGCACCGAATTAGGCAATTTCAACGAGTGAAATATTAAAAAAAAAATCACAATTGTTAAATATGAAAACAGTCTTGTTTATATTTTTCGCATAATCTAAAACAGATTTGCTAGCGTTCCACCCATAAAGCTTTATTGTTGATGCAATACCAATTTCAAATTAACCATTTGAACTGTTTTATTCCTTAACTGCGCTGAATTACGGCACTTTACGGTACATATTCATTGTGATAGACAAACACTGTGTGAATTTAACCTTTCAATCCTGGTTTCGGATAATATTCGAATGGCACCGAAGCCGTTCATTGTCCTATGTGATATCTCGAAATTTAAGGAGTTTCTCTATAGAAAAAAAAAGCTACATACAGATCAATTTGTATTACAGTATTATTGTATTTTTTGGTTTTGAATTTAAATAATTTATATAAATAATATTATTTATACACAGTTTTTCTTGATCTCATATTTCGGCTTTCTGAACGTAAGTAATATGACGCGATCAATCGTTATATGAACATAGAAACATAATTCAGATTTGAGTAAATCCTAGGTCTGCTGTTCCATGCTAGAAGTTAACGAGCTATTGGATGTTGTGCCGGTTATTGGAGAAGCGGGAGAAGATGTATTTCGAGTTGGATTGCTACACTCAGTTGTATTTTTCTCGGATGAAATCACTACAGATTCATCATCAGCAACGGACGCCGGGTGAGATTTACTCGTTGAATTCTTGGAATTAGAAATGGACACAAGAACAGTTTTTATATCACAGTTTGCATGTTTGATCGTTAAAAATTAATGTAATTTTAAATCAACCACTAACAAATAGTACCTATCTGATCTAAGTTGTTTCTATTTGAACAACATTTTAAAATCAAACTAGAAAATTAAAAGAATATCGAAAAATAAAATCTTGATACACAATACAAAACTATTTCTGATAAAGTTTAGAAATGATAGAGAACCAACACTATGATGATGATGGGTATGATGTTTATGCAGAGAAGTTGTATAAGTTAAAAGTGTTTGTCCCTTCCTTACAACAATCTGCGCAACCTGGCAGGTAAGGTGTGAGGTTGAAACATGGGACAAATGTAGTCTCAAAACCTGCTTGTCATGAATTTTGTGTGCAGGGCTGGTCGCAGATCACTTTTTAGAAACTTGGTCACTATTTTAATGCAAGTCTCTGATTTCAATGGATGGTTTCTTTTTTTAACTAAAATTGTCACTTTTATCTTTTTTTCTTCTTGCAATGAATCGTGGTGAAAAATTGTAGACGTTAAAGAGACCTTTACACAACTACTCCTAGAGATTCTCTCGGATTTTTTTCTCAGATTTCTTGAAGCAAGATTGAGTACAACTCACACAGAATCACACTGTTCAAAATGTGTGTAATATTTAACACATGCTGTAAAATCGATCCCATGCTAGTTTCCGGAATTTTCAAATAATTTCTCAAAAAAAAAAAAAAATGTTCTGGTATACATTCAAACACATCACTAATTCTCAGATGCGTTTCTCAAGTATTTGCTCCAAAACTTCCTTGGGCGCTCTGAAGCAATTTTACAAGTAAAATCTTCATAGATTCTTCAGAAGTTCATTTAACGTTTCATACCAGCAAATATTGCAGTTATTACTCCGAATTTTCTTCAGGGAATCCGTCCTATGTTTTACAAGGAATTCTTTCAGAAAATACTGCAGCATATTATCCAGAGATTCTCCAACACAACACCAAGAATCCATTACTTCTTTCAGGGGTCTTTGCAGTAGTTGATCAGGAATTTCTAAAAAAAAATCTGATGGAAATCTCTTGGCACCGCCAAAATTTTTTTTTATAATTCTTGGGAGATTTCTTGAGAACATTTTGAAGAAAATTAAGGAGGAATTGTCAAAGTATTTTTTGAAAGTATATTAGTTGAAATTTCGGAAATATCCTATACATCAAAATAATGTTTTAAGGTGAAGATGAATCGAAACCAAACTTCAAATTTTTAAGAGCACGGATCTGGAAAACTAAACACCCGTTTGAACTGAAAACTTAATCGAATGGTCACTACCAGCTAGTGACCAATCGATTAAGCTTTCAGATTGAACGGATGCTTGGTTCTCCAGATCCGTGCTCTTGAAAATTTGAAGTTTGGCTTCGATTCATCTTCACCTTAAAGTTTACAACAAAGTGTAAGTTTCATAGAAAATCCTAAGAAATATCTGGAGAAAATACTGTATAAATTCTCAGAGATGTCATAAATGGAAATCTTAGCGAAATCGATTGAAAGGATCACCGGATGATTTCTTAGACGACCTAGCTTGAAAAAAAGCTTTATTGGAGGAATCTCTGGAGTAATACTGGGGCTCGATTTCTGTAAGAAATCCTTATAAAAACTGTATCTCCTAATTTGATTTGTTTATTTGTTTCTGATTCCTATTTGGTCCTTTTTTGATAACCGTTTGTTTTTTTATGGTTCTCTTCAGACGTGAGATCTCTAAAGTGATTCTATAACATTCCACAGAAAACCATTCCCCCGAAACCCATTCCCCAGAATTCCATTCCCCAGAATCTCATTCCCCAGAATGTACCATTCCCCAGAATTTCACTCCCCAGAATGAACCATTCCCCAGAAAACCAATCCCCAGAATGGACCATTCCCCAGAAAATTATATACCTTGTTCTGTCACCATTCAACCGCCCCTCGGTTGCTGCGATGGAAAAAAGCTCCAGTGCAGCTTGAAGAGAAAAACCCAACCAGTTTCAGTTCTCGCTATACAGCGATCGAGTTCAGACCACTTGTAATTAGTTAAGAATAAAAGTAGTTAATCGTAGCACTGAGTTTTAGTTGGTCCGTTCCCAAGTTCCGCAGTGTCACAGTGGGTGACCGTCGTAATCCCGGTAGTGTCCGTTCCGTCGTAGATGCCACATTGCGTGGACCAGTGTTCCCTCCCGAATTCGTATGGTAGCAGGATCACAGTGCGTGATCGGTGCATTCGTTTCCGTCGCCGGATTTACAGTCCTCTAACAATCTCGTTCCCCGTTACCGTTCCGAACATAAATTGGTCCGTAACGAACCGGATAGCAGCGGACATTTCGCGAAAAAGCTGTCCTGTCCAGCTTAGTGCTATGTGAAAAAGTGGGGTCAGCCTTCCCACCGTGAAAAAGCGCATTTCCAACACGTGCGTAAACGTGTTCAAACTTGTTCCGACAAGTTTGATGTGTGTGTGTGAAACATTTCACAAACTTTGCCGCTTGTCCGATCCTATTCGGCAAGTTTCTACTTCGTCGATGAAAAAGCTCTGTCGCGACGAGTGTCGTTCGCGTGTTTAAGTGGAAGCGAAAGCTTTAGAAAAAAGCTTCTTCAAGCCAAAGAAAGCGTTCGTCCAATTTGACATTGACATTCGTTCGCCGCGAAGTTGAAACGTACGTCGCGCTTCCGCGTAGTGATAAAAACAATAAACATGGAGCAGGAAACCTTGAAGGATCAAGCAGCCTCTTCAATGGAAAAGGATGCGACTCATCAGACCCCGAAACCGACAGGATCCGTGAGGGTGCCAAGACCCTTGATTATGACATCGTCGTCGGAAAGCAACCCCTTCCATGGATTCAGTCAGTGGGAAATCACCAGCGACCCAGAAACCGCAAAGCAGCTGAAAGCAGTATTCCGACAGCGCCACCAGATTTATCAGAAAGTCGTGAAGATGGAGATAGTGATTTCGGATCGCAACCCGAAAAGTTTGGCGCAGCTGAATGTCATGGCTCGGAATCTGGCCGCAGCGTATACGGAGTTCAGCAGTTTCCATAGCCAGGTAATGGCTTTGATTCCGGATCAAGATGTTGACAAACAGGAGGATGAATATACGACGTTTGAAGAACTGCATAATTTCGTCTCCGAAGTTGTCGAGGAACTCATTTTGGAAGCCAAAGATGCAGCAGTTGCTACTCCCACCGAGAGGCAGCTAATTATCCAGCAACAGCCGTTAAAAGCGCCAATTCCTACCTTTGACGGTAGCTACGCTGGATGGCCCAAGTTCAAAGCGATATTCAATGACCTAATGTCGAAGTCTGGTGATAGTGACGCCTTTAAACTCTACCACCTGGACAAGGCGTTGGTCGGATCCGCCGCAGGAATATTGGACGCAAGAACAATCAATGAAGGGAACTATGAGCAGGCATGGCGAATACTGACCGACCGGTACGAGAACAAAAGAGTAATCGTCGAGTCCCACATTCGTGGATTATTTTCGCTGAAACGAATTACATCGGAATCTTCGAAGGATCTTCGTGCCCTGGTTGATGAAGCTTCGCGACATGTGGAAAATCTTCGTTTTCTGAAACAGGAACTTCTGGGTGTGTCCGAGCACATGGTAGTCTTTCTCATCTCCAATGCATTGAACAAATCCACCCGGAAAGCTTGGGAATCAACGTTGAAGAGAGGAGAGTTGCCGAAGTACGAGCCAACCGTCAAATTCCTAAAGAATAGATGCCAAATTTTGGAGAATTGCGAAGCAGCCACTCAGTCATCAGCGTCACAACCGATCAAGCCGAAGCCTACATTTGCCACCAGCAAGCCACCAGTTCAAAAGTGCTACGCGTCTGCTGTAAACCCTTCGAAATCATCAGTCACCAGCACAGATCGATGTGTATTTTGCGAGGGTCAGCATCGAAATTTCCAGTGTGACGTCCTAGGGAGCCTTACAACAGCAGAGAGACTTGAGAAGGTCCGAACAGCCGGTGTGTGCTTCAACTGCCTCAGGAAGGGGCACCAGTCGAAAGAGTGTCCGTCATCGAATCATTGCAAGAAATGCCAGAAGCACCACCACACGTCGTTGCATGGAGACAAGGAAGGAAGCGTGAAACAAGATGCCAAGTCGAATGTGGCCATTCCGAAGCCAGCACAAGAACCCGCCACGTCGGCGCCACAGCCGGTTCCAGAGGAAACTAGGACGGTTTCTACATCGTGCTCCTGCAATAACTCTCAGCCAGCGGAGACAGTACTTCTGCTTACCGCGGTGGTACATTTAGCGGACTCAAGGAATCAGCTGCATCCGTGTCGAGTTTTGCTCGATAGTGGCTCTCAGGTCAACTTTATTTCAGAAAAGATGGCTAACTCGCTTGGTCTACCGAAGCAACCCGCTAACGTCGAAATCACCGGAATCAGCGCCATCCGAACGATTGCTCGTGAAAGGATTAAGGTCAAGCTCCACTCTCGTGATGGAACAGGAACCGTGCCGACAGCCAAGATCGATGTGAGCGATTGGGAGCTGCCCGATGAAATTATGTTGGCCGATGCCGAATTTCACAAGCCATCACAGGTGGACATGCTTATTGGTGCCGCACATTTCTTCGATCTGCTAAAGCCTGGTAAAACCAACTTGCGCCTCATCTACCGCAGCTTCGTGACAGCCATCTCGGTTGGGTCGTGGCTGGCGTGATAAACAACAGAGATTCTCCAATCAGGACTCCTGTTCACTCCAATGTGGCATCAATCACCGATATCGAGAAGCTGATGTACCAGTTTTGGCAGATTGAAGAGGTTCCCAACGTGTCCAAGCATTCAGCCGAAGAGCAGTTCTGTGAGACCCATTTTCAGTCAACTCATCGCCGAGATAGTTCCGGGAGATTCGTAGTGAAACTTCCCTTCAAGGAAAATGTAAATCAACTGACCGACTGCCGAGAGATTGCCTTGAAGCGTTTTCTACTGCTGGAGAAGCGTTTTCTGCGGGATCCTGAGCTCAAAGAACAGTACGTTAAATTCATTCGGGAGTACGAGTTGCTGAATCATTGCCATCAAATAAATGAAGCCAACGACCCGAAGGACAAGCAGAGCTACTATGTGCCGCACCATGCCGTGCTGCGGCCTACAAGTTCCAGTACCAAGTGTCGTGTCGTTTTCAACGCGAGTGCAAAGCCGTCGCCGTCTGCGTTGTCGTTGAATGCCGTCCTCCATGTAGGACCAGTTGTCCAAAGTGATTTGTTCACCATAGCGATTCGGTTTCGTAAGTACAAATTCGTGTTTTCCGCCGATATCACCAAAATGTACCGGCAGGTGTGGCTGGTGCAGGACGACACGTGTTATTTGAGAATTTTTTGGAGAGAAAACCCGTCGTTGCCATTGCGCGTCCTGGAGCTGAATACGGTTACGTATGGCACAGCTTCAGCGCCTTTCCAAGCCACCAGATGCCTTAACCAGCTCGCCGATGAAGATTCCAGGATCCCTCCAGATGTAGTCAGAATCATTAAGGAAGAGTTTTATGTGGACGATGTGCTTTCGGGCGCAAATACCATCGAGAAAGCGGTTGAATGTTATGAGCAGCTGAAATCATCCTTAGCTCAAGGTGGTTTCCCGTTGACGAAATGGTGCTCCAATTCAGAGGAGTTTTTGCAGCATATCCCAGAAGAAGACCAAGAAAAACAGCAAGCGATTCCAGTCTACGAAGCGAACGAGTTGATTAAACTGCTAGGGTTGACTTGGGACCCGAAAGCAGGTACTTTCCACATTGCAAGCCCGTCCATATCATCGTCTGCCGCCAAGCCCGCCACCAAGAGAACAATATACTCGGAGGTAGCAAAACTCTTCGATCCTTTGGGACTGTTTTCTCCAGTGATCGTGGTCGCCAAGCTTCTTGTGCAGCACCTGTGGAAGACAAAGCAAGGCTGGGATGAACCTGTGGAGAAGGAGTGTCAACAGAAATGGAACGAACTACAACAAGCTTTGCCGCAACTAGCTCTCATCCACGTCCCGAAAAGAGTAACGAGTGATGACGCAGTATTTTTTGAATTGCATGGTTTCGCCGATGCGTCCACCGTTGCCTATGGCGCCTGTTGTTATGTGCGAAGTGTGTTCTCGGATGGATCAGCGAAGCTTGTGTTATTGGCCAGCAAATCAAAGGTGGCACCGCTCCATGACTTGTCGATTCCTAGGAAGGAATTGTGTGCAGCATTGCTTCTGACTCGTCTGTTGCAGAAAGTGATTCCAGCGATGCAGATGGAGTTCCGAGAAGTGAGTTTGTGGTCCGACAGTACCATCGTTCTTGCCTGGTTGAAGAAACCGTTGGAGCAATTGCAAACTTTTGTGCGAAACCGTGTAGCGGAGATTTGTAGTAACACAGCAGATTACCAGTGGAAGTACGTAAGCTCGAAGAACAACCCTGCAGACATCGTGTCTAGAGGGCAGTTACCTGAAGCACTTTGCCGAAATCGTTTGTGGCAGCATGGTCCAGAATTTCTAGCCTGTTCCAACTATGAAATGGAGGTTGTAGACAGCGTACTACCAGAACCGTTACCTGAAATGAAGACCGTTGTAGCAGCAGTTGTGAATATCGATTCCGCTGTGTTCCAGTTCATGTATGACTGCAGTGACTTCCGCAAGGTTCAGCGAATTATGGCGTATGTTCGACGGTTTGTGGAAAACTGTCGTAAGAAAGATCCGCTTCAACGAGTGAAAAAGGTGTACCTTACCGTGTGCGAGTTACGTCAAGCCTGCGATGACATCTTTAGATTGGTTCAGCACAAGCATCTAGCCGACGAGATCAAGCTGGTTTCATCGGGTGAATCAAGCAAACGAATTGGAAACCTACGCCCTGTGTTCATCAATGGCTTGCTTCGTGTGGGTGGCCGTCTCGATAAGTCAGCGTTGCCCTTCGAATCCAAGCATCCGATTATTTTACCCGATAAAGACCCAATCGTAAGAATGTATGCCCGAACCGTTCACGAAGAACTCCTCCATATTGGACAGACCGGTTTGATCAATGCTCTCCGTCAAAGATACTGGCTGCTTAATTCTCGTTCCACCGTTCGACAAGTAACACGCAGCTGTGTCAGGTGTTTTCGTACCAGTCTAGTCGGCACTACGCAGCTCATGGGAGACTTGCCACCAACCAGAGTAAATCCATCGCCTCCGTTTGCTGTAACAGGGATTGATTACGCCGGCCCTATCTGGATTAAAGAAGGCAAGTATCGCCCGAAAATCGTGAAGGCATATATTGCGGTGTATGTCTGCATGGCTACCAAAGCCATCCATTTGGAAGCGGTTACCGATTTGAGCACCAATGCATTCTTGGCATCGTTGAAGAGATTCGTCAGTCGTCGAGGTCTGGTTCAGCGGCTTTACTCCGATAATGCCACAAATTTCAGATGTGCTCACCATGAAATGAACGAACTCTTCAAACAGTTCCAGGATCAGAAAGCGATCGACGATATCCATCAGTTCTGCCAAACACGTGAAATAGAATGGCACTTCATCCCGCCGGACGCTCCTGAGTTCGGTGGCCTTTGGGAGTCGGCCGTTAAATCTGCCAAAACGCACCTGAAGAAAATCGTTGGCAACTCCAAATTGACCTTCGAAGAGCTTGCGACCGTGTTGGCAGAGATAGAAGCAGTATTGAACTCACGTCCGCTATTCGCCATCTCAAACGATCCAGCCGACTCGAAGGTGATCACTCCAGCTCACTATTTGATCGGGCGTCCTCTTGTCGCCCCAGCCGAACCATCTTTGGAAGACGTTAATGCCAACCGTTTGGACCGTTGGCAGCACCTGCAAGTAATGAGAGATCACTTTTGGAGAGCTTGGAGTCGCGATTACCTTAACACCTTGCAGCCTCGTAAGAAGTACTTGAGAACCACGCCGAACATTCCAGTAGGAACGATTGTCCTGCTTCACGAAAAAACGCAACCGCCTCTCAGTTGGAAATTAGGACGAGTTTCCGCTGTGTACCGTGGTGAATCGAAATCCGGACACCCAATCGGTACATATTGACTCTTTAATGAATGTTCGAATCCTCTGAGCAGAATCTCAAATAGAGAAACTTTAAAGTAGATGGAGTACCGTGTACCTTTTTAGGAGCGGAATTAAAAGGTACACGGTACTCCATCTACTTTAAAGGTACATATTGATTAAACGAATAAATTAAATAAAAATCTAGTTGTATTTGCTTGTATCTTTACATTTAAACTTATATAATCATTTTACAATAATTTGTTATCTAGTAAGCTTTGAAATGAAAAGAATGAAAATGAAAACAAATTCGCAACTTCAGTTTTGCATTTTTCCTGCATTGTTCAAGTTCTTGTTGTGAAGATTCCGATTTTCAAAATTTGTTCATTCGCGAATGTGTGAATAAATATTAGTTTTACTGCTTGGGTGGTTCAAAACAGTGAATGTGATGATAGATTTTGAACTATATTGCGAGAAAAAAGTGATTTGGTGTAATCATTTACTAATTCAAAAGCAAAAAGACGCTGTTCGGGTTTGTGAGCCAGTGGTTCTCTAGCCGGACACAAATTGATATCGCAATATATTTGCTGTATATAGTACTATGTATTTGTGAAGCATATTTGAGGAAAACTAAAAGCTATGGTGGCTTTCAATACAACCGAAGATAAGGTAATTAATTTGCGCAGAAAAACTGCTTCAAATCACGATTCTTTTAGAGACGCTGCAGCATAGTCTTAGCTTCAAACCACAAACAAGGAATGGAGATAAAAAATGTTCTAATTAAACATAAAGTTATCCATTATATTATATTACAAAGCAAACGCATATATAACATTACCGGAATAACCATTTTCTAGTTGAATTCAATGCATTTTATATAGATATGGTCCATTTAAATTTACATGTCCGGATTTTGATTCATTAGTGTCCGGCATATTGATTCATGTGTCCGGGTTTAAGGACAAGACATGCTACATTATTTTCACGATTTACATACTATTTTGCTAATTTTTACTAAAATATTCTTTGTTTTCATGAAGATATGAGCCTAAACTAATTGTATGAAAATCACTCTTTAATCATATGAGAAAATAAGGTAGTGAAAATTGAGCTGGAACATTTCGTGCCTCTTAAGCGTCCGGATATTGATGCAGCACGGTATTCTGGTGACGACGGTTTGGTAAGGGTAGTCGATGTGTTCTCCAATGGATCCACGTATCGTCATCCCATCACGAAGGTTTCGATTCTGCCGATTGAGGACAACCTTCCAGAAGCAACGCCAAGAGAAGAATGTTGAAATTTCCATTCCAACGGGGGGAGTATGATCGCAGTACACTTTTCACAGCATTCTAGAATACCCTATGAGCCATAAAATTTTGGGCAGCTGCAAGGGACATGGAGGTCTTTAATTTGTCTTTGGTGGAAGTGCTCATAAGAACACTACGCTAAGAAGCAAGCTCTGTCCCAGTAAGGACCTAATACCAAGAAGAAGAAGAAGAAGAACTCATCACTACTCTGCACAAAATAGAGCTACACCCTTCTTTCGGTATAGTAATTTCCAAATGTATAATTTCACATGTATGTCCAATTTTTATCAAATGTAGTGATGTATGCAGCTTTTCATCAATGTTTTAACCCTTTCTTTCCCACAGCTTTGTTCGACAATTCAACTGTCAAAATGGGGTTTCTAAAAAAAGTGCTTGAACAAAAGTTGTTGCAAATGAGCTATATTATTCAAAATGATCATTAAAATTTTTGATTGTTTTTCAATAGCTAGTTGATTGTTTTTCAATAGTTTGACACTTAGGTCACTTATTTCGTTGTTTGATGAGACAAATGAGCGTATAAGTTTATTCCAATGATTATTAACCTAATCGTAGCAATTCGGTTTAGTTAGCGTTCGTCGAAAATCGGTGGATTACCTGTGCTACCATGGGAAAGAGAGGGTTAAGAAGGTGCATCATCTCTTACTTTTTAGGGCTACACCGATTAGAATAAAGACGTTCGTAGTATCATATTATACGTTTCCGATATAATGATTACGTAAACTCGGCAGAATAAATTCTGCACATTAAAATGATACGCCCTTCTTTGCGTCAAATCTAAATTACAAATGACTTGTTTAATTTTGCACAAAATAGTGATACACCCTTCTGTCAGTCTTATCCTGTTGACGATATAGACAAAATTTTCCGTAAGGATACCAAATGACAAGAAGGCATTTGGCATGATTGATTAAATGATCAAGGACCATTTGATATAATGGTCATTTGGCCAATGACCATTTGGCATAACATGAAGAACATCCTTTTTGAAAAGAAGGAGCATAAGTATGGCTGGATGGCCTTTATACCAAATCATTTTATGCCAAGTGACCTTATGCTATATGGGCTCTCCATCGATATATTTTGCCTATATCATTAATGAGATAATACTGAAAGAAGGGTGCATCACTATATATGTAAAAATAAACATATAGTCTGTATATTTTATGGGAATATATTAAAAGAAGGGTGTATTATTATAATATGCAAAATACTCATGAATAGGGGGATTAGGGGCATATTGGACACATTAGGTAAATGCTTATTTTACATATAATGGAAATATGTTTCTTTGCTCTAAAATTAAATCCACCGCTTTCTCCGCTTTGCTTATAAACTAATTTGAAGCTGAGAAAAAAATATAGTAGAATTTTAGAGGACAAATGAAGCAAAGCGTAAACTTTTATACCGTCAAAACGTTCATATACAATACAGATTTCGTACAGTTTATAAAGTTTTGCTGAAATATGCATATTCCCAGAGAGTAAGGGGGTGTCCATTTCGACCCGTGTGTTCATTATGTCCCTAACCCTCCTACCTACATATTTGTTTTGTCACATCAGACCTTAGCCTGTCACATAAGTGACTCTTCTTCCTCTTTTCTGGCGTTACGTCCCTACAGGGACAGAGCCTGCTTTTCAGCTTAGTGTTCTTATGAGCACTTCCACAGTTATTAACTGAGAGCTTACTATGCCAATGACCTTAGGCCGTCCCTTATTTTTCGAAAATGCGTTATAAGTTCGTCATTGTAAAGTGCTCGTTTTGGTAAGAAAAAAATCAGGTAAAAATTTGAAGTCCGTACGTGGACGCCAAGTAGTCCCCCAACGGCCCTGAATTCATTAGGTGTAGATGACCCCTTGAGCGTAATCGTGCTCGCTGCTCTAGTGCACGCAGCATGAGTACGAAATACCACCAGTAACAAATTGTTCTGCGCGCGTTGATAATCAGCATAGTTTTCTTTGGGATGATTTAAATATTACGTAACGCAAAATTTGTCAATTTTAGACCCCCCCCTCTACCACAAACAACTTTTGTATGAAAAAACATTTTTGTAAGGATCGTAACACTACGGAAGACCCCCCTCCCCCTGTTGTGTTACGTAATATTTGAACGATCCCTTTGTAGTTTTGAATTTTATGTCAGCGTGCAGTGTTATGAAGATATCCACAATATAAAATATTATTTTACCTAAAAGTCCATGCTGATTATCAATTTGTTACTAGTGGCTTTTCGTACTCATGTTGCGTACACTAGAGCAGCGAGCTCGATTTGTCGCACAGGGTTCATCTCTACCTAATACCTTTAGGGTCGTTGGGGGACCACTTAGCGACCACGTACGGACTTCAAATTTTTACCTGATTTTTTTCTTACCAAAACGAGCACTTTACAATGACGAACTTTTAACATTTTGCATTTTCGAAAAATAAGGGACGGCCTAATTACCATTTTTGCATGCGTATATCGTGTGGCAGGTACGAAGATACTCTATGCCCTGGGAAGTCGAGAAAATTTCCAACCCGAAAAGATCCTCGACCGGTGGGATTCGAACCCACGACCCTTATCTTGGTCTTGCTGAATAGCTGCGCGTTTACCGCTACGGCTATCTGGGCCCCCACATAAGTGACTCACGCAAAGCAATAATTAAAAAAAGAAAAAAATTGATATTCATATAGCTTACTGGGGAATGGTGCATTCTGGGGAATGGAATTCTGGGGAATGTTACATTCTGGGGAATGGTTCATTCTGGGGAACGGAATTCTGGGGAATGGTTTTCTGGGGAATGTTATAGAATCCTCTAAAGTACCTATTTTTAAAACATTTAGTCGCAACCAGCCCTGTGTAAGAAAACCAGGCAAAAAATAAACAAAAAAATCGATATTTTCTGACAGAATATTTTCATAGTTTCAGATTGCCAGTATTCCCCTTAACCATGTTGTGAAAGGTACAAGTCCCGCAACTTGGAGGAAATTTGGACACCGTGCGGTGTATGTTTGATAGAAAGAATGAAATTCGCAATAATCTGCGTATTGTCTATTATTGAGCCCGTGTTCTACTTTTCGCCTACAATATCCATATTTCACGAACTGTGAGCACTATTTTGCTTCAGAAAGTTGAAGCAATTCAAGTGTAGACTGCTACATTCTGTTCATGGAAACAGTTCCAAATCATGGTTTTTATTTTCAGCTTGCTATTAAAGCTGGACTTTAGTAAATTTATCAATCTTTGATTGTTCTTATGAAAAGCAACGTAAAATGCTACATAAGACACGTTTTTACATCAGCGATCACATAATCTTACCACATTTTGAGCTGTCGCTTTGAGTTCTGGCGATGTTGTCGATGACTCATATCCCACATCCGAATGAATATTAACTTTAGACATTAGTTTACTGACGTTAGTAATAGGAGACGGACTAGAATTCAGGTTTCCCTCGTACGACGATAACAGCAATGCTGGCTGTTGCTTTTGCAGACAAGCTTGTTTCGTTGTTTCAGTTATGGCTGTTGTGGTCACTGGCGATGCCACATGGTTATGTTCAACGTTGTTTTCAATCTCATTTTCATTTGGTTCCTCTTGATCCTGCAATTCGGAAAAAAAAAACTAAAGTTGATAACACTACTTGACAAACGCAGAAATCGTTATATTACCTCTTCTGGACAAAGCTGAAATGCCATTTGCAGGACGTTTTTGGCAGACTGAGATCTTTCCAGCACAAAGCTGTTCGTGTTGTCGTTGCTTTGCGCCGGTGGTGACCAGGAGTTGTAATTGTACTGTCCACCTGTTCCTCGGTGCCTGTCAAGTTCGTCCTGCAGCCATTCGATGGCATGTGTCCACTGGCGGGCCAGATCTACCATGGTGTGCAACATGTTCAGTGCCACACGACTTTGGGTAAACAGCTGCACTAAGCATTTGATACACTGGTAGGCGCGTTTTTGGTAGTCCATTTTATTCCTCTGAATAATATCTAGTAAACCTTCTCTATCATCTGCAATGCCTGTTGAATAAAGTAAAAATGAATCAAATTATTAATTATGCTAGTACTTGTGGCTATACGGTTTGTATCATTGTCTAATCCTAAGTACGCATCTTGCGTTAGTGATGCTTCAACGGTAATGTCTGCCAAAAAGCAAAGTCAAAACAACAAACGTGTTTTTTCGGATAGTGTCACTCTCAAACTGCAAAATCTTCATTGAACTGTTTATGTGTACACTGTACATAGCCAGATAGCCGTAGCGGTAAACGCGCACCTATTCAGCAAGACCAAGCTGAGGGTCGTGGGGTCGAATCCCACCGGTCGAGGATCTTTTCGGGTTGGAAATTTTCTCGACTTCTCAGAGCATAGAGTATCTTCGTACCTGCCACACGATATACGCATGCAAAAATGGTCATTGGCACAGTAAGCTCTCAGTTAATAATTGTGGAAGTGCTCATAAGAACACTAAGCTGAGAAGCAGGCTCTGTCCCAGTGAGGACGTAATTCCAGAAAGAAGAAGAAGATGTGTACATATGGGATCTCAGAATAAATACTGAATGAAAATGGAACTTTATTATTGCACTGGTGATAGTGCATAGTTTTTTATATAGAATTTTCACACTAGCACTAGCAAAGCTTCAACCTTCACATAATCCGGCAATCTGAGGTGCTAATTGGGGTCTAGGCTATGTGGTTCTCACTGAACGGTCTATTGAGAAGTGTATCGAAAATAAGCTATCCACATATTTTTCTTCCAAATGATGTGAAAAATTGATATTTTATTCAAACAAAAAACTGATCCTGTATTGTACAAGGTTTAACTTGAACATAAAGAAGACCACATGAAATTAATATTATTCTTTTAGGAACTTTCGATCGAACACTCTTCATCAAGTTTCGGATAAGAGTTGCATCACATTTTTTGGACGCTTGAGTCCAATTTTTTTGAATTCCTGCATGTTTCCAGCTGCTTTACCAGTCTTCTTGAAGACCCTCTTCACGATTGCCCAGTAACGTTCGATGGGTCGAAGCTGAGGGCAATTTGGTGGATTGATGTTTTTTCTCAAAAAAAATCTATAGAGGGAGATCCCCCAGTGCCGGACAGCACCCAATACCGGACAAAGTTGAAACATTGAGAAATCATGGTCCAATCAAGATGGTGTACTAGTAGAAAAGAAAGCTATTATGTAGACTAATGTTTGCGTAGAATTGAAAAATGCATGTCTTTTTAAAAAAGTAGAAAAGTTTGAAAATTTTTGAAAAATTGACGTATTTTCTTAATTTTGAGCCTGCTTAGTAATTATTTTGAATATGAAAAAATACTTTGGATCACGTAAGCATGATCGAACATAATCCTAATTTGATAGTATGAATGTATTTTGTACCATAATTGAACTAAATATGGACAAATTACAATTTTTGTTCAACACGTCCTGTCCCTCAGTTTCGGACAGCTTGATTTGTTAGATGGTACATTTGTAATTATTGCGTCAGTGTTTCAAAATACTTTCATTTTTCATGGGTTCCGTAGATCATGGTATTAAACATGCAATAAAATTAAGAAGAATGAACATTCAGAGCAACATCGTAAAATGTGCTATTTTTCAGCATATATGGAAGAGGTTTTTGATAGGCATCTCGCAAACTAAGGAAAACTCAAATTATTCTTGTAAATGTTTCAAATGCATTGAATTGGTAATTATAAACTATTCCTAGAGTGTACACATTCAATGATGTTCAAATTTGCAGAATTCGAGGCATTTCCAGATCGTGTCCGGTATTGGGTGCCACCTTTCAAGATCGATCAATTTCGTACTAAAATACATCATCAAAATGCATTGTCAAAATTCATATTTATATTTTCAAATTTATTTTTGTACACTATAAAAGTTATAATATTTATCATAAATGGGTAACACGAGCCCATAAAATCAATAGTTTTCGAATTATGAATTTAGTGGCTTAAGTGTCCGGTACTGGGGGATCTCCCCCTACCGTTTTTCGCAAGCCAATTGAGAGTAGTTTTGGCATAGTAAGCCGATGCTAAATCCGGCCAAAATAGTGGAGGGGTACTATGCTTCTTATATAAAGGTAGCAATAATCTCTTCTGAAGACACTCAGATCGATAGATTTCCGCATTTATAGTTCCGGTAGTGTAAAAAAATGTCGACTTCAAACCACAGGTACATATTGCTTGCCATACCAGCACTTTTCGACCAAATTTCTCCACTTGAATCGACCTGTCCGCATCGCTTACATCCTCCCCTACGACGGCAGTAAAGTATTGTGGACCCGGAAGGATTTTTAAATCCTCCTTTACTTAGGTCTCATCGTCCATCAAAACCCGAGCAGAAGAAAATAACTTCTGAATACCAAACTAAGGTATTCCATACCAGATAATTTCCAATACTTACAACCTGAATGAGGTATGAATGAGCCCTGCATAAGAGGTTAAATACCTCAAATAATATCTCAAGCATATTCTATGAACACCTAACTGATAATTAGATCAGGTATTGTAATACCTCAATAACACTGTTCGACAAATTTTTTTTTTGGATGGATCAGGGACGCGTTTATATGGGTCTTGAAGTGCAAAAAAGTATAGAAAGAGGCTGTTTTCAAATGATTTGCAGCACCCCTGGATTATTTTTTGATAAAGCTTGAAAATTTGGCATTTTTAATCACAAAAAGTGTAATAAGCAAAATATCAATATCTTTTAAATTCAATTATACAACCATTGAATTTGTTAAATCAATATTTTTTAGCACTGGTTGACTTCAGGGATACGTGCACCATTTCAGAAGAATACCGGCATCTATTTTGTATATGAATTTGGAATGTTAACGATCATTAAGCAAGTACGTGAGGATGTGCACCATATAATTACTACTATTTTCTATTTCACACATCTGGTTCATTATATAATAATTATTATAGGTTCAAGAAGAAGCTTGATTAGAACTTTATTCTTTGCTCCATTATATAAAGCAATGAGCAATGGAATCCAGTAACATTTGATTTCAACAAGGACGACGACTACGGAAAATTTATGTGTCTGTTATATTTATATGGGCTGGTTGGTCTAATAAACTCTCAGCAGAAATACAAAATTGATATAGGTTGGATACTGACATGTAAGTGGTCTTACATGCGCTAGCTGGTTTATCAGGTGACGATGTCTGTAAAAAAATGTGATAACATTGTCATTTGCGATTTCTAAATATTTTGATAGGTTCTTATTAAAAATAGTTTACTTATCGTGAGATTAATTTTCATCAGAATATCCCTACAAAAATTACAGAATAACAGAAAATAGCAATAAATAATTTAGTAATCAACATTGTCACATTTTTTTGCGAAAGCCGTTCAGGCAGGCATGTGCTCTTTATGATTCAGTTTGTGCACAATGCTGATCGTTTGTGAAAACTGATTTAGTGGTAACATGCCTGCTTCTTACTTATAAGATGAAACAATTTCCGATTTGCGGACATGCTCCGGAACGCTGAACTTATCCTTGGCCGTGAAAAACAGGTTGCCGGGGATCTGTTTGAAGTCGGTCTTCGTCGTCCATGATGCAGCATTCAACTTTCGCCAGCATGTTGAGGTACAACTTCCTGGCACGGGTTTTGGCGAACTTGTTCTGCTTCTCGTCGCGATTAGGGGCCTTTTGTACCTTGAACGTTCGAAGCCTAGCCTTAGTTTTGGCCTTCTGGACAAAACTTCGGCTTAGGTGCAGGTTCTTAGCCACATCCTAAACGGAGGCGTTCGGGTTTCGGTTGAAGGCCCCAACTACGCGGTTGTGATTTTTGGTGTTGTACGAAATACTTTTTCCTTCACTTCTGGGCTTCCGATCGGTGGTCAATGGTTCCTTGAACCGCTTAATCACTCGCGATACCGTGGAATTCGCGATTCCCAACGTTTTAGCGATGGAACGATGCGAGAGATCCTTGTTCTCGTGATGAATGCGCAATATTTTATCACGCACGAGCTGTTCTTTCGACTCCTTTTTCGAGAGTTTTGATCACAGGATTTTAAAACTTGCAGGATGTAAATAATGAACTAAATCCACCCAAATTTTCATTAAATTCTACCCAACGGTTAAAAAGTTAGAGTAATTTCATAGTGTGGCAATTTAATTGTGGACACCCTTTAAAATAGACCCCTTTGTGCGGTCCTTAGCCTCTTGCCCAGCAACTCCTATCCCTACCTCCTCGTGGTACTGGCCGGGGTACGAGTAACCTTGGGGAAGATCGGGTAACCAACCCCCGGTGGGAACTTTGGTCGTATGCTGACAGGGAAGGGGGGTTTGCTTTTGCTTCTGCAAACCTGGAGCGTCCGTACTCCATGTTAGGAGCGGCTCACAACAGCGTCTGTTCCCCATGTCAGGGGCGGCTGATCATCGTCCGAGTGCCAGAGAAGGACTCTAAGCTAAACTGCGCACTATGGCCCTCCGAACATTTAGGGGGAATGGTCCTCCGGAAATCTAGGGGATTGGTGTCAGGCCTTACAAGCCAACCGTAAAAACACATCAGCACAGGAACGTCAACGAGAGAATACGGACCGGAACAATCGGCAAAGACCACAGCGATGAAAACGGACTAGCGATTGGGAACTCGGTATCGTAGCGCTGCAGGAGGTGTGCTGGACAGGAGCATTGGTGCGAACGTTTAGTACCATTTACCAGAGCTGCGGCAACACACGCGAGCTGGGAACAGCTTTCATAGTGATGGGTGATATGCAAAGGCGCGTGATCGGGTGTTGGCCGATCAATGGACGAATGTGAAAGTTAAGAATCAAAGGTCGATTCTTTAACTTCAGCATAATCAACGTGCATAGCCCACACTCCGAAAGCACTCATGATGACAAGGACGCATTTTACGCGCAGCTTGAACGCGAGTACGACCGCTGCCCAAGCCACGACGTCAACATCATCATAGGAGATTTGAACGCTCAGGTTGGCCAGGAGGATGAGTTCAGACCGAAGATTAGAAAGTTCAGCGCCCACTGGCTGACGAACGAGAACGGCCTCTGACTGATAGATTTTGCCGCCTCCAAGAATATGGCCATTCGTAGCACCTTTTTCCAGCACAGCCTCCCGTATCGGTACACCTGGAGATCATCTCTGCAGACAGAATCGCAAATCGACCACGTTTTGATCGATGGACGGCACTCTCCGACATAACCGACGTCAGAACCTATCGTGGCGCTAACATTGACTCCGACTACTACCTGGTTATGGTGAAACTGCGCCCAAAACTATCCTCGATAGGGCCACTCTTGAGGACTGCTGGAGGACAGTCAAAGCAGCCATTAACGACGCTGCCCAAAATCATTGTCGGATATGTGGAACGGAGCTTAAGAAACGATTGGTTCGACGAAGAGTGCCAGGAGGTTTTAGAGGAGAAGAATGCAGCGCGGGCTGCAATGCTGCAGCATGGTACGCGCCAAAACGTTGAACGATACAGACTGAAGCGAAAACAGCAAACCCGCATATTCCGGGACAAAAAGCGCCGCCTGGAAGAGGTGGAATGCCAAGAGATGGAATTGCTGTACCGTTCTCAAGAAACGCGGCAGTTCTATCAGAAGCTCAACACATCCCGCAAAGGCTTCGTGCCGCGAGCTGAAATGTGCCGGGATAAGGATGGGAGCATTTTGAAGGACGGACGCGAGGTGATCTAAAGGTGGAAGCAGCACTACGATGAACACCTGAATGGCACAGAGAACACAGTCACAGAAGGTCAGGACAGCGAA
The DNA here is from genome assembly GCF_002204515.2 of Aedes aegypti. NCBI lineage: Eukaryota > Metazoa > Arthropoda > Insecta > Diptera > Culicidae > Aedes > Aedes aegypti. The sequence goes on along the minus strand of NC_035109.1, from coordinate 202,633,450 downwards.
GGCGATGGCTACGTCAGCACAGCGGACAGTGGAAACCAACCAGCTTCCACGAAGGGGGAAGTTAATTTATGTATTTAATTGCTACGTCTTGGATCAATACCTTAATCCGCCAGACTGTTAATTTAAATACTTAATTCTATGTTTAAAAGTACATTTGGACACATTAAAATCAAAATAACATCCTACATCATTGAATGCTCGCAAACAACTAGACATTGGGCAGTTCTGTCCATATGTCGTTCTATGAGGTCGTATAACCAGCGACTGCCTCTCGCGGAGCTGCCTTGTCGGTGGGTAAAACCTCAGTTCGTTGGTGAGTTCCGAGCAGTCGATGTTATTGGACAACAAGTCATACACAAATAATCGCTGAATCTTAGTTCGTCTGGACGTCAATGTTTCCAAATCTATCAGCCTACAACGACTTACATAGTCGGGAAGATTCGTCGGATCGTTCCACGGTAACTGCCTTAAACAATAGTGGATGAAACAGCGCTGCACCTTCTCAATTCTGAGCATATGCGTTGCATGGTATGGAGACCAGACGCACACTGCATATTCCATGACGCTCTTGACCAGCGAGCAATACAGAGCCTTAAGCGTGTACACATCGCGAAACGATTGCGAGTTTCGTCGGATAAATCCCAACACAGCAAATCCTTTCGCCGTCACGGTGCTTATGTGTTCAGTGAACTTCAACTTACTATCTATTATTACGCCAAGAGTGTGAGAATTATCGTGCAATCACCATCCTAAACGCCGCCTACAAAGTGCTATCCCAGATTCTCTTCCGTCTTCTATCACCTATAGCAAACGAGTTCGTGGGAAGTTATCAAGCAGGTTTCATCGACGGCCGCTCGACAACGGACCAGATCTTTTCCGTGCGGCAAATCCTCCAGAAATGCCGTGAGTACCAGGTCCACACGCACCATTTGTTCATCGATTTCAAGGCGGCATACGACAGTATTGACCATGTAGAGGTATGGAAGATCATGGGCAACACAGCTTTCCCGGGAAACTCACAAGATTGGTCAGAGCAACGATGGACGGTGTGCAAACCTGCGTGAAGATCTCGGGCGAACACTCTAATTCAGTGTTTCCCAAACTTTTTTAACTGTCGCCCCCTTGAGATCAACATATTTTAGAATCGCCTCCCAGATTCTTCTTCTTCTTACCTCATTGGGACATAGTCTGCTTCTCAGCTTAGTGTTCAATGAGCACTTCCACAGTTATTAACTGAGTGCCTTCTAAGTTGCCTTTTTCGCATTCGTATATCGTGTGGCAGGCGCCTACTGATACGTAGTTTAAATATTTAAATTTAATGCTGTGCTATGTTGGAATTTTGATCAATATCTTAGCATAAGTGTACCGTAAATTGGTCAAAATATAAAGTTGACTGATGTAGTACTTAAAATGTGATAAAAATGTTCTCGACTCGTATATCTATAAAAGAGTCATGTTAAAAACTATCACATTTCTAGACTTCAAAAATTCAACAAATCTATTATGATAATTTACTAAATAATATCAACCAAATCTGTCCGAAATGCGTTATCAATTGTCCTACGCGGTTTAAAGGCCTTTCACTAAGCTGCGACTATCGATACAATGTTGCTTCACTTCCTAATTTTCAATCTCAGGAAATACAAGCCGAGTATCAGTGAATCATGCTTCGTAACCTTCGTAATGAAGGAATTTTGCTAGCTGAATCTCGGATGAAATTAAAAAAAAACGAGATTTGCATAACCAAGCTTGTGAAAAAAACTTAGTGTGACGATTATGATATTTTCTCACATTATTTTACTTCAAAAATGCTTCTAATTTTTTTTTTTGTCGGTTGCGATAGGGGTAGTACTGGCACTCTTAATCTGCTCTAAGCTCCTTCCCAGCATTTGCTTTTATAAGCCTCTATTGCGTTCATCACACAGACGTTCCTAAGCAATGTTGCTCAAATGGTCACTGTGTACGCTAGCAGCAATCAGCCCTTGCCGTAGTTTTGCAGTCTTGTAGTTCAGACTACTATCAAACTATGATAAGGCCTGAAATGCTACTAGAGTGGTTAAAGTGAAGAACGAAATAGTTTTATTAAAAGGTCCTCATTCCCCATTTCATTTCATCACTCACTATCGTCACTTTTATTTTCGACACTATCACGTATATCACCGATTATCACTCATCAACTTTCGTAATACACTTCAGATATACTTTCTATTATATCACTTTTCCCCATCACACCATTTTCATATAAATCTGTTAGCATTACCATCTGTTAGCATTACTAAGTAATTTAAAGATATTCAATTTAAATGTATCATTATTTTTGATGCTGTAGAGTCATTACTATTCAAACTACGATTTAGCACTATGATCAAGAAAGTTACATTAAAAAAAAATACTTCGATCCATTCTTCTGCACTCGCTGTCATTACATTAACACTTTTATCATGCACGTTTGAAGAACTAGGCAATTAAGTTTATATTCAGAAAAATGATTGCACAATGTATTATGGCCATTATTAAATTAGTAGAGTTCACATCATTATTATTATATTTTTAACAAAACTATCAGAATCACTTCCACCTTAATTTTCAAATTTTCATCACTATAGATTTAATTATAAAATCACTATTAGCACCTTCACAATCACTAAATTTAATAACGACGAGTGTAACGCACAGTTTCACCAACCACCCATTCTTATGTTGCATTATAAAACGATTGATCACACGTTGGCTTCGAAACTTAACCACCATTGCTGATTAGTACAAAGGATGCTACAGCTCGTGCAAACGAATTGAAACATCAAACAACCAGCACTGGTTTATAAGTAACTAATGAGCCCTGGCGGTCCCTCCGTTCGAAGAGGACTTGATAATATGCCGAAACATATTAACAGATCCTCCGCCTGAATGCAGCCGTTTCATGATAAATCATGAACCGTTGGAGGTGTGCCAAAGTATTGGGAAGGTGATATGTTTCACAGACGGGTATTATTATGGTGCACCTTCTACTTTAGCACCGTCAAACCCTGTGATCGTGGCCAGGGTACTTCAAAAATGCTTCTAATGATATCTGTAACCATAAATAAGATCAACGTTATCGATCGGAAAAACTTTTATATGCACATTTATGTTTTAGAAGTAGAAAAAAAAATGAATGGATAATACTAACGTTTTGTGTGTGGGTTTTTAAGACATTAACACGTTAATGCTTCCAGTGGACGGTAAAGTCCTTCTAAGAAAGCACCACACTAAACAACGTCCAGTGACTCAGTCGGATAACCTTCCTTACGAAGTTTTGCGGACAGAAGCGGGAATCGAACCTACACTAGTTGACACGATGCGGTCAAATGCCTGACGGCACTAACCGCACGGCTACGACATTTTGTCTATGATGAATATCCAATATCCCATACATTAAAATTTTCGCCCCCCTTTCTACTGTTTTCGCCCCCCAAATTCAGAATTACAAATTATCGCCCCCCTGGACCTGAAAATCGCCTCCCGAGGGGCGAATTCGCCCACTTCGGGAATCACTGCTCTAGTTCGTTCGAGCCTCGACGGGGACTACGACAAGGCGACGGACTTTCGTGCCTGTTGTTCAATATTGCGCTTGAATGTGTCATGCGGAGAGCCGGACTTAACAATCGAGGCACGATTTTCACGAGATCCGGACAATTTGTTTGCTTCGCGGACAACATGGATATTATTGGGAGAAAATTTGAAACGGTGGCAGATTTGTTCACCCACCTTAAACGCGAAGCAACAAAAGTCGGGCTAATGGTGAATGCGTCGAAAACAAAGTAGGTACATGCTGGTTGGCGGAACTGAGCGCGACAGGGCCCGCCTAGGAAGCAGTGTTACGATAGAAGGGGATACCTTCGAGGTGGTGGACGAGTTCGTCTACCTCGGATCCTTGTTGACGACAATGTTAGTCGGAAAATACGAAGGCGCATCATCAGCGGAAATCGTGCCTACTATGGTCTTCAGAAGAAACTGCGGTCAAGAAAGATTCACCCCCGCACCAAATGCACGATGTAGAAAACGCTAAAGGTAGTTAAATCTGGAAGGATACGCTGGGCAGGGCATGTTGCAAGAATGCCGGACAACGATGGTGTTCGCTACGAATCCGGTCGGAACAAGAAGGCGTGTGGCGCAGCTAGCTAGGTGGATTGACCAGGTGCACCAGGACCTGGAGAGCATGGGTCACAGTCGAGGATGGAGAGAAGCGGCTATGAACCGAATGAATTGGCGAAATATTGTTGGCAAGGCTTTATCAAGATAATTGATGTAAAGCCAAATAAGTAAGTAAGTAGGCACACTCATATCATCGGCAGCGAAGCCAGGAAGTATGGTCCTTGAAGAGTACGACTATCGTCTGTCATGATTGCTCGATACCAGCCGCCCGTTTAACGGAAATTTTGGGTGCTGTTATGGCTTCTTGCGAAAGATTGTAGAAATCACAAATTTATTTCTCAATTTCGGCAGCAACCTGCTCAGCAACTTGACAATTTTCACAGTAAATTGCAATAACTATCGAATCGCAGTGAAAACCGATTTATAAGGGGGAAATAACCGTGGTTTCGAAGATAAGCATCTGCACTATTTTACGTGTACACCATTTCTGCCACAAACTCACAGTCTCACACTCACAGTATGTTCCTTGGTTTTGGACGATATCAATTTTACCGGAATCAATAGCAGGTCAATGGAGGAGGCCTTCGTGCCTCTGAAGATGGGGATACAGCGATGAAAGGCCTGATCATTAATTCTAGTGGCCTAGCGGTGTTGGTGTTGAGGTAGTGATTGATGGGGATCTGTTTAAAGTTGTTGAATAATTGGTTTATCTTAGAATACTTGTGACATGTGACAATGACGTTTCCCGTGAAGCGAAAAGATGTGTTGCGGCTGTGAATAGATTCCGCAACACAAATCAATCATAAATGGAAACAAAATTTGGCTCGCATAAACATGGTTACTTCCACTGGCTTTGTAAAGGGGCACGAAGCACTGGCTTTGTAAAGGGGCCGGAATCATAGTTAATCTGTATCTTCTTTACCGATACAGATCTATATTCAACTAATCTAAATTTACATCCTTTTTCACTCTTTTACTCTCACACCGAGCAGGTAGGAGAGTGCTCTGCTGTTAGTGCAATCAAATTTCATATGAGCCATAGTACATTGCTCTTGCGGTGGTTCGTTTTGCCGTGTTCCTGAGTCGTTTGAGGCTAGCTGCCTGCGAAGAGAATCAGTTTTTCTCAGATACTGACGGAGGATGGATGTGTTCCCCAAAGCACGGTTCTCCGTCCGGCGTCTTCTGATGGCTGGATGGTTTTTTTGTGGAGGGGCTGGGAATCGAACCCATGACCTTCCGCTTATGAAGCGAAAGTGTAACCTCAAGGCTACAGACCCCCCTGTATCAAATAAATAAAGATGCGAATTTTAATAGGCGAGTAAACTACGTCAGACTTCAGTAGGCTGATCACTTAGTGCCAATGTCGGAAGAAATGTCGGCGACTTCGTGGAAGGCCACAAACACACTGATGGTACGCAGTGGAAGAGCACCTGGCAACCCTAAATGTTGTCATCTGGTGAAGTATTGCCCAAAACTGACGAAGATGGAGGTCTACGCCTGGTAATGGTATTCGTAATCTCTCATGAACCCGCCGAATTCTAACCAGTATCATGTTGGTTATTACGTTTGCAATGCGATTACATTCCTCGGCCCCTGACTGAGGTCTTCATTATACCTACCTTTCACCTTGATGGCTCCAACGTAGAGCCATCAAGGTGAAAGGTAGGTATAATGAAGACCTCAGTCAGGGGCCGAGGAATGTAATCGCATTGCAAACGTAATAACCAACATGATACTGGTAAGAATTCGGCGGGTTCATGAGAGATTACGAATACACTGGTTGCATGCAGGAGATGTTGACTTATATGGTACTCCAATTTCCATTGTTGATGTCAGCTAACCGGTTGAACTTAATAATAATAATAATTAAGTAGGTACTCATTGGATTAGGTCGACTTACCAATTAGTGCATTGTGTATCCGGTGGTGCTGCCAGGAGTCTTCTATCAGCAACAATTGTAAAAGCAGTTCCGTGTTGTGCTTCATATTATGCCAATAGGCATACCCGCAGTGCCATAACAGTTCTGCGAGCAAATTTCGGGAAAAGAGCGGATTTTCCCAACTACAATACTGTAACAGTTTCACTCCTTCTTCGCCAATGTTTGTATCTTCTATTAATCGCTTGACGTAACTGAAAAATGAGAATATATTTGATTTGTGTGTTTAAAATCTGACCGTGAGCCGCTTTGTCATTCCTTTAGTAACGGAAGAAGCAGCAACTATTACAAACTTTCCGTACCTTACTTTAATGAAGAGGTAATCGTTGCACTCCGGAGAAAGTGGCATCAACATTTCATAAGTCATGTGCGGATCGATGTAGATATTTGGTTTCACTGGCGCGTTATTGTTAGAACTGGAACAGTGGCTCGAAATGTCACAGGAGCGAATTAAATGCGATACCACGTGGTGCAATTTGCTCAGATCTGGATACTGATACTTTATGTGAGGTCCAGGACCTTCGTCTAGTGCTACTTTCATAAAGATGGCAGGAACGTTAAGCTAAAAAGGGAATCAAATATAATATCATTCGACATACTCCAACGAATATGGGTACCTTTATCAACTGTTGTTTCTCGTGAAGCCCTAAGCCGGCATACAAACTAAAAAGATTGAAGTATTGCGGAAGATGTTTTCCATTGTCAGCGACCTCTCCCTTCAGTAACGATAGCACGGCGATCAGCACCTGTTCACATAAGTTACTTCCATCATACCCAGGTAGCGGATCATCACTGGCGGCGCAATGGCAGAAAAATACGACTAGTTTGCCAAACACCGATCGGATTTCTGGGGAAGGTGCCACTAAGATGTACTCGCTCAGTCGTGTTGGAGGATTTAAAAGAACTTTGGCGGCAAACCACTGTCGAACTGCCGCCGAGTTTCGAATATGCTGACACAGTGTCTCATACCTACAAATGACAAAAATTACGGATTTAAGTTTCGATAAAATGATTTGCAATTGTTTTAGTCCCGTCCTCAAAATGAAGGTGGTCAGTACACTTATAAATTTAATTACACTCACCAGTCAATCGCCACACCCCGTATAGTTTTCTTCGTCCGAAATCCTGAGTGGAACAAGAATTGAGAAGCAAGTTGCATGCTAAGCAGAGATAGTTCCTCTGCAGCTGGTGGCTGTAAGTAAATAGTATTAACAAATTGAAATATCACTTCTTAAAAAACATTGTGTTCCATCATACTCACCAGTTTTTCTATTTTTTCGCACCTTTGAATTTGTGGTAAGCTAACTAACTTTTTGATGAATGCAAAAAATTCCACTGCAAATAAACTTTTCGCATGTAGGAATCGAATGTTCTGTGTCCTGAAAAAGCACATCGAAATTAAAATATATTAGTAACGAAGCAACGGATTTGGAAATCGTAAAACTATGTAATCATAGGTTTAAAATGTAGCTTGGATGTAGATTGCCCTTTCTATCTCTTTGGTTTGGTAATTCTAATGATTTCCTTGATCATACAGAATAAGCGAACTAAAGCCCTTTTCTTGCACATTTCTCGATTACTTTTTCAAATCGACGTAAGTAACTTTCATATGATTTTGAGAAAATTAATTCAAAAGAATCACAACCTGTCTTTTAAAACTGTTTTAAAATTAATCAACTTTTTATTTTTTTTTCGCCGTGTACATCGTTTAAATTTTGCATACATTAAGCTCGCGTTCAAAAACTAGGGAGTTCCTGTTATTTCCCACAAAAAAATATTACAAAATGATAAGCCGATTTATTCAGTTACTTTCGACGTTTTTCTACCAGTGTAAAATCGACTCAAGTAGTGTTTTGTTTTGATTCGTGGTTAAGTCACTTTGTCTCTCCATACAGCGGGGCGGCGAAAGTAGTGGTTAGGTTGCGAAAGTTGAGAATCTTACTTTCGTCGTTTTGTAAATCCGGAAATAAACGTTTTAAAAGTGAAAAATCGAGTTGGTTCAGAGCGGAACGTGTAGAATTTCGTCTGCGAAACACGTAGAATCGATAAAGTAAGTTTGTATACTTTTTTGACTTGAGTCTGTTAGAATAAGTTTTCGAGATTTATTTACTAAAGATTGCAAACATATGCTTTAATAACACTAGAGCATATATTATGACGATTTTGCAGTATAGTTCGGTATTCTCTGATCTTCACTACATCTCCTTAACATCGACGACATAACCGTTATCCATCTGCTCACTGCATTACACGTGTTTTCATGCTGGCGCATTTTCTGTACAATAGGCCTATTCACAAGACGTTTCAAATCAGCTGATAGGGAAGCTCTTTGACAGTTCTTCTATGAAGATGACAATCTCGTGTTAGCACCGGTCTTCCACCGATGTTAACAAATGCATAGACGGACTTGTCATATGAAAAGGCCTATTTTGTCCGGGTTTAGAACGCTTGCGTATATCCCTCAGCCTAAATCGAGTGGTAGTCGAATATAACATGATTTGGGATATTTGACAGGCCGAAAGAGTGGAGACTCTGCGTACCCGAATCTATGAAGGCAGATACATATTTTCGGAAGCAACGGTGACCAGACAAGAACCGGTTTCTGGTCATCCCTACCTAAGGCCTGGGTGCACTCTGCTGTACGTAGGAGACGTCTCCATTCGATTCGGTCCATGGTTGCCCGTCGACAGCCACGCTTTCTGTGAAGTGTTCGCAGATCCTCCCCAATTTGATCGACCCATCTTGCCCGTTGCGCACCACGTCGTCGTCTTATGGCGGTCGGATTGTTTTCGAGAACCATTTTCATCGGGTTGTTAATCGGCATCTGGTGAAATGCTAGGCCAACCTCATCCTTCCAATTTTTGCGAGGTGTACGATGGTTGGTTCTCCCAGCAGCTGGTGCAATTCATGGTTCATACGCCTTCTTGACGTTCCGTCTTCCATCTGCACTCCGCCGTAGATAGCCCCGCAACACCTTCCGTTCGAAAACACCAAGGGCCAGTTGATCTTCTGCATGTTTCGGGCTCATAGAGTAGTACTGGCCTAGATGATTAAGGTGAAACAGCTCGGAATCCAAAGATGGCCGGCACAATGGCCGACTTCTCCCCCACTCACGTTTTCGAAGGCACAAAATTGGAGAAATAGTTGGCAAACGTTCCTGATCTTCTTATTTTAAGCTTTCTGCTAGTGCACAATGCCAAAATAAAAAGTTCACTGTTGTGGGATGCTTTCTTCGTGAGATTTGTGCCTTTGAAGTTTTAGTGCAATCTTAGAAGTTGATTCCAAACGGTTTCACCTTAACTTCGTGCGACGGCGAACTTTGCGCGATCGAATAGTTATGCGGAGTCCAAAGTAGGCAGCAACGCTGCGTCTGTGAATTTCTCCGTTGGTGTCGTTGCCGGTGGTCACCAGCAAGCCCAAATACATGAATTCTTCGACCATCTCGATTTCATAGCCGTCAATATGAGCCCCTTGCTATAATGTATTTTGTCTTCGACACATTGATGTTCAGTCCAATTCGCTTAGCTTAAGCCCATAGTCGGTTGTACGTACCCGCCATCGTCTCAAAGTTCCGTGCTATAATATCAATCCCATCCTCGTCGCCAATGTAGCAAAGTGAAATTACTTCTTCCGTCATTCAGAGTGATGAATTATTGTCTGTTTCATGGACAACAAACGCGCCGCCAAAATCGTCGCCAGCAAACAAATCAAAGGAGATGATTTTCCGTTGTTCCGTAAGACTGGTGAAACGTCAAATTCGCAGCGGCTGGTTGGCTGGCGACGATTTTGGCGACCGGCAACGATTGCGAACAGTCGCGTCCGATAAGGTGCAAAACTTACAATACAATGTTTTATTCTGAACTTTCCTGTCACAATGCTCAAGCATGGCCTACTCTAACCTAATCCAATAATACAATAATACAGTCGCCGGCGAAACCAAGTAGCTGAATGGACTTTCTGAAGATCATGCCACTCGTGTCTATCCCCGCTCTTCTTATCACACTTTCTAAAGCAATTTTGAACAGTAAACACGAAAGGCTATCACCTTGCCGTAACCCTCTGCGAAATTCGAAGGAACTCGAGAGTGTCCCTGATACTCGGACTACGCACATCACTCGCTCCATCGTCGCCTTGATCATAGACCGAATTAGAATCGATGAACAAATGATAAGTGGGTTACATGAGAATTTCTGCAACACCCCGGGATGGCGAATATCTGGTCTGTTGTACCTTGTTCGCCCATAAATCGTGCCTGATATTGCTCAACGAATTCCCTAGCAATAGGGCGATATTCAAAACTGAAAAGGCAATAGATGGCTCTTTTTCAATGGTAGTGAAAACGAAATCCTGAAGCAAAGAAAGCATCATGGAAGATGAACTAAACACAAAAAGTTATGTATTCACTTTACACTTGATTTCTAATCACTATTTTCTTTGTCCAGTTTCCTAATTGCAAGCAATTTACGATTTTCATTATTTTTCATACGTTTTGACAGTTCTCCGACTACCATTCTTCCATGCGCTTGTGTTGAAAGTTTGAGAAATTTGAGAATCCAGCGTAGCGCGATCAGTGGGTGACATACATACAACAGTGTCGTCGCTCGGCGGCCGGTAAGAGAAACTGAATGTTCGAAAGGTTGTTGTCTGTAATTTTTGCTGCTGGCGCCAACTGTTAGCGTTTGAGAACAAAATAAACAGTCCCTATTGGTGAAACACAGCGGAGTACCTGGTGATCGCACGATAATTGGCGTAATCCACCTTGTCGCCCGTTTTGTAGATGAGATACACGACACCTTCCATCCACTCCTCCGGTAATACTTCCTCCTCCTCCCAAATCTTGAAAATAATCCTGTGTAGTGCTGTTGCCAGTGCATCACCACCGTATTTCAGCAACTCGCTTGGTTCATTCCAGAAGCTTTGTTGTTTTTCAACCGTTCAATCTCCGTTTTGAACTCTTGGAGATCGGGAGGCGGAAGTTTTTCGTCCTCCGCGCGTGCTTGCAAAGTTATTTCTGGTCGTCTTAACATTAATAATGAGACAATGGGTCCATCTTCTTCACTCCGAGTTGGTCCACTGCTGCTGCTGCTTAGCTATTGTGTTCAATTTACGATCGGTCTAGCAACTTTTTCATCATCTTTATTAACGAGAGTTTTAGCTCTCAGCTAGTTCATATCGGGACCAACGGCTTCAACGGAAGGCGTCACTATGACTTTTTACGTCACATAACTATCTCGGGGATGGTTTTTGATCCCAGATTCTCGGCGTGAGAGGCGTGTTTTCTAATCACTACACCAAGTCCGTCCCCTAGGCGGTCTAGGATCTTATCGTAATGGAAATTTCCTTGACTTCCCTGGGTACGAATGCGCAAAAAGAAACTTGAGAAAATAAAGCTCTCAGTAATTAAATGTGGAAGTGCCTTAGAAGCAGGATCTGTCCCAGTGAGGACGAAATGCCAAGAAGAAGAAATCCACCATCTACATCTTCTATCTTTCGAGAAACATACATTTTGTCTTGAATAGAGCTAGAAATTCCAGATTCACTGTCTTTGGCGCTACGTTGGGGATACCACCGGGAGCTGTATTTCAGCAGTTTCAGTCCATTCCAGACCATCGACTTCTATCAACTCGATGGTGGAAACTTAAATGTCATCGGCATTTCCGTCAACAATCATACGGTGTTGGCGGCCACGCGGTTGGGTAAAGCGTAGGAATGAAATCATCCACGCGAAAGAGATCGTCAGCTGGCGATACTGAACCCTTGACCTTCGCCATAATTACTCGATAAGCGTTTTCCTGGGGACTAGTATCAGCTTCCCGGCACAACTGCTTGAAGAAATAAGATTTTCTCGTTGCTATCTTTCATTAAAATGCGACCCGGAACAGCCGGAAGATCAACTTAGGTTCTCAAATGTTAGCTTTCGATCTAGCTCTCTGAACGTGTCTTCTGGCTCTTACTCAGGTTGCACGGTTGGTGCCCGTTCCACAAGTACGCCAGACATCAATGGATCCTAGGCTCAAGTTTTGTCGGCTGTTTCATCTATGTTTGAAGCGTCTTTCACTGCTCGGAGTGCCTCGACGAAAATATCCTTGTCGAAGTCCTTCATCTCATACTTTCGTTCTCTATTCCTTCTCCGCCAAACTTCGCAAATTGCCTGGTGTTTTTTTATACAGATTTCTCGAACTTTGCAAAAGCTAGAAACATTCACCATCCACGGCTCTCTGGGCGCCGATTGGAATTTGGCTCTGGGGTTCTCATTCTTATGTCTTCAGTAATTACTCCGGTTCGCTTGTTGTGAAAGAGGAAAAAAAGATAAAACTCAATCACACTGCGTAATAATCGGCTTATGGAAAGAAGCCAATGTGTTCCCCGGAACTACCTCATGGCATTACTTCGGGAGACGGGGGCTTCAAGTTTTTAACGCCGCCATACTTTAAGATCTCCGCTTCTGTGAATTGCTTTTTTAAGCTGGCTCCCGCTCGCTCTCTTTGGTCCTCCTGCCTCCCCTGGCGACGGAGGATGTCCACTAGTTCCGGTGAAGGAAAACGGCCGTACTGTGGGGCCCCGTCTACCAGCGGATATCGCAGGTGAAATAATACGCGCAGTCTTTGTCTCCGGGTTGCAGAGGTAGTCCGACAGTTCCGGTTTGGGACGTCCGCACTGTCGGTGCCCTACATACCCGAAGCTTCTCTTCATTCTTCGTTGGCTGGCTTGTCAGGTGCCGAGATCACTCCGACGATTCCGGTTGGGGGATAACTTTCAATTCATCGGCGCCCCGACGACCCAAGGCCATACCGCACTCATTCCTTCTTTTTTCTTCGTTAGGCTGGCATTCAAATGCCGAAGTCGATTTCAGTTGGAGAATGACTTCCGGTTCGTTGGCGCTCTGAAGACCCGATGCCAACCACTGATCTCTACGCTTCATGTCACTGCTCTACTCTCCACTTCCGCTGTAGGGCAGACATTATCTGTGTCACTGTCCTGTTTACCGCATTCCACTTATCTGCGTCGTTGCATATCCGTTGGATGACATTGTCAACGTTTACATCGTCACCAAGAATGGCTTTCATCTCCCCTCGTTCCAGATCGCACCGCGGGCATGCGTAAAATATATGCTCCGCACTTCCCTTCGTGTTATTCGGGACAGGATGACGACCTTGTGTGACCGCACCTGTGCAGGCATTGTCTGAAAAAACTATGTCCAGACAAAAACTGCGTCAGGTGAAAATTTACTTCACCATGTGGTCTTCTTATCCACATCCACAGACTTGGGATAAGCCGATGTGTCCATCTACCAGTCGTTGTTTGATCCTACTGGTGTTGCCATTTCCTAATGAGTCAGCACCTACTTTTTCTCGGACTCCTTTTGTGTGGCGGTCCGTGTAGCACTCGCTATCTTCCTCGAGAAGAAGACTAATAGATATCATCCCTGCTATCACACAGACTGCTTCCGATGAAATGGTGCGGTACGAACTTGAAACCCGCATAGCTATCAACCTATACGTATTGCTCAGTCGAGATCGATTCTTTTCGGTCTTCAGTGCAATCACCCATGCTGGACCTGCATATCTGGTGATCGATGTTGTGGCGCTAGCAGCCGCTGAGTCGTTTGCCATGATCCGGGATAACGCCGCTATCGTCTTCGCTGCTTTTTCACACACATAGTCGATTTGTTTGTTGAAATCAGGTCGATCATCACCCCCAGATGCTTAACTTCGCGCTTCGAGTCGATGATGCAATCACCAACCGTGATTCTTGTCTGCTACACTACCTTACAATTGCTTATCATAACCACTTCAGTTTTGTGGTGGGTCATCGCCAGCTTCTTATCCCGCATCCAATCTTCTACAGTATCGTTTGTCTCGGTGGCGAGTACCTCCACCTCCTCTCTTGCTTCACCGCCTGATGGTCGTTAGAAGTGTATGATTTTAACTACGGGTCTGCTTCCAAAGACCAGGTTGATTTTGGCGATCACGAATCCTTTCGGTTAGCGTTAGACTATTTTTAGATTAAATATCGATCCATGGCTAGGATTAGCAGTTTCAATTTGTGACATACATTACTTGCATATTATTTCTTAAAGTGATAATCCCTTAGAAGTCTAAAATATTTGAAAGTGAAAATATAGCATACCTAACACTTCGTTCGATGGGTGCTGGCATCGGCAGTATGCAATATTTACTCTCCGCCAGCGACAGCTGCTCCACGCAATTTGTGTACGTAATGGGTGTATGATCGTTACGGGTATAAAACAGCATGTACGCATTCCACCATCGTTTCTGACGCCTGTACTGCATCCTCTTCAAATTATTATCATACACTTCGCCCATGTAGTCACCTCCGAAGCACTGTGCCTTCATTTCTTCATCTTCGTTCATTTTGCACTCTGTGACTTCACCGTCGTCGAATTTGTACCACTTCTCAGTACCGTCTGGTGCTCTAAAATGGTGAGGTAATGATAAACTTACACCAAATGTAACATTACATTAATACTTACTTGTGGAGGATGTAGCTGAAATAATGACCACCCGATGCTTGTCCACTGTGCACAACGATTCCTGTGAGCTGGTAACGTGTTTCAGTAGATTCCTCGGATTTCTCATCATCAACGTCTATCACTTCTCCTTCAATTTTTGCAAGACCAGATACTGAAAATATCATAATCCGTTGTCATCGTATGGGATAGTTTAATAACGTTTTTATTGCTTTTACCTGTATATGGTCCCATATCTAACCTACGCGGGAATTCAAAATAATCGTTGAATTTGATCGCGCACACTCTCTCGTAGTCATACTCAAAACGCTTAAGTTGAATAGCTAGAACAGGCGGTAGCTTCCGCACACACAACCGTTTGACGGTTACCACCTGCAAAACAAGAAATGGTTATAATAGGTCGTATTGAGCTATTGAGGACTAATCGGTTACCTTTTTATCACATTTATCACAATGGTAAGCATCAGCGCCTTCCAAAATTTCTCCCTTGACATATTGCTCCAAGGAGTCGGTTAACGAACTATGATTCCTAATATCTACACTGAAAACACTGAACGGTTCCTCTTTGCTATAACGATGCGGACAATCTTGACAAATTTTCTGATCACTGAAACATCCTCCAAGTGTAGCACCCATCAGTTGAGGATAGCCTAATGCTTTGAGACCTTCATCCAGACTTTCGAACAGGGACATAAAAAACTCAACGGCATCCTGCTGTTCCCGTAAGTTGACCGGTTCGCCTTGCAATCTGAGAAATAAATTTGAATGAATGCTTTTGAGTGTGGATCATTTGAGATTTTCTGTTTATGGCTCAGATTTCTTGATTCATAAAGCCACGGGTTGTGAAAATCGTAACGTTGAAACTTTGGTCCAATAGGTCGACTGAAACTAGAGCCCCTCTAGTATTTTACTGTTTAATTCTGTTGATATGATTACATATTTGAACTTTTAAACTTTCAGGAACAACCTATCGCGGCGCAAACATCGATTCGATTGTGATGGCTAATGTGCGCCAAAGATTTCCCGTTGCGAACAACATTCGGTACCGACGCCCGCCGCGGTACAATCTGGAACGACTTAAGCTACCCGAAGTCGCAACGCTACTTACTTTCTCCAGTACTTTCCAAATGAATTGCACTGAAAAAAGTTTTCTCACGGGCTATTTCAAGATTTCCCCCTGAGTTTTTCTACTAATTTCTCTACCAATTTGTTTAGTTGTTACTTGAAAACATCTTCCAAAAATCCTACAAAAATTTGTTCTGAAGTTTTCATAAAAAAAACTCGTTTAGGGATTTTTTTTCTGGAAAGAATTCCCCCAGTAGCCGATTTTCCTGATATTTTTTCTGTTTTTTACATGGTGTTCATTAATTTAGCTCAGATGGGTTTGGTTTCAGACGGATTCTCGGTGCTTCAATAAAATCGCGTGCTTTAGGTATAAAGCGTTTATTTTAACTGATTCAAAAAAGACAAAGAACTTTTCTCATGTTCACCTTCTTCTCTCTCTCTCTCAATACTTCAGCCAAGGGACTCGTCAAAGTGTCGCCGTGCGACGCATCATTCTCCCCCCGTTGAGTCCCCTGGCTCAACCGAAGGAAGCAGACAAATCTTCGTTACAGCTCTTCGGAATTCTGATGTTGGAGTCTTGATGGTTACCACTCGTACAATCCCATCAGCGCCTGGATGGGTTGCCACGATGCGTCCAATACACCACTGATGTGGCGGAATGTTCTCGTCCTTCAGCACAACCATCGCGCCGATCGTTATTGCCGTCACTCCGCTGTTCCATTTGGGTCGTGATTGCAGCTGATGCAGGTACTCAGTCGACCAACGCTTCCAAAAGTGTTCCTTCATGAGCTGGACATGTTGCCAACGACTGAGTCGGCCAATCTTCACCTCTTCGTATGATGGCTCCGGAATGCTCAAAGCTGGTCTTTGGATAAGGAAGTGTGATGGCGTCAGCACTTCAACGTCATTGGGGTCGTTGGAAATCGGAATTAGAGGCCGGCTGTTCAGGATGGCCTCACATTGCGTCAGGAATGTCGACATTTCTTCAAAAGTTAGTTTTGTCTCGCCAACAACTCGTTTCAGATGATATTTCGCTGACTTCACGCCAGCCTCCCAGATGCCACCGAAGTGGGGGCTGCGCGGAGGTATGAAGTGCCATTGAATACCTTTGGAGACACAGAAATCATTCAGCTTCCTTTGGGTTGCTTGATCCTCGAATAGTTGGCGTAAAGCCGCCAGCTCATGATTAGCGCCTACGAACGTAGTGCCATTATCGGAATAAAGATTAGCAACTATTCCACGCCTGCTAATGAACCGCTGTAGAGCAGCTATGAAATTCCCAGCCGTTAAGCTCGAAACCACCTCTAGATGGATGGCCTTAGTGGCCATACATACAAAAACGCAAATATACGCCTTGTACACTACTGTCTTCCTTCCTGCTTCCTTGAGGTATATTGGGCCCGCATAATCGACTCCGGTGTTAGAGAATACTGGCGCCGGGGTTATTCTGTAATTCGGCAGATTTCCCATATATTGAGTCACTGGGTGTGGGTTGTTGCGAGAGCACACGTAACATTTCGAAATGATTCTCTTTATTAACATCTTTGCGTTTACAGGCCAAAATCGTTCACGGACAATCGAAAGCAATCCGCGCTGTCCGACGTGGAAATTGTCTTCATGTAATTGGCGGATAAGCGTGACAGTCACATGGTGTTTTTCGGGCAACAGGATCTGGTGCTTTCCGTCATACGGGATCGATGAATATTTCAATCTGCCACCAACTCTGATTAGGCCATCCGTGCCTACGAATGGAGCCAGTCCACTGTACCTGTTCCGTTTCTTGTCATTGCTTTGCAAAGCATGGAACAAATCCTGAAATTCATCCTTCTGCGTTATCTTCATGACCGCATGCAGTGCATCTGCCATTTCTTGCGCCCTGAGTGGCGAAGTATCACGAGTTTTGGTGCGGACGTTGTTGATGAACCTCAATACAAACGCCCACGCTCTTTGTAGTCGACGAAAGTTGCTTAATCTGGTCATGTCAATCGACGGCTTCTTCTACACAGTAGCAGCGACCACTACCGCTGGTTTGAGTTCAGGAAGTTCATTGTCGTTCAAGTGGATTCTGCCTTCGTTGTAGCTAGGAGTATGTTCCCACAAAACGTGAGATGATTTCCACCATTTCTCCATCGTCAAAAGCTCTGCAGGAAACACACCTCGCGAAATCAAATCTGCTGGATTTTCCTCTGATCGTACTGATTGCCAATTATAGGATTGCGTCAACTCGAGTATCTCGGCAACACGGTTCGAAACGAATTGATTCAGAGCAAGCGGTGATTTTTCCAGCCAGCATAACACTACTTGCGAATCAAGATGAAGTGTAACACTCTTGAACGGGATTTTCATTGCTGATATCGTTTTATCCACCAGTCGAGCAAGAAGCAGCGCTCCACACAACTCCAGGCGTGGAATCGTCATTGGTTTGAGGGGCGCCACGCGCGATTTACTGCATACCAGGTTGACTTCGACGGTTCCATCGGGAGAGATGCACCTCGTGTACAATACTGCCCCGTATGCGCGAAGGGACGCGTCTGCAAATCCGTGAAGCTCCACTCCTTTAGCGTCGCCCGTAACAACACATCGTTTTTTCTGCAAATTATTCACCATTGGTAGCTGTCCTCGAAAGTCGTTCCACATTTTCATTTGTTCATCCGGTAATACATCATCCCATTCCAGTTTCAGCCGCCATAAATCCTGCATAAGCATCTTTGCCATTGTGATGACTGGACCAAGGTAACCGCACGGGTCGAAGAGCTGGCCGACTGCAGATAGAACAATTCTTTTGGTCGGCACTGTTTCGTCAAGCGGTGCAACGTTGAAACGGAAATAATCTTCATGTTGGTTCCAGATGAGGCCCAGTGTCTTGATTGCACTGTTGATGTCACTATCTTCGAAGTTGGCTTGCATTTCTTGGAGCTCTGTCGGAATACGGTTCCGAATGATTTCACTGTTGGTGCAGAATTTGTGGACTCCAAATCCACCTCGTCGTAGCATCTCCGTCAACTGCTCGTAGATTTCGATTACTTCTTCATCTGTGTTTCCTCCGGTGAGAAAATCATCAATGTAACTGTTTTCTTCGATCACTTTTGCTGCAACAGGCAACTCCGAAGCTTCGTCTTTCGCCAATTGCATTAGAGCACGTGTCGCCAGGTAAGGCGCGCTAGAACAACCGTACGTAACAGTCGTCAGTTCGAAGGTCCCTATTTCGTTTTTCGAGTTGAGCCAAAGGATTCGTTGGTATTTCCGGTCGTCCTCATGGATTTGTACCTGGCGGTACATCTTCGGGATGTCTGCAGTTAATACAACCGGAAAACAGCAAAAGCGCAAGAGAATCGTGATCAAGTCTTTCTGCACTGTCGGTCCTACATCCAAAGCATCGTTCAACGAATGACCAGACGTGGTCTTCGCCGAAGCGTCAAAAACTACACGGATTTTTGTAGTCGTGCTAGACTCTTTGTACACAGCATGATGGGGCAAAAAATAGAAGTCGACTGGATTGTCGAACACTTCCACCATGTGGCCTAATGCTTGGTATTCAGACATGAACTCCGTATAGCGAGTCTTCTTCTTTTCGTCGCAAAACGATCGCAGTAGACGATCGAATCGGTTTCGGGCGATGTTTAAAGAGTCGCCGAGTTGACTCTTGTTATCGTTGAATGGCAATCTCACAATGTATCGACCTGAATCGTCACGAAAATGTGTTAGCTGGAAATGCTTCTCAATGGCTTGCTCCCTTGATGTCAGTGGCGATGCTTCCTGAACAGTTTCCAATTCCCAGAATTTCACCAGAGTGCGGTTAATCTGCTCTTCACGTAGATTGAGGTGACAAATGCTTCCTTGCGGACTGCTTGGGTGCCCCTTCACGGGACCACTGACGATCCAACCCAGATCGGTCTCCACTAACATTGGATTCCCATCTGCAAGCTTGATGCGGCCGTTCTTCACGAGGGTAAAGAAAAGTTCTGCCCCGATGATCATCTGGATTTCCTTAGGGACATGGAATGATGGATCTGCCAAATCCACACTCGTCGGAATAGACCAAGACCGGATGTCAACCTTGATCATCGGAAGGTTGGAAGTAATCGTTGGAACCACCAGGAAGTCTAGAATAGCGTTAAACGGATTAACGCGTGAGCTGATCTTGGTACGCAATTTGTACTTAACTCGGGTTTCAGCGTTGTTGAGCCCGCTGATCGGTAAGTTGATGCTTTCCATGGATAGATCCAATTGCTTGGCAAACGCCTCGGAAATGAGATTCGAATCAGAACCCGAATCCAACAGGACACGGCACGGCAAGCTGACGTTTCCGGACCCAGCTACAAGCACTTCGGCCGTCGAAAGGAGCACTTGTTGTTTCAGCATCAGCGACGTGGCACAGTTCACTGACCCAGCTTGTACAGCAACTTCTTGGTGTTCTTCAGGTTTCGCCGTTTGATCGCTTGGGACTCCGTCGGACTTATGAGCGGAACTCGATTTCTCGTCGTGTAGAAGACTATGGTGCTTCCTTTTGCAACTCTTACAAAACTTGTCGGAATTGCAATCAACTGTACGATGACCGCGCCGCAAACAATTGAAGCAAAGTCCCGCTTGCTTCACCTTGGCATACCTGCTGCTTACATTGAGCTCCTTGAATTGACCACATTTGTAGATAAGGTGGTCACCATTACAACAGTGGCATACTTCCTTGGTTTGCACAAAGTTTCTTGCTGGTTGAATCTTCTGGTCTGATTTTGTCTTCTGCTTTGCGGTGCTCGATGTTCGTTGATCGGCATATCCTGTCATCTTTTGCAAAATTCGGACACTTTCGCGAAGATAATCGATCATTTCGACGTACGATGGCAACTCCTCTTGGGACAATTGTGACTCCCACAACTTCCGCGTCTCCTTATCCAAACGCTTGGCGATCAGGTTGATTAGAATCATCTCAGCCAATCCTTCCACCGGTAGTTCGCGGTTTTTAAGTGCGTCGACATGTTTGATGCAGGTATCGATTAGCTTCCTTAATTCTTCCCCGTTCTCGTTCGTCATCTTTGGCAGACTCAGCAAAGCATCGATGTGCGTATCGATTATGAGTCGTTCATCCTCGTACGCATCTTCAAGCATTTTCCAGGCGGCAGAATAGTCATTGTTGTTAATGACATCCTGATCGATCTTACCGGCGGCACTTCCAATAAGGGCGTTTTTCAAATGATACAATTTGATAGCCGGAGATTCGTTCGGGTATCTACCCATGATGGTCTGGAACATGCACTTGAAAGAGTACCAATTTTCCAGATTTCCATCGAAAGTTGGTAACGGGACGTGCAGATGAGGTGGCAAATTATTCACAGGCGCCGGTTGCTGAGGCGGATTGAATGCGGGTGCCAATGCACTCAGCTTGCCTCGTTCCTCCCTTGCCTTCCATTCCGAAATTTCCGACTGGATGTTCACGTACAGCTGATCATACATTTCTTCAATCTGGATGTTTTGAACCTTGAAATCTTCTCGCTGGTCCCGAGGAACGACATCACAGATTTCCAAATACGTTTTCTCCACTTCATCATAACAGCGTCGAAGATTCTCCAACTGCAAGTTCAGCCAGTGAATGTTCTTATCGGGTTTCGTCATGCCTTCGTGGATCCGAATCATCTTTTCTTTAGCCATGTCACGTCGATCAATCGCCTTCTCCAACCGCTGCGCCATGGCTTTTTTCTTTTGAGCTCTTGTTTTTGACAACTTTTGCACTTCAATGGGTTCGTAGCTGGTTGATTCCTCATTCAACGCATCGAGAAGATTTTTGGAGGTTATGTTCCGAGTTGATTGTGGGGTCTGTTCTTCACTCATTGGTACCGTTCACAACACTTTTTCGAGGATGACGTGTATCGAACACGTTCCAATGCGGTTCGCGAGCACACACACACTACTGTACGCCGCGTCGAATGGCGGAACGCCGGATTTTTCCACACGGTGGAAATCGCGAAAAACTTCACTTTTTCGTCAGGATAACACCAGAAACCAACGTAAAACCATCGAAAACCACTTATCTGGTTCGAATGGTCCAAAATGTTCATTAATTTAGCTCAGATGGGTTTGGTTTCAGACGGATTCTCGGTGCTTCAATAAAATCGCGTGCTTTAGATATAAAGCGTTTATTTTAACTGATTCAAAAAAGACAAAGAACTTTTCTCATGTTCACCTTCTTCTCTCTCTCTCTCAATACTTCAGCCAAGGGGCTCGTCAAAGTGTCGCCGTGCGACGCATCACATGGGTTCTTTCAAAAACTCATGTACGATTACGAAATCCTCTAAAATTTTGCACCAGGATTCACTGAAGTGCTGAAGCACAAGAAAGGTAGCTTTAGGTAGGGGGAGTCCTACAGTTTGAATTTTCCAAAAACGAATAATAATATTTAGATTTTTGTATTCCAGGATTATACTAAAACGTATTTTTGCAATGTACACAAACTATGACGTTTTCATGTCCAAACGTAAACTGTCAAAAGTCTCAACCTGATTCGATCTATTGAAATAATGTGAAATTTCATACAAGTGTAGCCGCAAATTTGTCTTATAATTTAACTTGAATTGTTTCCGTTCGTTGATTTTAGTATGCTTTGCAAAATTTATTAGAAAATGTAGAATTTCCCTTTTGGTAAACGATTGCAAGTCCTTTTTGGCGGAACAGTGAAAATGTTAACCTAATTTTTCATAAATTTAGGATACAAAAAACGAACCGCAACACAAATGGAACATAAACCACAAAACTTCCGGTCTTTGGAGTCCTTTTAAGTGCTGTAAACATGATGCATTTAAGGCAAATGAGCGCACAAGAAGCAACCACAAGATAATAATGTCCAGCCATCTATCCATAACTCGATAATGCAGGGATCATCGAGTTACAGAACACTAAACCAGTGCAAATGCGATTCAAGGGACCATCGAGGTAGCCATTAACACCAAATTTAGCTATGGACCAATGGACCGATGCACGAGTTCATTATTTGACGTTTTAGCGGTGCCGTGTTATTTATGTGACAATGGCAACGAGTGAATATGGCACCGCTCAAACGCTGATAAAGAAATTGGATTCCCAAAGACATACGATTGGTATGCCGCTGATCAAGGCGGAGTTTATGGAACTGACGTATGATCTTGCTAATATGCTTCATAAGCTGTACATCATGTAAAGATTGAACCCACAAGCCATGTGCTGACATACGAAGCACCCCTTGGCGTTACTGTGGGTTTGGTGTGAAACTTTGACGGTGCAAATTATAGTGTCCGAGCATAGAGGACATACACTCAAAAAATCCAAACGTCATTGCTACGTGAAAAATCACGTAGATCATTCCAAATTCATTTTACTTCCATTTCACCTGACTAAGATAAAGATCATTAAACCATTCATACCCAGCAAATAGTGACTCGGAAATGTTTACTGAGGTTACCTATCGCACTTACGTGGAATTCACGTAGGTGCCTAAGTTCATTTTTACATCTGCATATTGTACGTTCATTCGGTGTTGAACTCAAATCCTAAGATGGCACCCTCTTGATTTTTGAAGAACTTCAGAAGCTGCTGCTGCTTTAAACACTGCGTAAGATTGATTTCAAGGTAAATATGCTTTGAATACCTAAGAAACCCTGCATTACTTCATATTTTATACGTGATTTATAACCTCTATCAATTATAGCACGCGAAGGCTACAACTAGACAGACTGTTCGCGCCAACGCGAAGTTTCCTATGAGTTTGCCTATGAGTCCTTCCCACCCCTGTCCCTACTAATCTCGAGCCGCCGCGAGTATATCGGCCTCCAATACCAAGCTAACAACCACCCCAATTTGCCCATACACACCACTTCGATAGTTTTGCTTGTTTCCCATTTCCATCCATTCGAGCGACAAGACCGAACGTGTACCTGCACGCAGGCAAGCCGACCATCCATCCATCCCAGTTATGTATAGCATAGCATAGCATAGACTGACTGTACATGTCAATGGTTGCTACTCCGTGATTGATCGGAACTGGCAAGAATTGCACTACGATCCAAATGAATAAGGGATAGGAGTTTCCGCTTACTCTCGAAGTGCAATTTTAGATCTAATATTATTGATCAATAACGGCGCCGGCCAAGTCCTTACAGTCAGTTGGGATGGGAAAGGAATGTTAGGGTGTAATGATTGTTGCTTCTAGAGACCGAGAATACCTCTGCATCTCCACAATCACCACGGGAAGGGTGTTTATTAGTGAGGGAGGAAAAGATCTGGGAGTCACCTCTGGTCGGTGATGCGATCCATGGACAAGGGGGAAATATACGACTTATATTTAAAGCTAGTTTTGTATTTTTGTCTCGAGAAGTTTTTGGTAGAAGCTTTAAAAAATAGGTCAACATCTATAATGTCGAAAAATTCAAAAGACGTTTTTATTAATGTCGAAAATTGAAAATTACATGTATATATTTTAAATTATATGAAACAGGAATAATGCCGACACTTGTAGTGACGAACCATACACACTTAAATTATTTCACCGACCTCAGTAAAATTTTTCGCCGAAAACCCAACAGCTGAGAGCTCGGTAAATTTTAACGCCGAATCTCGGTACTTATTTTACCGAGATTTCGGCTATCCGAATTTTTTGCCGAGATCTCGGCGAACGTTACCGAGATTCGGTAAACATTTACTGAGATCTCGGTAAAAGTTTTACCGAGAATCGTCAAATTATTACCGAGATATCAGCTGTTGGGTTCTCGGCGAAACCGTTTAAGTGTGTACATAGTTTGTTTGAAAATGACATATGAGTATTACTGTGCATTTTGTCTCGATATGGTAGAAATTTTAAAAAATACGTCAACATTCACAATGTCGAACAATTCAAAAGATAATTTTTAATAATGTCAAAAAGAGAAAAATATATGAATATTGAAATTGTATAAGAAAATAGCATAATGCCGACACTTATAGTGACGAACCATACAAAGTTTGTTTTAATATTACATAAAAGTTACGCTTTCAAGAAAAAATGTGTTATCATAAGCATGAAACGAACTCACCAGTTGGTAATCCATTCTCGACTGAACACAAAACTGACACTGACAGCAAAACTTCTTGGCGTTCCGAAAACAAACCGTCTTGCTTGGGCCTTCCCAAATACCTACCCAGCAAGACGCTCCAAAACAGGGGAAAAAAAAATTCCCCGGCGACGAAAACACGCGCGAAACCGTGAGCAAAATCTATCGGACGACGCAAAACCGAACTGTCCTGCTTGGGCTTCACGAAGCACTACCCAGCAAGACACTTCAAAACAGGGGAAAAAAATTCTCCGGCAACGAAAATACGCGCGAATCCGTCAGCAAAATCAATCGGACGACGCAAAACCGAACTGTCCTGCTTGGGCTTCACGAAGCACTACCCAGCAAGACGCTCCAAACAGGAAAAAAAAGGAAATTCTCTGGGTGCTGCCATAGTAAACGCGTCTTGCGATGCGTGCGCGTGTGCGAGCCCGCAAAGCAGAATATCAACAATAGGAAATCCTTTGATCGCATCGCGTTCGCGGACGCGGACGCGTTACTATGGCCGCACCGTCTGGCGACGAAAACGCGCGAAATCATGAGCAAAATCGATCGGACGACGCAAAACCGAACTGTCCTGCTTGGGCCTCACGAAGCACTCCATCCATCCATCCCAGTTATGTATTGCGTGAAGAAACCCGCCCGAGAATCACACCACCATCAGCGAGCAGATCGATTGCAGCATCCCAGTACATAAGAGGCAGTGGAAGTTTCCACCATCGCAACCCCACCGCTGCGTATGCAATGTTTGCGTCTACCTGCCACCTATTTAGGGAACTTGCGTGCGCAGCTCTGGATTCAGTTTTCATTCAACCTTTGTAAAGTTAAGACAATATAGAAGTTTAGTTCAGTTACCAAACCGCCTTTCCCTCCACCAGTGGAAGCCAAATAGCCTTTTTTAAGGCTAGAGTTGTTAAGAGCCCCCTCCAGTCGAGCTATCAGTCCTGTGTCCTGTTGCTTCCGGCATCAGGTTGGCGGACGATCATCCGATCGTGCCGTTCCCGCTCACCCGAGCAAAAGTCCCAGTTGCACGCCGCAACACAGACCGAACTCACAAAATTGGAAACAGGATTCAAAATGCTCAGATTGACAATAAAAATATCACAATCGTTTAAGTTTGTTTACATTTTCCAATTGGGAATTAGTTTTCTTCCAAAGCCTATTAGAGATAAGGTTGGTCTCTATTCCAGTTAAATTTAATGCAAAACCATCTAGGTCCTATTGAAATGCTTCGTAAAGGCTACCGGAAAATCCACGTAGTTCTCACGTGTAGCGCCGGTGGAATGGACGAAGTTTAAAAGTTCATGCGTTGATTCTGGGCTAACTATGATTAACGTAAGAGCTACGTGAAAAGTGCGATGGAAAAAACCCACGAATGTTTTCACGTAACAATGACGTTTGGATTATTTTGAGGGTAGTGTTCGGCTATAGAGGACACATTTCATTGCATACGATTTTTGGTGTATAATTCAACCCACCATAAAAATGAAATGTAGAAGTTTTTTTTTTTCTCGTGTTATTTTTTACTAAAATATTGTTAATTTTTAGACTGTACAAAAATAAACGGTGAAATTTATGTAGATTTTGAAATATAACCAAAAGACAAAAAGTGTCCGGGTATAGAGGACTCCCCCCTACCATTTTGTTTGAAAAAGAGGCTTTAGAGACTACCCCGTTTGGCATAAGGCATAATGGTCATTTCGCATAATGGACGTTTGGCATAGAAGAAAAGAAATTAGAAATTTAAATAGTGCTACTTAAAAGAAGATCTGGTGATCAAAAGAAAGGAAAATCGTCGATGAAAATGTTAGTAGTTATAATGCCAACGTAGGAAAGAAGGCCAAATTGTCAATGAAAATGTTAGAAGTCACAATGCAAACCATTAGTTTAACAACGTAATGAGAAAGAACAGCCTATGACCAAAAGAAGGGAAAATCACATATGAGCATGTTAGCAATGGTAATGCCAAAAGCATAGCAACTCAGTTTTCAATGATTATGTCAACCGTCCATTATGCCAAATGACTATTATGCCAAACGACCGTTATGCCAAATGGCGTCCCGCCTATAGAGACCTCTTACTAAAATTGAGATTTTTGACCAAGTGTCTAAGAACAAACCTGCCCTCAGCCAGCTATTTTTCTATTTTTTTCTGAATCGTTCGCGGAAAAATGAAATTTACAACACTCGGCAAGGATCGTCTGGGCTGCTTGGGCTATGGCTTGGAGACAATGTGAGATTTACTTACTTGAAATGGCTCCACAGACCACGCGGTGTATAGTACTGCAGAGCGCTATGGCCCAAATGAGCGAAAATGGCTTGAACGTACTTCAGTATTCCAACATGGTAATTTTTCCTAACCGAATCATCACATTCTTGAATAGGCTGTAAAAGTACACGAATAGAATAAGAGGTATTATAGTAACAAATCGCGTCGCTCCTCTTCCAACAAACTTACATGAGAATCTAATTCCCCGCTAAAGTCCTCATTGGGATCGACTGCAGCTCCCTGCGCTTGCAGTATTCCGATTCGCAGTGATGGCACCATAAAGAGCTGCTGCAGAACCGAGTTCATGTAGCAGGTAGCACCAGCATTCTTCAGGCCGCAGAATCCTTGCGGGGGTCGAGGTCCCACCGGTGGCAAATATTCCCATTCCCGCAACGGCTCAATGTCAACGCAAAACATATCCAGTAATGTCTTGACCAATATCTTCATGTTGTCCACGGTGTTTTGGCATAAGGCAACCAGCAGGTCACAAGCTGCAGATATCGTATGCGGATTGCGACACACCGGCGGAGGAGCTTGCGTTTCCAATATCTGATCGTTGCGGCGCAAATGGAGATACTGCCGGGAAGCACTGAAGAGATAGTCATCCGTGATTTCCTGTAATGAATAATGAATATAAAATCTACAGATGGAACGGTAACGGCTCCCCAGCCCGTTATTATCAAACAAATCTCAATTAAATATGTGCTCACTTGTTGATTTATAGAGCTAAACTACATGTATAGGCATCATTTCATAAAAAAATCATAGGGCCCATGCACATCGTATACAGAGGAAACTGAAATTGATATTGATAACAACTTCCGAAAGAAACAGTATTTTGCAAGCTGAAACACTTTTCATACGATGCGTATGATTTGCATAACTTGTTTATGAGGAGCATACAAATTAGATTCAAGATTCATATGAGGCCCTATTACATTTCGTAAGATGTGCTTATGAAATGCAAAGCATGCCTTGTTTGAAAAATGTAGAGAATGTAGAGAATATTCAAATTTATATTTCTACTATCGATAATTCTACGTAGAGTGTGGTGTGAGCACAGCGGCTTGGCCTAAATATTGTATCGCGTAAAAGAAAAATAAAACAAAAAACGATCACGCATGTCCGTAAAATGTAAAAGCAGACCCAATCTCTTCAGGGTCACCGGACTGCTCCAAAAACAACAACCGAACGTCCAAGCCACGCAAACCGAAATCGTCTGGACACCTACAATGGATGGAAAACTTCGTGAAAAGCGACTGACCGAAATGAGTAAATTGTACAAATACACCTACCGCATTCCGATCAAGCGTAAAAAAACACTTAGTAAACGAAACAGGGATTGAATCCTGAGAAAATTGAGAGAATCGCTCACGTATCGCTCTCTGTAACTATCATAACATGCTGCACATTATGAGAGACTGTTTATCGTATACTGCTACAAGTTTGATCAGATTGGGGGGATACTAGTGCATGATAAAACCCCTCTAAACATGCTCCAAGCCTGGGGGACACTGTTGTTATTGGAAGTTCGTGGATTGTTTATCGTGCCAGTAAAGAAAAACACATATCCCCAACGGTAAACAAGCGAGAAAAATGGATTTTATCATCGCTCTCTCGTTGGGGCTCTCGCTCGCTGCTTCCATTTATCAGACTTGTTACACCTTGCGATACAATGACGATCGTGGACCGCAACAGATGGGATGTTTTTCTTCGCTTGCTTTGATCGTGCTTCATTCTCAAATGAGAGCGAATTCTGCAACGCCTGAAACGAAATATGACACACTCCGGAAGGTAAAAATTATCGTAACATCTAAAACAAGTTCTGGTTTCTATTATAAAGGACTTGACCGCTAGGTGGCACTAGTGGGCATGGAACTTTTACTTTTGTTCTGCAGATATTTCAGGATCCTGACCATTTAGAAGGATAGAATCTTCGGCAAAGTTGTTCAGTAAGTTAAGGACTATTATTATTCGAGCTAGTTGACTCGAAATTTTGCCACCTGGCGGCGTTAGCGAGCATGAAACTTTCATTTTGCTGATACTTCAGGATCCTGACCTTTTAGAAAGATTGTATCTTCGACAAAGTTGATAGCTCAAGAACCATCATTATTTTAGCTAATCTCGAACTTCAATGATTTGAACTACTGAACAACTTTGCCGAAGACGCCATCTTTCTAAGTAGTCTGGCTCCTGGGATATTCGCAAAACCATGCGTGTTGTACAAAGTACAACGCGCGACTACTCGCGTTACAAAAATTCGCGCGCAACCAAAAGGTTAAACTAGAAGAATTTTTTGAGAACTTGTGAAGAAATGGTGCAAAAATGCCAAGAAACAAAAAAGTTAACGCGATTTGATTATTGTTTTGCGGTAATAAATAAAGCATAACACAATTTTTGGAAAGATTCACACATAATATTACTTGCAAAATCTTGGCTCGGATTCTAACATAATCTTCTAGAGTTCTAGATTCAATTTTACTGAACCAATAATGGCAAAAGCCCACATTTGTGATAAATATCCTTGTTAGCGAAAATGAATAAGAGTCCTTTTAAAAAAATGTTATTTTTTCAACCGACATGCATATTTTTGAATGATTTTTATATAAGAATAGGCTCGTATACACTAAAATTAACGGAAAACCGATTTCTCATTTTGGAGTTGAGGCCATTTCTATTGCTTGCCTTGAAATATTATAGGATTTGAGGATTATGCAATAAAAAGGGCATAATTTTAAAACTGGTCCTAAGATTTTTGGGTTTATTCTACGACTGGCGTGAGGTGAGAATTGTCGGTGTCGTATACCGAGGTGACAATTCTCGACTCGAGTGAAGTGACTCGCCGTGTAAATCAAAAAGAGAGTCACTTCACTCGAGTCGAGAATTGTCACCTCGGTATACGACACCGACAATTCTCACCTCACGCCAGTCGTAGAATAAACCCGTTTGTTTTTAAATTTTTTAACTAAAGGGGGTGGGTGTCCTCATGTTGTTACGGCTCATACAAAATTTGCAGTATATTCATACAAAAGGCGGTGATTGTCAAAATTTGTCATTTTTAGCGTTATGAAATATGTGAATGATAGAAATCGTTTAGCACAGTTAACATTGTTTCTGATAATAACGGTCTGGAGAGCACTGTGTTAATAAACGAACTACTCAAAGCAGCAATACTTACCGTTATCAAGTCACTGCGCTGGGCTTTAACCTCCGGACTCAGATAGCACATTAGCTCCTTCGTCAGACACAGATGGCCTTCCAGTAGATCGTCGTGAACCTGGATGCCGCCGGTGGTTTTAACACTGTCCCTAATCGATCGCAACCAGTTGATCTCCTGCACAAGCAGTTCTTCGCAGTTGGGCAGAGGCCAGCTGTAGGAACACCCATAGTTCAAAATGCGACAAAACAGTTGAAAGTAGTCGGCACAAGTTTCCTGATGCTGCGGGATGATCGTGTGAAGGAGTTTGACCAGCAATTTGACCATAAACAGAAATGGCCGCCGATCGGAGGCGCAATAAGTACTGATGAGGAACAGCTGCTCGTACGCGGTTTGACGAATGTGGCGCGATGGATTCATAAGCACCAACGACATGATGAAACTTGACCAAGCATTGTCCCGGCTAAGCGTCTCGTACGCCCCATAATGGAGCACCAGTGAAATGCAGAGTACCTCCAGCGCTTCCTTACAAACGGCATAATCGGTTTTCTCCGGAATGCTAATGTTTTTACTGAAATCTACCATCGTTCCGATTGAATGCAGATTGTTACCCGACGCTGCCCAAGCCAAATTGATAATTGCTTTGATGGTGGGCATGTCAGGCAGGCTCCACTGGACAGCCGATTTGAACAGATTACGACAACGATCACCTTCTAAGTCGGCTGACAGCATTTGCTCGGCAATACTTTCGGTCAATTTCAGGGCCATGGATCTGATGGTTAGTTCGGCATTTCCGGTAATTGCTTGAATGGCTTGTTTCAGGATTTCCACTTGGGATCTATCGGCGTCCGCGTAGGAGTTCAAAGGATCTTTGCCAACCGTGCTCAGAACACATCCCACGATGTAGAGGAAGAATTTGACTAGCTTAAGCACGCAATGAAAGGCAGCACGTTTGGTGTGCATGTCGGCAGTTGGTAGAAAGTTGTTCTTTGTCAGCAGATCGAGAATGAAGTGTGCAGCACCGCAGTGCAGCCAAGACGATTGCAGATGAAGGGTCATATCGCTTCCAGGATCCAAGGCGGGCAGTAGCATAGCGTGCAGCACTTCCAGATTGTACAACACTCGCGCTGGACTGGGATCAATGAAGAGTGATTCCGGCGTCGGTATACTGGTTTTGTTGGTTCCATCGGAATTGAAATTACACATAGACTGGATGTTGGTTACTGTCAATACATCCAGCGGAAGCAGGTGCAGCAGGAAACCGCAGCATTCTCTTAGCAAATCATGTTGAAGGTCACTTCCCAGCTGGTAGATTTTGAGGAAAAAATCTACATATAACGATTTCTGTGAAATGATTACTCCGGGCAGCATGTCCTCAGATTCTGACCGCAACATATCCGGGCAAGGTCGAGGTGGCGAACCGGAACTACTATCACTGGAACTATCCGGAGAGCTTGCTAGTCCAGATCCACTGGGCGTGAGTTTTACGGTTATTAGCGACTTATCGCGAATGTTGTAATGGGACAGAGGATATCGATCGTCATGTATTTCAATTAGTTCTCCGTTGCAGTTGAACAGATCTATTTTGAGGTTGGTGGTGGTGGCTTTGATCTTTTTCAGCAGATTACGCTTGAATGAAAATATCGTTTCATTGCTGTGTGTAACCACCATCAAATCCTCCAGCTGCCGACCCGGGTTTTGAAAACGAATGGACAAGTTAATGTACTTTCCTCGGGAGGCTCGGCTCAGCGGGAGTAGCATTCGTTCCCCTGTATAGTTTCTATCACATTCTTTGATGTATTCCAGAAGGGCACGCACCACTCGGCACATCTTCTCTGCCGTTTGCAGTCTTCTACAGATAATATCGTCTACTGCTATCTTAGCGTTTTCATCGATTATATCATTTTGTACAGTATCGTAGTAACTTTGGAGCCTATCACAGCATTCGCTGATAAAATTTTCGTGGAACTCGCAAACATTGGCCAGTAGTCTCGGCCCCAGGGCTGTTGAAACTTCCTTCAGCAGATCGATTGCCTTGCAGGCAATTTCCTCGTCGGCATCCGTAATCACCCGCCACAGATAGTCCTTGCCAATCAGATCCTCATTATCGAGCACGTAGCCGCGTTGTTTGCCTTTTAGGCGTTCCTCTTTGGAATTGACTGCCTTGAAGAATCGCTCAAAGCACTTGATTCCACTTTCGGTCAGCAGCACGGGATCCAGCTTGAGTAGGTTGTTTTCGAAAAAGTCTTTATTGATTCCAGGATCTAAGTCCGGCTCATCGCCCATCAGTTTCCCAAACCAACGGAAACACTCTTCGCGGTCACTTGGAAACGCAGCATTCACCGCCAGACATTGCCAAATTTGTTTGGCCTGATCGGCGCAAAGCCACAGTTGGCCATCCTTAAGCAGGAATTTCAGGAATTCCAACCTCTCCTGAATCTGTTGCGGATGAGGATACCGTTTGTCCAGGAGCAGATGCATTGGATTTATCGACGGGTTAAGCTTGACTTGTGCTCGTACCTTATCCATGTACTTGGTCAAACTGGTGGTCACTAGAATCACGAGCGTATGATCGTTTTGTAGCCTATCGATAACCTGCCGCCTGGTTAGGACTTGATGCACTCTCGGGGTATGACTTGAAGTCGTTTCGTACAGTGTGCAAATCTCCCGTATCAGTCGTAACGCTGGTAACGCCCATTCGTCACCGGCTTTCAGCTCCTCCACACACTTATCTAGCCACATAGTCTTCTGAGCATCCCTCTCCTGAGAGCAACTATAGTCCAAAATTTTCACATGGGAAGCTAACGCTTGATCCAGCACCTCTGGCGGAATATCGGCACTGTGAGCTAACGTCCAGAACAGTTTTAAAACTTTCTGCGCCATGACACCGTTTTTGTCATCTTCCGCGAGACGACGATTCAGTTCCAGTAACCTTTCCCTTTGCTTTTTATTGGCCGTCTTCATGCTCGCTTGGAAGCACTTGAATAGATGGTCCAGCTGTTCCGCGTTGAAATCCCACGCCAGCTTTGCCAAGAGATCGTGGACATTTTTCACAATGGCTTCGTGCTTACCGGCCTGCGCGCGCCAAACTGCATCCAAATCGTCGAAAGTGAGCGATTTCTCCTTAATGAGGAACCGCAAGATCTTCTCCAGCTTTTCGACGTACTGGGGCTGATGTAGGGAATCGCGAAGCACAATGCCCAGTACATCGTTGTCGCGGATCCATTTCTGAAAGCGAGAGGAAAATTTTTAGTTGTTTCAATAGAAAGTAGGGAACAGTATTTATACATCAACTTTTTAATAATAGAGGGCCACTTGAGGGTCTTGACATATTGTGGATCATAAGTGACAAGAGTGGTGCGTTACAATGTAAGATCTACCGGGTCAGCAGGGACGAAAGTCCATGGACTTAACGGATCCGGCTCTTAATATAGAACCCCATAAAGGCCTACGTCAACCCTAGCATGGCCTCCCTACTTGCATAGATAACCATGAGATCATAAA
This sequence comes from Aedes aegypti, assembly GCF_002204515.2. Classification (NCBI taxonomy): domain Eukaryota; kingdom Metazoa; phylum Arthropoda; class Insecta; order Diptera; family Culicidae; genus Aedes; species Aedes aegypti. The sequence continues at coordinate 202,599,845 of NC_035109.1, read as the reverse complement.
GGCGACTATTCCAGCGGAGATGGATAGCGGCTCTTAGGGGGACCCATAAGAGATGATTAACCAAAACAAACAACTAGCGGAACGTGAAGGAGAGGCTTCTGGACCCATCAGTAACCGGCCAAGATTCCCACCAAGAAAGGAGGCAACCAACATCAACTTAAGTGAGAACAATGTGGGCAAAAGCCCAGACACTGTGACGACAGCAGGCTTTGGCCGCTCCAGTGCAACATGTGAGGTGATCGATGGTCTGGGACTAATCGAGGCCCAGATCGTAATAGGGAGTACCTCCCGAAAATGCAGGTAGCTGCTGAGCAACTCGATGTCATCATCGAGTTTGTTAAGAGCAAAAGCAATATCAGCAAAGACTTGATAACAAGTCTACTGCCCATAACTGCATATTTGTAACATTCGACAAAAGTAGGCATTGAGTAAATGGAATACTAAGTGTGCATTTTATGGCAGTATGGGAGGAAACTAAAATTTATAAAAATTATCAGGAACTCAAAAATGCTTATTTGAGGTTGATATTTTGTACAACTCATATCGCATACTAGGTGAATTGTCAGAAAATAATTCTGATAGAAATTCCATAGCTATCACATTACGAGGCTCATTTATAATCTCAATGTGACTGTTATGCGGTTATAAATACCAATGTGACAAAACAACTTGGTATTTTTTTCGAATTTTCTAGAACAATCCCACAGATTTCAGTTAGCTGATCGAAAGTGTTTATCATTTGATAACTCTCCATGGTATTAACTCCATTTTGTTAGAAATGTCGAATGTGACTGATTTGCAGTTATGGGCAGTCTACTGATATTGCGACAATCAGTCCTAGCTGCACAGCAGGACTACAAGAAAGCCAAGGCACAACTTGGCAACTGGTGGGGAACGTGCCTTTGGAACAGGTCTTCTGATACCTTCTGAAGTCGTACCAGACCGGAGTGTTTTCCTTCACATGCAACGCAAATAATATGATGATATTATTCGATACGCGATGCGAAAGAGAGAACCTTACGAGGATGAATACGTAGCGAAATGACATATGGTTGCTAAGGGAAAAGTGACCACCTACGCAGTCGTCCTCCAGAGCGAAAAAGCTGGCACGAGCCAAGCTCCGCGATCCAGAGGACATGGCGAAGAGGCCAACACCAATCCTAAGGCCAAGAAAGACAATAAAATAGAGCCACGGGATAGCCCGAACCAGGCATCCACAGGAACCACAGGCGCAAGGCAACAGCAACCCGTGGATACGAGTCGGAAAAAAAGAAAGGAGAAAACCGAAAACGGAGCCCAAGTAGAATGCTAAACCGAAAACAGCGAAACGTAGGAACTTGGGCGAGGCCCTCGTTATCAAAACGGAGGAGGCGAAGTACGCCGAGGTTCTGAAGGCGATGCGAAGCACGGAGAAGTCATCGCCATTGGGCGCAGATGTGCGGATCATACGGCGGATTAGGATTGGTGAAATGATCCTAGTCTTAACGAAGGACGCCAAGCAAAGCAACTAGCACAAGAAGTATTTGGCGACGAGGTTTTTTTTGCTTAATCATTTATTTATTAGGCTCATGCGCCGTTAGGCATTACGGAGCCGAGTTTTTTGATTTTATTTACAAATTCATGGTGTTTTCTTAATTTACTATGTTAGTTTTGGGGAACCGAAAAACTCGCGGTTTGGTCGATGTTAGGGGTAACAATAATTTCAAGGAAGGGATAGGACAATGGGATCGTTACGTTGACATTCAGCAGCTTTAAGTTGTGACGTGTTTGCTTTGCTGCTGGTCGAACGTTGTGTTGACAATGACAACCTGTAACGATACAAAAAGACGGGTTTCGAGGCGACGCAAGGTGGACAAGTGGACCGACAAGAAAGGGGAGTTAAACAAGAATGTTAGCTTGTTTCAAAAAATTGTACATAAGCTTCATGTACACAAAGTCAAGTTTACCCAACACATCCCTAATGTCTTCCTTTTGTGGTTTCCCTTGGGCCCTGAGGGATGCACAAAAATCAGATCTGGCAAAACCGTATTCGGGGCAATCCCAAACTACGTGGTTGATATCTTGGTAACCTGCCCGCAGCTTCAGTGATTGCTATCTGTGAGCCCTATTCGATAGAAGTGAGAGCCTAGAGAGTAGTGATTGGACATAAGACGACACATTACCTTAAAAAAGTCTCGGCTTAAGTCCAACCCCATAAACCACGGCTTCTTCGATACCCGCGGGAGAATGGAATGTATCCATCTGCCCAATTCTCCGGCATCCCACTTTTGTTGCCAGCTGACCAATGCATGTTGACGAGCCATAAATATCGCCTTTCATAGCGCACACCTTGGCAAACGAGTCCGCTTTCTCATTGCCATGCGAAGGGACCCAGGCCAAGGTGATAGTATATGATTTATTCGATAGAGCACTCAATGTAGATCGTATTTCACCGAGGAAATATGGAGAGTGGTTTACCGGCCTCATTGAACGAATAGCCTCTATGGAGCTAAGATTATCCGTAAAAAAAATATTGATCAGAGGGAAGAGAGGCAATTCGCTCTAAAGCGTAATGTATAGCCGTTAATTCTGCGACATACACGGAGCAAGGGTTCTGAAGTTCATATGCGGCGCTATGAAACTCGTTATATACACCAAATCCAGTGGAATCATTTGTTTTTGACCCGTCTGTGTAAAACCTTCTATCGCAGCTGACGTGACCGAACTTGCTTGCAAACATTTTTGGTATTTGCTCCGAACGAAGCAGATCTGGTATTCCACGGATATCTTGCTTCATGGTCAGATCAAAAACTACAGCGGAACTTGAGAAGTCAGGGAAGCAACCGTGATTGGGAAGATTCAAAGAAGAGTTAACCTCCAGAGTCATGTACGCGTAGTACAATGTCATAAATCTTGTTTGAGGATTTCGTTCGATTAGCTTCTCAAAATTTTCAATTACCAACGGGTTTAATACTTCACAGCGGATGAGGAACCTTAACGACAATTCCACGAACCGATCTGATAAAGGCAGTATTTCGCTAATACCTCTAAGCTCATGGTATGAGTCGAGTTCATACTGCCTAAAGCGATCCGAAGACAGCGATACTGAATACGCTGGAGCTTCAGGATGTGTGTTTTCGCAGCGGATTGGAAACAAAAACTACCGTATTCAAGAACCGACAAAATCGTTGTGCGATATAGCTTTATCAGATCATCCGGGTGGGCTCCCCACCATGTTCCTGTGAGTGTACGCATGAAGTTGATGCGTTGTTGGCACTTCTGATACAGATATCTAATTTGTTTTCCCCAGGTGCATTTAGAATCAAATCAGACCTCTAAATACATATGTGATAAACCTTGAGAGAGTTCCTTATCCATGAATTTAAGCTCTAGATCCGCAGGATTACGCTTCCTAGAAAAGACAACTAACTCAGTTTTCTCCGGAGAGAATTCGATACCCAGCTTTACAGCCCATGTGAACAAATTGTCCAGATCATCTTGCAACGGTCCTTGCTAATCGTCCGCCTCTGGTCCTGTGACAGAAACAACGGCGTCATCCGCAAGCTGTCTTAACGAGCAATTTCTCATGAGATCTCTTACGTAAAATTTGTAAAGAAGAGGACTTGAACACGAGCCCTGGGGGAGACCCATGTACCGTCAAGCTACCATTCACCGTGCATTTAATTATTTTATCACTAAAATCGTTATAGGAGGTTTGACTGTATTGTCAAAACCATTCCATATTCACTCAAAAACTAAATATGAAGTAGTTTAATCACTACATAACAATAAATCTAATATTACCGAATAATTTCATGCCTTTTACACTAATGCACGGTAATAGGAACCATATATATTAAAATGGGTCCATTCACCGTGCATTTGGGTTTCGACCGAAACACAATAAAAATTCTAATTTGCATAAAATCTCATTGTTAATACGATGAAATACATCTTACTAATAGTATTCACAGTGAAAACTTGTTGAAATTTTGAAAAATTCCATAATCAGACGTTAAAACGAAAAATGTGAATTTTTGACGTTTCTACTAAGAGTATTGAAAAATCTCCTTATCAAAAAGAATTCATATAATTTTGACTGCATGAACTAGGTTTTTCAAAATACTTCGTGACAAAAACTATTTCATTTCATCAGTTTTATCTTATTTTGCTGACAAAAGAATAATTTGTGAAAATTGTGTGAATATTCTGTAGGAATTTGTATATGTGCACGGTGAATGGAGGCCACACGGTGACTGGTGACTTAACGGTCACTTATTCGCAAAGTTGTCGAGTTTCCATGTGAGAAAAACATATGCTTCTCAGACAACAACTTGTACAAGTAGTTGTTCAAAAACGGGGAAAGTCCACACTCGTGGAGTTTGTCTAAAAGGTCATCTACGCAAACTGCATCAAAAGCCCCCTTAATATCCAAAAAGACTGAGCCCATTTGTTCTTTTCGAGCATAGGCCAGTTGAATTTCAGTAGAAAGCAACGCAAGACAATCGCTCGTTCCTTTGCCTCTGCGGAATCCAAATTGAGCATCTGAGAGAAGGCCATTCGATTCAACCCATTTGTCCAGCCGAAAGAGAATCATCTTCTCTAACAACGACCATCGTTGCAGATTGCTGGGACTGGAACCACTGCACGTCCGGCGCAAAAATAGCCGAGCTGTTTATGGATCGAAAATTGTTCGTACGGAGGTTGATTGTCCTGCTTTGCTTCAACATGTGCAATTTCATGCTCCAGAGCGCGTATTACGGACAAGGCAACTGATCCAGATAGCTTCCAGGAATACTGGTTATGGAGCAAATGATCCGTTGAATTCCATTTGCAATGAATTCCGACAAGCTTATGGTGCATTTAATTTTAACTTGACGACAAATACTTTTAGACAACGCTTAAGCAGAACACGTTTTATAAATTGACTATGTTTACATTTTTTGTGTTAGTATTAGTATTTCATTAAGACCATGATGTCTGATGGAAGTAATCAAATAAATAAATAAATAAACTTTCGAAGACACGACAACATCGCAATAGGACGGTACGAGTTGTAGTCCGAAGCAGGCTTTCCTGGTTTTTGGATGGCAATAACTCTCACTTGTCTCCAATCTTCCGGAACAATATTGCTGAGAAGAAGAATGCATTGAATAAGTTCAATAAGCGCCTCTTTGCGACGTCTGGGAGGTTTTTGAGCAAGTTGAACTTAATCCTGTCCATACCTGGGGCAGAATTGTTACATGAAAGGAGAGCAAGTGAGAATTGTGCCATCGAAAAAGTTGAGTCCATTTCATTCCTTTCGTCTGGATAATCTCGTGTGATCGTTTGCACTTGGACAGAATCCGGGCAAACTTTCTTCGCGAAGTCGAATATCCATCGAGAAGAGCTTTCACGATCCTCATTTACCGATACCGCATTGCGCATTCTTCTTCAGACCGTTCAAAGAGTTCGCATCGACGTTTCCCGTGATTATCATTAACAAAATCCCTCCAGTAACAGCGTTTTTTCGCTTTTTTTAGAAAAAAAAAACATGGGAAAAGTGGTATTTTACTTAATTTACTTAAGTTTCAAATATGTCCGCTTTTAAATTTTCCAAATGTACTCTACTACATCTGAACAACACAATGAAGAACTTAAGCAATCATCTAGTTCATTAAAATTAGTTTTGAATGTTGTATATTTCTATTTTGTTAGGTGTACGAATATGAAATTGGGTCAACTATAGACACAAACCCAACACTTTTCCATTATTTCAAAGATTTAATCAAATGAATACAGTTTGTCATTGCAAAAAATAGATGACACCTATGACCGTCGTTATTGATAAATTATATCGAAGTCCATGCACCATTTACTAGTTTGATACCAACTTGCTATGAAAACAGTGCCCCGTACGAAAATGAAAATGAGTCACTGTAGTTTAGTTTAGAAAAAAAGACCTGTCTAAAATTCCGTTTTTTAGCACTTCCCAAGAGCCCAGAGCTTATTGTACATCGAAAGAAACTCACCGCCATTTTTTCGGCATTCAGTACATCGACTTCATCCTCCGTCATTTGTCGGTTCGGGTAGTACGAGACAAAACCCAGCACCTTGTTGATTTCGTTAAGGGCATTCATTTTGCCGTTGAAGCTAGAAATCTGCAGTACACGCAGTATAATCCGAAGCCGGCACATTTCCAAGGCGCGCAGCAGGTTCTCCTGATTCGGAACGCGATTAATCAAGGCACGGGCATACTTGACAATACCGGTAATAATATCATTTTTTCCTTCAAATTTAGCTTCTCGTTTCAGTTCATCATCGGAAAGCGTTTCCAGGATCTCCAGTATCACGTCCCAGATGGGCATGAAGTATTTCTCTACGGTGGACACCGTCAATAGCTCGCCACACTGTCCAAAGGGACGTAGCAAAGTGTGCAGCAAGAGCAAGGACAACTTCCCGGATTCATCGGCACTAGTGTTGGCTGAAGCGGACGAAGTGGTGGCACTACTTTTCATCCGAACAGATTCATCAAACGAATCCAAGCTTTTGCTGGAGGCTATTTCCCGTTGTTTGCGAAACAGTGCAATGCCAACGTTCATCCGTTCTAAAAAGTTGTCAAATCCCTTGCATTCTCCAAAACGGTTGATCAGATCGACTAACCAACCCCGGGGGTTCTTTGGCTCTGGAGGAGGTCTGGCATAGATTTTCCCTTCTTGTAACGGTTCCTCGGACTCACCCAGTGAAAGGTACAGCTCCATCTGCCGGGACGCATTTTGAGTGTGAAACTTGTTCTCCGGATCGAACACCACGGCCAGAAGGCTCAACAGGTGAGGATTATCATGCTTCATATGTAGAGCTATCAAGTGCAGCAACTTGCTACATGACATCAGAATGCAATGGTGAATGTTGTACTTCCACGATGAAACGGCTTCGTCTGTGAGGATCTTGATGAACGAGGTTGTCAGGCCTTCGCGATAAAACTTCATGCATGGTTCGCATTTGTCGTCGAGTCCTAAAATAATGGAGAGGAAAATTGTTGTCAGTTTCAAAGAGTTTCCTACAAAAGGCAGAAACGCATAGGGCTGAAATTCAAAAAGGCTTAACACATAAGGCAGAACCAGTGAATCAAATTGTCATCAAAGGAGACAAAAAACAAACAACAAAGCAAGTCGCTCACAACCCGTTTATCCATACTTTTGCGGATTGGGATACAATTAGATGCAAAATTGTCATGACAACACAGGGCACAACATTGTTGCAACCTTTTCAACTCGTGATTAATCAGTTATTTTAAACACAAAATCAAATTTTTGTTATGCATGCTGGTCGATAGTGTGCCAATGTTTACCAACACAGAGAAAGTTCTCGAAAATTGAAATTCGAAGCCCAGAAAATCGCTGCGCACGCGGTGATCGATCTTTGTCATATTCTGTTCAAGTGGTGATAAACTGATGTTGCGAAATAAAATTGTTGCAACAAGGATAGGAGATGACAATGTCTTAGTTGCTGGGTGTTGGGTGACAATTTATTCACTGGGCAGAACAATCGAAAGGCTGAGAGGTATTTTAAAGTCTAAGGTTAATCTAGTTTCTAAATTGTCAGGCGACGTCATTTTGCGATTCATGTTGAAAGTGACTTGCCTGAAACTAACATTAGGTCAAGTTATTCTTAGTAAAACTAAATTTCAGGGTGGCCACCAAATTTCCATTTTCAAATTCCCGCTTTTTTCCCGGTTTTTTCAGTACAATTATCAATCCCGGTTTTTAATTGTGCTCATATAACGCATCATAATTCTTTTGACACACTTCGGCAGAGGGGTTTTTGAATGATTCTTCTTCTTGACATTACGCTCCAACTGGGGCAGATCCTGCTTCTCAGCTTTGTGTTCTTATGAGTACTTCGACAGCTATTAACTGCGGGTTTTCTTTGACTAAATATTATTTATTTATTCGAAACACATCAACAGGCAAATTGTAGCCCCAATGATGTCTAAAATATATATAAAACAATCAGAGGACAAAAACTTTACAAAAGCACTAAACAGTCAAGAGATAAAACTTAAATTAAAATCTTCGTTCGTCAAAAAATGCTAAAAACCTTCGGCGAAGCATCTCACGGGTGGTATTGAAGTCGAACAATTATGCGACTTTATTGAACACTCGCTGCAACCCACTAAGTGCTCCGTGAAGTCCGTAGTTGGTTCGAGTTAGAGGCAATCTCAGCATGACGCTGTTCCGGAGGGAGCGTGGACGGGCATTTAGATGGACTCGCTCCAGGATTGTCCCACAGTCAATACGACCCAGTAAAACGTCTGCAATTATTAAAGCTCTGAATGTGTCCCTTCTGTTCCGGAGGAGGTCCAAGTCTATCAATCGGCATCGACTCTCATAGCTCGGCAAGCGGAATGGATCTCTCCAAGGTAGCTTACGGAGTGCGAATCGGAGAAATCGGCGTTGAACAGATTCGATCCTTTCTGCGCCATTATTATAAATAGGACTCCAAACAGCGGAACCATATTCCAACGTGGAACGCACGAGAGAACAATAGAGTGATTTTCGACAGTAGATGTCGGAGAAATTCTTGGCGATTCTAAAGATGAATCCCAAAGTCGTTGACGCTTTACTGACGGTATACGAGATATGCTGTTTATACGTTAACTGTGAATCAAGGAACACGCCCAAATCCTTGATGTGATTCACACGTTCAATTTTCGTGCCAAGCAAACTATAATCGAACGTGATTGGTTGCTTTTTTCTAGAAAACGTGACGATGGAGCACTTGGTGGGGTTAACCACCATTCCATTCAGCGAGCACCAACTGGCGAAACTATCAAGTTGCTGTTGTAGGTATAAACAGTCGGCAACGGAGCATATCCGTAAAAATATTTTCAGGTCGTCTGCATACGATAAGCGGGGGCCTTTTTTTTTTACTAAAATAACGTCTTTTTTTACTAAAATAAACAACAGAGCGGTGCAAGCAAATTTCCGATATGCTCTTTGAGAAATGCTGAGGGAACTCCATCTGGTCCAGGATGGTTGGACGATTTCAACTGCGAAGCGGCCCTGGATACAGCATTGATATCCAAATCAAGACTCCCCAAAGCTTGGCCATTCATGGGGACATTGTTGGCTGCACAAATGACCTGATCAGTGCTTATACTTTCCCCGCTGAATACGCTGGAAAATTTGCTAGCGAAGAACTGACAGATTTCCTGTAAGCATGACGAGGATTTGCCATTCCATTCCATCGAAGAAGGAAAGCCCGATTCTTTGCGCTGCTCATTTACGTACTTCCAGAACGATTTTGGTTTGCGTTTAAATTTCAGTTCTATGCTCCGCTGCTGGTACTGCAAAAAACAGTGACGACTGACACTTTGGTACTCGTAGTTGACTCTCAGGTAGTAGCTTCGCAATGAAGGTGTCCGATACTTTGTATATCTCCTTAGAGCTGCTCTCTTGACTGATTTCAATTTTCGCAATTCGCTATTTGCCATGGAGGGCGGGAGTCATGATGGACAACTTTCTTCGGCACGTGTCTGTCTATGACGTATGTCAAGATGTGTGAAAAAGTTTGCGCAGAAGTATTAATGTCTCTGAGATCGAGAACGTTATCCCAGTTGATGTCGGCCAATACGGCTGCTATGCTACGGTGATCCGCCTTAAAAAAGTCATATGACACACCTGCAGGACAGTTGTCGAAATCATGGGCCTGGTTATTCTCAACGGCAATAATCAACGGAGGGTGGTGCGGTACTGCTTTTACAAGCTCACAGGGTGCCGCTCCAATAAATGGAGCTTGGTCTTGCACAGAAACAAAACAAAGATCCAGGCTACGATTATTTTCGTTGACCACGTGGTTGATTTGTGCTAGTGTGGCTGCGCTGTAACTGTCTAGAAGACTGACTGCACAATCATGCATAGAAGAGTGTACAGGGTCTGGATAAAGGAAGCCGTTTTGAGATGATAACCACGAAATGCCTGGTAGATTGAAGTCGCCCAAGATGAAAACATCGTCGACGGGATTGGCGGATTCCATTGCAGTGATGACTGAGTCACAGTGCGCCTCTATGAGCTCATTATCACGAACTCGATCAGGAGCAATGTAGAGCGTGCACAATAAAAGAGATCGATCGCCAAGCTTGATGGACACCCAAACTTGTTCCAGACATTTCCACGATTCTTTTTCGATTAACTTTGCTTTTAATCTGGAACGGACAGCTACGAGTACGCCGCCTCCCGTGAGCTTCCTGCTGTTGTTAGGATTACGATCGCAGCGAAACACTTCGTAATCAGTGCCGAACACCTGACTAGATAGCGTTCGCGAGTCAAGCCAAGTTTCTGTCAGGACGATAATGTCGAAGCAGGAATCCGACACGGCCATTCGGTAGTCGTTTACGCGCGAGTTCATACCGCCGACATTCTGGTAGTAGATAACGATGTCTTCTTTCCGCCGTACTTTGGAGACGCCAATATTTCTGGAAGGCACGTGTGCATCAGGCATTGATTGAGAGCTAACATAAGTGGAGTACTCGCCGTTGTTAAGTGGTTGGAAGACCCTCGCCCCACTTCCGACAGCAGGGCCGGAACGACTATGGTGAACGACGACGGCAGGGGGCTGGACTGCGTCGGAGGGATTGAGAGCTTCCATATGGCTTTCTACGGTGCGTTCCGGGTGTCCATGAGTAAGTGTTGAAGAAGCATCACTTGCGTCGATCGAGTCCAAAATACTGAAATTTGGAACCGCATCAGGCATCGGGAAAGCGGAAACTTGAGTGTACTTGCCTAGCAGAGCAGACTGGAAGATCTCTGAACCACATCTAGCAACAGGACCAGGACGACTGTGAAGAACGCTGGCTGGAAAAGGCCGGACTGAGCTAGAGGATCCAGAGACTTCCAAAATGCTAGCTGCACTGCGTCCTGGTTGTGAGCTTGACGTAAAACTGCGTTCCACTTGATGTTCTGCTGTCGTCGGAGTAGACTGGTTGCTCGGATTTAGTTGGATGCAATACTGGGTTCCAGTATCGATGTTATTGTGATCGACAAGATCAGAAGGAAAACTGAAAAATTGGAGCTGATCAGGCAGAGAATTGCTACAAAAGCATGCGTACTTGCCTGAGATAGAAGGTTGGGAGACTCCGTCACCGATCTCGACAACAGGACCAGAACGACTTCGATGGCAGGAACAAGCTGGCGCGACTGTGTTGAGTGGATCAAGAACTCCCTTAATGCGGCAGGCAAAGCGTTCTGGTTTACGGCATTTGGTGACAGATGTAGCTACGTTGCCACGTTGTATGTTGTTCAGATCTAGTTCGCTAAGTTGACTACACTCGTGGGAGTGGAGAACTGTGAAGCTCCTATTTCCGGGGAGACCGTGATAGTCGGCGTATGCAGGCGGGGTAACCACATGTTTTTTGAACTCTGATCTTCGAATTCTCGGAACAAAACTCCTTTGGGCCAAGTATCAGGGCTCAGTGCAGCATCACGAAACTTAGGATCGATTCCAATCTTGTACGAAATGAAACTCAAGCGGCTTGTGTCAGTCCCTCGTTTCATTAGCGGAATTGCTTTGATGGGCTTATCGCATTGTAAACAATATTTGGCCAATTTCTCGATTGCTTCTGGCTTAACATTTGGATGGAAGCGGGAAAGATACAGCCAAAATAATTCTTGCGGCTCGGGGATTGTGAGTATGCTGGCGGTAGTTGTATCTTTCGTTCCGCCGAGCAGAGGTTTAGTAGCGACCTGTTTAAAGTTGAATTCTTCGTCACGCCGTCACGCCGTTTTAGAAGGTGGTTGTTGAAAAGACGAGCCAGGTTCGCGCAAAAACGGAGAAGATGGGGTCATTCGTTTAGACAAAAGAGCGATTTGCTGTCCTTGTTTTGCCAGTTCCTTTCTGATTTCAGCGTGTACTGACTCTTGTTTTTCAGTAATAGACTGAATAGCCTCACCGAACGACGAAACGACCGATTTGAATCTGGCAATCTTCATCAGTTTCACGCATTCATCACACATCCAAATCAAATTCGGGCTTTCCTGGATGATTTTCACAAACGGTTTGTTGAGCTTCGTAACCGAGCATCTTATATGCACCATCCGTTCACAGAAAGCCATACAAGAAATATACTCGTCATCGTTTCTGACCGGTTTCGCACAATGATCGCATGCATCAGACATGATGGAGATTCTCTAACACCGCACCTGTACGAATATGAGTTCGAGTCACTGTAAGCGTGAAGGAAAATAATCCGCCGTTGTTCGCGAGACGTTTATGTTATCGACGTTTTCTACGTATTGTCACTGAGAACACCACAATAATAGATATGCCGGAGAGCACAGATCGATAATTAACGAAAATAAACTAAACACAGGTGAAAAATACACTGTTTACACGGGAAAAACTGTTCGATTACGGTGCGAGAAACAGAACGATCCGACTAGCAACCATGTAAACAAACGAAAAAAAGCGAATATGTGACCATTTTGCGCATGATCAACAAATGGTTTTATAAGTTAATGAGATGTTCATAACAATAAGATTCTGGACCAACCGGGTATCAAACCCAGACACCTTCAACATGGCTTTGCTTTGTATCCACTGACTTTACCACTAGGCTAAGGAAGTCCTTAACCCACTCTTTCCCATGGTAGCACAGGTGATCCAACGATTTTCGACGAACGCTAACTAAACCGAATTGCTACGATTAGGTTAATAATCATTCGAATAAACTTATACGCTCATTTGACTCATCAAACATCGAAATAAGTGACTTAAGTGTCAAACTATTGAAAAACAATCAACTAACTATTGAAAAACAATCAAAATTTTTAATGATCATTTTGAATAATATAGCTCATTTGCAACAACTTTTGTTCAAGCACTTTTTTTAGAAACCCCATTTTGACAGTTGAATTGTCGAACAAAGCTGTGGGAAAGAAAGGGTTAACTGCTATTTATCAGCTATAAATGCTTTTCATGTGCATCTTACTGCGAGTTTCAGATAATTAGGTCGACAAAAACTCCAGATGCCAAAATAAATCATCGAGATGCCTAAGTTATTTTATTCCTAATCGAAAGTATTTCAATCACTGATCTTTAATTTTTTGTCATTAAAATGAAGTGTTTTAGAGCAAATAAATTCAAGTTAAAAATGTTAAATCAAAATAAAACTAAACCACACATATAGACGCCACTACTTTACCTATTCAATTTTTAATCGATTTGTTAACTAATGACAGATTAGAAGCCCTTACAAATAAAAGATTGTTTCCAAGAAAAACCGGATTGTGTTTTGAATATTCAGAAATTGAATAAATTATTCCATCCAATATGTTTGAGTGCAAAAACTTTTGGTAAGATGCTATTAAACTTTGATTGAAAATTCTGAGTCAAAAAAGTTTAGCAAAGTCAGTAAGAGGAAAAACTTGAATAAATACCGGTACTCCTGGTACCAAACCCTAATTCAACAACTAAAAGAAGAAGACGTACAGTGGCCCAATTTCATATTCGTACAGGATACTGTTTTCACATCAAGTTAGTAATAAACTATTAAATGATGTATTGAGTTTAAAATTCTTTATCCACATTGAAGGTAATAGGTGTCATCTATTATTTGCGAATCACAAAATGTTTCCATTTACATTCATCTTTGGATTAATGTAAAAGTATTGAATTTATGTCTAAAATTCACCCAATTCCATATTCGTACACCTACCAAAATTCGAACGTACAACATTCAAAACTAAATTTAAAAGCTCTTTTTGATTGCTGAAGTGCTTTGTTATGGTGTTTAGATGTAGTGAAGTACATTTGGACAATTTATTAGCGGACATATATGAAATTTAGGTAAAATTATGAGAAATGCCAGTTTTACAATGATTTTTGCTATAAAATCCAATGATTCGAACAGTAACGTTCATTTTTGTCATTGAATCCAATCTAATAATTATATTCGTGGGCTCTGATAGAAATTTAGTTGGAATGTATACAGTTTACAGAAATCATAAATAGTTTTTATCTCTTTTGAGTTCAGAAAATTGTGGTACCATAGTTTCAAAACTCTTCTAAAATGATATTTTTAATCAATGTAAACCAAATTTTCATTCTAAACAACAGGTAAAGGTCAATTTTGAAATTGTCTGTAAAAAGAATTTGAATCACGAACTTCGCTTTACAATAAAGTACCCTAAACTACGCTGTACATACCTCAACATAATTGATGTTATCGCAATATACAGTTATCTTTGAATAAATATTCAAATTATATTCAAAATAGCACCCTATTTTGCTATTTATTGATTTTATTAGAAAAATACAAAATAACTTGAATGAGCAGAGAGCATTGATACACTTTTTACTAGAATATATTCTGTCGTTTTCATCATTTTAAAAAACGTTTATGTTGCGGTTACGGCCATAATATTTATTCTACAAATCTCTATAATCATGTTTGGCAGTAAATTGTAAATTAAAAATAATAATTACGCAATGTTTCGATAGGAACATTAACTATGGATTATGTATATCCATTTAGGAGTAAATCTTAGAGAAATTGATCACCATTTTTGGTTTTGGATTTGTTATAATACCTAAGATCCAAAAGAATAAGTTGTCGATATCCACTCCTAGCTACTCTAAAACTGATTATAATTTTTTGAAACTTATGCAATATTCGCAGCAATCATTCTTGAGAAAGCGATGTTGAATAATATGTAAGTTATTGTTTAACTTACCGCATATTTTAGCAAACCACATGGGACAAGTGGTATTTTTTCTCAAATTTACTTAAGTTTCAAATATGTCCGCTTATAAATTTTCCAAATGTACTCTACTACATCAAAACAACACAACGAAGAACTTAAGCAATCATCTAGTCCATCAAACATGAGTTTTGAATGTTTCTTTTTTGTTAGGTGTACGAATATGGAATTGGGTCAATTATAGACACAATCTCAATACTTTTCCATTATTCCAAAGATTTAAGCAAGTGAATACAGTTTGTCATTGCCAAACAATAGATAACACCTATGACCTTCGCTATTGATAAAGTATATCGAAATCCATGCACTATTTAATAGTTTTATACCAACTTGATATGGAAACAGTGCCCAGTACGAAAATGAAATTGAATCACTTTATACCGTAAAGCACCCATGTTTCGCGCGCGCTCCTAATTTCGCTCACTGACATTTTAAACATATTTTGCGAAATTAATTTTTGCTGGCTAGTATCTTTACATTACATGCAATCATATAGTCTAATATGAAACAACAAATATGGATAATATGGCAGTAAGCGAAATTAGGAGCATGCGTAGCATGGTAGCATCACGGTACAAAACAACAAATTGCCGGTGTGGTTTAGCCCACAACTGAAAAACCTGAAGAACAAAAAACAGAAAGCGCACAAAGTTTACAAAAAAAGAAAATACTGACACGAACCTTCAAATTTATCATGAAATATGTAGCCAACTCAACTCAGCCATTAACTTCGCACATGAATAATTTAATCGAAAGGTCGAATCTGAGGTCAAAACTTGTTTAATTATGTAAACACTAAATTGAGAAGTAGCAATTTCCCTTCGCAAATGCATTTCGATGGAAATGTAGGTGAACATTTCTGATATCTGCAAGCTCATTGCAGATTTCTTCCAAGAAGTTTATACAACCGACTCCGAAGAAGACCGCGACCGCGATTTCTTTTTTTTTTTCAGAAATTGCTAATACCATATCTATTGAAAAACTAACACAACCAGAAATTTTCGCAGCACTTAAAAATCTGGACGCATCTAAGGGAGCAGGACCAGATGGCATTACACCCGTATTCTTCAAGAATCTTTCTGAAGAGCTAACCCTTCCCTTAGAACGCCTTTTTAACATGTCCCTGAATAATGGTAAATTCTCAGAACTTGGAAATCCTCGTATTTGGTGCCTGTTTTTAAATCAGGCACGAAATCTGACATACGGAACTATCGTAGAATTACCATTATCTCTTGTATCCCCAAATTCTTCGAATCTCTCGTGAACAACAACATTTTCCAGCAAGTAAAAATCAAATTACTAATACGCGGCATGGCTTTTTTAAAGGCCGCTCGATAACCTCCAATCTGCTAGAATTTGTATAGTTCATTCTTAATCACGGAGAAGAAACAGACAAGTTTGAAACCACTTTTTTTGTTGATATTCAACCCAAAAAATTGGTTGTTCCTAAACCATAATTTGTTGTTTTTAATTCACCACCTTCGTTTGATTCAATGTTGCTTATTAGGTTGTTTTAGGGTAGAGTTTCTTTGTAAATTCAACAAAGATTATGTTTGTTTCAAATCAAGATTTGCCTTTCCTTTAACAAAAATCTAGTTTGATTTCACCAATGATTAGGTTGTTTAAATGTAGTGTTACTAGAAGGATTTCTCGGTGTTTGACAATTTTTCATTGGACGGCAAATATTATAGCGAAATTATTTTCGATAATTCTATAATAAGGTGAGTTAAAAATAATACTCCGCTCATTATTTCCGCTTAGTGATAAATTTAATTGAATTATAGTGTACCGTGTTTTTTTTTATCAGGAATGAGACAGAGAATCATACCATTAAGGGATTATGGCTGCTTGCATTATCCGACGATATCTTTGCATGTCGTCGGATGTGGAGCACCAGGTTTTTTTCCTCAAATGCTGTGATGAATACGCACGACGACACAAGCTAATTATCAAGTGCATTACATATTTACTGTCTTATCCCAGACTAAATATCTATGTTTTTTCTTTCTTCGTTGTGTTGAAAACACCCAGCGACCAGAGGCACGAATTGGAATCCTTTCCTGTAATTCTCGCATTCCGGAAGTCATAGCCACAGCAGCATCTGATTTTTATTTTCATGAAATGTTATGAACTGTAGCATACATAAGCTTTGTAAGTTAAATTTTGGAAAATAATTATTTATATAATATAGCATTTTTTTATTTACAACAAAAAAATAAAAATAAATGGAATGAATCTACAAACAACTAAGGATTTGTTGATATCAAACAACGGATTAGTTTGAAATAAACTTAAGATTGACAAACTCAAACTGATTTTGCTAGTTTGAAACAAACTAAAGCCTTGGTTGTTTTCACAATTGTCAAACGAAACAACCAACATTTTGTTTGTTTCAAACAAGCTTTTGTTGAGTTTAAATTCAAAGTCAAGATGAAAACAAACAAAAAAATGTTTGTTTCAGACAATGTAGAAGGTTGAATCAAACTAAAATTTTGGTTGTGCTATATTTAACCTAAACTTTTGTTTGAAAGTAGCTACAATTTTGTTGTTTTTACCATTTTTTTTTCTCTGTGAACGCAATGGACAATGGCAGTACTTCCCCAACTGTGCGCCGCGGCGCCCTGGTGCGCCGCAGAACTTTGCCAGGTGCGCCGCGTGTAAATTATGAACTGACATGAAGATTATCTCATAAAGATCAAAGGAAACTTTAATTCACTGATCGCTTTCGATTATGAACACTCTAAAGCAAACGCATTAAATGTTTGTTCAATGCCCTAAGCCTAAAGTTACAATTCTCGCATAATTTGTGATCTCACCCTAGATGCCATTGGTAACCGAATGTGTAGCTTGTTATTACCGAGTAAACGAAATGATTTACACGTTATTCAACAATGCTACGATGAAGAAAAGATGTCTCCTAGTGGTGATAGTTTTCATCCTGGTCCATTAATTTGCTTAGAAACAAGGAGCCACACAATCGGTTACCAATGGCTTTTAGGGCGAGATCACATGTTATGCGAGAATTGTATTTTTCAATTAGGTTTTGTGAGCGGTATGAGAAAGTATCTCTCTACTAACTCGTCAACTACAGGAGTGTTTTTAGAGAGCGGTCGGGTGGCGTTTGTTGTTTCCTCACGTTTAAAAGCGTTCACGATAAAAATAGTTCTCTTCACACTTAATTATGTTTTTGTGAACTAACTTTAACTCTTCAAAACTTAACAACTCAATTTCTAAAAGATTTGCCTATATTTCCTGATACTTTAGCAGTGTACTTATGTTTGAAGCTCGTCCTGATAGCTGGATTTGTGATTATTAGCACATGCAATGTTTGAATAATGTTTAGAGTGTGCATGCCGCATAGGATGCAAGAGAAAGTGAGAGCATAATTACAAACGATTTCATGTTGATGTTGACAGCTCACGAGTCAAACTAAATTTAAATCGCTTTACTTGCTTTTGTTTTCGGGTGTTTTGAGTGAACAATAACGAAAAACAAACTTGTAAGTAGCACAGCAATCGTCAAAGATTATATTTTACGGGTCTACCCCGTTTGGCATAATGCCGTTTGGCATACAGTCGTTTGGCATAATAGCTGTTTGGCATAATGCCATTTGGCATAACGGTCGTTTGGCATAATCGCCATTTGGCATAATAGCCGTTTGGCATAATTGTGAAAAACATTGAATTTGATCATTTGATTCCTTCCATTAAGCAAAGGGGTGTGTATAAACTGCTCACGATCGTACATTCCGTTGTCAGTTAGTGATAGGACATACTTCTAATTATCATTTTTCAAGGAAACCAATATCCAATAAAGCTCTTTTGGAATTGCATCATACATGACTTCCGGGGTCATTAAGTCCAGGATATTATGGCGCATCTTTAACAAAAATATATCCAACGCCTAAGTTATTCGATGTCATTTGAAAAAATAAAGGAACATGGAATTTTATGACGCTTCTTATGATACGGCATATGACTGTACCACTGCAGTATCTTCCTTTTTCAAATTATGCCAAACGACCATTATGCCAAACGACTATTATGCCAAACGACTATTATGCCAAACGACTGTATGCCAAACGGAATTATGCCAAATGGCATTATGCCAAACGGGGTAGACCCATATTTTACATAAAATATTATGTGATATCTTTCAGCTCAACAATGAAGCGATTCCTGATTCCAAAACATTCTAAAGATGTTGAACAGGATGAAGATACCAAGAAACAAGACGAAAAAAGAAAAGCTAAGATGCGAAAGTATGACGACAGCTATCTTGAATTTGGATTTACGCATAGGGAAGTAAATGGTGAGGATCGTCCGCAATGTGTTGTGTGCTTTAAATTTCTGTCGGTTGAATCTATGCTTCCGAGTAAATTAAAGCGACATTTGGAAACTCAGCATCCAAATTTGGTCAACAAAGACAAAGATTACTTCCATCAGAAAATGTGTGAGAACAAACTTCAGCAAGCTTCATTTTCGAGACAAACTCACGTGAATAGTAACGCATTGTTGGCATCTTACAAAGTGGCGTATCGAGTTGCGCAGTGTAAGAAACCTCAAACAATTGCAGAAGAATTAATCTTACCTGCCGCGATGGATCTTGTGTCAATTATGATCGGAGAACAAGCAAGTCAGCAACTACTGAAGGTACCGGTTTCAAACAACACGATTCGTCGCAGAATCGATGATATGGCCGAAGATATCAACTATCAGCTTGTTGATCTACTGAAAGTCAAAGAATATGCTCTGCAACTGGATGAAGCTACGGACAATAGCAAGGACGCACATCTGATCTGTTACGTGCGATTTATCCACGAAGCCAACTTCTGGGAAGACCTGATGTTCTGCAAGCCGATTACCGGAGGGACCTCTGGGCAGGAATTATTTGACATCGTTGATTCTTACATGGATGAGCACGAAATTCCGTGGAAAAATTGTGTTGGAGTTTGCACGGATGGAGCTCGTGCCATGTCTGGTCGTTTTCAAGGATTACAAGCACGGATTCACAACAAAGCTCCTAATGCTCTGTGGACTCATTGCATTATTCATCGAGAAGCATTGGCAGCAGAAAGTCTCAGCAAAGACATGAGCGATGTTGTTGAAACAGTTGTTAAAGTGGTAAACTATTTGAAGACTCGTCCAATGAAAGCTAGATTTTTTGCTAAATTATGTGACGACATGGGAGCCGATCATTCTAGTTTGCTTTTCTATAGCAGCGCTCGTTGGCTCTCATTTGGAAATTCATTGTGGAGAGTATTTGAGCTCAAAACTGAAATTTATGCATTCTTGGTTGTGCTTCAAAGTTCAACGATCAAGAATTTTTGTCTAAAATAAGTTTTCTCACTGATTTGTTTGAAAAGTTAAATATTTTGAACCAGTCGTTGCAAGGAAGACAGTCCCATATTTTGCAGCTTTCTGACAAGATTGCTGCTTTCAAGAAAAAACTTGAACTGTGGAAAAACTATACGACAAAGGAAGATTACACATGTTTCTCGCAGCTCAATATTTTCTTGAAAGATAATCAAATAGCATTGCCAAAAATCCTCAAGAGCGTTTTTCAAGAATGTTTGACCAAACTATCTTTGGCTTTGGACAGATATTTTCCGGAAAATGAGACACGTCACATGAACTGGGTGAGAAATCCATTCATCGACAAGGTTCCAGAATTCTTCACTGTCCAAGAAGCAGATCAGTTTGTGGATTTGTCTACTGATTCTAATGCAAAATTCAGATTTCAATCCTTGCCACTTGTTGAATTTTGGAGCAAGACGACCAAAGAATACCCACTAATAAGTACACTAGCTCTGCGCGTTTTTGTTCCTTTCGCAACATCATATCTCTGTGAAACAGGATTTTCAACGGTGGCGGCTATAAAAACAAAGTATCGTTCAAAACTCGATATCGAGAAGGAAATTCGTGTCGCAATTTCGAAGATAGCTAGATAAGTTGTGTAAAGAGAAGCAAGTTCACCCTTCGCATTAACTCTTTGAATTCTGATAATATTTCAAGATTTCATTTGGTTTGGTTCATTTGGTTGTTGTATTGTTGTAACAAAATTAAATGTACTGTAAAATTAATAATAAATATAATTTTTCATAGATAATTCATTATATTATTTATACTGATGCGCCGCGCCACGTCCAGAAAATTGCAAAGGGCGCCACATTATCACAAAGCAATATAACAAGCCAGTACTACTACGCAAAATCTTGAAATCCGATTCACAACTTCACGCAATTGAGTGAGTGTGAGAGCAAGTCAGAAAATTTGTTCGTGATTTTTGAACGTTTACTTTACTTGGAGTTCGCATGAATTTTTATGTTTTTTTTAAGTTTACATTCGTATTGAAATTTCCTTTCCAACCCTTCAACATTTTAACCTTTTGTTATTGAATAAAAATAAACACATAAATAAGGCTTGACTTCAGGTACTCAACCTTATGTTGGAATCCCGTTTCAAACGATGGCTTTACGATTAATCACCCACCTGCTTGAGAAAGACGAATTGCTGCATTCAAAAGGCATTCCAACTCTTGATTCGGCAACACTGGGACTACCCAACGGGAATTGGATATTTTGATGGTCAACGACGATAGCTTGTCCTCTGGGAAGCTGGCCAACAACTCTTCCGGACTTCTGTAAATTCAAAAAATTATCAAGTTATATAAGAAAGTGATCGAAAGCGATAGTGTAGTTTCTTACGGTTCATTTTGTTCAACGTTGTGAGTAGGGTCGTTTTGCTCCTCCGGTGGTTCGACTGGCCGTCCACCAGTGTCGTAAGTCATTGTAGTAATTAGCTTATAATTCAATCTATTCCAAATTGAACTGAACGATCATGTCTGAAATTAATGTAAGAGAAATAAATAATGTATTAGTGTCGTTTGCAACTGTTTTATTGATGATAATGATGATGATGATAAGGAGAGTATCTAAAAGTAGTCGCAAACATTCAGCACGGTATATCTCAGAGCATGGCTGACCTTTTTGAAATCTCTTTTCAAGCAAATCTTTATTATGTCATCTAGTATCAAATAAACTAAAAGAATATTGGAAAATGTGCAGTATTAAGGCCCAAGTAAAAATGGTATAAAAGTCAAAATTGAATAAGCAGTTTTCTCCTTATAAAGCAACAAATCAAAGAAAATAAAAGCGCACAGCCTTTTTATTTAACAAATCAATTTTTATTTTCTTTGATTGGTCTATTTAAAAAGAGATAACTGCTTTTTCAGTTTTGACTTTTGTACCATTTTTACTTGGGTCGTAATTTTGCACAAAATAACATTTTTTAAGTGTCTTCGGAAGATTCGGTGATTTATTTTGAACAAAATAATATCAAACTTAATAAGATGGAAAGGTAATTCGAACGGAAAACATGTTCACTTCATACACAACGTACAACGGAATTAAAAAAAAGCTCCGTCAAAAACAGCTGCAATTATATAGAGTACTATTTTTTGCTTACGTTACATTATAATTATTTTAATTTTCATTCTGCAGCGTTTGTTAGGGCAATAAGAGCGCAAGTCAATCCAAAGTCAATGATAGGAGGGGTAAATGGCTGACTAGTCTATGCGACCACACAAACGCCTTGGGAGAGGAAAAATAGGATGGGATTGGGTGTTGAGTAAATGGTATCGACTTGGCACAATAATGTTAAAATGCCGCAAAATGTAACGAAGCCGGATCCTATTCTTGGCACTTTTGATTCACTTCGGCAGTGGCAGTTTTATAAAAGCTACTGAGCTCACCTTTGGCCACAGAGTGCTTCTTATGGCAAAGTTTCAGGCAATTCGGGTCAGAAAACCCCCCATGCCGAAGTGAATCATGGAAGTGCCCAAGTAGCTCTGCACCATGGCATTTAACATTGTGACAGCATTGCTGTCTTGTCAAACACACAAGTCCACGGTTGCGCTATCTATGCATTTCATAGCAGCCGTTTTGATTATTTAAATGATCCGCTGGAATAGTTTACCGATAGAGATTAAACAAAAAATACCTCTCTCATATCTTAAAATTGCGATCAGAAGATCAATAGAATAGTAGAATACAGGGTGTCTACTCATTTACAGAAATGAAATTGCCTAATATTTCCAGTTTTTCCAGGTTTTAAAAATAATTCCATTTTTTTTTAAATCCCAAAACATACGAATGGATAATTTTAGAACACAAAAACTTATTTTTTATCCTAGAAAATAAATTCATCTAACAATAAATTTCAAAGTATTTTTTACTTCAATAAAAACATATCTGTTTTGTTCTTAACGTGTACACATAGGAAAAAAAAACAACAGAATTTGTGATTTATATTTAGTTGCCGCGAAAATCAATAATGTTAGCATTCAAAATTTGATTTGATTTAATGGTCTGAAAGTGCCTTTAATCATCAAAGTCAGATATAAAAAAGGGAAAAATTGCCTTTCCCTTAAAATGGGATTCAGATTTATGGACATCAGCGACATAACCACAATATTTTTCTAGAGAACGTTTTGTATTTTTCCTATAGATGATATATTATGAAAATCAGGGCTGGTAGCAAATGAACGGATTAGAAAAAGCAGTTTAGATACAACTTGCTTGAAAAAAATTATGAATACTAAAAGAAACCTAACAGGAATCACGAGATGACAACTTAATTCCTAAGTTGAACAGACCTGAGTATATTTCTAAGGCCTTTTTTTTAATTTCTCGTGACATCTTTTCAAGAATTTGTTTTGAGATTTTTCACTAACTTTCAAAGTAATTCCTCCAAGAATTTCACTTTAGATACCTTCAACAATTCAGTCTAGAATTTTTCTATGGATAACCACATCAGGAATCACCTAAACATAACTTATTTCAAGGATTTGCCTTGGTCTTCCTACAGCATTCCCATTGAAAACATCTTTAAGCATTCGAAATTTCTCAGGAATTCCACCAATTTTTTTTAATTTCTCAATGAAGTCTTCAAATATTTCTTGCAACCATTCATGGAAATTTCAAAGAAATCTTTTAGATTGTTCTGGATGTTTTTTTTTAATTTGGAAATCAGGCTTTAGAAAATTTAACGAGTCGAAATTTCAGCCCATTTATCCGCCTGTATTCATACCACACGCATGACATTTATCGTTCGTGGAGATAACGAACCATGAACGAAAACAAGACAGACACACACCACCCACTGTTTGGCCCCGATCACTGTGTGTCAACACTTGTAACATTCGCTGACCCACACTCATTCTGATCAAGAAACAGAGGCGAATATTTTTTTATTTTCTTGCTATGTTTGCAACCAAAAGGTTGCAAAGGCTGCATTACCAGAAAATATGAAAGTTATTACTAATTTTATGCAAAACATAAATCACCCAAATGACTCGATACTGTTGCAGTATGTGAGAGTTGCTGCTCTTGAACGCTCTCGTGCCACGTATCAAAGGAGAGAGTGAATGTTTACACTCATAGGGCTCTCCGAATGTGATATGCCACGACCTGTTTTGGTTCGCGAACTGTAACACTCTCCGAATATGGTTCGATCGGCTTATTCTGATCGAAATCCAAACACTGTTGGAAATAAAACCTTAGAGTAACCTCAGATGAAACTTGTGTAAGTTCTGACTACGTCTTGACTCTGTTCTTACGAGGATTTCTGAAATACCTCCTTAATGTTTGATTAAACTTCCTAGAATATTATTGAAAAATTGCTAACATAACTGAAAAAACGTTAGAATCTTTAAATAATGTCCTACAAGAAGTTTTGAAGAAATTCGAACTCTGAATTTTTAATGATTTGATGAATCCATGGAGATCGGGCAATGTTATTTGAAAATTTATTAGATAAATGTTCGAACCGCAACAAAAATATTTTGATGGAATGCTGGAGAAATTCCAAGCGAATTTTCTGGAGGAACTTAATGAAAAATTCTAGGTTAAATTTATCGAGGAATTCTTAGAAAAGTTTATAACAGATATCATCGAGTAATGCCTGAAGGATTTTTGAGCAATTCCTGAGAGATGAATATTTGAAAAAAATTTTTTAGAAAAAATGCCTGGAATAAATAAACAAATCGACTTAGGAAGTATTGTAGGGTTTCATGGAAAAATGACGAAACGATTTTTTTTCCAAAAACTCTGGGATAAGCTTTTGTGGAAGCGTTGGAAAGCTCTAGAATTTTTTGGACAAAAATATAATAGTTTCTGTGGGTTTTTCAGCCTCTAGAATTTTGCACCAGGATTCACTGCAAGCAAATTAAAAAAGTGACTTCAAAGATATTTTTTATTAGAATAGATACTTTAGAGACCATTGCCAAAATTAGAGACTTGCATTCAAATAGTGATCAGGACTCTGAAAAAAAAAACAAATGTTTATCGTGCCTGTTGTATTTGATGCTCTTTCCCTATAAAGTTTATTTTTTTTTGCAGAACAGGCAAAAAACATTTTTTTATAAAAAAAAATCGAATGTTTTCAGCGTATCAACTGCTCATGAACGACACCCAACTGGAACTGTACTTGCCTTTACCAATATGGCAATCTTAAGTTCTAATTCCTTGGCCAAGCATGTTTTATGCTGATTAATTAAAGACTGAACATATCAACTGGCGTTTTGATAGCGGCACAGCTGAAAAATGTTTTGATTGAGGAGATTTTGTGTCCCAAAAACGACATAGTCTACCATGTATTACAGTTTCAAAATAATAGTGTGTAGTGTAGCCGAAATCCCCTGAGAATTCCAGGTTTTTTCCAGGTTGAATAAAATTCCCTGATAATTACAGGTTTTCTAGGTAGTAGACACCCTGGAATAACCTTTAGGATAAGTTTCGTTTTCATTTCCATTTTGCAGCGTTTGGTGGGAGATAAGAGCGCAAGCCAATCCAAAGCCGATGATAGGAGGGGTAATGGCTGAATAGTGTATGCTGACCACGCAAACGCCATGGGAGAAGGAAAATAGGATTGGCTTGGGTTTTAGGTAAATACTTTAGGATAGACTTGACACAATAATGCTAACAATGCTGCAAAATATAATGAATCAGTTGGTCAAAAAATTCTATTGATTATTTTAGAGCCTACTTTGCTAGTCAATATTGAAATAATATTTTTAACATATAAAAATATATTTGTTTTTAATTATGAATCGTGGTTTTACGGCTAACCAGCCGAGTGGAAGTTTAACAACTACCGAAAAGCTAAACATTACATATAATTTGCAATTGGATTAGATGGACAAATTGATGTGAAGATTTGCGAAAAAGTTACACGTCTTCTCAGTGAGAATATAAAAATATATATGTAAGGAAACAACAATATTCGAAAAAAATATACGAAACTACTGATCAAATCTAATAATTTGAAAAATAAACTTAGAACAGCAACATGAGAGATGTTAAATTTAAAACATCAACTTATGTAGCGAAACAAGTAGTAAAACAGTAAATCAGTCATTGCGTAACTGTTCCGTCTGGGGGAACGAACAAAGTGAACTGTAACACTTTCGGGGAGGACGGCCGAAGCTAGAGGGTAAGGATCCCTCGCTGGACGCTTCGTCTTGTAGCCGATACACTTTACGGCTCTTTCGGGAGGACACTTCTTCGGAACTAGGACTGGGTTACTGGGAAATAAACTAAAACACTGGTTTTTGCACTTAACTACTCTTTAATCTACTAAATTATTAAGCGAGCTTTGATTTTCTTCTAAACACGTTGGTTACTGTCGACACCTTCTTCAAGACTGTCCTTTTTCACTCTTCTTCCCTTTGCACAGAGCCTTGCGTGATCGTGCATGAAGGTGGGACGTGGAAGAAAAAATCTCCACACGCGCGGGATAGAAACGGTACACGCTCGTTCAGATCTACTCAAAAGTGAGTAGATTTCGACTCACTTCGGAACAAAGTGGAACTGCTCAAAAGTGAGTAACACCATCGTTACTCACTTTAGAGTAACATTGTCAAATGTCAATATGGGAGTAACACTTACTCACTTCTTTTAATCTGAAATTTGCGAAAGTGAGTAGATGTCACTCACTTCAGGAAATAATATTTTTGGAAATAAATGTATTATGTTATTCATAAAATCAGAAGGAATATACAAAGAGAATTACATTTATTCATTATCTCTTACATAACTACATGAATAATACATGATAACAAGTAAAAAAATTGATATTTATGTAGAAATTTTCGCTGCTCTGGAATGGATCCCCGGATGCTATAAATCTCTGGGGGATTGATGAAAGTCATGGAGTTTGGCAGAGCCAGTAGCCTTCCCAGTTAGACTGTAAATAATTGATAATTGGGTCCTAAAATTTTTAATGAAATCTTGTTTTTATTTAATAACTCGAAAAAGCATGTTACTGTAACTACTTTAGCAATTTTTCCCGCTCAAATAATGGCTATATCATGTTTAAACTTTAATTTAAAAATTTGGTCCATAAATGAACCTTGACACTTTTGATCATGTTTGACGTTCGCTTAGTCGACAAAAACACCACAGGGGTTTTAGTTCGACCACTGGGGTTGTTCCTATCTGACATTTCGTAAGGTACACGGAAAACAAAATACACCCAAAATTTGAGTTTAAGCCGAAGGATGTGACAAAATCTAAAAAAATGTTTTTGGGCTTAAACCAACGGAAAACATTGGAAAATTGAGTAAACATGTGTTTGTGGCCTAAACTTAAGCGTTTGGCACTAAAATTGGGACAGGGCTTTAGGACCCTATTAGTCCAATAAAAAAGTACGACGGTAAAACTTACTGTTTATATTTTTTTTCTTGCGGTTGTGCGATCAAAACCAGGACTTGGTCATTTTCACTCCGATCTCGCTTCACTTGATATCAGGATTATTGACTTCACAGCACTAATCTGGAATTCACCGGTTGGACTTCCGAAGCAAAGTTTCAAGCAAACTAACTGTCATTGCTTTGCCGGCTCGGCTTTTGTCTCGACTGTTTTTGAAAACAGTCCGACATCACGTCGACGGAAGAAATTTCACCACAACGGAGGATTTGTCAGTTCGAGCGCGCGAAATTTTCACAAGTCTTTGACGTTTACAAAGTGAGTCAAATATGTTTGTGTTTACTCAAAAGTGAGTAAGGTCGTTTTCTTTCATGGTTGAGTAAAAAGTTACTCACTTTGAAAAAATAAAGTTACTCACTTTTGACAGCTAACTTGAAACTTCAAAAGTGAGTCAAAGTTACTCTCTTTTGAGTAGATTTGAACGAGCGTGTAGGGAAAGGATTGTAAAATATGTTCACGCAGCACATGACTCCTTCCGTTACACGGAACATTCACCGCCACGTTGAAATGTCTATTTCCAAACTTGAGATGGGCCGAAGTAGGCCTTGTTGTCTTCTATCGGCAGGACTGACAATGGATTAATGCACGAGTTCACTATTTGACGTTTTAGCGGTGCCGTGTTATTTATGTGGCCATGGAAACCAGTGAATTCGGCACCGCTCAAACGTCAAATCAATGAACTCGTGCATTGGTCCATGGACCTATGTACGGGTTCACTAATTTGACGTTAGAGCGGTGCCGAATTCACTGGTTTCCATGGTCACATAAATAACACGGCACCGCTAAAACGTCAAATAGTGAACGCGTGCATAGGTCCATTTGTTGATCGGGCTTGACTTGTCGCTGTAGACGTCTACGGCTCGTACCAGTCTCCGACCTTGATGATGTCACGAATAGCAGACGGGAATTCAGGATCGCTCCAATTTCTGTCAGGACAGTCACACTGCTCGAAATTCAGGGATGCATTCCCAACGATCCTCTTCAGATGACTCTTCATGCTATTGACTGCCGCTTTCCATATACCACCAAATTCGGGGCATCCGCCGGAATTAATTTCCATTCAATTCCCTTGGACACGCAGAACGACTCGATTTGGTGGGTATCTTGTTCCTGTTTGAACGCCTGGTAGAGTTGATTCAGCTCATGATGAGCACCACGAAAATTGGTACCGTTGTCGGAATGTAGCTGATGCACAATTCCACACCGACTCACGAATCTCTATAGCGCAGCGATGAAGGCACTGGTAGTCATGTCTGACACCAGCTCTAGATGCACTGCTTGAGTAACCATACAGACAAAAACCGCTACATATCCCTTAACTGTGGTCACCTTACGCAAGCCCTGCTTGATATGGAGCGGCCCAGCGTAATCTACGCCAGTGATGGAAAAAGGGGGCGCAGGTGTTACGCGACAGGACGGCAAATTTCCCATATACTGACTTGTATCGACGGGCTTGACTTTGAAACACTTCACGCAAGATTTGGTCACTATACGAACAGTCGCAGTAGCATTGATTAACCAGAATTCTCTTCGGATCACATGAACCAAACCAGTTGGTCTCAGATGCAGATGCTCCTAATACTTACTTACTTATTTGGCTTTACATCAATTATCTTGATAAAGCCTCGCCAACAATATTTCGCCAATAGGGCGATATTCAAAACTGAAAAGGCAATAGATAACTCTTTTTCAGTGGTAGTAAAAACGAAATCCTGAAGCAAAGAAAGCACAATGGAAGATGAACTAAATACAAAAAGCTATGTATTCATATTACGCTTGATTTCTAATCACTACTTTTTCGATCCAGTTTCCTAATTGCAAGTAATTTACGTTTTTCATTATTTTCCATACGTTTTGACAGTTCACCAACTACCATTCTTCCATGCGCTTGTGTTTGAAATTTGAGAAATTTGAGAATCCAGCGTAGCGCGATCAGTGAAAGGAATACACACATCAGTGTCGCCGCTAGGCGGCCAGCACAGATAAACTGAATGTTCAAAGGGTTGTTGTCTGTACTTTTTGCCACTGGCGCCAACTGTTAGCGATTAAGATCGAAATAAACAGTCGTTACCCTATTCCCTCGGTTCATGGCCGCTTCTCTCCATCCTCGACTGTGACCTACGCTCTCCAGGTCCTGGTGTACCTGGTCAATCCACCTAGCTCGCTGCGCCCCACGCCTTCTTGTTCCGACCGGATTCGTGGCGAACACCATCTTTACAGGGTTGTTGTCCGGCATTCTTACAACATGCCCTGCCCAGCGTATCCTTCCAGCTTTAGCTACCTTCACGATACTGGGTTCGCCGTAGAGTTGAGCGAGCTCATGGTTCATCCTTCGCCGCCATACGCCATTCTCCTGCACGCCACCGAAGATCGTCCTTAGCACTCGGCGTTCGAAAACCCCAAGGGCTTGCAAGTCCTCCTCGAGCATAGTCCACGCCTCATGCCCATAGAGGACTACCGGTCTTATGAGCGTTTTGTACATCGTGCATTTGGTGCGGGGGCGAATCTTTCTTGACCGCAGTTTCTTCTGGAGCCCATAGTAGACACGACTTCCGCTGATGATGCGCCTTCGTATTTCCCGACTAACATTGTTGTCAGCCGTCAACAAGGATCCGAGGTAGACGAACTCGTCCACCACCTCGAAGGTATCCCCGTCAATCGTAACACTGCTTCCTAAGCGGGCCCTGTCGCGCTCAGTTCCGCCAACCAGCATGTACTTTGTTTTCGACGCATTCACCATTAGCCCGACTCTTGTTGCTTCGCGTTTCAGGCGGGTGAACAAATCTGCCACCGTTTCAAATTTTCTCCCAATAATATCCATGTCGTCCGCGAAGCAAACAAATTGTCCAGATCTCGTGAAAATCGTGCCTCGACTGTTAAGTCCGGCTCTCCGCATAACACCTTCAAGCGCAATATTGAACAACAGGCACGAAAGTCCGTCGCCTTGTCGTAGTCTCCGCCGAGACTCGAACGAACTGGAGTGTTCGCCCGAGATCTTCACGCAGTTTTGCACACCGTCCATCGTTGCTCTGATCAATCTTGTGAGCTTGCCTCCTAATGTAGGGCACGAATCAGCATTCGCACAATCGTACTTTTACACGGCAGGATGATCGGATGCTTTTCACCATATGGTAGCTTGGAATGCTCTAAACGTCCTCCGACTCTAAGCACACCATTTACAAGGATCGGTCCCAACGGTACCAAGCTTTCGACACTGTTCACCCGATTCGACTCGAGCAATCTCATCGCTGAGCTCTTCTCGTTGTATCACTTTCACAATAACGTCCATTGCAAGACGAAGTTCAGCCACGGTAGGGATAGGCTTATCCACACGTGAAGCTGAATTCTTTTTCTTGCAGTTGGTGGCGAAACGCAACACCAGAGCAATTACACGTTGTAATTTTCTAAAGGAGCTGTACTTTGAAAACACTGCTAACTGTTCTTCTTCAATTACAGGTAACACTGTTGGAGCAACACGTAGCTCCGGAATGTCTTCAATAATCTCTTCTGGTAGCTTATTTTCAATGTTCACAAGGTTCACTTGTTTCAAAAAGTCTAGTCCATGCCACCACAATTCATTTCTCACTAACTCGATGGGCATTTACCCACGCGACACTGTATCAGCCGGATTGGACTCCGACCGGACGTACATCCACTCGAAATCTTCTGTTTCTTCTCTGATTGCAGCAACACGATTGCGCACGAACACTTGAAGCTGATCAGAAGATCTGCGCAACCAAGCCAGAACAATCTGACTGTCCGACCAGAGCACCACACGATGAAACGGCATTTGAATTAACTGCAGAACCTTATTTACCAAACGCGCAAGCAGGAGTGCCGCGCACAATTCCAGCCGTGGAATCGTCACTGCCTTCAAAGGGGACACTTTGGATTTGCTGCAGAGTAATTGTAGTTGCGCCGACTCGTTGAATACGCTTCGAATGAGCACACACGCTCCATAGGCCGACATCGAAGCGTCAGCAAAACCATGAAGCTCGTAGCATTCAGCATCATCAATCAGCCAGCACACGCCTTGGAATGTGCACCTGGTTCGTTGCTTCAAGGGACTTCTTCAGCTGCATCCATTGTTGGCTTATTTCGTCCTCGACATGCTCATCCCAGCTCACCTTGCTACGCCACAACTGTTGCATTAGTAACTTGGCGAGAACAATTATGGGCGACGAGAATCCAAGTGGGTCATACAGCTTGGCAATTTCGGACAACATCGTTCGCTTGGCTTGGACTCGGAATTCAAATTTGGAGATTTGATCGATAATAGAAAATCATCGCTGTGAGAATCCCACAAAATACCAAGCACTTTGATGACTGTGTTGATACCTTGCTCTTCGAGGCCTTGGGAGTTTCGCGATCACTTTCTGGAATGCGTTCCAGCAACAGCTCGGAATTGGAACACCACTTATGGATCGGGAAACCAGCACTGGCCAGCAATTCCTTAACTTGCTGTTGTCGTTCAATTGCTGCACTCAACGTATGTCGTCAAAGTAAAAGTCTTCCCTCACAGTTGACGCTCCCAAGGGAAATTTCTCTTTGCCATCTTCAGCCAACTGAACCAGACAGCTAGTTGCGAGAAAGGGTGCACTTTCAACGGCTGTTCAGAACTCTCTCTCCAAAAAAATCGTTGGAATGGCTGATGCATCTCAGTAACCATGACCATGACCATGCCGTGAAGCATATTTGTGTTTGTGGAATCGCAGGACAATATCGAGAATATCGGATTGGACAGTACCACCTACCTTGAGGACATCGTTGAGGGAGAGGCTGGTCTGCGATGGCTTTGCAGAAGCATCGAACACTACTCGACACTTCGTTGAGGAACTATCTGGACGGATGGCAGCGTGGTGTGGTAAGTAGCACTTTTGGACGTTGGGAGGATCCTTGCATTCACTTACTTGCTTGCAGTGGCCGAGCTGTTCGTACTCCCTGATGAATTGCACGTACTGCTCACGGAGACACGGATTTCGAACGAGGCGTTGTTCGAGGAGGTGGAATCTCTTCAAAGCGACCGACCTGCAGTCACTCAGCTGGGAGGCGTTTTCTTTCAAAGGGAGTTGCACAATGAATCGCCCTTCGTCGCTGCGTTCATGTGTGTAGCGGAAATGCTTCTCACACTCTACTTCTTCGGATGTCACAGGATCTTGATCAGCTACTTCTTCTACGCTCCAAAAATGTTGCAGAGTTTCGTACACGTTTTCGATGGTGCTCGTGTGGAAATACGATGGACCTTGATGGAACACTTCTTCTAGCTCTCCCGTGAATACCCAACCAAGATGAGTATCACGCAGCTCTGGTAGATGCTCAGCCAACTGCTACTGACCGGACTTGATTGTCTTGAAGAAGATCTCATTGCGAATCAGCATATCAATCTCTTGAGGCACATTGAAGTCTGGATCCGCCAATTGGAATCCGGATGGAATACACCAATCGGACACATCGATGTTGGTACTCGGAATTCTGCCAGTCACTGCTGGGGTGATAACACACTCTACCGTGGCCGGTAATCACTATAACGGGATCGGAACTTAATGATGGTCTTCTCCATGCTGGTTGTCGTTCGATTGTTGACGCCGGAAATCTTCACATTTGCTGATGAAATCTTCGCTCCGATGGCTTCGGCCATCTTCTTCGTTATGAGGTTCACTTGGAACCCGCAGTCTAGCAGGACTCGACAACAGTGAGGCTTACCTTGGGAATCGTAAACGTGCACCACTGCTGTTAAAAGGAGGACGGTTTTCTTGGTTGGAGCTGCTTGGATGAAACACGATGACGTCACGCTGTGTGAACCTTGCGGTGTGAGTGCACTGGATGTGCTTGCTTGGACTTCTTTCACAGCTGGTCTCGGTGTGGACTCCGATGAAGCTGTCGGTTCAGGCATTTTGCTTTCAGGCTGTTGGGTCTTGAATCTTGTATCGTCGTGAAGCTGAGTATAATGACGTTGGCGGCACTTTAAGCACTTTCTGTCGGATGCACAATCCTTCAGCCGATCCAAGGTATCCAAGGCTAATGCAAGCAAATGCACCACGATCAGTTCCGACACGCCGAGAAGGTCCTACTTCAGGTAACGAAGGCTTTCGACATGTCTGGAACAATCGTCTACTAACTGACGCAACTCACGGTGGGATTCCTTCAACATTTTCTTCAATGACAGCAGGCCGCGGATGTGGGTATTTATGATGACACGGGGATTTTCGAATCGCTCTGTGAGAATGTTCCACGCCTGAGCGTTCTCGTTTATTGTTCTGGCATCGAGGATTCCTGCTGCTGCTCCGACGAGAGCCTTGTCTAAATGATACAACTTGATGGCGTCAGTATCATTGGACTTGTCCATAACGTCTATGAACATCGCCTTGCATTTTGGCCAATTCTCGTATCGGCCATCGAACGTTGGTATCGGTGCTTTTAGCGGCTGCTGCTGGACGATCACTTGGGGCTTGATGTCAGGTGTTTCCTTTTTCGTTGCATCCATCAGCATCTCTTCGATGTACGTCGACACTTCGTGGTTATCTTTCTCGAATCTGGTGTACGCTTGATCGTGGTCATCCATTGCATCATCCGGCAGGATCTCAGCAAGTTGGTTGTGGAAATCGTTAAACTCACTGTAGATGGCATCCACGTTTCTAGCATACACCTTCAGCTTCGGTACGGACACGTCGGCATCGTCGTCGATCAAAATTCTTCCGATCCGCTTTATTTTATCGGCTGCCTTGGAACGCTGACGGCTCATGACACCAATCTTCCGAATCAGCGATTCCTTTGCGCAGGCCAAACGATTCTGATTCTCTTTTTCTTCTTCACTTGTGTCGCCGTGCTGCACTCCCGAAAGGGTCTTTTTAGGGCTATGCACGAGCGACATTTTGGAACACTTTCACTTCCGGTTTCGTCAACTTCACTTTTTCAGAGTCTGTCTCTCTTTTCACCAGTAACTCAGTCCAAGGAGGATCACACACACTAAATCACGCATCACATGACTCCTTCCGTTACACGGAACAGTAACTATTAAATGAAACTAAGTGTATTGAAGTTTTTTTGAATGGCGTTGTTGTACTTTGTCATGTCATTTGTATGATAATCCCAAATTAAAAATTTATTTGTCAGATTATTGTTATTATTGTTATTTGTCGTTACAGAAATTAGAATCCTCAATATCTTCCAAATGCCTAAAAAAATAAGTAAACTGCCTATATAACTAAACCCAGAAATGAGTTGTGTCTCCCAAGGTCTTTGAAGTCTATTTAAGGTGAAGATAAACCGAGGTCGAATCTCAATCCTACAAGAGCACAAACCTAAAGAACCAGACAACCACTCACGGCGAAACCCTGATGGACTGCTCATCAGCGAGTGACCAACCGACCAAGCCTATAGTCTGAGTGGCTGTTCGATCAGATCCGTGCTACCACAGAACTGAATCCCGGCCTCGGTTCATTTTGACTTTAATGTCCCCAGTGGCGTCTCGTCCTATGATGCACTTGGTGCACTGCACAGTCAAAGATTTCAAACTAACAAATTAAATATATATATATTATAATTTTCACTACTTTCAACATTCATAATGTGTAGTTGCTTGAAAATGTTGTTTGGTTTCTTCACCTTCAATTCTCGCATACTCTGAGATAACGCCCTAAAAGCCATTGGTAGTCACCTGTGTAGCTTGTTGTTTCTGAGCAAAAGAGGGAATAAGCATCCAAACCAACATCACGGGCAGGTTGATAATGATCCTTTCTTCCCCATAGCGTTGTTAAATAGCAATAAAATCCATTAAATTGCTCAGAAACAACGAGCTACACACATGGTTACCAATGGCTTTTAGGGCGAGATCAGAAGTTATGCGAGAATTGATGCATAGCCCTTAGTGAACAAACCGTTTGATTCTCCCTCCCATGGTCTTGCTCAACCAGCAAGCGAAAACAGCAAAGCAAACAAGACAAACTGCCATGCGTCTCCTCGTATTGCAGAGAATGTTCATTTCAGCCGTGCACTCTTTCTTGTGCACGAAAATAGCGTGTATGGACACAGCAGGAATGTGGATTTGTATTGGCATATTTGCGAGAATTGAGAAAGCGCGCGCAACTGGCGTCACGACGTCTGCTGTTGGAAGAGAAAGCGTCAATGCTTTGTGTGTATGTATGTTGCATGGAGCTTCCAGGTGTCGCGCGATACTAGGCGCAATATTGATTGGAACCAAAACTAGATTTTATAAACATATTGGCCAAATTGATTATGTTTTATCTTATTTTATAAACCAAATTTATGTGGCTTGGAATTGTTTATAAACTAGGGTAACGGTCGTATTTTGGACCCCCTAAGGAAGTGATATTAGTGTTTTGTCCCAATTAATTAATTGCACAGCGTAACCAAGTCAAAGAACATGCCAAAATGTAGAGAAAAACTTCCTCTACGAGATAAAAATGCTCATCCGGTCATGTAGGATCCAAAAATTGTCGAAAATAATTGAATTTTGAAGCACTGTTTTTCATTATTTTGGACACACCAATACATTTTGGACCCTCTAAGTATATATTCTGGACACCCGGCATTTTTATCGATTGGCGACAAAGTCCACGACACTGGTTGTATAATATGCTTGCCCATAGTCTAATTAATCGATTAACAATGGAAAACCGGAGAAACTCTACGCTTTTAGTTCCGAAATTTGAAAAAAGTTTACAGTTGAAAAAATTCTGACGGCTTCAATTTCTGTGTGTAACGTGTTGTAACGGTTGCATGGGTGAACCGATTAAATTAAAATAATTTCAGATAAAATAAACACATTTTCTATGTTAAAACGGTTGATGCAAGTGCGGAATAGTCCTATCTTTCCAAATGGCATGCGAATCGAGTTGGTCTTTCGATTTAAACTGGGAAATTTGCAGGAAAATGGTCCAGGGGGTCCAAAATACATTGGTTACCATATGTGTGAATATAGCTTTTCTTGCTCAACAGACCGACAACTGATAAATTGCGGTGGGCGTAAAGTGGGTTTCAGCGTTCAACAGTCAGTCATCATTTCACTTAAAAACTTTGATGTATCAACAAAAGTATACAAGGAGATGTACCAGCGCTGGACATCGTCAAAAAGCTAATATCGTAATACAATTCGTCCCCTTAATGCTACAACTAGATAACTCGAAAATCAAAATTTTGAGATGTGCTACTTTGAAAATATGACCGTTTAACAAGGTGACGGTTAAACGCAGAGGATATGGCTGAAAAATAAACTTTAACTTGTGTATTTTGAATCACATGCTTATTTTTGTAGGTATTTTACAGATCTAATTAATAAAAATGTTTTGGCATATTGAAGTCAAAAATTTCAAATTTCGAGTTATCTAGTTGTAGCATCAAGGGGACGAATTATTGAGGATTTTGCCCTCCAATAGACTCTCACCTAAACAATTTTGTCACACCAAAATATTCTCCCACCATGATTGCCATACATTGGATGGCGTCGTAGCTAACAACAACAACATGTAACGCACACTGTTGGATTGTGCATTGAATGGAAGGTGCGTGCTTCTACTTGACTGCCATATAAATTGACGTGTGAGTATTTATTTCCCCACTCTAAAAATGTGCACGAGAATCTATTCGCCAACAAAACGGACAATAACAAGCTGTAAATAATAAGAAATATTATATAGAATAACAACGTTAGGAATAATGGAGATTCGAAATTTCGCGAAAGCCACGAAATCCACGGAATTTATCCTTTATCGCGAAACTTGGAAAATGACACGTAAATAGATGAATTCTGAAGGTTTATATGATAATCTTAGAAAAGTTCAGATTTTTGCTCATAAGAATGGTTTATTTATTTGTAAGCCGAGTTACATATAAAAAAAATGTGCTAATCGTTTAGTTTCAAGTTAAACGTTTTTCTTCTTGCTTTGCATTAATAATATGACATTAAACTTATTATCTCAGTTCGTAAAATACGAAAAATGCTTGAATTTTACGCATATAATGGTCATTTTTACTGTAAATATACATTTTTATGTCAAATATGATCAAACTATGGGACCGCGATTAATACACAAAATTTTTCTTTCATCGCCTTGGTATCAGCGAAATTTTGAGAATTTTCCTTGTCCCTAAACATTGTATAAGGAATCATCCAAAATTCTTAAAACATACAACTAGTGATTGAAACGAAGAAAACAAAAAAAAAACCGTCCAATGAGTAACAAATATAATAGCTTCCAGACACTTCAAGATTGCATACAGTATTGGAAATTACATTTTAAGGTGTTAATAATAAGAAATTGCATTTTAAGCTGAAATACATTTTAAAAAATCAATTGAAAAATTCGTATTCATAATTCAAAATAAAGGGTTTGTGCGCGTCAGTGCACAGGTAATCAAATTCCTCACGGGACGCCTCTGAATGTCCCCATTGTCAAAAGCAAACAATGAATGTAACGCAGAGCCCAACCTCACCCACTCTTGCGTTACGTTTGTGACAGGACGGTACTAATGAGTATTTTCTAAGGAATGGTTTAACAGCATAGCTGAGCCTTTCGGTTAATAAGACCGATGTATAGAAATAATTTGTTTCGAAACTGTCCGCGTGGTCTTGTAACACCCCCATTAGATAAGAATCTACTATTACCATACATATCAAACGCTCGCCATGACCCTATGCCTAACATTTGTATATGTATGGACTTAGCTGATGTGGCTTATTTAATAAGTTCTTTCACTCATTGATTCAAAACCTTGTCAAATTTAGATAATTGATGGATCAGATTTATTAATGCAGTGAAAGTGCTTTGTGTTTATTAAGCATGATTATTTCATTCTTGAGTTTGAGCTTGATTGGCCGCCGTGATTGCTACTCCAGTATTGCCAGATCAGCTGCATTTACACAAGGAACAAACCAGATGACTGCTTGAGATTTCTTACGCGCCATACAAATTATTTTTGGTTTTCATACAAAAAATCTTACCATGGGGGGAGGGGGGTTGAAAAACCGCTAAAATTGTCTTACGTAATTAATGGACAGCCCCTTAATGTAATCCACCATAAAAATAAATTTTCAAAGGTTTATTTTCGTTCTCATGTGAGTTTTTACTTCAAAATAATGTGATTTTTTATACTGTACAACAATTAACGGTAAAACTAATGTAAATTTTGAAATATTACCAAAAAACAAAAGGTGTTCGGGCATAGAGGACTTCCCCCTACTTTTTTAAGAACATTCTAATAGTCAAACATCATCATTCTGAAATGATGAAATTTATAAGAGCCATTCGGGGAAATATGGGCAGTTTTTTCGAACATCATTTATTTAATTTTCTTTGAGTTTTGAACACTGACTAATAACATGCCTACTGCTTCATTTCCTCAACAGCTTTGGGGTTGCATGTTATTTGAGATGAAATTTCAAGAATTTATGTAGTTTTCAAAGGGTGCTCATTCCACCCCATTGGCCAAACCACCTCGACTACCCCTATGTTCCTGTATAAATGATTCCAATTAATGATAATGGTATTATGCAGAAGTTTGAATAGGATCACTATATTAGAATACAAAAAATCTCATTGTAATAAAAACTGTTGTTTTGAAGTTTATGCAACCTCTAATGAACACTACAAAATACAGCGATCAAATATCTAAAATCATCGCTCCTTGGAAAATATAATTCCAAGCCCAGGGAATAACCTTTAGGATAAGTTACTGTAAATATGTTTTTTAAGCACCTACACGGAGAAATCAGATTACCCAAAAAATAAGTTCGTTTTACTCAAAATTGAGTAAACTACATTTAGTTTTTACCCACGGTTGGGTTGTTTTGCCTCTCTCGCAACAGCAATGTTGTCAAAAACAGAGAGAGATGCACCGACCCATCGTCGAAGTTCAATGGAATAAGCCAAATTTAGGTTCTTTCGAGTTTACCTAACGTTAAGTTGTTTTTACCCACTACGGAGAGTTCGAAAGCTAACGCTGGGTAGATTTTTTTGCACTGAGTTGTTTGTTTTGCTGTTGTCAAATGGAAACTACCTACTGATAGGTATACGTCAGTTAACCCCAACCCCCCCGCGAAGTGACAGATAACGCAATTTTAACGTACCTACTTTCAACGTAAACAATGGGGCCATCCACCGCTGCCGGCACAATTTTTCACTATGGCAGATCGGAATTTTGTTTCGTTGTTGACGGGTGCAAAACAACGAATGGAATGAAATGAAATAAGGGCGAGTCTGATAGTTTCGTCTGCCAATGGAAATAAATTTAATAAAATCACCAAGTTTAACCACCAAATAAACTTAAGAGCGTACCAATTCGTTCGGTGAACAGTTCAAATGACGTGTTAGTGCTTTGTTTTGCGGAAAAGTAATCTATAAGAAATTACTTACAATACAGCCTAACTGATTTGTAGATCGCTTTTATGCCCTCAAAAGAAAGCGCTGGTCGTAACATAATATAAAATAAAATATTGTTGGCCTCGTGTCCGTGTGGTTAATGTCGTTGGGCCAGGTCCGTCCCACTCGAGCTCAGATTTGGTACCACTTCTAGTACTGCATTTGGTCCCTCGGTAGTGCAAAAGGTACCCAAGTGTGACAGATCGCAGTACACTTTGCACGGCATTCTAGATTACCTTATGAGCCATAAAATTTTGGGCAACTGCAAGGGACATGGAGGTCTTTAATGTGTCTTTGGTTAGGCATTTAAGTGCATCGTGTCATTGGGTGTGGGTTCGATTCCCGCTTCAGCCATTGAAACTTTTCGTCAGGAATGTTTCTCAACTGTGCCACTGGAGCATCCTTATCCATTGTCTAATGTTAAGTTACATTCCGTGCAGCTAAATGGCTGAAGACGGTGTCCTTATCTTTTTATTTGAGATCGAATCAAGTCGAAAAGTGATATATTTTTTAATTGCAGTTTATTTTTCTATGAGGATTAGAACACTTTTTCTCATACTCACCAGCCTATGAACTAATATACGATGACGTCACGCTGCAACTTTCAGCGTGAAGAAAACCTTTACAGCGGGTGATGTATACAGAAAAATAAACGATTTCGTTGCACATTCATCCACGCATTGTTCATCCGGTGAACATTCGTGTTGGCGTGGATGTCATTTTATGTAAACATATTTAGATCGGAAAAAAATCAACAAGAAAAGAAAACCCTGGATAAGTCCATTGGATGAACTATCCAGCTTTTTAAAAGCGGTAATGGCCGCCAAAAGTTAGCTTACTTTCTGGTAGGGATCCAACATATTGACGTTTGGCTTTGGTCCGGTCCATTGACTTGTCCACCGGTGTGATAAATTCATTCGGTTAAAGAATGTTGACACTTTAGCGGATCACGTAGATGCTTCCCACGTGTTTCGGTCAAGTGTCAAAATTCTTGGACTGAGTAAATTTAGTGCACCGGTGGATAAGTCCATATCAAGCGACCCAAGTCAAACGCCAGATCACTAGATCCCTTTTTGTAAAAGTGGGCTAATTTTTGGTGATATTAGCGTTCGTAAAAGCGGGATACTTCATCCAATAAGCTTATATGATTGAAACTTAGACATTTGGTGGTGACCCAGTGAACCACGCATCGTATAAGGATGTACGCCGAAAATCTCATATTCATACACAATGTGTCAAATCAAAACGAATAAATGTTAACACAAATTGTATATAATTCTCCACTACGATTCATTGTCGACAAACTTTGTTGACAACAAACCATGCCGTAAATACACCCGATTCTGTTTTTGCACGGTTTTTTTTACACGGCCGTGCAAAAAAAAAGTTTCCATACACGCCAAAACCTTATTTTTGCATGAAACGTCGAGAAATAGTGTTACTTTTTTTGCACGGTTTTTGAAATTTTGATCTGAAAACTTTTTTTGCACGGTACGCATCCCCCGTGCAAAAACAGAATCGGGTGTAGTATAATCTAGAATCGCATCAAATTGTATAAACTGACAGATCATATATCAATGCAGATTAGCATCAAATGAAATCGCAATAACTTATCAAAATTTGCCACCCAAGGTTGGTATCTTCTGGTGGTGGGCTTCAAAGAACAACAAAGCGTGTGTGCTGTATAGTAAAATTCTTTTCATGTTGGCAAATAATCACACCTTATTCAAGTAGCGGTCTGTGGTGTGGTATGGTACCGGTTTAGAGATCCAAAGGTCTGGTGTTCGAGTCTCACTGGAAACTTTATTTTTAATTTTTATCGGAACTTTGTGGCATCGTATTGCTGACCATGCAAAGTCTGAAAAAGTCGTGGGAAGTGCGTATATGGCCTCCACTAGAGTGATGCAAATTTTGAAATTTTAGCTCCCCTATGCTTAAACGATTTCAATTATGGTAAATAGCATCCTCCCAAAGTTTGAAGTGATTCTGGAGACATAGTAATCTCCATATAAACTTCAAATGGCGTGTGCACAGCCATTTGAAGTTTATATGGAGATTACTATGGAAAACGCCAATATTTTGCGTTCAGCCCTCTATCTCTTCGTCATAATATTTTATGGAAAAGTGAACAAATTCTTCTTATGTGAAATCCTCCTAGCTACAACTTGCTCTTTGATTGGACGTCAGGGTAAATTGTTATTCATCATCATAAAGTGGGTTTGCATTTAACATGCTTAACCAACTGCTCGGCAGGCAACAGTGGTGATCCTGGCGGGAAGAATAGATCAAAGTAATCCAGGCTACTATGTTCTACAGCAAAAAAGCAGTGTTGCTCTGAATGTAATTGAATAGATGATCATTGAATAGCGTGGTTTGAACTTTGGAATCAATAATAACAAATTATCCAGACATCCAATCAAAATGTGGTCTTCGGCAAAGTTGTAGCTGTGAAGTTTTAACATGAGATGAGGGTGTTCACTTTTCCATAGATTATTATGACGAGCAGTTAGAGGACTGAACACAAAAAGTTTGCCTTTTCCATAGTAATATCCATATAAATTATAAATAGCGTGTGCACAACCAAATTTCTTCCGAATCACTTTAAATTTTGGGAGGATCATTTTCATCATAATTGGCATCGTTTAAGCATAGGGGAGCAAAAACTTCAAAATTTGCATCAGTCTAGCCTCCACTTTGGTGTGAATATAGCGTTTTCATGCATTCTATACGAGTTATTTGATTCATATATAATGATGCATAGCAAAATATATCAACCGAAATGTTGACTGGGGAGTATGAGAAAATAAGTGTTCAAATCCGCAAAATAAAATGTACTGCGAGTTGATATGATCTCAGATTGATTTCAAGCTTATAACAGTCAATTTCCCATAAATTAATGATTATCGTTAATATCTAAGGGATGATTCAAATATTACGTAACGAAAAAATTTGCCAATTTAAACCCCCTCCCTCCCTGAAGTAACAGGTTTTATATGGAAAATTTCAATTTATTGTATGGACTGAAACACTACAAAATATCCCTTACCTCCCCTTGTTGTGTTATGTAATATTTGAACGATCCCTTACAAATTTGTCTTGCTTTGAATTGCCAAGTGGTCAAAAAATAATTTCGTAAACAACGAAACGGTTACTATAAGCAACTTACAGCATGCGGACCACAACACACCACTATTCAAAACTCGCTCGTGGGTCATACAAAATCATCCCGATGGCCGTACAAATCCTTTTAGAGAATCGCTAATTGGTGATCGCTCGTTTATAATGATGTTACAAATGCCAAACAAAAAATGTAAAACTTTTTTTATGTCCATCAAGCATAATTCTAGTTTACGCCCTATTTTAAGCACACTCCATGATTTCATTGAGTTTGACAGTACCACGGACCAAAATTTTTCGGTACATTGACGTTGTACTGCAGCTGTCATGATGCTCCCGGGTTGGTTAACCCAAACTTGGATTATCCCACGGAAGAGCCGAATTGCGTCAAAAGAAGTCAAAGTTGGGTTGATTTGTGGCTCCGTGTAGTTGTTTCACGAATTTGTCAAGTTTTATTTGAACCACTACTGTATTTTTCCCATACCCGTTTTCTTGTCCTGATATACAGTATGACTAACAGGCTAATCTCAATGTTTTATGGGTCTTTTTGAACTCACCATATTCGGTAGGTAGGTAAATTTAATTCATATGGGGATAAAAGTTTTAATAAAAACAAAAGTTCGATTTTGGCACGTCTCGATTTAGGCAACATGATTTTTCGACATTTTTCAAAAGGCACTGTATTTTGAAATTAACAAAAAGCACTGAAAATAGAACATAATTTACATTGGTTCCATAGAATAATAAAACAATTAGAACCTATAAAGAAATTTTCAACATTGCTAAATTCAAGTTAAAATGTTCGAATTCAAATGCAATAAATTATGCACCTGCATGCCTGCATCTTGATCTCCATTTTCCAAAGAAAAAGAAGAAGGAAAAAATGACAACTAATCACCATTTCTAATTCACGCAAGGATAATAAGGATAAT
The DNA here is from genome assembly GCF_002204515.2 of Aedes aegypti. Classification (NCBI taxonomy): domain Eukaryota; kingdom Metazoa; phylum Arthropoda; class Insecta; order Diptera; family Culicidae; genus Aedes; species Aedes aegypti. The sequence continues at coordinate 202,555,936 of NC_035109.1, read as the reverse complement.
GGGGCGGGGTTTTAACCATTCTCGGAATGAAAAATGACCAACCGCAAATCAATTTTACGCAAGTGGACATTTTCCTAGCAAAATTCTCGAAAAAAAAAAAGTTGATAGTGTACTTGTATGACTGAATCGAATTGAAGGTGTGCGAAAATTTTTTCACTCTTCGTCATGTTGTCATACCTATTCCTCTAAATGCAAAAGTTTCAATTATGAAGAATCAAATCGAAGACGACTTTGACTTACCTTCCTTCAACAGCCCCCGGCAGCTAATCTTTGTTTTCCGTTTTTCGGACAGTGGCCCGGGGGATCCGTTCCAGTGGTTTTGTGCTGCGGCTATTGTTCCTTTTTCCCGATTTGACTTCGGTTGATTTTCTTCCAAATTCTTCTGATTCTGATGTTCAGCCGGTCCAACCTGACAAAATGGCCGACCCTGGTCCTTTTTTTCTGCTGTCTGCCTAGATGCAATTTTCGCCAAACAGAACGACTCTTCCTCCGAGAACTTTTTTAAACACCAATTCTTTCTCACCAAAACTCCGATACTCTGCTAGCTGTGCATTCACAGGATCAATGCACTTTTTCTATGGATATTTCACACGATAGAACACTGTTTTAATTGTATCAAAATTTGGTCAGCGAAAAGCCACAGTCACAAATTTCTGTGAATGTTATTGACTGACAAAAACGGGGTGATAAACTGTACTAAAATAATGCGTTGCGAAAACCATCGCTCTGAGCGAAATGTCAAAATTTGGTCTACGCAACAACAGTAAGATCACTATACAAGATGGGAAGAACTTTTTAGGTCTGATTTAAGGGCATCTTCAGCGAAGCTACTTGCGACCTGAGAGAGACTCGCGAAGAGGAAAAATATCAACGTCATATGCAGCCCAGATTCCCCTCTCACGAAACGTCAAATGCAGCCCACCGTTTTTATGGCTGAAAAAGTGAAAAGTATTGTGTTCAAAGTAAACTGTTATTAAAAACCTCAGTCGGCGGAGCAGTTTTTTCCAAAGTTGCTGATAAATCTAAGCAGAAGATTAATTATTTCTAATGTCTGCTACGTTTGCTGGCATGAAATTTCACTTAAACGGCTATTTATGATTCGATGTGATGCAAACTCAATCATTTTTTGCTGAGAGGTTCATGTGAGGATTTGAACAGCATGCGCATAATTGGTATAAACACAAAGGGGAATAAGAAAAAAACTCAGCAATCACAGAAAAAGAAGACCGTCTTCGCGAGTCTCGTCTCAGCTTGCGACCTGAGAGACTCGCGAAGAGGAAAAATATCAACGTCATATGCAGCCCAGATTCCCCTCTCACGAAACGTCAAATGCAGCCCACCGTTTTTATGGCTGAAAAAGTGAAAAGTATTGTGTTCAAAGTAAACTGTTATTAAAAACCTCAGTCGGCGGAGCAGTTTTTTCCAAAGTTGCTGATAAATCTAAGCAGAAGATTAATTATTTCTAATGTCTGCTACGTTTCCTGGCATGAAATTTCACTCAAACGGCTATTTATGATTCGATGTGATGCAAACTCAATCATTTTTTGCTGAGAGATTCATGTGAGGATTTGAACAGCATGTGCATAATTGGTATAAACACAAAGTGGAATAAGAAAAAAACTCAGCTATCACAGAAAAAGAAGACCGTCTTCGCGAGTCTCGTCTCAGCTTGCGACTACAGGGGAAGTGGTGGCAAAATGAACAGGGGTGGTAAAATGAACACAATGCCTCATGCACGGACTATTTAGAGCATAAATCGAAGTGTTCGAGGTAATACAGAGGTCAGTAGTGAAGTGAAAATATCAACGAAATTGACATCAGAGTTCGTATCGAAAGAGAATATCAAATGCGACTTTATGTTTTTCTCACTTATTTCGTGAAAAACTTTATTTTTAAGAAACAGTTGTGCAGTATATGATTGTAGTTTATCAAATAAACTGTTAGGTGAATAAAACTCAATTTGTTTACATTTGTTAGGCCGTTGTTCTGGTACTGTATTGATTTGATATTTTGAAATTTCTTTTTGAATGGGATACTATCTTTAATGGACATGTTTTCGGATAGGGCCCATCCACAAATTTCATAACGCTGAAAGGGGTGGGTGGGTGCCCTCGTGATGTTACGGCTCATACAAAATTTATAAAATATTTATACAAAAAGCGTTACGAGGGGGTGGGTGGGTGTCGAAAATGGCTATTTTTGGCGTTATGAAATTTGTGAATAAACCCATATGCAATGAAGATTTACAAAAATATTTGTTTTGCTCACGTTTTATGCATGATGTTCATTTTACCACCAACAGCTGTTCATTTTACCCACATAGTGCAGGTAAAATGAACATTTGCATCGTTTTTTTCTAGCGACAAAAATATGTGAATATATAGCTATTTTAGTTTAAATTTGTGTCGCTGCTGTAGATAACATCCCTATTTTTTGAGTTGTGCGATAGAACTGCGAAAATTCCTCGTTTTTCTATCAGAAACAAGATGATATCCTTAAGGTGTTCATTTTACCACCCCTTCCCCTAGCTCTCTTTTTCTATCCTTCTAGGGCTTGTTCATATATTTCATAACGCTTAAATAGGGTCCTAAAGCCCTGCGTATTTTGTTTTCCGTGTCCCTTCTGAAATGTCAGAAAAGAACAACCCCGGTGTTAAAAAGTTGAACCGCTGTGGTATTTTTGTCGACTAAGCGAACGTCAAACATGATCTCAAGTGTCAAGGTTCATTAATGGATCCAATTTTTAAATTAAAGTTTTAATATGATTTATCCGATATTTGAGCGGGAAAAAAATGCTAAAGTAGTTGTAGTAACATGCTCTTTCGTAATATTAAATGAAAACAAGATTTCATTAAACATTTTAGGACCCTATTACTTATTTTGGACACCCACCCACCCCCTCGTGACGCTTTTTGTATTGACAGTTTACTATTTTTGTATTAGCCGTAACAACGTTCGGACACCCACCCACCCCCTAAAGCGTTTTGAAATTTTTGAATGAGCCCCTAGCCCAGGGTGGGTGTACACTCTGAAAAAAATCAAAACTAAATAGTTTAAATAGCAGACTAAATGATTTTCGCCTGGTTGCCCCTAAGCTTCGTTTAGGTGCTGACTAGTCTGGCCTAGTATAACTTTGATGAATACACTGTCTCGTATAAGAAAGCTCAAATCCATTTAAAAAAAACAGCGCGATTGAGGTTATCTTTCTGTTTATGTATTACCAGAAGCTGAAAATATAACAAAAACCGATCTTTATTTCAATATAAGAATGTTTGTGTAAACACTAATGACAAGATTTATGCATTACATAACAGCATTGTGTTTCGGGATCGGAACATTAGTTTCTCTCTCTCGCCGTATGCTTTACCCAGCGGATGAATGCCTTTAGTTTGCTGTTGCTGGTAGTGGTTTACTATGGCATCTGTTGTCTGCTTCCAATTCCCTGAAGAGTGTAGATATCCGTCGGGAACCACTATTCGATCAATCCGAGCTTTATCTGCAAAATAAAACCTTCCCGCATAGAAAAACACAATTTGTCGTAGTTTCCAAACAGTAAGTTTCTTTTTTCTGTTAAGGTTAGTGCAACACAAATGGTTGTTTTAATTTGGAACAATATGAATTCAAAAGCGTTAAACCATTAAAAACAATCTAAGAAGTCTTTACCGAATAGTTACAATACATGAAACTGTTCACGAATTGTAGCATGATATGAAAATGGAAATTTTCACTAAATGGTAACAAAATAAGATCACCATCAGCCAAATTGTATGTGCTTATACTTACGCAACACACTTCCATGTAGACATGTCACTATATATTACAATTATTGGACAGTTTGGCAAACAGTTGCATGCATGAGTTTTTAGGCACGCCTAAAACAGCTCACTGTGGCTATGCAAATTTAACGATCAGATATTATAGGCAAATACAATGCACCACCGTCATATAGTTCACTAGGGAGGAACGAATGAAATGTCACTGAAAAAGTTTCTTATGTCTGAATTTCAATTTTTCAACCTCAATTTAGGTCATAATCAATCGATTATTGTACTATTTTCCATTGATATAATCATTTTCATCCATTATTCTTGCGATACACCTGATATCACAAAAAATTACCAAAGAATACGAATGTTTATTACTTGATATTTATAACTTATGTCGTGAAACACAAATTTTCCTATTTTCTCCCACTAAACTTACATGAACACCGACCGGACCTGTATATTTTCGAAGGAAAAAAATGTTAATTATGTTTTTCAGTGCTCTCTGATAGTCTACACAATACCTATTCCTAGAAAAAGTATACATTGTGTGCTCCTTTCTATGCTGCACACAATGCGTTCTCATCCCAAACCCCTTTTTCGCCGGTTCTTCTACTGGTCACCAGATATCGAAGTGATCGTTTAGCTTTGAAAACATTTACCACACAACTCAACCAAAAAAGGAAACCAACACAAAATTTATGTTGTTTAATATTTTTAATCCAGATTAATGAAAACTAGAAATTATTTTTAATTACCGAATGAAACTTTTGTAAATTATGCCAAACTCGCTGGCATTATTCTTAGCGTGTTTGTTTGTGTTGTTCACGAAAACAGGAAAAAATGACTTCACAAATTTGCAAAAAGTCAGTTATTCTGTTTTGTTCTAAGTTTTTTTGGTAAGTAATTTGATACGAATGAGGATCAAAACAGTATTTAACATTTTATTTTCATTTCAGCATCAAAAATTTAAAATAGGCAAGCGAGAGTATCAACTGCGGATCACGGAAGGCAACTCGAAAATGTTTGCTTGTCCGCAAAAGTTCGATGATTCCAAGCAAGTTTTTCTAGTGAGTAATTTGATACGAAAGAGGATTCAAACAGTATTTAATACTTCTCTTTTTTCAGTATTTGAATCTAAAATAATAATCAAACCTACGAACTGCGGGAGTATGGAAACTTCCGTGAAAACCGAACTCAACAGCCCTTGCTGCCCCAATCAGCAGATATCGACAAATTATGTCCAGAAATGGAACAGCCGAACCCGAACCTACAGCTACGGGACGGGGTAAGTTCCGGAAAAACAAATCGGATAATGAAGCCCGTGATTCGGTGTACCCAACGTTTCTGATCGCTGATGAAGTTCCGGATCGACACTTGAATAAGCCCGTATGTGCATCGAATTACAAAAATCGATAACTTCGTCGTACTTTTTTTTTTTTAACAAAATGTAATATTGTGAGAAATTGTGTATTCTAAGTTTTCAATAATAACTCGAGTGATAAAACTAAATGTAAGTGTTTAAGAATTTAGAAGAAAAGAGAAAACAAACAATACCGCATTTGGTAGAATAACAATAACGAACTATAAATTCATAATTATATATACCGTAAATATTTTCATGAAACCCATATAGGTTAACTACTTATGAACCGTTTGCATTACAGTAGATTGAACCAAAAATGGATTGTATATTGACTGTTTGGCGAACGGGAAACGAAAAATTTTGTTCTGGAAACTTGTCGTTTTCTAATGGTGACATAACTTAACCGCCTATTCCCCATATTGTAGTTTTTACAATTACCATTCATCAAACTGCCAAAACAGTTTCTGGTATTGTTGATTTATTGTTTATTCGGGTGTTATATCAAACTGTTCAGATATTGTAACATGCGGTTGAGGACTGTTTTGGAAGCAGTACAAAAATGGTTCATATTTAGACGGGTTTATTTAATTGGGTTTCCTAAGTAGTTAACTGAGCGTCGATTGAACTTACCATCCGCAATCATTTTTGTTAACTTTTCGGGTAATATCGGTTGAGTCCTATGCATCCAAGGCTTTTCATGGGTTTGATCCCGCATGGTGCTGCTGTTGAAACGACGAAATGGTGCATAATAACGGGGAATCAACGTTGTTTTGAAAATTCTTGGTTTCGGCTGATTGCGGACCGGAAAACTAAAGCAGCTGCTCAACCCAGTCACTGTTTATGTTCACAGAAGAGGAATCGTTGCTAAAATCAAAAACAGTTACATCCATATTAATATAATGGAAACAGAATTATCGTTGCATTACTTACCTGATAAAATATTTGGGATAATTGAAATGCAGATTCAAAATGAAAAATCTATCCCGATGGTCGACCATGGCGAGCGAAACAAAAACTTCAACACAAACTACACTGCACCAAAATAAGCTTATACACATTGAGCATTAGTTTAACTTATTATGACAACATAGTATACATCATAAACTGAGCCATATATAGACGTCGGATATGACAAATTTGCTTAAGATTTAAACTTTAGAAGTTTTGTAATATTTCAGAGTGACGGCTGTCAACTACAAACAAAGCTCGCCTAACAATCATCTCTCGGGCAGGCCGGCCCAAACAGCATCATCTCTCACGCGGGCCTACCCAAACAGCACAGGTCGAAACGCGGGCCATGCCAGGCAGCAAATGCTTATGCATTTCAACACTCAAACAGCGGGAAGCCTTGCAGCGTTGTGAGCCAAACGAATACACCCACAAAACATGAACGGTAGGCGCACCTCGTTGCGTATACCCCCCCTGTTCTAGCCTCATGCTTGGCGATAGGAATGATGACACATGTTTTCATTGAAAATCGTTGTTTACACGTGAGAATAGCCTACCTTGTTATGTATACCGTGGGCATACTCAGATCATTTTTACGGAAAGTTTAGTTTGACCGCAGCCTGGCTGCTTGTTGATTTTCAATAGGCCTTTTCATGTGACAGGTCCGTCTATGCATTTGTTTACATTGGTGGAGGACCGGTGCTAACACGGGACTGTCATTTCCAACGTCTTGTGAATAGGCCTATTCGCCACCGTTTCAAATTTTCTCCAAATAATATCCATGTCGTTCGCGAAGCAAACAAATTGTCCGGATCTCGTGAGAATCGTGCCTCAACTGTTAAGTCCGGCTCTCCGCATGACACCTTCAAGCGCAATATTGAACAACAGGCACGAAACTCCACCGCCCTGTCGTAGTCCCCACCGAGACTCAAACGAACTGGAGTGTTCGCCCGAGATCTTCACGCAGTTTTGCACACCGTCCATCGTTGCTCTAATCAATCTTGTAAGCTTCCCGGGAAAGCTGTTCTCGTCCATGATTTTCTATAGCTCTACGCGGTCGATACTATCGTATGCCGCCTTGAAATCGATGAACAAATGGTGCGTAGGGACCTGGTACTCACGGCATCTCTGGAGGATTTGCCGCACGGAAAAGATCCGGTCCGTTGTTGAGCGGCCGTCGATGAAGGTCCCAGATTCTGACTATCAGCCGATGCAGACAAGCGGCCAACCTGTCCGAGCCCATCTTGATGAGTTCGGCTCCGATACCATCCTTGCTAGCGGCCTTGTTGGTCTTGAGCTGTTGAATGGCATCCTGAACTTCCCCCATCGTGGGAGCTGGTTGGTTTCCGCTGTCCGCTGTGCTGACGTAGCCATCGCCTTCGCTGTCCTGACCTTCTGTGCCATTCAGATGTTCATCGTAATGCTGCTTCCACCTTTCGATCACCTCGCGTACGTCCGTCAAGATGCTCCCATCCTTATCCCGGCACATCTCAGCTCGCGGCACGAAGCCATTGCGGGATGTGTTGAGCTTCTGATAGAACTTCCGCGTTTCTTGAGAACGGTACAGCAACTCCATCACTTGGCATTCTACCTCTTCCAGGCGGCACTTTATGTCCTGGAATAGGCGAGTTTGCTGTTTCCGCTTCAGTCTGCATCGTTCCACGTTTTACAGCGTACCATGCTGCACCATTGCAGCCCGCGCTGCATTCTTCTCCTCTAAAACCTCCAGGCACTCCTCGTCGAACAAATCGTTTCTTGAGCTCCGTTCCACATATCCGACAATGCTTTCGGCAGCGTCGTTAATGGCTGCTTTCACTGTCCTCCAGCAGTCCTCAAGAGGGGCCCTATCGAGCTCGCCCTCATCCGGCAACGCTGCCTCAAGATGCTGCCCGAACGTATTGGCGACATCCGATTGTTTCAGCCGCTCGAGATTGTTCCGGGGCGGGCGTCGGTACCGTACATCATTGATGTAGGCGCAGATTCACCATCACCAGGTAGTGGTCGGAGTCAATGTTAGCGCCACGATAGGTTCTGACGTCGGTTATGTCGGAGAAGTGCCGTCCATTGATCAAAACGTGGTCGATTTGCGATTCTGTCTGCTGAGGTGATCTCCAGGTGTACCGATACGGAAGGCTGTGCTGGAAATAGGTGCTACGAATGGCCATGTTCTTGGAGGCGGCAAAATCTATCAGTCGTAGGCCGTTCTCGTTCGTCAGCCGGTGGGCGCTGAACTTTCCAATCGTCGGTCTGAACTCCTCCTCCTGGCCAACCTGAGCGTTCAAATCTCCTATGATGATCTTGACGTCGTGGCTTGGGCAGCGGTCGTACTCGCGTTCGAGCTGCGCGTAAAATGCGTCCTTGACATCATCAGTGCTTCCGGAGTGTGGGCTATGCACGTTGATTATGCTGAAGTTAAAGAATCGGATTTGATTCTTAACTTGCACATTCGTTCATTGATCGGCAACCACCCTATCACGCGCCTTTGCATATCACCCATCACTATGAAAGCTGTTCCCAGCTCGCGTGTGTTGCCGCAGCTCTGGTAGATGGTATGATTACCTCTAAACGTTCGCACCAATGCTTCTTGTAGTGTATTAAATTAAGAAGTTGACAATAATTGAATTGAGTTGAAATTGACTGCGTTTTCATTATTGAATAAGATAAGTGCAATGTGTTGATCATTTGTATTCTAGTACCAGCGAGATTAGCCCTTTGCTTTGACGTTTCACGTTGAAGCCGGAGCGATGAGAGTGTATGTGAGGAGGGTAAATTAATAAACGAGATGAAATGAAAGACGACCCGCATAGAAAAATACCTTATTTGGAACAGTTTCAAATATACCATGAACATAGATACTGATGTTACCTATTAACGCTGTGGTCGTCTTGAATTCCAAGTATAATGGTAAAACCATAATATTACTAGTTATAAATAATATTACATCATCCAATATGGTTTATAAACATAAGAACCATTTGCATTTTGCGCTACTGTTTAAAAAAAATTACTCAACCATAATGGCTGTTGCTCCAGACTCTAGCTAGACTTGGAAGAATTCAGAAATCATCTCTGTTGTTTTATTTGTGTTTTGTAAAGTGCGCTTCTCAATGTTTTGGATCTGGAACATTGAAAAGAAGCTTTCTGAATGGCAAGGGTGATATATAACAAGATGATCGTTTTTGGTAAATATGCTAATGTTTTCTACGATGGCGGGAAGGCTAATATTGTTCAAATTTAGGCAGCAATAGGCAGTGATCTGGAGGTGTCAGCGATGGAAATGTGCATCTGTAGTGTAACCAGATCAGCAGCAGGGTCCTCTCCGCCAATTGGGTCCTAAAATTTTTAATAAAATCTTGTTTTTATTTAACAACATGCTACTTTAACTACTTTAGCTATTTTTCCCACTCAAATAACGGCTAAATCATGTTCAAACTTTAATTTAAAATTTGGGTCCATAAATGAACCTTGACACTTGTGATCATGTTTGACGTTCGCTTAGTCGACAAAAACACCACAGGGGTTTCAGTTTTAACACTGGGGTTGTTCCTATTTGACATTTCGGAAGGGACACGGAAAACAAAATACACCCAAAATTTGAGTTTAAGCCAAGGGGTGTGACAAAATCTAAACAAACATAAAAAAATGTTTTTTGGACTTAAACCAACGGAAAACATTAGAAAAGTGGGTAAACATGTGTTTTTCGTCTAAACTAAAGCGTTTGACACTAAAATCGGGACAGGGCTTTAGGACCCTATTCAAGAGGAGGCTTGACGATGACGAATTGGAAGCTTATTCATGTTGAAAGTGTAATTCTATAACGACGTCATTGTTATTTAATGAAATAAAAATTGGCAAAAAGAGCAACTGTTTTGTTTTTGAAAAAAAAAACAACAGTTTTGCGTAGTAATCCTTTATAAGAGAGATTCGCGGAAGCTGACATTTCTGTCAAAGTGCATTTTGTTTGTTTTGAACTTTTGTTGAAGAGTAATGTAATGCGCTTGAAATTATTTCGGTAAAAGTAATTTTGCATGAAGCAAAAAAAAATGAAATATTTTTCCTTTTTAAATTTTTGTCAATGTGATTTTTAGTTTTTGATTTTTCGACTGTTTATTAGTTTGAATTTGTAGCTCAAATATCTATAACGCAACAAAATACACTTTTTAGCAATGAGGAAGTCATGTCCGTGTTACAATATTATTCTCTACGCCGAGCAAAATTAGCACTGCTGGTCTGTTGCCAAATCATTCCATTTTACTTCCGCTTATCTCTCTATAAAAGAATTACTAGTTTTGCGCTACTATTTGTACCGTACCTATAACAGTTCAAAGATATGGTTCGAACTTATGGAAACCATAGGTGTTACATTCCAGTACTAAATGTGTTAACCTTACGGGATACATTTCCATTATAGTCAACTCGCAAAATTAACATGATAAAAATCAAATTTTTGAAACGGTAAACATTCTCAACAACCCGTATCGATATATGATATAAAAAGAAAGCTCTCTGCAAAATTTCAGTAAAAAATCTCTGTTTTTCGATTTCTGATATTTTTTTTTTAGTTTACTGACTTTTTCGGTAGTTCCAAAACCCAGTTATTTTTACCGAACGGATTGAGTGTGTATGCGAGTACTTCCAATGAAGTTGAGAGATATGCAGTTCCACGTACCGAGTTTCCAATCGCTAGTCCATTTTCGTCGCTGTGGTTTTTGCCGATTGTTCCGGTCCGTGTTCTCTCGTAGACGTTCCTGTGCTGATGTGTTTTTACGGTTGGCTTGCAGGGCCTGACACCAACCCCTAGATTTCCGGAGGACCATTCCCCCTAAATGTTCGGAGGACCATAGTGCGCAGTTTAGCTTAGAGTTCTTCTCTGGCACTCGGACGTCCCTGACATGGGGAGCAGACGCTGTTGTGAGCCGCTCCTAACATGGAGTACGGATGCTCCAGGTTTGCAAAAGCAAAAGCAAACTCCCCCTTCCCTGTCAGTATACGACCAAAGTTCCCACCGGGGATTGGTTACCCGATCTTCCCCAAGGTTACTCGTACCCCGGCCACGAGGATAGGGATAGGAGTTGTTGAGCAAGAGGCTAAGGACCGCACAAAGCGGTCTATTTTATTCCTGCAGATACGTGAGATACCAATGGTACGCCATGCCCAGCCATTTACCGCGCCATGTCGACGGAAGAAGATTCACCACAACGGAGGATTTGTCAGTTCGAGTGCGCCAAAATGCTTCCGCTGAAAACGTCTTGGCGGTGCTTAAGGTGCATCTATTTGATATCCATAAATGATGACCAATTTTGAAGTTTTGGGGATATGAATCCCGTTATATCGGACAGAGATGAACTGAAAGTGTTTCTATATGCCTGTTGTTAGCAAGCATATGATCTGATGATTTCACCCCATTACCCCGAATGTCATTAACCCGAACGCCATTACCCCCAATTCCAAAACCCAGAACGACCCATCACCCCGAATGACATTGCCCCGAATGTCATATCATATCATATCATATCATGGGGGAATGTCATCAAAATCTTCATTCATTTATTTAGTTAACACCTACACAGATAACACTGAATCAACAATTTCACGCCACAATACTCGGTTCGTGGCCGCATCTCTCCATCCTCGGTTCTGCCCCACGCTCGCCAAATCGATACGCACTTGATCCGCCCACCTAGCTCGCTGCGCTCCACGCCTTCTTGTACCAACCGGATCCGAAGCGAACACCATCTTTGCAGAGTTGCTGTCCGGCATTCTTGCAACATGTCCTGCCCATCGTATCCTTCCAGCTTTGGCCACCTTCTGGATACTGGGTTCGCCGTAGAGTTGGGCGAGCTCGTGGTTCATCCTTCGCCGCCACACACCGTTCTCCTGCACACCGCCGAAGATTGTCCTAAGCACCCGACGTTCGAAGACTCCAAGTGCTTGCAAGTCCTCCTCGAGCATCGTCCACGTTTCATGCCCGTAGAGGACTACCGGCCTTATGAGCGTTTTGTACATGGTACATTTGGTGCGGGCGTGAATCTTTTTTAACCGCAGCTTCTTCTGCAGGCCATAGTAGGCCCGACTTCCACTGATGATGCGCCTCCGTATTTCACGGCTAACGTCATTGTCAGCCGTCAGCAAGGATCCAAGGTAGACGAACTCGTCGACCACCTCGAACGTATCCCCGTCTATCGTAACACTGCTACCTAGGCGAGCCCTGTCGCGCTCGGCCCCACCAGCTAGCATGTACTTTGTCTTGGCCGCATTCACCACCAGTCCAACTTTTGCTGCCTCGCGTTTCAGGCGGATGTACAGGTCTGCCACCTTTTCAAATGTTCGGCCGACGATGTCCATATCATCCGCGAAGCAAACAAATTGGCTGGATTTCGTAAAAATCGTACCCCGACTGTTAAGCCCGGCTCCCCGCATAACACCTTCTAGCGCAATATTGAACAACAGGCACGAAAGTCCATCACCTTGTCGTAGTCCCCGGTGGGATCCAAACGAACTGGAGTGTTCGCCTGAAACCTTCACACAATTTTGCACACCTTCCATCGTCGCTCTTATCAGTCTCGTGAGCTTCCCGGGAAAGCTGTTCTCGTCCATGATTTTCCATAGCTCTACGCGGTCGATACTGTCGTATGCCGCCTTGAAATCGATGAAAAGGTGATGCGTCGGGACCTGGTATTCACGACATTTTTGGAGGATTTGCCGTACAGTAAAGATCTGGTCCGTTGTCGATCGGCCGTCAACGAAGCCGGCTTGATAACTTCCCACGAACTCGTTTACTACGGGTGACAGAAGACGGAAGATGATCTGGGATAATACTTTGTAGGCCGCATTTAGAATGGTGATCGCTCGAAAGTTCTCACAATCTAACTTGTCGCCTTTCTTGTAGATGGGGCAGATTACCCCTTCCTTCCACTCCTCCGGTAGCTGTTCTGTTTCCCAGATTGTGCCTATCAGCCGGTGCAGACAAATGGCCAGCCTTTCCGAACCCATCTTTATGAGTTCAGCTCCGATACCATCCTTACCAGCAGCTTTATTGTTCTTGAGCTGGTGAATGGCATCCTTAACCTCCCTCAAAGTGGGAGCTGGTTGGGCTCCATCTTCCGCAGTACTGACGAAGGCATTTCCTCCTTTGTCCCGTCCTTCATTGCCTGTGCTCTCAACACCATTCAGGTGCTCGTCGAAGTGCTGCTTCCACCTTTCGATCACCTCACGCTTTCAAAATGATCATACAACCTGAAGTGAAATTTCACATTGTCATAACTTTTTGCGTATAGCAGTACTTATCAATAAAGTTTATAATACGTTCGATGCGGAAATAGTTATTTATGTAACAAGTTGCAAAATGATGATTTTTTCAGCACGAGTTGTACATTTAGTTGGATAAATACAACGAGTGTTGAAAAAATCGAGTTTTGCAACGAGTTGCATACAACATGTTTTGCTATTTCGAAAAATGCCTTTTCAACTGGACTGCCCATAACTGCAAATCAGTCACATTCGACATTTCTAACAAAATGGAGTTAATACCATGGAGAGTTGTCAAATGATAAACACTTTCGATCAGCTAACTGAAATCTGTGGGATTGTTCTAGAAAATTCGAAAAAAATACCAAGTTGTTTTGTCACATTGGTATTTATAACCGCATAACAGTCACATTGAGATTATAAATGAGCCTCGTAATGTGATAGCTATGGAATTTCTATCAGAATTATTTTCTGACAATTCACCTAGTATGCGATATGAGTTGTACAAAATATCAACCTCAAATAAGCATTTTTGAGTTCCTGATAATTTTTATAAATTTTAGTTTCCTCCCATACTGCCATAAAATGCACACTTAGTATTCCATTTACTCAATGCCTACTTTTGTCGAATGTTACAAATATGCAGTTATGGGCAGTGGATGTACTCTAAAAGCACAAACCAACATTTCAAGAGAACCCACATGGGCGTACAGCCATGCGTAGTTTCAAGTCAGTATTTTTCAATCACGTAGGCTGTGACACAGTAGTACCGATGAATGTCACAAATTTTATCGCTCTCATCGGTATCATGCAGATCTATGTTCCCTTTTAGAGGAATGAACAGGTAAGAAATCACAGACATAAGCTGACTACAAATGCCTGACGATCCGATCCCACATTAGAATCGCCAACCTGTGTTGGAGTCGGATGGCACAACGGAAGTAGACTGTAGTGAAGTGACTCGCCGTGAAAACCAAATGGAAAGTCACTTCGCTCGAGTCGAGAATTGTCACGTCGCTATAGGACACCGATAATTCTCACCTCACGCCAGACGTAGAGTAAACTCAAGAATCAGATGCAATTGTGCTTATTCTGTGCGGCATGTAAGGAAAGACGAGTCGGTAACATGTCGGCTCGCTACCATTTGATCAAGTTTATTCGCCTCACGTCACCTGAGGTGAGAACGACTCGTCTCGATTCACACGCCACGCAGAAAAAGCATGATATGAAGAGACTGGGACACTGGGTTATTTGGTTGACGCCTACCAAAGCAGTATCGAAAAGTGCTACTTTTCAGCATCGAAAACAGTGCTGAAAAGTAACACTTTTCAGCACTGTTCCTTTTGGTAGGAAAAGTAGGCCGTTAAGTTGACCAACTTCTCAATGAAAAGTTGATTGATTTGCAACGGAATTGCAAAAAGTTATTTTGAAAAGTAGCATTTTTAGTCAATTTATCAAAAAAATTAAATGCGGGCTATACAATATCAGGTAATAAGGAGCTTCCCTGAAAAAAAAATCATTCAAATCGCATACTTGTTTTTAATCATGAATCGTGGTTTACGGCTAACCAGCCGAGTGGAAGTTCAAGAACTACTGAAAAGCTAAACATTACATATAGGTATATGGACATTTTTGGCTTAGATTACAAAAATGGTCCCTGTTTGTACAAATGGTTTTCGCTAAGAGATTTGAGACCGAATTCGTGTTCTACTATAACTAGGCTGTCAAGGATAAGTGACGAACTTATGTTGACTTAGGGTTTATTCACAAATTTCATAACGCCAAAAATAGCCATTTTCGACACCCACCCACCCCCTCGTAACGCTTTTTGTATAGATATTTTATAAATTTTGTATGAGCCGTAACATCACGAGGGCACCCACCCACCCCCTTCAGCGTTATGAAATTTGTGGATGGGCCCTTAATCAAATAGTGATCGTAGAACAGATTGTTTGTGAGCGTTTTAAAAATGCTAAAATCTTATGAATTTTTAATATTTGCCTATAAATCCTCAAATGTACTTGATTCCAACGAAAATAGCTTCGACATGAAGTGCCATTCTATAACTCTTTATTTTTGCATTCGTTTTTTTAACTGATTAACAGAAACTTTGTTGTTTCGTTTAGTATGTTGTGGGTCAAGCACTATCAAAGTTACCCGCATTATCAAAGTTACCCCGTTTTACGGTACTCATAAAACAGTTGAACCGATTTGCTTCATTTTTTCACAACAGACTCTCGTCAATGTACAGTTTTGAAAAGTAAATTACCGAGCATGAGGAAAAACTGTAACTTGAGATATTAACGTGAGTCATGGCTACCGGAATTTGTGAATATCTCCGGACCCAGATGACCAATAATACAGATTATTAAAATAGAAGAGTTTTTTGAGAACTTGTGGTGGTGCAAATATATTGAGAAACAAAAAAGTTATAGCGATTTGAATATTTATTTATGGCAGAATATTGAAGCTGCTGACACAAAATGCTTAGGAAAATCTTTGGTAGACTTTTTGAAAAAAAAACGAGAGAAATAACTGATAAAAATTTCTGAAGCAAAATCTGGAATAATCCCCTGTAATATTTCCAAAAGAAATCCTGATAGAACCTGCGAGAAATATCTGGAACAAATCCTTGTAGAATGCATGGAGGAATCTTTGAAAGCGATCATGAAATAATTTAAAAATTCAAATTTTTGAGGAATTTTTGGAAGCATGAATGATGGTGAAATTATGGGCGAAATCTCTAAAAAAAATTCCTGTCGGTAGCATCCCTTGTGGAATTCCTAAAAGAGTCCCTGGATGAATTCCTGCTGCAATTGTTTCAAAATCATTGGCCATTTTCACCCCCTGAGAGTGAAATACGCGTACCTGTCAAAGCATACAAACACTACTGGAATTAAATGGTATAGTACTAAATTCGGTTTTTCAATTACTAATAATTCCTAAAAAAAATCCTAGACATTTCTCTGGAGACATCATTAGAAAAATTACTGGAAAATTTTATTTATATTCAGATGAAATTCCTAGTGAAAATCATGACGAAATGCATACAGTAATACAGATGGTTAATACCTGGGAGGGAGGCACCGATACTACACACGAAATTCGGGACTACGAAGCTGCTGCTGTTTTCCTCGGTTTTCTGTGAGAAAAACAAGGAGATATATATTTTTTGCTTTTTTTTCACGCACACGATGACAGTTCCTAACGAGGTTTTCCATAAGTGCGAGTGCTTTGTAAATCTCTTTTTGTTTCGTAGTCGCGAATATAAGACAACGTTATTTTGAACTGAAAGATAACTCCAGCTTGCCAACAACAATCAAGGCAGGCTTCGAGAAAATCGGTAGTTTCCTTTTGTTGTGCACCTTCGATCTTTCCTGACAAACATGAAAAAAGGGCCACAGTTTTCTATGCACTAGGGTAACGGTCGTATTTTGGACCCCCTAAGGAAGTGATTTTACATTTTTGTCCCAATTAATTAATTGCACAGCGTAACCAAGTCAAATAACATACCAAAATGTAGAGAAAAACCTCCTCTACGAGATAAAAATGCCCATACGGGCATGTAGGATCCAAAAAGCGTCGAAAATAATTGAATTGTGATGCACTGTTTTTCATTACTTTGGACACACCAGTACATTTTGGTCCCTCAATGTATATATTTTGGACCCCCGGCATTTTTTTATCGTTTGGCGACAAAGTCCACGGCACTGGTTGTATAATATGCTTGCCCATAGTCTAATCAATCGATTGACAATGGAAAAGCGAAGAAATTCTACGTTTTTAGTTCAGAAATTAGAAAAAAGTTTTTGTTTACATTTGAAAAATTTCTGACGTCTTCAATTTCTGTGTGTAACGTGTTGTAACGGTTGCATGGATGAACCGATTAAATTAAATTAATTTCAGATAAAATAAACACATTTTCCATGCACAAACGCTTGATGCAAGTGCGGAATGGTCCTATCTTTCCAAATGGCATGCGGATTATATTGGTCTTTCGATTTAAACTGGAAAATTTGCAATGGAAAATGGCCCAGGGGGTCCATATATTTAGGTCCAAAATATATTAAGGTCCAAATTATATTAATATATTATCCAAAATATTAAGGTCCAAAATATATTGGTTACCCTAAATATTCATTTTCATTGGAAAAAGTAGAACGATGCGTTTTTCAATGCTTTATGTTCAATCAGATTAAATGGTGCTCACGTGACATTACTTGCGTTGTGTGCATAAATTGATTTTCATTCGATTTTTATCACTTTTGAAGAAATACGAAAATGTGTTTTAATCAGTTACGCGCTTTTTTCATGTTAGTCCAATGATTGAGATCTGGACTCACAGTGACAGTTCGTGACAGCGGAATCTCGGCTCACTATGACGTACAGAATTTTTGTGTTGGTTTCTCCCTCCCAGGTTAATACGAAAAGTAACACTTTTGGTTATGTCACGAGAAATGCCAAAAAATCTTCAACATACTCTTAAAGAAATTCCTGGCCTGATTTTATGATAAATGGATCTCACATCCCCTATTGCCTGTTCAGTTTCTCTTTGTTTTCTTAATTTTTGTTTGGTTTCTTATTGTTTTTTTCTGGTTCCAGTTTGGTGTCCTTTTTCAGGAAAGAACTAAAAAGTTCCAGTCCTATACCAGTCCTGGTCAAGCGTTATCATGAGAACGGGCCAACGGACTCGCATTTTTTTTCACTGATGCATTTGTCCTGGGAGGGAGAAACACATACAAATTTTCTGTACTTCAAAGTGAGCCCAGATTCTGCTGTCACGAATTGTCACTGTGAACCGAGATCTTAAACAATGGACAAACATAATAAAAGCGCGTAATTGATCAAACCATTTTTTGCATTTTATCAAAGGTGACAAAAATCGAATGAAAAATCAATTAATGCACATTCAAAAGTATTGTCACGAGAGCATTTTTAATTCTGATTGAATATAAAGTATTGTAATACGCATTATTTCACTTTTTTGAATGATAACGAAAATTATTAGCATAGAAAACTGTGGCCCTTTTATCATGTTTGTCCAGAAAAGTAAGAGCTGCACAACAAATGAAAACCAGCGATTTTCACCAAGCCTGCCTTGATTGTCGGTGGCAAGCTGGAGTTATCTTGCAGTTTTAAAATAAGTTGCTCCATATTTCGTGTGTAGTATCTATACCTCCCTCCCAGCATTTGTCCAGGACTCCGACCAAGACTCCGACGCATTCGTGCGAGGGAAAATTCAATAAACTTTACAGATAAAGTTAGGAAATTGTGTGTTACAATTTGTATAATAAACGCCCATAAACTAAGGCGACCTGACGTCCGCAATTTTCAACATTATGTGGTCGCTTTACCATAAACGCGCAGTATGCCGAGATAGCTAGGTTGTAATGTGAAAAAAAAAACAAACGAATGGATTAATAGCAAACATTTTTTTAATCTTTGCCGTTCTCCTCCTTGCAGAATTTTCTTTATTTATTCACTGTCTTGAATCTAGTACGATTCCCCAGACTGTCTATTACTCTAAAACTCTAATTCTATTTTTAAATACGGATTTGGATAATCGAGAACATACACATAACGGATTGTTGAAGCCATAGGAAGTTCTATGCCGTCTGATGAGCAGCAAATCACGTTGTCGCAGATGTCGGTTTGGTGCGTAGAACGAAACATTTTGCAGGAGCGATGGACAGTCAAGATTTCCTCTGATCAAGTCAAACATAAAAAGCCTTTGTAGGTTACTGCGTCTCGAAGAAAGTGTTTGCAAAGCAATGAGTCTGCAGCGTGACGTGTAATCAGGCAAGTTAAACGGATCCGACTCCAAAATACTGTGGGAAACTAACAATGACCACCTCCCATATATATGTACCTTGACTGGGTAATTTATACACCTAATACTGTGAACTTTGTTTAGAGTGTAAGCAAGCTTCCGCGAGAACAGCGGAAGACATTTTGTTATTCTTTCATTCGTTATTGCTCTTCGTTCGATACAGATGTGAATAAAAGCTAAGTTGTGTCGTATTCGGATGTGCGCGTTTCTTTTATCCGAAGTTCCTTTTTCCTCTTTCTCCGCGAGTGATACTTCCTGCTGCCTGGTGATTCTGTCCACAGGTTATCGGCCCAGTGCAGGATAAGTGAAGAAAAGTGCAGAACCTGAAAAGAAGCGTTTTATCGAGAAGAATTGTGCGAGTGGTATTTTTCTGAGCTCGAACCGCGTGAAGTCGCCGGTGTGTTGCAAAATGGCGGACGGTGCAAAAATTTCGTTCCCCAAGTTGAACCAAACGAATTGGGCTTCTTGGAAGCAACGTATGGAATGGTTGCTAGAGAAGGAGGATTTGTGGGAAGTGATTAGTGCCGCGAAGCCGGAACCAGTTACCGACGAGTGGACGAGCCGTGATCGGAAAGCTCGCGCGAACATTGGACTTTTTCTCGATGAAAGCCAATTCAAGTTGGTGAAGAATGCTCAAAGTGCTAGTGAAATGTGGGTTGCTTTGCAGCGGCACCACGAAAAAGCCACCATGTCTACCAAGGGGTGGATCACTCTTGATGCATCGAGAAAATTGAAATGCATTTCAATGCAATCGTTCACTTTGAAAATTTCTAAACTCATGGTATGCTGTGATTTTTGACTCTAGGTTTGATTGTTGTTGTGTAAGTGTCAATTTCGTCCACACTTAATTTACTATCGTGGCAGCTACCTTCTATATGAATCATCGAAAGCATTGGCCATCCAGAGTTCTCAATCTTAATTTATCCTTTCAGGATCTATATGTAATTAGTAAGACTGAAAGCATATAAGATAAAAATGGCTGTGTTGTGATTTGAATATTTATTGATTTGTTTGTTACAGGATATTCCATCGACCAAAATTGCCTTGTCTCGAAATGGCTGAATTGTTTTCTGTTGAAATACAGAGCTGATAAATCTGTTTCGCTTAAAGATAAAAAAAGAGGGCATGATTGGCGGACTCAGTAAGATGTCCACAGTTATGAGGACATGATAAAATTGCAAATTGTGAACCAGAACGAGTTCACCGACATCAACATTGGCGTAGGGTGCTATTATAGATGAAAATAGTTATGAAAAAAGCTCCAGGAGACTGTTGGGGAATTCTCTCCGTGGATAAGGAACAAATTAAATTTATAATCTTTAATTTGATTGCCAATCTTGTATTTATGAAGTAAAGCTTATGGGAGAGGGAGGAGGTTGATTTATTTCCAGCTTTTCAAGACGATTTCTACTTTATTAAACAATCGAATATATTACAAATGAAGTCTTAAAATAAGTTTGGTCCACATTGGAGCAGTGGAGAATCTCTCCACTCGGAAGGTTTCATGAAGCTTGGACGTAGTATGCCCTCCATAGCCGTTGAAGTGTACCAGATGACATTCATCGCCATGTTGTAGTTCCACAATCTTCTACATATAATATAAGTGATCCCAGACTGCAAATATAATTTGTTTATTTATCAACATCTAATTAACACTAATTCTGAAATTGAACCGTGAAACTCCGATCAACTATAAAGGCAAAGATCTATCAATTCAATCGTATTGTCAGCGGAACGACGCTGCCCCAGTCAACTAACATCGAGTCACTTAACAGCTTAAATGCTTTCTGGGAAGGAAATACCAATTGTTCCCGTTCCTAACTGCTTTACAGATCATCAAGAACATCTTTTTTTGCCAAGCTGCCAGCTTTTCGTACTGTTATACTTTCATAACAAACAAAGACGCGTTACTATGATAACAAAATGAAGTTTTCAACCTCAGGGCTAAGTTGATGTGAGTCACGAAAAAATGCATTTAATGCCATTCAATGCACATTTGATGTGCATCAAACAAGTGATCTACCCCTTGATGTCTACCGTAGTGCATTATTTGAACCAACTGTGCAGTGCAGATATGGCCGAAAATGGAAACATAGAAGAGCATTTAAATGCGATGGAAGAGTTGTTCGATAAGTTGATTGCTGCAGGGCAGAATTTGGATGAGTCGTTGCAAATAGCAATGATTTTCCGTAGTGTTCCTCCGTCGTACCGGAGTTTGGTGCAAAGCTTGCAGTGTCGACCGGACGCTGACTGGACGGTTGTGTTGGTGAAAGCTCGCCTGTTGGATGAGTACAACCAGCGTCGCGAGAGAAGTGAAGTGTTGTCGAGTGACATGAAAGCTTTGAGGCTGGATGCAAGTGGGAGCAAACAAGAAAAAGTTTGCTATTTTTGCAAAGAGCCGGGACATTTTCGTAAGCATTGCAAGAAGCTGCAATCCAGGAAGAGTGTTTGTGAAAATGAGAAGAAGCATCGCTATCGGAAGGATGACAACCACAATGGTGGAAATCCGAAAGCGAAACAAGCCAACGACGCGCGCGGCTCGGGTGGTTCCGTATGCTTTATGGCTGGTGATGTGATGCCAAACTGTTGGGTGATAGACAGTGGGGCGACGCGTCATATGACGAGTGATCGATCGTTTTTTGCGACAATGAACGAAAATGAAAATTCACGCGTTACGCTTGCCGACGGGAACAAATCGAAAGTGTGTGGTATCGGTGAGGGCATCGTTTTCAGTGAGAACGGACATGGTGAGCGTGTGGAAGTAATATTGAAAAACGTACTTTTCGTGCCGGAACTTGATGGTGGTTTGATTTCGGTGAGCCAATTGGCGGCGAAGGGTTTCATTGCCAAATTTGGTGCGTCCGCGTGTGAGATCCAGAATGCACAAGGTGAAACCAGGTCCGTCACACTCGGGCTCAGATTGGGTACCACTTCTAGTACTGCATTTGGTCCCTCGGTAGTACAAAAGGTACCCAGGTTTGACAGATCGCAGTACACTTTTCACGGCATTCTAGATTACCTTATGAGCCATACAATTTTGGGCAACTGCAAGGGACATGGAGGTCTTTAATTTGTCTTTGGTGAAACAGTAGTGGTCGGTGATAAGGTGAGCAACCTTTACAGGTTGCGTATTCATGAGAAGTCGCTGAAAGCTGGCGGCGAACATGATGAGCGGTGCCAGCATACTTGGCATCGTCGCATTGGCCATCGTGACCCAGACGTGCTGAGGCGGATCGAAGCGGAAGATCTGGTAAGTGGATTCTCATTACATGATTGTGGGGCTCGCATAGTTTGTGAGAGTTGCTTAAAGGGGAAGTTAGCGAGAAAGCCCTTCCCTGCGATAACGGGTCGTAAGACGACAAAACCCCAGGAATTGATCCACACTGACCTCTGTGGACCAATGGAGACCACTACACCATCTGGAAACCGCTACTTGATGACGCTCATAGCCGACTATAGTCGGTACACAACTGTGTACCTGCTGAAGAAAAAGTCGGAGGCCTCAGGAAAGATTCAGCAGTACGTTCGCTGGGTGCAAAATCGCTTCGGACGGAAGCCGCTCGTCATCCGATCGGACGGTGGGGGCGAATACATCAGTCAAGAGCTGCGGCAGTTTTATGAGGTAGAAGGCATAAAGGCTCAGTTCACTACGCCGTATTCGCCACAGCAGAACGGCGTAGCTGAGCGGAGAAACCGATATCTTCAGGAGATGGCGATTTGTATGCTGTCGGATGCTGGTTTGGAGAAGTTGTACTGGGGCGAGGCTGTTATGACGGCGGCCTATCTGCAGAACCGGTTGCCATCCAGAGTTGTACCGAGGACTCCTTTCGAGCTCTGGACAGGACGTAAACCCGATTTTCAACTACTGCGTGTATTTGGGTGTGATGCATATGTGCATGTACCTGATGCTAAGCGATCGAAACTGGATGAGAAGTCTGTCAAGCTAACTTTTGTTGGTTATTCCGAGGACCATAAAGGGTATCGTTTTCTTAACCGAGCTACCAATCGTGTGATCGTCAGTAGAGATGCAAGATTCATCGAGCTTGGTAATGGATCGGAGCAGGTGAGTGAGAGGAAGCCTGTAGAGCCGGATAGTTTGGATGACTCGATTGAAATCCTGTTGAATGCTGATCAAGATGTTGCTGGCAATAGTGAATCTTCGGGTGAGTCAGATGGTTGGAATTCGGCTGAAGACGATTATGTTCAGGAACAGGAGCAACGACAGGAGGAGCCATCGGTACAGCGTGATCGAAGGGTGACACGAGGTGTTATGCCGAGGCGTTTTGATGATTTTGTTGTCGGTATAGCGAATGTTTCATCAGTGGAACCAACAAATTACCGGAAGGCGTTGGAGATCCCGAAATGGAAGGAAGCGATGGATTCGGAAATTGAGTCGCACCGCACCAACGAAACATGGAAACTGGTGAATCTACCGGAGGGGGAGAAAGGTGATTGGATCCCGTTGGGTATTCAAAATAAAGCGTAGTGAAAGTGGTGAGATTGTAAAGCATAAGGCAAGACTGGTAGCTCAAAGCTACAACCAACGCTACGGAATTGATTATGTGGATGTGTTCGCTCCAGTTACACGACAGGAAACACTGCGGGCAATGTTGGCTGTGGCAGGCAAGGAGCATATGATACTACAGCACCTGGACGTGAAAACAGCGTACCTGCATGGTACAATAGAAGAGGAGATCTTCATGAGACAACCGTCTGGATATGAAGTCGCAGGTAAAGAGGATATGGTGTGCCGGCTCAGCAAGAGCATCTATGGACTTAAGCAGTCGGCACGCTGTTGGAATCGTGCTCTACATGCAACGTTGCTGAAGCTGAACTTCGAACAGTGTGAATCGGATCCATGCTTGTATGTGCGGCGTGAAGGTGCGAAGACGGTGTATCTTCTCGTATATGTCGACGACATTTTAGTGGCGTATAATTTGGTCGAGAAGTTCGGTTTGAAGGATTGTAATCCAGCAAAATAACCAATGGATCCGAGCTACATCAAGTCGGACAATAATAGCAAGCCGTTCGAAGACACAACAAAGTACCGCAGTTTAGTTGGTGCTCTCCTGTATGTGGCTGTGAACGCTAGACCAGATGTGGCGGTTAGTGTATCCCTACTTGGAAGAAAAGTGAGTGCTCCGACAGAAATGGATTGGGTAGCAGCAAAACGGGTGGTGAGGTACCTGAAAGGCACCCGAGAATACAGAGTAGAATTCGGAGCCGGGAAAGGGTGGTCTCTCGGAGGCTACTCAGATGCAGACTGGGCAGGCGATCAAGTGAGTCGGAAGTCTACAAGTGGATACATTTTCTTCTTCGGAGCAGGACCTGTTGCATGGGTTAGTCACAAACAATCATGCGTCAGCCTATCCTCCATGGAAGCGGAGTATGTGGCGTTAAGTGAGGTGTGCCAGGAACTCCTCTGGCTACGTCGATTGATGGAAGACCTTGGACAAGTTCAGCAGTGTACAACAATCTACGAAGACAACCAAAGCTGTCTCAGTTTCATCAACGCGGAAAGAACAAGTAAGAGATCGAAGCATATTGATACGAAGCGGCATTTCATCAAAGATTTGGTCGATCAACGTGTGGTGTGTCTGAAGTTCTGTCCATCAGAAAGGATGATAGCTGATATACTAACAAAACCGTTGGGTACCATTATGTTTCGGAAGATGTTGGAAAGTACCGGCCTCACCGGTTAGTGATCATTGAGGAGGAGTGTGGGAAACTAACAATGACCACCTCCCATATATATGTACCTTGACTGGGTAATTTATACACCTAATACTGTGAACTTTGTTTAGAGTGTAAGCAAGCTTCCGCGAGAACAGCGGAAGACATTTTGTTATTCTTTCATTCGTTATTGCTCTTCGTTCGATACAGATGTGAATAAAAGCTAAGTTGTGTCGTATTCGGATGTGCGCGTTTCTTTTATTCGAAGTTCCTTTTTCCTCTTTCTCCGCGAGTGATACTTCCTGCTGCCTGGTGATTCTGTCCACAAATACTACGAACAAGCGAGCAATATAACGCCTTGAGAGCATAGATGTCCTTGAAGCAGCTAGCATTTCGTCGAACAAATCCTAAGGCTGCAAACGCCTTCGCAGTTGTAGCATTGACGTGTTCATTAAACCGCAGTTTATTGTCGCACCTCCACCAAACCGGATCGCGCCAGTGAGACTCGCGACGCGCCTCAACTCGCCGCATTTTGAAATCAGTTTTTTAGTACGGCGCTGCATTCTTACGATTTTTATGAACACAGCGCACTATTCACATATTAGCTGCGACGCACGGGGCCCGAGAAAACAATAATTATAAATAAATGTTGGTCTTGATTTCTACCGGATACATAATACTGTCCAGAATAACACCTAAGTCTCGGATTGACTCAACGCGTTCCAATGGTTCTGATCCAATCGAATATCCAAATTCGATGCACGATTGTCGACGGGAAAATACAACGGACTTACACTTTTTGATGTTCAACTCCATGCCGTTTTCCATGCACCACAGCTCGAGTTCCTTTATATCTGCTTGTAGCGCACAGCAGTCCAGATGAGATGCTATAGTTCTGTATATTTTTAAATCGTCAGCGTAGAACAGCTTTCCCGATTTCAGTCGGAAGCACAGGTCGTTTATAAACAATATGAAAATCAGTGGCCCCAGATTGCTTCCCTGAGGAACACCAGAAGCAATAGAGAAAACGCTAGAGCACAGAGAAACAGACGTAACACTTAGAACAAATCGCGACCAAAATCATAGTCGCGAAAACTTGTGCGCCCAATGCTAAAAACACTGTAGTTGGCCGATGGACCAACAGGTGGCGGTAGTTTGTAAACGTCAAACACGAACAAAAACGACGCGAGCGCTGCGGGTGGTCGATTGACCAAATAGAAATAATAAACCATAGAAGAATAATGTCGCTGGTGTTCCCTTTGTTCTCGCTCAGAAACATGTTGGGTACATAAGTGTCAAACTGCATACATTTTCGCGTTGACATTTATAGCCCCGCCTATCTCCGCCAGCAAAAGATGTTCCTACTGCGACGCCAGCGACATTCTTCTTCTATGGTTTATTACTTCTATTATTGACCACCTACCAGATATTCGAATCGATCGTTAAAAAGTTGGTCGATGGACAGCGATGAGAGTGTGACGTCTGTTTGTCTGTGGCTAGAGTGTGTGCACTATTGTGAAAAATCAACCCGGTGCTAGGCAGCCATGTTTTCGTGGTCAGCATCAAACTCAAGAGCAACAACGTACATTGGCCTAATCATATTAGGGAATTTTTCCTCCAATAGTAAAATGTGTTTTTAGCTAATCACATCAACCCAAATTGAATTGCTGTACTGCAATACAATAGTTTGCAACCGTTTGTTTGTTCGAATAACTGTTGTTATGCGAGGAAAGAAATTTTTCGGAGAACAAGATTTCGCCATCATCGATTGTTATTCCGCAAACGGTTATTTGTTTACAAACATTAAGCTGTCAGTGGGAACCACTTCCCAGTGGGAACCAGAGATGTTTGCTCGTTATTTTTCAATGGGGTTGTATGGGCGGTGTCAGGAGGCTGTGAAAAATATATTCAGATGGTAGAAAATTCTGAAGTAACCTGAACAGAGCTTACCAGAGTAAACTGAATATTGCCGAAGTTTGCTAGAAATTCCCGAGTCAATCTAAAAATGTTCAGTAGATATTAAAAATTCTTGAAAAATGAATCAAAACTTCATTTGAAAATCGTGCAGGTATTTCAAAATATACCTAAAATTTTGTTATAATTCCGTAAACATTCAAGTGCTTCTTATTAATACGAATTGTTTTACAAATTCTTTAAGTTATTCCCTATAATTTACAACTAATCATGACACAAAATAAATAAATACAATCAAATTATTCTCCAGAAATAAGGAAACAAAACATAAATTTTCTACGAAGCTCGTTCATGTATGTTCTGCAGAAATGGTTCAGTTCAATGTGCTTGTTTTTCATTTCCAAAATGTAAATCATGAAAAATGGGAGAGGGAGGGATTAGCTTCAGAATTATAGATGTAGACCATTGGTTCAACGAAGTTGTATACTAATTACATACTGAAATTCATCTTGATTTGAAAAAAAAAATCTCAGAGAAACAATGTATTAAGCCATAAACCTGAACTTCTTGCTTCGAACATTGGATTAGTTCTATTAAATTTTAAAAGAATTTCATCGTGCACGTCGATCCGTATTTACGAGGATTCTATTAGGAGCAATTTTCAAAACCGTTGAAATTCAATTTAGGGCAAGTTAGCACGGCTGGGGTTACATGAAATGTAAAATTTCGTAATAATGTAAAATTTTACTACAAACATTGTGCTAATAAATGAAACAAACTTTAAGGAACGAAAAGCA
The DNA here is from genome assembly GCF_002204515.2 of Aedes aegypti. NCBI lineage: Eukaryota > Metazoa > Arthropoda > Insecta > Diptera > Culicidae > Aedes > Aedes aegypti. Next base: position 202,528,397 of record NC_035109.1, on the reverse strand, counting down.
GGTATTTCCGACTTCCGAACACTTATTGTCATCATGCTTAAAACTTAGTATTTTATTTTGCCCCACCCGTTTTAGCTTACTCCGGGGTACCTTATAGCAGTAATATCTCAAACTTAAAAAAAAATGTCGATTAATTCGATTAATCGAAAAATACAAGTCGATTAATCGTTATCGATAATCGGCATTCATGGACAGTAATCGATTACCAACTAATCGATTAATTTTGATTTTGAGACAACCCTAAATGGGATTTTTTGTCTGTTGTTTTCATAGGGAAACGGTTTCCGTATGAAAACAATCCATAAGCGTGCGTGTGCAGGAAAGAGAAAGGTGATTGAACATCAGATTGCCTTATGAATATAATGTATTCATGTAAGTGTGTTGAAAACAGCGTTCTCTCTCGTTTCAGCATCAAAGAATGGACGTTTAAAGGGGAATGGTGATTAAACGTCATAAAGCATATTTCTTATTGGCGAAATATAATCAGGGCTGCCAGATGTACAGATTTCTCTGTATTACACAGATATTTTTATTCTGACACAGATTCAATTTGTATGGAACACAGATTTTCTTTCAACAATTTTTGTATGGACACAGATTTTTTTGTATGGGACACAGATTTTTTAACCTCGTGGATACAGATTTTCTATCAAATCATCTGGCAGCTCTGAATATAATGTTAAAGAAGAACGCAATCATTGAAAATCAAGAAAGGAACTCTTATTGTATGTGTGAAAAAGTAAAACATATTTCTTTCCTTGTTGTTCTCAAACAAAACCCAAGAAAACATCAGCAACTTTGAAGTCTGGAATAGAGCTTTACAAATGAAAACAAAAAATATATGAAACATCAGTATCTTGTTTCCACTCCTGTCTTGTGCTTGTTGTGATCGTCGCCACCATTTTCGTACACTTGTTTCATGCCATCCATGGTGGTTTATGCACTTTCAATCCAGTGTTCAGGTATTGAGTGTCTGGCTTAAAGATGACCTCCGTTAATTATCATTGAAGATACAATTTAAAAAAGTTTGCATTGAATCGCAGAAATTGCAAATCGACGAATCTCTAGTATTCAATCTCATCTCAAAAATGCCTTCACTGAGGCAAAAGGTAAGTAAATAGATCGATAGTTCTGAAAAGGCTGTGAAATTTTCTATGGGATATGTATTACAGGTTACTACATACTTCAGGCAATTTAGTTTCATTGCTGATCGAGAAGAACGAATTACATCCGAGAGCAAAGTGTCGGATGGATCCTTCATAACACGATACCTAGACGGGTGAGTTCATTGTGTCTATAAGAGCATGAAAATCTATATATCTACATAACGTCGAGAATGATTCCTAATTTATTGATGATACAAACTTTTTCAGAGCCAAAGGAAGGCAATGCTTAATTGAAAAAATGAATTAGATAGTATATAATATTACACGGGAAAAAATTCTGTAGTAAAAATTACTATTTTAGCTGACTACGCCCATTCTTGAAACTACCATGGAATTTCAGACCAATTTACTATGTTTACGGTACATCCCACCACATTACTGGTACATTTGAAAGAAATAATTTACAACAATCTGATTTCGACAACAGACATGGTAAAATCAAGCGCATTTATGGTCTGCTGAAAATTGCCGGTGCGAGCGCTTAAGTTAACCCCCTAAAATGGTAGTTTCTACCGCACAATTTTTTTGCGTGTAGTGTTAAAGAATTTTGAGTTTTAGTACTTTACTTAGGGGAGATTTCTTCACCTGTGTTTTAGTTGTAAACCACGTTTACCCATATAGTTAAACTGGATTTAATGCCTAAGCGGTGAAGAAACAGCTTATTATTTGTTCAATTAGAGCTCAAAAGTTAAACATGTCTTCCAAAAACTTCAAGGCTTTTAAAGGTACATTCCATAGATAAACATAGTCCACAAATAATTGTCTTTGAAATATCTCATGAATTGTGCCCGAACAAGTTGAAGGTAATTGTGGAAGGTCTCTTCCTGAAGCAAAATCCAACGACGAATAAAGAGAAATGTATCCAGAGCAAAGACTTGATGTACGAGTCAGGATGCAGGACAGAAGTCAATGCAAGTATCAACGGGCTCCATTCTGGGTCCAACTCTTTGGAATGTAATGTATGATAACGGTGATGGGCGAGAAGTTAAAAGAAGTGGGAATGTTGGATGAGCGGAAGCAAACTGCAGACAGCCCACCACAAACAAAGGTACGTGCACTAAAATTGTGCTACTTTTCCCCGAATGTCGTTTCCCCGAATGTCGGTTCCCCAAACGCCAGTTCCCCGAATGACCCGTTTCCCCGAATGCCATTTCCCCGAATGACCCGTTTCCCCGAAAAGAGTAGCAGTTCAAATAGGTGCTATAATAGCTTTCAGTGGTAGGATGGTGAATTAGAAACAACGATAAGCAATCAAAAGAAGGAGATATTTAGTCGTTTTCGACTAGATACATGTTGCCAAAAATTCTGAGGGTGGTAAAACTAGTAAGAACCGCCAATCAAATAAAGAAGGGTGCATATCAGATGACCAATACGTTCACCCTCCTGAAATGTATGAAGTTATGACAAATATGAGTGCCAAAAACTTTTCGGGGAAGTGGGCTATTCGGGGAAACGGGATATTCGGGGAACTGGTATTCGGGGAACTGGCGTTCGGGGAAACGACATTCGGGGAACTGACATTCGGGGAAAAGTAGCACAACCGTGCACTAAAGTGTCTCGTCATCAATACTGTAGTATGTGGCTCCTGCTGAGGACACGGCGTTGGAAATCAAGCGAAATCGCGAAAAGCGGAACAATACAACAGATATCACTGGACTGACATCTGCATCCAAGTAGTTGGCTTGGAGAGTCCGAGAAACAGTTGATCGGCAAGAGAGGGAGATGTATGTGAGTCACACGCAGCAAGAAGTAGAAGAAGCGGGAACAGTAAAGTCCGACATTCTGGCGCACTATGGATGATTTCGATAAAACAGCCTATAACAATACCGCATTGTTGCGTTGATAACTTTTGTCTTGAAGGTAAAGCTGTTGTATCAAGAGCTTAGGCTTCATCAGTTTTAATCATTTGGCAGATGCTGCCCAAGCACCTATTGAGATTTTGGTTCTGAGGAAACCAACAATGCAAAAGTTTTCCTAAAATTACACATTTCACAAAACGTTAAACGTGAATTTTCTGATGACTCCCGCAACATGAAATATTGTAAATTCAATACTTTGTTTTTCTTTTCTTTTCAGGACGTGGAAGCCCCCAGATTTTATACCTAAGATCAAGTCAGGAAAGGAACCTAATGAGTTACCAGAACATAGCATTGACAAGTATAAAACTGGAACCGATTCCGTAACGGCGGCCTACACGGGTCCTGACAAAGGGTTGACTGGTATTCGTAGAACACGCATTCATCTGAGTGCAGGCCCTGAAATAGATTTCATAGATACTCATTTGGAGCAAGAAATTCAAAGTGACTCCGCATTCGGGAAGAAAACACACAACTCCATCAAATCGAACGTAAAAGCAGACACTAATGCAAATAGGAGAACTGTTACCGCTAATAAAGAAAGTTCGAAGTTATTACAGATGCAGAAATCTGCAACCAAAGACCCACATCCGGAAAGCGTGATCTCACTCGTGGCCGAAACAATAGATAATGTAAATGACAACACAGTTATTAAGAGTACTTTGGACGCTACGGATACGACTGACCCCATAGCGAACATAACGAATTGGAATCTCCCAGATGACGATGCGTATGGAATATCGGTTTCCTTGTATGAGAAGAATTTTATTACTGGCGAAAATATCGGAAATCCTGTGGCAGATTGCTTTGGAATAATTGCAAGAGAAAATACTTGCATAATGGCGCTGGCAGATGGAGTGAACTGGGGCGATGGGGCACAGCTCGCAGCAAGATGTGCTGTTCAAGGTGCAATCGATTACTTGAATTCGGCTATATTTGGAATTCATCAGAGTAAGTTCAACATTGGAATCAATTGTTGAGCCCTTGTAATATTTTAAATCATGCTTTCAGCTTCGTCAACGAAAGAAATTTTTGTAAGTTTGGTGCGAAGTTTTTGGGAAGCACATGCTTACATAATGGAAGCAGGTGGAGCATTGACTACGTTGACTGTTCTGGTAGTTCTACCGCTGTCTGAAGATCCAGGCAAATATGTTGCATGTTCCTGCAATGTCGGCGATTCTCTTGGATACGTTTATTCTAAAGTTCACGGTGTGCGAGAAATCACTGAAGGTAAGAAATTGATTTAATAGATACAGTTTACTCTCTCTTTAATCAATAAGTGACCCACATAAATCTCTTTAATAACCTTTTTTGTTTGAAACGCAGGCCAAGGACGTTGTCTTTCAATCTTTAGTGGAAACTCCATAAAAGCTTAAGTATTACACTGTTACAATCGAAAGAGAGCGAGATAGGAGAGAATCTCTTATTATTTCATAGGTCCTTAAGCTAAGTTCAGCGAGAAGTACTTGCGGAAGCGGATGGTCGAAGGAAAAACTAACGGTTCGTTAAAATATGATGAGAATCATGGGCATATATCATTCAAATAGCCAGAATGGCCGCTATAAAAAGCATAGATAGCGCCACCGTAGTCTTGTGTGTTTGACTGAACAGCAATGCCAGGTGCCTTCAGGATACTGGGTTCGCCGTAGAGTTGAGCGAACTAGTAGTTCATCCTTCGCCGCCACACGCCTTCTCCTAGCACTCGGCGTTCGAAAACCCCAAGAGCTTGCAAGTCGTCCTCGAGCATAGTCCACGTCTTATTCACGTAGAGGACTACCTGTATTATGCGCGTTTTGTACATCGTGCATTTGGTGCGGAGGTGAATCTTTCTTGACCGCAGTTTCTTCTGGAGCCCATTGTAGGCACTTCCACACTTCCACTGATGATGCGCTTCGAATTTCCCGACTAACATTGTTGTCAGCCATCAGCAAGGATCCGAGGTAGACGAACTCGTCCACCATCTCGAAGATATCTTTGTATATCGTGACACTGCTTCCTAGGCGGGTCCTGTCGTGCTTCCGCCTACCAGCATGTACTTTGTTTTCGACGCACCGTTTCAATTTTTCTCCCAATAATATCCATGTCCGCGAAGCAAACAAAATGTTCGGAAACAATTGCAAACAAATTGTCGTGAAAATCGTGCCTCGACTGTTAAGTCCGAGTCTTCGCATGACACCTTCAAGAGTAATATTGAACAACAGGCACGAGAGCCCATCGCCCTGTCGTAGTCCCCGCCTAGACTCGAAGGAACCGAAGTGATCGCCCGAGATCGTCACGCAGTTTTGCACACCGTCCATCGTTACTCTAATCAATCTTGTGAGTTTCCCGGGAAAGCTGTTCTTGTCCATGATCTTCCATATCTCTACATGGTCAATATTGTCGTATGCCGCCTTGAAATGGACGAACAGATGGTGCGTAGGGACCTGGTAATCACGGTATTTCTGGAGAATTTGCCGCACGGAAAAGATCTGGTCCGTTGTCGAACGACCGTCGATGAAACCTGCTTGATAACTTTCCACGAACTCGTATAGGTTAAAGACGACGGAAGAGATAGCACTTTGTAGGCGGCGTTTAGGATAGTGATTGCACGATAATTTTCACATTCGTCGCCCTTTTTGTAGAAAGGCATATAAACCCCTGCTTCCACTCCTCCAGTAGCTGATCCGATTCACAGATTCTGACTATCAGCCGATGCAGACAAGCGGCCAACCTGTCCGGACCCATTTTGATGAGTTTGGCTCCTATACCATCCTTGCCAGCGGCCTTGTTTTTGGGCTATTGAATGGCATCCTTAACTTCCCTCATCGTAAGAGCAGGTAAGTTTCCACTGTTCGCTGTGCAAACGTAGCCATCACCTTCGATGTCCTGATCTTCTGTGCCTGTGTTTTCTGCGCCATTCAGGTGTTCATAGTAGTGCTGCTTCCATCTCTCGATCACCTCGCGTCTGTTAGTGAAGATACTCCCATCCTCATCCCGGCACATTTTAGCTCGCGGCACGAAGCCATTGCGGGATGTGTGGAGCTTCTAATAGAACATCCGCGTTTCTTGAGAATGGTACAGCAACTACATTTCTTGGCATTCCATATCTTCCAGGCGGCGCTTTTTGTCCCGGAATAGGCGGGTTTGTTGTATCCGCTTCAGTCTGTATCGTTCCACGTTTTGACGCTACCATGCTGCAGCATTGCAGCCCGCGCTGCCTTCTTCTCCTGTTAAACCTCCTGGCACTCCCCGCCGAACCAATCGTTTCTTGAGCTTCGTTCCACATATCCGACAATGCTTTCGGCAGCGTCGTTAATGTCTGCTTTGACTGTCTTCCAGCAGTCTTCAAGACGGCCCCTATCGAGCTCGTCCTCATTCGGCAACGTTACCTCAAGATGCTGCGCGTACGCATTGACGACATCCGGTTGTTTCAGCCGCGCTTGATTGTACCGAGGCGGTACCGTACATCGTTGATGACGAATAATTCTGGGCGCAGTTTTACCATCACCATGTAGTAGTCGGAGTCAATGTTGGCGCCACGATAGGCTCTGACGTCGGTTATGTCGGAGAAGTGCCGTCCATTGATCAAAACGTGGGCGTTGTGCGATTCTGTCTGCTGAGGTGATCTCCAGGTGTACCGATACGGCTGTGCTGGAAATAGGTGCTACAAATGGCCATATTCTTGGAGGCGGCAAAATCTATCAGTCGTAGGCCGTTTTCGTTCGTCAGCTGGTAGGCGCTGCACTTTCCAATCGTCGGTCTGAACTCCTCCTTCTGGCTAACATCTATGTATCTGTGATCTATGTTTTCTTTGTTTCTCGGTACAATTCTACTCTTTGTTGTTCAACAACAAATTGTGCTGTACAAATTTAAATAATAAACCAATTGTTACATAAGCTACACCTGTTATTACTTACTTTTATGCTCATGCACACACATCTTCGTTTTCAGGTTCCCATGATGTCAACTCCATGCGTGATATGCGCGATGCTCTGGGAGCCCTTGGGCCGGTTAACGGCGATAGACCGGAAATGACGAACCTCACGCTTGCATCAACAGTCTTGGAAAAAGACGATATTGTGTTCCTCACGTCCGATGGTATTAGTGACAATTTTGATCCCGTGGTGGGCAAATTTGCTGAACCATTGATGCATAAGGTTCAACCAGTGGTTCCTTCTCAAACTAATCAAACTCGCTTAGCCCCCAAAAGACAAAACAAAAGTGCATCCAGTATTATGCCTAAGCAGAAAGAAGTAGATACGAATGCTAAAGTAGGACCATCTTCAAGACCACCGGTGTCACACGCGCCAACGACACATAAAAGACCAGTATCTACAGGTTCTTCTATAGAGGGAGCAAGAAGAACTTACACCAGATCTAAAACATTCATCGAACCTAGATTACGTATAGCTAACCATCCAACCAGAACTCCAGCATTGCCATTAGTGACAGGTGCACAAAGGCATCAGTTAACGTTGTTACGGATGGCTGACTTGCTAACATACGGAATCAATGGAACTCTAAGACCCTGTACAACTGCCAAGCAGCTATGCCAGCTATTGATTGATTTTGCGACCTGCATCACGTCAGCAAAAAGAAAAATGTTAGAGCAACGTGAGCTTTATTACAGAATTGTAACAGACAAGGATGGACGCCGAAAAGAAGTAGAATACACTAAAAACCAACAGAAGATGGCCCGAAAGAGAATGGTGGAAGGAAGCACCTTTTCGTCACTTCCTGGAAAGTTGGATCATGCATCGATTGTTGCGTACACAGTTGGTGTGGGACATGCATATACTGAAACAAACCTCTAGTAAAGAGAGCAGTTAAGTGAAGTTATAATACGGCTCCGTAATGCCTGATGGCAAAAGAGCCTAATAATAAATGCAATTTTGATAGATCTACAATATAAGCAGACTGGTCTCGCTTTTTCACATAAAACTATGAATAAACTTGAATAATAATAACTATAATCATATATTAACAAGTATTTATTTATTAATTCGTTGTGTGTTGTGACAGAAAAAAAAAATCAGCAAAGCTGTTTGGAAAGGCTTTTTGTAAAATCCAAAAAATAACTATCACTTCCCAACTACATTCACTGTACATCACTGGCTGATGGGCACGTCAGGAGTTAATCATCAATATTAACCGACATCAAGGTGGTCCAAAAGTATAGAAAAGACCAATGTCCGAAAATCCAATTTTTAGCCGTTGTTTTAACCATTAACTCAGGTATGTGCCCGGATTATAATAAGTGTGGAAATTCCCAAAGATGGCGTTTTACAATAACCAGGCTGCCTGGTTATCACCAGTGAAAACCTTCTTCTTCTTCTTTCTGGCATTACGTCCCAACTGGGACAAAGCCTGCTTCTCAGATAAGTGTTCTTATGAGCACTTCCACAGTTATTAACTGAGAGCTTTCTTTGCCGATTGACCATTTTTGCATGTGTATATCGTGTGGCAGATACGAAGATACTCTATGCCCTGGGAATCGAGAAAATTTCCTTTGCGAAAAGATCCTCGACCAGCGGGATTCGAACCCACGACCCTCTAAGTAAATAGCTGCGCGTTTACCGCTACGGCTATCTGGGCCCCCAGTGAAAACCTATAACTGCCCATAACCGTATATTTGTAATATTTGACAAAAGTAGGCATTGAGTAAATAGAACACCAAGTGTGCATTTTATGGCCGTATGGGAGAAAACTTAAATTTCTAAAAATTACTGGGAACTCAAAAGTGCATATTTGAAGCTGAAATTTTGTACAACTCACGAATTGACTTTTGAGAGGTGCCGAATTCACTCAGTTTTCATGATCACGTAAATAACACGGCGCCGCTCAAACGTCAATGAGTAAACGCGTGCATTGGTCCATATACTGGGTGAATAGTCAGAAAATATTTCTGATAGAAATTTCACTGCTACTAAATAACGTGGCTCATCTTCTTCTTCTTCTTTCTGGCGTTACGTCCCAACTGGGACAAAGCCTGCTTCTCAGATAAGTGTTCTTATGAGCACTTCCACAGTTATTAACTGAGAGCTTTCTTTGTCGATTGACCATTTTTGCATGTGTATATCGTGTGGCAGATACGAAGATACTCTATGCCCTGGGAATCGAGAAAATTTCCTTTGCGAAAAGATCCTCGACCAGCGGGATTCGAACCCACGACCCTCAGCATGGTCATGCTGAATAGCTGCGCGTTTACCGCTACGGCTATCTGGGCCGCCCAACGCGGCTCATATATAATCTCAATGTGACTGTTAAGCGGTTACAGTTACCAATGTGACAAAACAACTTGGTATTTTTTTCCGAACTTTCTAGAACAATCTCACAGATTTCAGTAAGTTGACCGAAAGTATTTATTACTTGATAACCCTCCCTGCCATTAACTCGAAATTGTCAAAAATGTCGAATGTGACAAATATGCAGTTATGGGCAGTATTCGGTATTGTTCATTTACTTCTCCACCAAACACATGACCGGATTCAAAATTTGAACTAGATCTTTACAAATACAGAAAATGGAAGGTTGTAATATAGGAGAATTGAATTCTAAAACTGCTTATGAACCTTACACTTCCAGTATATGTAAAAATGTTAATCGTGATCTAACGCAAAGCTAAAATGCGAATAGGGCGCTGTTCTTGAATGGTGATTAGTGCATCTCAGTCGATAACTTAGGAAGAAAAATCACCATAATAATTTTTAATTAATTAATAATCTTGGCAATTCAAAGCATAGAGAACCGTAAATATTCATTTGAATTTGCAAAGCTTTTGCAACCTAACCTCATATTTGGTCGCCAATACAATGTTTTTGAGGCGTTTATGTAGAATTTTATCAAAATCTTGCTATCACTGGTTGTGTGCTTCAAATTTTGTGATTTCATTCAACTTCAATGTTCGATAGCATTAAATATTCAACCTTCATGCAGCCGACATACTTTTCACATGCAAATCCACTAAAATGTGCATGACTTTTTTGTTTTTTTCGATGGAATTTATTGAAAATTTCAGAATTTCCCGAAAAAAAAGTTTATGGTCCAGGAAACTTGAGAATATGGTCCAAAAGGTTCCGGAGTTATTCCGGATTGTCTTGGGGTACCAAAATAGGCCACATCATCCAACGGCCAACGGATATCTCAAGACCCAGATGAGCTACAAGATTGGTGTCTTCTGCAAGGTTGTTCTGCAGACCAAGAGCTATCCGGCAGTAACAAACCTAATTGAGAATTTCTCCGCTAGGTGGCGCTTGTTACAAATTTTCGTCGATCTTCTATATCTCAAGATTCTGACGAGCAATGTCTGATGTCTTCGGCAAAGTTGTTAAACAGAGAAAGGGCTATCCAGCAACAATAAAAATTATTGAGAATTTATTCGCTAGGTGGTGCTAATGGCAAATTTTCTTCAATCTTCGATGTCCGTGTGACATGGGAACAATTCCGGAAACCTGGAGGAAATTTCCAGAACCCCACTCAGTGTCGTCGATGCCAAAAGTGGGGTCATGGAACACAACATTGCCGCATCGCTAAAAGCATGATTTGCGGAGGTTCTTCTCACGCTAAGAACGTCTGTCCTGTGAAAGATGATACCACCAAGTTTGTATGCGTGAATTGCGAGGGCAATCATAAGTCAAACTTTTGGGATTTGGTACCTACATACTTTTAGTAATATGTTTCCCTATGATTTTAATTTTCTAACCTATCAATTGAATCTAATGATTGATGCAATATTCAAAACCACCACTAAAGGATACAAATATTGTTTTGAATATTTTAAATGCCCCAATTTTTTCAAATTATCGGACTGGTTTGACATATATCGATAGTCATCTTGATGTTAACATTTCTTAACAAACAAAACATGATATTGACAATGCTCTCGAAACTTCCACAAATTCCATTGTAAAGTAAAATTCGAATCTGTGATTATAGAACGCTTGATCCGTCTTAAAACGTGAGGAGAAGCCAATATCAACACAGTCGCGATCCTACTATAAAAATTATATGGCAGGATCGGCAAAAAAAAATTAAAAAAGGATTTTCTCAACAAAGAATCAAACATTAGGGTGGGGCTTATTTCCAAAAATCTTCCGTAGTCAGGATTTACAAAGTGGAAAATGATCATCGGTCCCAAAATAACATGCTGTGAAAAAATGAGAAATTTTGGAGGTGGCGCAAAGGGCGTAAGTGCAGTACCTCTCATTTTAGTGAACTCTGAAAAATTTTGGTATGCTTCTCAGCTTGTTTTGATGATTTTATGACCCTTAAGGGCAAAAAAACCACCTCAAAATGGCAATATCTCCACTCCTTTAGATGATATTTAACGAAATATATTTAATGCATACGATTTTTGGCCATTTAATAGGTTACGCTGACTGATTACTATGAACCCGAATAAGCATATGAATAGCTGGGGAGGATTTCTATGCAACTAGTATGGAACAAACAGCAAAGAAGAATAAGAGAAAGAACAAAGAATACAGAAGAATGTAAGGTGGGGTGGGTTAAACAGGTGGGAAGGTGTAACATGGTGTAACTCATGATAATATATTAGAATCAACTACGGAACTGTGAAAATATCTCGGTTGGATGTATGAGATATGATTATATGCAATCATCAGATGTCAGATTCTCCAGTCTTGTGCACTTTTTGCACTTCAAAGTTTGGCTTCGTTTTATAATCACCTTAATTTAGGACTTACTAGTCCAATAGAAAATCAAGTTACTCAGGATTTCGAAAACATTCTCAATCAAAAGAATGTTTTCGAAAATTCCTGGGAGATTGATTTAGATAAAGTGAGAACTATTATTAAAAAATAAATCAAAAATATGAAAGCCCCTGGCGATGATGAATTTTTTTAAATTCTCATCATGAAACTTCCAGAAAGTAGCTTATCATTCTTAGTTGATATATTTAACAAATGTTTTCAGTCGGCATATTTTATGGAAAAATGCTAAAGTTGTATCAATTTTAAAACCAGACAAAAATCCTTGCAGTTTGCTTTCCTCCATCAGTAAACTTTTTGAAAAGGTCATTTTGAACAGAATGATGGTCCACATAAATGAAAATTCATTTTTGGCCAATGAACAGTTCGGATTCCGACATGGACGACCCATCAACTTTTACTGTACCAATATGAGCTAGCTATTGTAATGCCAGAAAGAAAGCTCTGCAGGGGATTCACAATAAAATTTCGAAAATGATTCTGAATCTTCCTCCTTGGTATAGAACCAAAGAGTTACATACAATATACAATGTTCAAACGTTGGAACAAATGTCCAATTAAATTAAAATTATTTATTTAGACAAAAATCGTACCAGTCTTTTATTGCCACGATTAATGTGTTATATATTTAGGTTAAGTTAGGTTAAGTAAATTGAAAGCGTTTTGTTCTCTCTCGTATAAACAGGTGAAATCAACGCACCTGTAAAATTTCTGAACTGCTACGGCAAATGAAATGTAATATGTTGTTAACATAATGTTAATAACTACCTAATTTAGTTTTACTAAAATAGGATGATAGTGTTTTCTAACACAGAACACAGATAGATATAAGAAAAAAAATTAATGTTTGGAATGATACTACATAATAAAGAATTTAAAAAATCAGTACATTGGAGATTCTAGATGAACTCTGGACACGATTTCCATGGAAAATTTTCATATCACAAAATTTCACAGACTTATAGAAAAAATTTTGATTGAATTTGGGAGGTTATTTGACGAGGGTAAATATGAACCAATATAAACTAGCTATTGTAATGCCAGAAAGAAAGCTCTGCTGGGGATTCACAATAAAATTTTGAAAATGATTCTGAATCTTCCTCCCTGGTATAGAACCAAAGAGTTATATACAATATACAATGTTGAAACGTTGAAACAAATGTCAAATAAAATAATTAATAATTTTAGACAAACATCGTAGCAATCTTTTATTGCCACGATTAATGCGTTATATATTTAGGTTAAGTTAGGTTAAGTAAATTAGAAGCGTTTTATTCTTTCTCTTATAAACAGGTGAAATCAACGCACCTGTAAAATTTCTGAATTGCTACGGCAAATGAAATGTGATATGTTGTTAACAAAATGTTAATAACTACTTAATTTAGTTTTAATAAAATAGGATGATCGTGTTTTCTAACACAGAACACCTAGATATCAGAAAAAATGTAATGTTTGGAATGATACTACATAATAAAGAATTAAAAAAATCACTGTATTGGATAGGATTCTAGACGAACTCTGGACACGATTTCCATGGAAAACTTTCATATCACAAAATTTTACAGACTTCTAGCCAAAATTTTGATTAAATTTGGGAGGTTATTTGACGAGGTGTGTGGAATTCTAACATTATCTCAGACGAATTTATAAAATGGGTAGATTTCTTTTAAAATCCTGTACAACATTTCCAAGGATTTCACGGTAGACAGGCGAGATTCTTAAGTAGCCTACACATTTTTGTTTTGAAAAAATCCTGAACAGATTAGTCACTTAATCCTGTCAATTATTTTTGCAAAACCATGAGCTAAATTTTAACAGTATCTGGAAATCCCATGCACGGTTTCGAATACTAATAGGTTGGAATATGTTAGAATTCTGAGAAGAATTCACAGAGTTCTTGGCAAGATTTTGCAAAACAATACTATGGTAGATTCTTTAGAACGTCCAGGATAAGATTATAGCATGATTCAGGAAGGAACTTTCACAATATCCAGTAGAATGCTTGCTTAGCAGATAATTCAATTAGTTTTCTGTTTTTTCTTCGCCAAAATGAACTTGTTTGATTTATTGTGCCCTTCACGCCACGGATTATCAAATAAGTCTTAGAGAACAGAAAATGTGTGATAAAAGTGCACGTTTAAGCTAAGTATGCTGTTTCGCTCAAAAAAAAAGTAAAAAAAAACAAATCTTGACCAAATATATTGTCTACCAGAGATGCATTTTGATCATGTTCTGTGAGCGTTCATGTTCAGTTTTTGAACAAACACAAGTGTTAGGTATTAAGCAAATTGAATCACCCTAATTTCGAGCAGATGAAAATCAGTTGACCCTTTCTCTCACATGTAATTTTCTACCCACCTTATCACTCTTATCAGCTAAATATGATCGGCTGAAAAGGCCTAATTGAGTCGTGCATTTTTGGTTCTCTACACACAGTCTCTGAACTGATCCTATACCTATATATACGATAGCCAGAAACCTGTAGAATTAGTCAAATATAAAATCTCAAACCAATCGCATCTACCGTGTTATTCCGTATAAATAAAATAGTGAGCCAATAAATCGCGAAGTTTAGTTCAAACCCCAGTTCGCCGCGTTGAGTGTTTGTCGCAAATCCGAACATAAAAGTTGGTCCTTCGAGCCGGATCACTTGCGCGCGTGAAATTCGTGATATTCGGTCGAAAGACAATTAGTGCATTGGTGAATCTGCACCGACGGTGTGCGAAGACACGTTTACAGTGCACCGTGGATGCACTGAAGATCCCACGCGAACATTGTGAGTGCGTGTCGTCGATTTGTGGTGCCGTCGCATAAGTCCTCCAAGAGGTGAAAATCGTGAAAAAGTGAATCCGCACAGTTCGGAAAAAAATGAGATCAGTGCGGAAAGAAGCTGCAGCAGAGATTTCGTCGCAACCGTTCTGGCCGGTCAAAGGTCGTTGAGCTAGGCCTACCTATTGTCCACTTGGCTTGGGCACGCTTTGGTGGCTTGGCTTGGGTGCGCGCATTTTTGGCTTGGCTTTGGCGCTATTGTTGGACCGTACAAAGGAGGTAGACAATCAGCTATACCTCTGGGCACTGTAAGTACGCATGCATGACAGCAGCATGGCTGCTCAGATTTGATGATCGATGCTAGAATAACAAATTTATGCGGTAATAATTGGATAATTTCGCCGACTGAGTGTGGTTTAGAGTGAGTTGAGTTTGATCCTGACGCAAATCCGTACCGTCTTTTGCTCATCGATAGCGAAGTTGTGGTGGTGCAACGTTCTTGCGAGTGTCTTTTTGCGATTTTTCTGTTCCGTTGGTTGAATTTTGGGGAATTTTCGGTGGATTTCGGACATTTCAAAATGGCACCAAGTTTGCGCTCTTTGTCTCGCCAAGAACGATTTTGCATTGACTCGATGAATAACCTCATTAGCTTGATTAACACATACGATGAGCAAAGGGATAAAAGCTTTTTAGAAGGATGGCTTCAGCGGTTGGAAAAGGTGTTTGCTGAATTCCAATCGATTCGTTTGCAACTGGAATTGCGTGAGGATCAAGAAGAGTTTACGGATGCTGCTGCGGAAAATGTTTCGTTGAATGAAGATGCTAACAGGCAAGCTCGAGATGATTTCGAGCGTACATATGAAGGTGTATGGGTTTATCGTCTCTCAACTGCGTACCCCTGAATCCATTCCATCTTCATCACACCAAAATGTCGTTGTGCACGCTGGCACACCTGCGGACTCCTCGTTCGCCCGGATAAGGTTACCAGAGGTGAAACTACCATCCTTTGACGGAACCTTAACAAACTGGCTCACCTTCCGTGATGCTTTCGTCAGTTTAAGGTGAAGATGAATCGAAGCCAAAGTTCAATTTTTAAGATCACGGATCCGGAGAACCAAACATCCGTTTGAGCTAAAATATTAAACGATTGGTCATTAGCTGGTGGTGACCAATCGATTAAGTTTTCAGCTTAAACGGATATTTGGTTCTCTAAATCCGTGCTCTTGAAAATTTGAACTTTGGCTTCGATTCATCTTCACCTTAATCGATTCGAATCCCCAATTGAAGCCCATGGACAAATTTTCCTACCTCGTCTCATCTCTATCTAAGGATGCAAAACGAGTGATCGAATCGATCGAAATTACTTCAGCCAATTACTCAGTAGCTTGGGAACTACTGGAGAAGAGGTTCGACAACAAAAAACTTGTCGTGAAAACATATATCGAGTCTTTGCTGTCCATCGAACCGATGCGCAAGGAATGCTATGATTCCTTAGCGCGCATTATTGATGATTTTGAGCGCAATCTTAATATGATTCAAAAGATGGACATTGATACCGAAGGGTGGAGCGTTCTTCTCGCTCATATGCTTTGTGCGCGTTTAGACTGCGCCACGCTCAAGCAGTGGGAGCAGCATCACAACTCAACGGCAGTTCCTGAATATGAAAATGTCTTGAAATTCCTGCGCGGGCACTGCTCAATATTGCAATCACTGTCGTCGTCGAAGGCTCGTATTCCAGAGCCACCCAAATCTGAACCAGATCGATCGATGAAATCAAAGTTTAGTCATGCTGTAACCAAAGGCTCCTCGCCAAAAACCTGTTCGTTCTGCAAGCAGTCGTCGCATTCCCCTTTACATTGCGAAACATTTCGCAAGATGCCAACGATTTGAACTAGTAAAGAAAATTTCGCTTTGCTTTAATTGCTTCTCGCCATCCCACCTCGTAAAACAGTGCCCGTCCAGCTGTTGTCGAGTGTGTGGACAGAAACACCATACAATGTTGCACCAAAACACCACACTTCGTTCGTCGGCTGGTGATCCAATCCCGACATCAATGCCATCTCCTCCTCCAACGCCACATCCGATCAATCGAAGTACTGCAGTTCAGCCTCAGCCCTCCTCGCCTCAGCCTCTTCCGCCACGAAATGCAGTCGCTCCATCCACCAGTGGTCTATCTACTAGCCATGCACCAATGGCTCTTCTCGGAAGTGTTCGAACCGTTCCTTTGACTGTCTTGCTACAAACTGCGATGGTGAAGATTGCTGATTGCAACGGATATGCGGTATGGGCTCGTGCTTTGTTGGATCCAGCGTCGCAGATCAACCTGATGACCGTGGAGTTGTCGCAGAAACTGAAGCTTCGTCGTATCAAAACCCACCAGGAAATCGGAGGCGTTGGGAATGCTACTGTCGTTTCGTCTCATGCTATTGATGCAAGAATCGAGTCCCATTGTTCGAGTTTCGTAGCCAGGTATAACACGGGAGTTACCAGCCAAGGAGTTGAACACGCAAACATGGAACATTCCCGCTAACATTGTTCTGGCAGATCCGACCTTCCATCAACCTGGTCCTATCGACATGATACTAGGAATGGAAGTTTACTACGAACTTGTCGAAGAAGGTCTAGTTCGTCTAGGACCCGATCTTCCCGTACTGCAGAAAACCGTGCTCGGATGGGTTGTTTCGGGCAAAGTTGGTTCATCTCCTTCGCCTAAAATCAGCTTTGTCCACGTCTGCAGCATCACTTCCCTTGAAGATCAATTGGCACGCTTTTGGGAGCTTGAATCGTGTCAATCCAAAAGCAAACTTTCCGTCGAAGAAACTTTGTGTGAGGCACATTTTTCTGCTACCGCCGTTCGGGATCAAACAGGACGATTTGTTGTCCAGCTTCCAAAAAGATCAGCTGTTCTCTCAACTCTGGGCGATTCTAGAGAAATTGCCACTCGTCGGTTTCTCGCTTTGGAAAAACGCCTGAACGCTAATCCGCAGCTGAAGCAGGCGTATTCGGACTTCATTGAGGAGTACCATCAACTGGGTCATATGGAAGACATCACTGATTCCGAAGACCTAGGATCCAACGACCTCTCGTATTATCTGCCTCATCACTGCGTCGTTCGACCAGATAGCCTGACTACCAAACTTCGGGTAGTCTTCGATGCCTCGTGCGCTACGAGCACCGGAGTTTCCCTAAACGACGGGCTCATGGTGGGACCCGTCGTCCAAGACGACTTGGTGTCCATCACCTTGCGGTTCCGAATGTCTCGGTATGCGATTGTGTCGGACATAGAGAAAATGTACCGGCAAATCTTGCTCTACTACCCCGACCGCCGTTTCCATAAGATTCTCTGGCGGAATAGTCCGTCCGAACCAATACGCACCTTCCAACTATCGACCGTTACCTACGGGACTTCGTGTGCGCCATATCTTGCGACTAGATGTCTTCTGGAGCTCGCAAAAATAGGAGAAACCACCCACCCACAAGCGACTAGAGTGATTCCCAAGGATTTTTATATGGATGATCTTCTGACCGGCATCAACAAAATAGCTGAAGGCCAGCAACTATGCAGTCAAATGTTGGATCTTCTGCAGTCAGCCGGACTTTGTCTTCGCAAGTGGTCGTCCAACTGTCCAGCACTTCTCGAACACCTTCCATCCGATGTGCGCGACGAAAGAACAGTATTCGATCTGGATTCGTCGGCTTCCATCAAAACACTTGGATTAAAGTGGCAAACGACAACCGACACTTTTCTTTTCGACGTTCCAAAATAGAATGAATCTCCAATCATCACCAAACGAATTGCCCTATCCGATGCCGCAAAGCTCTTCGACCCGCTAGGACTTGTCGGGCCAGTAATAGTAATAGTAAATCTACCTACAGGACGTTTGGCGAAGTCAAATAGGCTGGGATGAACCGCTGGCCGAAGAACTGCAACAACGGTGATCCGAATTTCGAGAAAACCTTCTAGCTCTCAGGAACCTCTCCGTTCCTCGCTGGGCCGTACCTGCCGTCGAACCTACCTCGATTCAAATGCATGGATTCTGCGATGCATCAATGAAGGCCTACAGAGCGTGCCTCTACATCCGCGTTGTAGCCGACGACGGAACGATCAGCATCAATCTACTCACGGCAAAATCATCGTCTGGAACTCTCGGCGGCGCTACTGCTCGCCCATTTGTTCCAGAAAGCACAAGCCGCCATCAACCTCGAAGCTCAATCGTTCTTTTGGTCGGATTCCACCATCGTCTTCCATTGGCTGTCCGCTACTCCATCTCGATGGAAAACCTTTGTAGCCAACCGAGTTTCGGAAGTGCAACACTCAACAGTTGGTGGACATTGGGCTCATGTTCCTGGATGTGAAAATCCAGCGGACATAATTTCCCGGGGAATGGACCCCGAACAACTCCAAGCGACCCATTCGTGGTGGCACGGCCCGGATTGGCTGTCCAAACCGTCACGCTTTTGGCCTGCCTTCGTCCACACATCTAACGCCAACTTTCCTCCCGAGAACCTTGAAGAACGACAAGTTGCTTTTCCGATCCGAACCATTCCACCAAACCCAATATTTGCACTACGGTCGTCGTACGTGGCACTACTGCGAGTAGTGGCGTGGATTCGACGATTCCGCTTCAATTCGAAGCTTGCCAGCCGCACAAAACGCCTCTCTGGATGTTTGACTACCGTCGAACTAAATGACGCCCTCCGGTGTCTCATCGGGATCGCTCAGCGGGAAGCATTTCGGGAAGAATTCACTTCTTTGGCAGCATCAGAACAAGTTAAACCATCGTCGAAGTTAAATACCCTCAGACCATTTGTTGATCAGGGTGTCCTGCGAGTCGGTGGCCGGCTCCGTAATGCATCGGTCCCAGATGACCGGAAACATCCATTCATTCTGCCATCCAAACACCCACTCACCGAATTGATTGCTCGGTATTACCACGAGAAGTTACTCCATGCTGGACCACAGCTGCTCATCGCAAGCCTCCGGGAGAAATTCTGGCCGTTACGTGCCCGAAACTTAGCCCGAAGAATTGTACACTCGTGCATAAACTGCTTCCGTTGTCGTCCACGGACTACGGAACAAATCATGGGCGATATGCCTACCGAACGTGTCTCTACAACGCTACCATTTTTGTACACTGGCGTTGATCTGTGCGGACCTGTCTATTACCGGATCCCCGGTAGAAAATCGAAGCCTGTCAAGGCATACGTAGCACTTTTTGTCTGCTTTTCGGTAAAGGCAGTGCATATCGAACTGGTCGCAGATCTCTCGACAAGTTCCTTCCTCGCCGCTCTCCGGCGCTTTGGGGCTCGACGAGGAAAACCCAAGCTAATCGAATGCGACAATGCCCTGAATTTTCGGGGTGCGGCCCGAGAATTATCTGAGTTGGCTAAACAGTTCCGAAATCAACAAACTCAAGAAAACGTCACCAGCTCCTGTGCCGAAGACGGCATAGAATTCAAATTTATACCCCCTCGCTCCCCAAACTTTGGTGGCTTGTGGGAGGCGGGAATTAAATCGATGAAAACCCATTTGAAAGCCACTCTCAGGAACTCCATCCTATCAGCAGATCAGCTAACTACACTCTTGAGCCAAATCGAGAGTTGTATGAATTCCCGGCCTCTCATACAACTGTCAGCGGACCCAGACGACCTCGATGTCCTAACGCCAGGGCATTTCTTGATCCACCGTCCGCTAACAGCCATTGCGGAACCTTCGTTGGAAGATGTACCTCCAAACCGACTCGACAAGTGGCAGGCAGTTCAAGAGTTTCTTCGCCGGCTCTGGAAGCGCTGGACCTCGGAATACCTTTCCGGGTTGCAGCCAAGGACCAAATGGACCCGCGAGAAGGATAACATCGTCATCGGAACTCTGGTTCTGGTGAAAGACGACGGACTGCCACCTCTAAAATGGCGCTACGGCAGGGTGACTCACATCTTCAGGGGAGATGATGGGAACATCCGCGTCGTCGTAGTAAAAACCAAGGACGGAGAGTACCGGCGCGCGATTTCTAAAATCTGCGTGCTTCCGGTAGACCAGCCATCACGGCAAGTAGACCGCGAGCCCACTGATGACCATTGATGATCTACCATCGCAGTGTTCGCACTGCGCAACGACCGGGGGCCTGCGGGCCTCCGGGCCATGTAAGTCTAATGTATTTAATGAATTTTCAAAAAACTCAAGGAATTTTTGTCTCCCACCATGACCGACCGACGGAGGAGTGCCACAATCCGTGGGCACGAGCGCTACGACCCACAACCACAGCGCTGGCGATTCGATAGACGACGACGATAAGGAAGGAAGAGCTCCGTGATAATCGAGCAAGCCATTCCGGCTCAGGATCGTTGACCCGAAGCCAGCTGATCGAACAAGGTCGATAACACAGGATGTAAACATCAACAGTTCATCGGAGAAGGTCGGTAACCTCTAGATATCAACAGAAAACCGAATAGTCACGTGGTAGAATACGAACGTACCCGATTTGAAATCAAATCCGCTAGTAAATAGAACCGATACCGGTCGCCATAGGGTAGATAAGTTAAAAACTAGGTTTTTAACGGTGGCCGGCATATGTTAGGTATTAAGCAAATTGAATCACCCTAATTTCGAGCAGATGAAAATCAGTTGACCCTTTCTCTCACATGTAATTTTCTACCCACCTTATCACTCTTATCAGCTAAATATGATCGGCTGAAAAGGCCTAATTGAGTCGTGCATTTTCGGTTCTCTACACACAGTCTCTGAACTGATCCTATACCTATATATACGATAGCCAGAAACCTGTAGAATTAGTCAAATATAAAATCTCAAACCAATCGCATCTACCGTGTTATTCCGTATAAATAAAATAGTGAGCCAATAAATCGCGAAGTTTAGTTCAAACCCCAGTTCGCCGCGTTGAGTGTTTGTCGCAAATCCGAACAACAAGTATCACTAGACTGATCACGAATAGTAGAAGCATTAACCTAAGAATGCTAATGTCGCTGCTGTTCGTGTGACCAACATCTAGTTTGCTGCGATGTGACAGCGTGAGTACCGGGCCTCAAAGTGTCAAAGGCCAAAACAAAACATTCTCTATTGCGTGGGATCGATCAATTAACGAAAAATAACAATTAAAGGTAATAATAAGTTGAATCAATTTTGTGACAACAGCGCCACTAGCGTTCTACAACTAATATTTCTATTTCACGAATTCGTGTTCTCCAAAATTTTTGACAAACACGCATTTACGTAATTTGGCCTGTTAGTTTCACGATTGCACTACATAAGCTACCCTGCTTTGGTACTTCGTGGACCCGTTGAATAAGCCGAGGCTGTTCCCTAGCAAGATAATTGTATTCGCTAATCGAGCCAACTGATATCTGATATGAATGATCAATAATCACGCATATACAGTATCGGACATATAAAATGCACCAAAGCCGTTTTCCCATACAAAATGGTCAACTTCAGAAAGCTATATCTCCGCCGTTTCTCAACCGATTTTTCTCATTTTTTTTTTGTGACGAACTACAAATTACCTCAATTTTTGATAACTTTTGTAAAAAATGTGTGAAAACTATTGATTCAAAAGTTACAGATAGGTTGAATTTTGACATAAAAAATGCACCAAGACACAAAGTGATGTAGCATAAAAACTATGCGTCGTAGCATCTTGGTGTCTTCAGCGCATTTGTTCATTGCGTGATAAGGACCAAATGCGCTGAAGACACCGAAAGGATACGACGCATAGTTTGTCTGATACATCACTTTGTGTCTTGGTGCATTTTTTATGTCAAAACTCAACCTATCTGTAACTTTTGAATCAATAGTTTTCACACAACTTTTACAATAGTTGTCAAAAATTGAGGTAATTTTTAGTTCGTCACAGAAAAAATGAGAAAAATCGGTTGAGAAACGGCGGAGATATAGCTTTCTGAAGTTGACCATTTTGTATGGGAAAACGGCTTTGGTGCATTTTATATGTCCGATACTGTAGATAAAAAATCCCTTCGGAACCGTATTTTAGTTTTTTTTTTGCAGAACGCTGCGGAAAACCGGAAGACAGTTATACGATCAGATCCGACGTGGATAAATCGCAGGCAAAATAGCAAATTCAAAAGCTTGTTATCTGAAGACCCGTTTTATATTTTTCGCTTTGAGAGAATGCATTAATGATCAATCAAAAAACCGAGCCAATGTAATCTCCAGAATATGGGTCTAGGATTGATGATAAAAGGAACGTTTTGAGAGCCGGCATTGTTCAGTAACTATTGTATCATGATTTTTCAAGCGTTATTTAGTTATTAGTACGAGCCTGAAATAGAAATGAAATTAATAAATAACTGCTTCTTCTTCTTCTTCTTCTTGGCATTAACGTCCTCACTGGGACAGAACCTGCTTCTCAGCTTAGTGTTTTTATGAGCACTTCCACAGTTATTAATTGAGAGCTTTCTTTGCCAAAGTTGTCATTTTCGCATTCGTATACCGTGTGGCAGGTACGACAATACTCTATGTCCAGGGCAGTCAAGGAAATTTCCATTACGAAAAGGTCTTGGACCTGTTAAAGTTCCTTAAGTTAAATGATAACACCGATAACTTGGTTTGGATACTGATACTGTATTGAAGTTTATTCATCCGAAGTCGTTAAAAGGTAACATAATATATTAGCGATATATACAGAAATTATATGATATTATTATATAATTCAATCTGGCCACACTGCTAGCCGCATTGGCAAAGCTCAAATTCAAATCATTAGATTAGGCCTTTACAAATGTTCTACGAGAGCTTTTTACCACAATTGATATCTGTGGGAACGGGTGAAAAGAGAATTGATAAACAACCGTGATAACCTCACGAGAGTTGTTATTGTTTACTATTGGATCTTCAACACTTCCCCTCAATTCGAACGTTCAACCGTTCAAACAAATATCTATGTTGACTTTTCGGCAATCCTTTAGTGAATGCATCTGCAGGTTGCTCCTTGGATGCCAGGAACTTCAGCTTCAGTTCGCGCTTCTTGATTAAATCACGGATGAACATATACTTGATGTCCAAGTGCTTCATCCTTTGGTGGCTCCTAGGTTCCTCCGCATATCTGATGCAAGGAATGTTGTCCTCCATAATAATCAATGGGATGCTATTCACATCTAATTCCTTTAAAAGGTTTGTTAACCACAAACCCTCTTTTACAGCACATGATAATGCTATCAACTCGGCTTCAGAAGACGACAAACTTACCGTTTGTTGCTTCTTTGTTGCCCATGCAACCAAATTTCCATAAACCTGGAAAGCGTATCCAGATATAGATTTGCGATTATCTTCATCATTTGCAAAATCCGCATCGGCATATCCAATCAACACATTGGCGTTGTTTTGATGCTGATACACTATACATGTATCCATTGTCCCACGTAGGTAACGTAGTATGCGTTTTAAACCGCTCCAATGGGCATCAGATGCACGGCTCTGATATTTACTCAATGCGCTTACCGCAGCACAAATATCGGGCCGTGTAGTGATTGCTAGGTATTGCAAGCAACCCAATAGTTCTTTGTATGGGTGTTGTGTTTCGTTTCCTTCATTCTTCGTCCACTTGTTTGCTTCTAGTGGTGTCCCCACAGGTTTGCAATCAAACATTCCAAATCGTCTCAAAATCCGTGCAGTGTAGCCAGATTGAGCGATTTTTAACGTTTGGGTTTTCATATCTCTGGTTATGTCCATTCCGAGGAAATGTTTGACTTCTGATAAATCCTTCATATGGAATAACTTTCGGATTTTATCCAGTCAATTTCATCGAGATTTGCTCCTACAATCAGTAGGTCATCTACGTACAAAATCAAAATAAATCCCTTTTGCTTGTTTTTGTACACACAGGAGTCACATTTCAGCTGGGTAAATCCGAGATTTGTAATCGCCGTGTCAAAACGTTTGTTCCAACTTCTGCTAGCCTGCTTTAAGCCATACAGACTTTTCTGCAGAAGAACAGTTTGACCTTTTCCAACTTCGTCCTTCGGTAGTTGCATGTAGATAACCTCATCTAACTTTCCGTTAAGAAATGCCGTCTTAACATCCATTTGATGGATTAACAACTTCATCTCATTAGCCATGGATAAAATTGTTCTAACGCTATCCATTCTCGCAACAGAAGAAAAGGTTTCGCTATAGTCGAATCCAGGACGCTGTGAACAGCCCTTGGCCACTAACCGTGCCTTATAGCGTCCATCTTTGACGTTGAACACCCATTTCGACTGAATTGATTTCTTCGGTACATCTCCGTCCACGATACTCCAGCTTTGGTTTTCCTTCAGTGAGCCCATTTCGCTGTCTAGTGCAGTTTCCCACTGCTCTCAATCATCGCGCTGCTTCAGTTCCTCAATAGTTTGAGGAATCGGATTTATTTCAGAAAACGATGAAGCGATTTTTGCCATTTTGTAATCAGTATACCTAGCCGGTACCTTTCTCTCTCGCTCACTTCGCCGCACTTGCTGCATTTCCGGTTCATCCTCCGAATTTTGTTCTTCAAAAGTGCTTTCATAGTCACTTTCTAATGATATTTCTGTAAGCGTATTCTCTTCACTGACATTGGACTGTTCATGAATCGTCTCTTCCATGGCCGCATTCTTCTCAACTGATTCGTCCTCTTTGCAGCGTGATACAGCAATTAGCTGAAGTGTTTCAAGATCTTCTGGGGAAATTTGATCATCTCCATTAGACAAACGATCAGACTGATCCTTGTAAAGCCGCTCTTCATCGAATATCACATTCCTTGAGGACTCAATTGATCGGGTTTCTTTGTTCTAAAGTCTGTACCCGTTATTTGCGTAACCCACAAATACAAGGCGTTTGGTTTTCGAATCTAACTTTTGCCGTTTTTCCTTCGGAATTTGAGCATAGGCTGTACAGCCAAAGATTCTCAAATTATCCAAATTAGGCCGTTTGTTGAAGAACATTTCAAATGGAGTTTTGTTTTCTACAAGTCCATTGGTGGGACATCTATTCGTGATGTAAACAGCACAATGCAATGCTTCTCCCCACATTTCCTTTGGCATTCCACTTCCGTGTAACATTGCACGAACCTTCTTCATCAAAGTTCGGTTGATCCTTTCGCTAACTCCATTTTGTTGTGGTGTGTATGGTACTGTGAAAATCATTTGAATTCCGTTTTCTTTACAGAAGTCTTTGAATTCATTTCCAATGTATTCACCACCATTATCGCGCCGTAGTTTGGATATACTTCGCCCAAAGTGTCCTTCAACCAAAGCTTTGAATTCTTGAAATTTCTCGATAACTTCTCTTTTTCGTGCCATCAAATAAGCAAGAGTAAAGTGCGTATAATCATCGGTAAATGTAACAAAATACCGGTAGCCATTATACGTTTTTACTTCCATGGGACCGCAAACATCGGAATGTATAATTTCAAGCGGCTGGTGCTCAAATCGTTTGCTGCTTTGCTTCCCCGCTAAACAGCTTTCGCAAACATTTTGAGTATCTTCTCCAGACAAACTATGGTTGATACCCTCAACCATGTCGTTCTTAAGCAGCCTTTCTATCCCCGAAAAGCTCAAGTGACCCAATCGCTCATGAAGCTTCTCCATACTTACTTGCTTCGTCCCAATCAACGCTGATGGGTCAACAATCGAATCGTGGGAGAAATCCATGCAGTAAAGTCCATCTACTACCGTCCCCCTAGCGATAACCTCACCAAAGTTCAGGAATAAGACACTGTCGTTTACAAAAACGACTTTCTTCCCCATTTCATTTGCCTTTCTTACCGAAAGGAGATTCGAATCCAGACCAGGAATAAATAAGACGTTATACAATGTAAGGCGGCGTCCATTTATTACGTAATGCTAAAATTGGAAATTTTTGACCCCCTCCCCCCCCCTCCGTAACGCTTTTTGTATGAATTTTTTAAATTTTTGTATGAGCCGTAACGTTTTAGCCTACCCCCCCCCCCCTCCCCCTAGAGCGTTACGTAATTTGTGGATGCCGCCTAATCGGTTTCATTTTATTCACCCCAATTATGGAAGTCAATCTCATTTTTCCAGACTTTGTGGCCCAAAGCACCTGGCCGGATTTTGCTGTACTAATTGCAGCGGGCTTGTCCAGCTCCTTCACATTCTCCAGCAGCCGTTCGTCGTTGACCATGTGCTCGGTGGCCCCGGAGTCCACGACGAATCGCACATTCGCTGCTCTCTTCGCTCTCGCTCTCTCGATCCTTCTGCCGGCCATCAGGGCGTGGCCGCCGGTCCTCTTCTTGGTTGGCTTCTTCTTCTTCGGGCAACGGTTCTTATAATGGCCGACTCCACCGCACCCGAAACATTTGATTTCGTTCTTCCCCGACTAGAGGCTTGTAACAAAAATATAATAAAATTTTATCAGAATATGATATGCATATCATATTATGATATAATTTTGTTAGGCTCCGTTATCTATAGAACATAATAAAACAGAAATATAACATAATGTGTTTTATTTCCCTTTTAGATATTTTTTTGTTCATTTTTAACAACTTTATAACAAAATAAATAGATAGTTATGCATTTCAATAATATACAATATTACGTATATCGAACAGTATTATAATTTTGATACTTTGAATCAAACATTATAACTTGGTTTGATATGTTTTTGATAGAATTAAAACACATTTTGTTATGTTTATGTTACTATTCATACACTTTTTGTTATAATTTTAGTTATTTTAACATCATCCTGCATCAAGTTTGTAACAACCTATGTTCGAAAAAAACTCATAACATAATAACATATGCTGATATAATTTTGTTATGTACCCTTAGTCGGGTCTTCTCCGTTTTCAGCGCAATACTGCTTGATGCCCCCGATGGTCCTGGTACCGCTCCACTGGCAAGCTCTGTGTCCAGCAACATCCGCTTGATGTCATAAATGGGTTTACGACAGAGTTCCTCATTCGACAATACCGTCAGAGCGCCCTTGACGTTGTCGAATTTGTCCGGCAATGCAATCAACAGAGCGTGGACTTTTTCGCTGCTGGTTAAGTTCGCATTCATACGATCAAGCTCCCGCATGATGAGGTCGTATTCGTCAAACAGTCTCTCCAGGCTCTCGAAGTTCCTGTTTCTGAGCATGAACAGCCGTTGACGCATACTCATCAATGCCGCAGTTCCGGATTTCTGATAAGTACGTACCAGAATATCCATTGCCTCTTTTGCGTAGGTAACCCCTACGATCTTGTTCAGTACGTCGTTGCTGACGACCAAAACGATCTCATCGATGGCATCAACATCATCTTCCACGCGCTTGCGGTATTTCTCCAACCGAGCATTCTCCTGCTCCGGTGTCTCGCCTGGTGCAGCGGTGGCAAACGTTTCCTCGTCGGGCGTCCGCTTCAGGCAGTGGATGAGCTTCATCTTAGCCAAATGATGCACGATTCTCCACTTCCACGCCGCGAACTGGCTCTCCGTTCCGTCAAAGACGTGGGAACGATCTCCACGGACGAATACCAGCGTTGCGTAGGATCTCTCGGCAGTAACCCTGCCGGTACGATCACTTGACTGACCGTCAAGGATGTTACCTGCTCCGCTCCCGCTTCCGCTGCCATTTCCACTACCGCTTACAGAACTTCCTTGACCAGGCATCTTTAAAACCAGATCTGTCACAGCTAGCCGCTGGGCCCATAACCTGTTAAAGTTCCTTAAATTAAATGATAACACCGATAACTTGGTTTGGATACTGATACTGTATTGAAGTTTATTCACCCGAAGTCGTTAAAATAATATATTAGCGATATATACAGAAATGATATGATATTATTATATAATTCAATCTGGCCACACTGCTAGCCGCATTGGCAAAGCTCAAATTCAAATCATTAGATTAGGCCTTTACAAATGTTCTACGAGAGCTTTTTACCACAGTTGATATCTGTGGGAACGGGTGAAAAGAGAATTGATAAACAACCGTGATAACCTCACGAGAGTTGTTATTGTTTACTATTGGATCTTCAACAGGACCGACCGGGATTCGAACCTAGACACCTTCAGCATGGCTTTGCTTTGTAGCCACGGACTCTAACCACTCGGCTAAGGAAGGCCTGTATATAGCTATTCACTAAAAAACTACCTTTTTACCTTAAAACGAATAAAACTGCGATGAATTGGAATGATTCTGCAATTGCATCCTATTTGTATCTACCATATTTCGAGAAGAACAACGAATGACGATAACGGTTGCGATAAACAGAGTGCTGTGATCAAACATAGCAAATTGTTTGAACTTGAACACGGCTCACGTGAGCACAAGCTTTGAACAGAACATGAACAGAACGCGTTCAAATGCATCTCTGTTTTCTACAGGGAGTTCAATTTAACATTTCTTAAAACAACTGCGTCCTAGGATTGAAAGAGGAGTCTTCTTTATTTCAAAGAAATTCTACGCATCGAAATAGACAATTACTTTTCTTCTTACGCCGCACGAAATTTTTTTTTTCGATTTGGCTCGCATTTGAAAAAAGGTTGTTCCGGACTTGCCGTGTAGACGAAACCAATCGCACCCAAATTTATACTAGTTTGTTGGGGCTGAAAACACAATGGTCTGATCTTTGACGACTTGCCGTGTAGACGAAACCAATCGCACCCAAATTTTTACTAGTTTGTTGGGGCTGAAAACACAATGGTCTGATCTTTGACGACGGTTACATCTTTGATGATGGAGCAAAGTGTTTCACTTTCACATGGCCACCCTATACTTCAATAGTATGGCAAATTTTTAACGGTTTGTAGACAGATTTTTGAATTGTTTATGGGAGCAGTTATCAGTAGTACTAAAAAAAGCTCATGCGCACAAACTTGTATCGCTCGTATTAGCCGACCACAGGTCCATTCCTTTTGGTTATATCCTATATGCAGGACATGCGCTTATCGTCACTTGAAGAATAAAATCTTTTTCCTCGTCCGTTCGTGCGAAATAAAATGTGTCTGTCGAGTGAAGAAAATTAATTTTTTTTATTGAAAAAGTGCACTAATCCCGTACGCAGAATAAGGTGTTTATCAAACATTTAAGAACGGAACTTGTGCTGATGTTATTAGTTACTGAAATGGCTTTGATATGCATGTTTTACGAAAAGTTTGCAACTGTTTGGGCTACTGCGATTGGTTTTCATGAAGTTCGAAATTATGGAATGGGTTAATGTGTCGAAATATGTGCAAGTGATTTTACTAGCGTGAATAATGCACATGAAAATTGTGTTGCAATGGATGAAAACTATTCAACAACTCGAAAACAGTTGCAAATTAATTCCTTCCTCTGTGCTCTCCATCTTGAATCACACTTTTCAATATTTCGTAACAATTCGAGATTCTATTTTTCCTATGTATCGATTTACGTTTATTAATTAGCTGAACGAGTCAAGATGTTCACCTTCTTCTCAATCTGATGGTATAGATATTTGCGTTAGAAATCGGGAGGCTATTTTAACATGTGCTGGGAGATATGTACATATCGATTTTCTTTTTGTTGCATGTGAAAAGACCATGGATTACATCGTAATCTATGTACACTAGATTAATGGTGGTATGTTAGAAAGTGCTTGTTGAAAAGTAACACTGTATTATCAAACAAAAAGTGCGATTTTCCCACATATTTTAGGAAAATGTTGATTCAGGATGAGCATGAAACAGGTCATCAAGGTATGACCTATTAAACCTGTACAATTGTTGTCATACAGTGGTGGAAGATGATACATAAGCAGCATTCAGACATTGTTCTCCCACATAATATCGAGCTGCAAACGCCTCTTCCGTTGACCCCCTAAAAATTATCGTAGTAGGCCCTGAAAATAGGTTGCGCCCGACTGTAATACGATAGGGGCATATCGTTGTTATATAAATACATATAGTGTGCAAAATTGCTGCGAGAAAACAATCGAACTAACTACTATGGATAACGTTAATGGAGACGAAAAGCATCAGAACCCAACGATACTTCCTCCAGATCATGTGTCACCCTCACATCCGACCAGAAAGCAAAAGCGGCTTGGTCCCGCACCGATTGCATCAATTGAGGATACAACCAATGAAGATAAGAATAGAGTGCGTATTAATGTTTTGCTTGTTTTATGGAATATAGAAAATAAAGTTCCGCTTTTAGTCTACACATACAATCCTTAGAGGAAAACAGTTTCATGGATGAAATTGTTGCAACACAGCGCATTAAAATCAAAAAAACATTGCTTATATACTTGTGTTTAACGTTTTGTCCAATCATAAGTGTGAGTTAAATATGATTTTGTAGATTAGAGTTGAAAATATGTAGCCAAATTGTTTCTTTATTTAAACGAGGTTAATTTAAATCTCAGAAATTAGTCTATAATTTTGCACATAACTTTCCAAAGCGTGTGTTACAAAAGTAATCAAAATAACCGTAGAAACACGTTTCGGCCCGATTCAATGAAAACTTGACGATATTGTGTACGCCACAATGCATGGTAAGCTGCTCTAGCTCAACACCCGCTAAACCGTTGTATGGAAGTCGAAATAAAGTTAATAAATGTTTCTTGCAGTAGCCCAAAATGTTATGGCACATGTGGTACAAGATCAAAATCTAGAATGCTGTACAACAGTACTGCGATCTATCAAACTAGGGTACCAAGTGTAGTACCAAGGGATCAAATGTAGTATTAGAAGTGGTACCAAATCGGAGCTCGACTACTATGTCTTTATTTCGTTTTTATTTGTGTTCATATCTAATCGGGATGACCTAGCTCGCAGTGTTCCACTTACCAACCAACCAGATCTGCGCTGCAGCGGAAACATGTGTTTCACGCGAGCATTCTTCCGACAATTTTGTCGAAACTAACATGCTTTTTGGTCTAGGTCTAGGATGATGTATAGCTGTTGATTTGTGCGTTGTGATTTGTCGATTTTTTGTGCGCCATCGAGAGGCAGTACGAAATAGATTTTTGTAGGCGCAAGTCAATACTCTCTTTTTGAAAATAATACGCTAAATCAGGCTCTTCTGAACCAACACATGATAGGGAGCCGGATCCTATTCTTGGCACATTTGGTTAACTTCGGCAGTGAGGTTTTGTGAAAGCTACTAAGCTCATATTTGGCCACAATATGCGTCGTATTGAAGTGCTTCTTATTGCAAAGTTTTAGACGATTCGGCTGAGAAAAAACCCCCATGCCAAACTGAATCATGGAAGTGCCCAAGTAGCTCTGCACCCTATGTGTTATTTTCACACATTCTGGAAAATCGAATTTGTGCTTATTTTTGCTTCATTTTCACAAACTTCACGACGCACAGAAATGCTTGGTGTTGAGGAGCTTCCGTAAGTGTAATATCTTATTTTGCAAAAATAAGAAGAAGAAATCATCCCATGACAAGATTTTTCAGCATGAGTAAAATTACACATTTGATGTGTTGGTCCAGAAGAGCTCGATTTTGTGCGAATCGTACTCAATGTGTGTATCTTCGGTTAAGCATCTACTTACAGTCTGGTATCTTATAAGACGCTGTCACCCACTTTCCTCCCACGGCAATTTTTCATTAGATATTAATGAGATGAAGCTGATTTTTTGTTTGTGACAATACGTTGCATATTTGGGCAAAATATGAGCTTTGTAGCCCCACTGCCGAAATGAATCAAAAGTGCCAAGAATAGGATTCGGTTTCTTATGAGTTTATTACTTTCCGAATTTCATCTGAATTGATTGGAGGACAGCAGAGAAATTAAAGTGGATGGCAGCGTCTAATAGGAGACCTGACTGTATAGGACAAACAAAAATACAGCGACAACAGATTGGTCTGACGATCAAAGCAAACAATGAAAGCGTAGTTGGCTGGTTGAATGGGATGCTTTTCCAGACTGTAAAGCCGATCGAAACGGCCTACGATTAAGACTGTAACATTTTTTTTTTATAAATTATTTTAAAATTTTGTATGGCCCTATTTCCCTCTACTGGGGGTCGGGGTCTTTAGTCTGGTCAATGACCACGGTTCATAAAAAAAAACAGACAAAAGACCACGTGGTTTATGGACGACCCCTAATTGTGCACTACTGCCCATAACTGCATATTTGTAACATTTGACTATTTGACAAAATTAGGCATTGAGTAAGTGTTCATGGCAGTAGGTATGTGAAGAAACTAAAATTTCTAAAAATTACCATGAATTCAAAAGTGCTTATTAAAGGATGAAATTTTGTACAGCTCACATTGCAAATTAGCTTAGCTTAGACTGACTACACATATCAATGGTTGCTATTCCGTGATTGACTAAAGTCAGTGAAGATGCACAAAGAATCAACTAGACGTTCGGCTGGGATTGGCCATAATCTTCTTCAGTGTGCATAATTCAGTGCCTCTATTTATACATGGTCAATAACGGCGCCGGCCACGTCCTTGCAGTCAGATGGGATTGAGAGAAAGAATGTTAGTGTGTAACCTTTGCTATTTGGAGACCGTATATAATATATTCAATTGACATGGAAAATTTCCAAATAGGAGTAAATAATGTCGTTACTTGAAGTGACGAACCATTCAAAGTTTGTTGAACAAATAGCTAAAAGCAACATTCCTACAGCTGTTAGGACGAAAGCATGTGTAACAATATTTTACTCAAATTGAAAAAATAAATCGATTGGCTGGACCATCACATAATACTCTTATGCCGACACTTACAGTGGCGAACCATTCAAAGTGTTTTGAATAAAATGAACGTTTTGCAATTCTATACTTCTAGCACAGACAAACAGACCGAACCATTCAAAGCTTTTTTTTTAAAAAAATAAAGGTAAAAGGCAAGGGATTTTATATAAAAAAATGAATTAGAGTTTATGCCGACACTTACAGTGACGAACCATTCATAGTTTGTTGAATAATCATATTTATGTCCAACCGTTGTAACGATTAAATGTGCGGTCATATATATTTTATAAATTAAAAAAAGCATGAAACGAGCTCATTCTTGATTGAGCAGCCACAATTATCAGCTTTATTTAAAGCATACATCAGGGTGTCTACTCATTTGCAGAAATGGAATTCTCTGATATTTCCAGGTTTTACCAGGGTTTAAAAAATAATTCCAGGTTAAAGAAATTCTCTAAAATACATAAATGATCGACGAATAGTTAATTTTAGATGACTAAAAATTTGTCCATAGAAGTCAGATATAAAAACTAGTCTATTCAATCTTAGGGAAAAATAGCCTTTTTTAGGAAAATCAGGGCTAGTAGTGACTGATCGTCTTGAAAATGAAAACTTTAGAGACCTCTTGCTTGAATAAAAAATATAAATCAAAACGAGTCCTTATATGAATTACGAAAACAAAAAAAAAACTTAACAGGAACCACCACATGAGTTAGTTAGCTAGTCGCTACGTTGAACAGACATTTTTATGAGATTATTTCTAAAACTTGTTTTGGAATTCCTCCAAGCATTACTGCTCGTTTTACTGTAGATTTCATTCAAATATTACTCCGAAGATATCTTCAGGAGTTTGTTCTGAGATTTTCACGAATCCTTTCAACAATTGTTACTAATTATAAAATTAATTTTATTTTAATCCGTATAGGCCTGAGTGGAAGCTAAAATTCTAAAATCCTCGCCGCTCAGCGAATTTTTGTCAGTAGACCGGCACACATATCTTGTTTCTAAAAGTGGCCAGAGGAACTCGGAAATATTCCTTTGGCCGTTGTTTTTCCGGTGCAAAACGGGTTAAAAACCTTAAAAAATTACCTCCAAAGATCGTTTCAGACATTTTTCAATGAAGTTTAAAATTCTCTAAAAAATATTCCATTGATTTTCCTAGGACTTCCTCCAACAATCCAGTTTGGAACACAATCATTTTTTATTGCAGAAATTCCTATTTTTTCGCTTTTTGAAAAATTACTCAAAGAATTCTTTAAACAATTTTCCAGTCATTCATTCAGTGTCTCCAGGAAAATGTCAAAGAAATTTTTCAGATTTTTTTGGAGAAGAATTTTGAGAAAAAAAAATCCTACAGTAACCTCAGACTTGTATGAGTTCTAACTATACTTTGATGAATTTCTACAAAGGTCTCTGAAAGAACTCCTATTTTGTTGATAAAATTCATCCTAGAATTTTCTTGATAAATTTCTAAGATAACTGAAAAAAATACAATATCTGACTACAATACGTTTTGAAGAAGTTCTTTGATGAAATTCGGACAGAATCTCTGAACAAACTATCTATGAACGATTGGAGCGATAACTGTAATAATTGCTAAAGTATTAACTGGTTTGGAGCCTTGAATAAGTTTTTGAAGAATACATGGAGATTTGGAAATGTTATTTGATTTTTTTTTTAAAGGAATGTTTGAGGCGCAACAATAATATGTTGATGAAATGCTGCGGAAATGCCGTGAGAAAGTTGTGGAGGAACTTAATGAGGAATCGCAGGTCAAATTTATCGAGAAATACTTCAAAAATTATGATTATGGATTTCATAGAACAATGCCTGAAGGATTTTTTGGTAATTCCTGAGAGAAATCCTGGATGAAGTGTGAAAAAGAATCCTAACGAAAATGCCTAGAATAAATGAAAAAAAAAAATCGGCGTAGAAATTATTGTAGGGTTACTTGGAAAAATGTCGAAACGATATTTATAAAAAAACTCTGTAATAAACATGTGTGGAAGAGCTCCTGTAGGATCTGTGGTTAATCTTCAAGAAGTAGCAATTGGAAAAATCGGTAAAAGAATCAGTGCAAAAACATTTGGAGGAAATCCTGGGACAATTGCAAGGTTTTTTTTTCTTTTCAGAGTAATCTCTGTGAAAATTACTGCAGGTTTTTTTTTAAATTCGGAAATAAACCTTCGTGGAAGCGTTAGAGTTTTCTAAGATTTTCTGGACCAAATTCTTGGAGAAATTCTTGGAAGCTGGCAGCATTCCTGGAAATATTCCAGAAGAAATCACTAGAAAGATAACTAGAATTGCTGAAGCATTCCTCGGGATCGTAGAAAATTATTATTAATAACTAGTGGAACAGTAATAGTATCTGAAGTCTAGAAGTCCTCTTGAGTCTAGAATTTTGCACCAGGATTCACTGCAAGCAAATTAAGGCAGATTAAAATGTGTGCTCTCTTCGTACAATGTTTGAAAAGTTTCACATAGACGAAGGATGTAAAATTGTATAATTTTTCATGTTGAAATTACTATTTTGAATGTATTTTGTCAAAATAATGTAAAGTTTAATATTAGAAAAATATGTGTTCTGTATCTCGATACCTCCCTAACTTCGATATCGAGTTAGGGAGAGTTGACTGTATGTCTCATGGCTACTACATTACGAGGCTCATGTATAATCTCAATGTAACTGTTATGTAGTTACAATTTGTCACATTGGTGACAAAACAACTTGGTATTTTTTTTTCGAATTTTCTAGAACAATGTTTTCAGTAAGTTGATCGAAAGTGTTTATCATTTGATGACTCTTCATGGTATTATCGCGATATTGTCAAAAATGTCGTATGTGACAAATACGCAGTTATGGACAGACCAGTGGTCATCAAAAAACGGCCAACGAAAGAGTCTTGCGCGGCCCGCGAAAGGATTTTCAATGCTCCGATCATGTGGCCCGTATGTTTTGGGTTGTTGATAACAGGGTTTATATTTCTTTGTTTTTGCCGATCATTACAATCTTTGTCAATTTACATGTTGGTCAATCGAATAGCTATCAGTAATCATCAAGAAATCTTAATAATAATAAACATCTTAAAATATATTTGAGACCCTTAGATCCTTGGATCCTTCAAATCTAGTAGTTATTTTGAATCAAAAAGGAGAGCTACAGTACTTCAAAAAATTTCCTTAAATAACTAAGAACTGCGATAACTCAAATATCTGTTTATTCATTGAAGTTTTATCGAAGCATTATTTTAAAAGTTTAGAGGGCCTGACAAGTTTAGTAATAAAGTCAACATACGTCAGAATTTGTTCCAAGGGGTATAATTTTTTTTATGTTTTGACTTGGTTGATAATAGCAAATCAGAAGAACAGTGGTGTGGTTGCACTATCATGGGTCACCTACTATTATGGGTCATTTGCATTTCATTTATAATAGTGTGAGCAAAGCAGTGTACAATGAATCTTTAAAATTAATAAAATTTCCGATATTTGACTTCATGGATGATTTTGATTATTTTCACTTGGAAAGTGTCTTCAAAACTTCCTTCCGGTGTTTAAAAAAACTCATTCCTGTGGGAAATTGTTAAAATGAAATCTCATATATTTCGCGATCCACGTGATTTTTTTAAAGCACGTGATTTTTTTAAAGGTCGCTCTCCTGATCAGTTAAGCTGAGGACCACCATATTTGTTAAGGGACAAATGCGCATATGACATAACTACTTAGGGGTCGTCCATAAACCACGTGGTCATTAATGGGAGGATGAGAGGGGTTGGTCTGACCAAAGGCCACATTCCATAGAAATTTTAAAATTTTGAGTATAGAAAGAGGGGGGAACCATGACTACAACTCCATATAAAATTTTCTGATATGAGCCATTCTTCTTCAGCTATTGCTGATCCAAATAAGATTGCATTATCGGGTAATCCGTTATGCGGATAAACATATTGAGCTTCTCGAGAATTTTTAGCATTTAGATCACTTTCTCTATACTTCGTGTGTTACGCGCCACGGTCTGGTACTAGTTGCGCAACTTGTTGGACAGTCTGCGGATTTAAGTAAAGATTCGCAATATGCCTCCAGTAGAGAAGTTAGGCAATTGTAGTTTACGCAATAAAGTGAAAAATGAAGATTTTTACAGCACGAGTAGTACGTTTATCCAACGAGGCTTGCGGAGTTGGATAATTACGATGAGTGCTGTAAAAATCGAGTTCTGCACCGAGTTGCGTACAAAATTTTTTGCAATTTCATGAAAGGTTACTTGAGAAATCATTTTTAAACTATTTTTCATTAATCTGTACATGGTCGTTCGTAGCCATGTTTGAAAAATTCTGGTCATAGTAGGTTGTTCTGAGCATTTGTCACAATTTTACAAATTTATTTATTTTTATTTCATCGGATAGTATCATTATTCGAATTCAATGAGTGATTCCGATTCTGATGTTCTGTTCTGATTGGTATTGTGTCGGCAGCGAAAGTGGCCCTGGCTGGTCTCCTACCGGAGAACTCTAATCTAAAAGTTTCGAAAAAAAAAAATACTTGAAGAAATTCAAACAAAACCATAATTGTAATAATTGCTGGTTTGGAACGTCGAACGAAGTTGTGAAAAAAACCATAAAGACTTAAATTTTTTATTTGAAAAATTATTAGAGAAATTTTTGAACTGCTGGAGAAATGCAAAGTTATTTGTGAAGTAATTCAATGTGAAATACCAGATCGAATTTATTGAGGAATTCTTTGAAAAGTTCATAATAGATTTCATCGAATAATACCTGAATGCCTGAGCAATTCTTGAGAGTAATCGTAGATACCGTTTTGATTCATATTACGGACACTTAAGGCCTCAGTGAAGTGTAACTTATTAGAAAACATATAAAATGAATCATTCTGTATGATTCCTCCGCGTTATCGAGTCTCCAAAACAATTAACTTTCGAATGGTAGATGAAGATTTCGATTCCGCAACATGAATAATTTTAAATACCGTCGATGGGGGTGACAATGGGTCTAGGGGGTGAGATTGGGTCAAAACGGAAAAATATGTTTTGTGAAATATTTCAGCTAATAACGCTGATATTATTAAAATTAATCATTCATATGATAGGGGACATATTATTACACATAATTCATAACAATATACATTTTTAGAAATAGTAGTTTTTGTTTACTATATCAATAAACTTGCATGTTGAAACTAGATAAAATTTACAACATTAAATTTCTCCTGTACAAAGTATCACGCATGTACTCTAGCCTCTATTGTTGTATTAGTAGAATGTTGAAAGTCTTTTCATTACACATCACAGGTATTTTCCAGAATCTGTTTGATTTTCCCACAAAAAAATCATTTTTTTCGGCACGATGTCTAAAACATTGAAAATGGGGGTGAGATTGGGTCAAGCAAGAACGATAGTAAATGAAATTCCAAGTCCACTTTTTTGACATTTTACGGTGCCGGGTGCTGTCTTTTTTCATTAAGATGTGTTTATTCTTTCTATATACAGCATCTCTGAAACATCAAACAAGTCTACTTGAGTATTCCGTGCATTGAATAACAATATAACGCATTTTGACAACTTCTCAAACCAGCAACTGTGTTTCGTGCGCAGCAACATCGTAAATTTTTATTAAAGGGTGTTTTTTTTTTCTAAATTTGATTATTTATCAGTGTTTTCATATAATAGAAACATCTCACGGAAGTACAAATGAGTTGGATCGCTAAAATACTGGGATTATGACGTCAACTTCTGCCTGAAATTTATTGATCGTTGAATGTCACACCGAAATTTAACTATTTGCGAAGGTTTAAAATAATCACTGTTTCAGTACACCTTTGAGGAAACTGAATAGGCTTTATAGCAATGGGAATGAGACTTTGAAGACAATTTGAGGGAAAAACCAAGAAAATTTATGTAAACTTGACGATAAATGTTGGGTTTACATATTTTTTCTCATAGCTCTTCAATTTTCTGTATAATCTTTCTTTCAAGTTGGTTTATCATACTTGTGAAACATCTTAGATATCTGTTTGTCTTGTTTGCATCGTTTTTTATCAATATTTTTCAATTATGAATGGTTTTGAAATCATATTCTCAAAAACAAGTTATTTTAATTACAGTGACCCAATGTCACCCCCTCTATGGGGTGAGATTGGGTCATTTTTGATTCACTTGTGGTGCCGCTGTGAATAAATATTTGTCTTTAATTTTTTGAACAGTTGTTAATGTACCATCAAAGTACATACACACCAAATTTGAAGTTTATTGGAGTTAAATTGCGATAGTTATTCAAAAAATAAATCGCACATATCCCTTTTTGACCCATTGTCACCCCCAACGACGGTAAATAGAAATGTGTGGACTTTTTATGATTCTTATTCCGGACGCTTTCTTACTTTTGCCTCATATTCCGGACACTTTGATTTGAATTCCGGGCAGCTCATTAAAATCATAGCATAGCATAGACTGACTGTACATGTCAATGGTTGCTACTCCGTGATTGATCGGACCTGGTAAGAATTGAACTGGGATCCAAATGAATAAGGGATGGGAGTTTCCGCTTACTCTCGAAGTGCAATTTTAGCAGATCTAATATTATTGATCAATAACGGCGCCGACCAAGTCCTTACAGTCAGTTGGGATGGGGAAGGAATGTTAGGGTGTAATGATTGTTGCTTCTAGAGACCGAGAATACCTCTGCATCTCCACAATCACCACGGGAAGGGTGTTTATTAGTGAGGGAGGAAAAGATCTGGGAGTCACCTCTGGTCGGTGATGCGATCCATGGACAAGGGGGAAATATACGACTTACATATTAAGCTAGTTTTGTGTTTTTGTCTCGAGAAGTTTTTGTTTTGGTAGAAGCTTTAAAAAATACGTCAACATCTATAATGTCGAACAATTTAAAAGACTTTTTTATTAATGACGAAAACTGAAAATTACATGTACATATTTTAAATTATATGAAACAGGAATAATGCCGACACTTGTAGTGACGAACCATACATAGTTACCATACATTTTGTCTCGATATGGTAGAAGTTTTAAAAAATACGTCAACATTCACAATGTCGAATAATTCAAAAGATAATTTTCAATAATGTCAAAAAGAGAAAAATATATGTACCGTCGATGGGGGTGACAATGGGTCTAGGGGGTGAGATTGGGTCAAAACGGAAAAATATGTTTTATGAAATATTTCAGCTAATAACGCTGATATTACTCAAATTAATAATTCACATGTTAGGGAACATATTATTACATATAGTTCATCACAGTATACATTTTTAGAAATAGTAGTTTTTGCTTACTATTTCAATAAACTTGTATATTGAAACTAGATAAAATTTACAACATTAAGTTTCTCCTGTGCAAAGTACCACGCATGTACTTTAACCTATATCGTTTTATTAGTAGAAGGTAGGAAGTCTTTTCATTGTACTTCACACGTATTTTCCGGAATCTATTTGATTTTTCCACAAAAATTTCATTTTTTTCGGTACGGTGTCTAAAACATTAGAAATGGGGGTGAGATTGAGTCAAGCAAGAACGATAGTAAATGAAATTGCAAGCCCACTTTTTCGCCATTTTACGGTGCCGGGTGTTCACTTTTTTCATTAAGATGTGTTTATTCTTTTTAAATACAGCATCTCTGTAACATTAAACAAGTCTACTTGAGGATTCCGTGCATTGACTAACAATGCAACGCATTTTGACAACTTCCCAAACCAGCAACTGTGTTTCGTGCGCAGCAACATCGTACAATTTTATCAAATGGATTGTTTTTTTTTTTAATTCAATTATTTATCAGTGTTTTCATATTATAGAAACTTCTCACAGAAGTACAAATGAGTTGGATCGCTGAAATACCGGGATTATGACGTCAACATTTGCCTAAAACGTATCGATCGTTGAATGACGCACCGAAATTTCAATATTTGCGAAGATTTAATATGATCGCTGTTCCAGTTCACCTTTGAGGAAACTCAATATGCTTTATGGTAATGGGGATGATACTTTGAAGACAATTTTAGAGAAAAAAGAAGAAAATTATTGTAAACTTGACGATAAATTCTGGGTTTACATTTTTTTCTTATAGCTCTTCAATTTTTTGGTATAATAGTTCTTTTAAGTGGGTTTATCATACTTGTGAAATATCTTAGATATCGTTTCGTCTTGTTTGCATCGTATTCCATCAATATTTTTCAGCTGTGAATGGTTTTGCAATCATATTCTGAAAAACAAGTTTTTTCAATTACAGTGACCCAATGTCACCCCCTCTATGGGGTGAGATTGGGTCATTTATCATTCACTTGAGGTGCCGCTGTGAATAAATATGTTTCTTTAATTTTTGGGACAGTTGTTAATGTAACATCAAAGTACATACACACCAAATTTGATGTTTATTGGAGTTAAATTGCGATAGTTATTCCATAAATAAATCGTACATATCCCTTTTTGACCCATTGTCACCCCCAACGACGGTATATTGAAATTGTATAGGAAAAAGGCATAATGCCGACACTTATAGTGACGAACCATACAAAGTTTGTTTTAATATTACATAAAAAAGTTACGCTTTCAAGAAAAAATGTGTTATCATAAGCATGAAACGAACTCACCAGTTGGTAATCCATCCTCGACTGAACACAAAACTGACACTGACAGCAAAACTTCTTGGTGTCCCGAAAACAAACCGTCTTGCTTGGGCCTTCCCAAATACCTACCCAGCAAGACGCTCCAAAACAGGAAAAAAATAAATATCGGCGACGAATCCACGCGCGAAACCATGAGCAAAATCTATCGGACGACACAAAACCGGACTGTCCTGCTTGGGGCCCATTTACAAATTTCATAACGCTGAAGGGGGTGGGTGGGTGTTCTCAAGACGTTACAATTCATATAAAATTCGAAAAATATCCATACAAAAAGCGTAACGAGAGGATGGGTGGGTGTCGAAAATGACCATTTTTGGCGTTATGAAATTTGTGAATGAACCCTTGGGCTTCACGAAGCACAGCAAGACGCTGCAAAACAGGAAAAAATAATTCTCCGGCGACGAAAACACGCGCGAAACCGTGAGCAAAATCTATCGGACGACGCAAAACCGAACCGTCCTGCTTGGACTTCACGAAGCAAGACCTGAATTCCGTGCAGCTCATTAAAATCGTAATTAGAAAAGTCAGATCATTAATCGAAATCGTCAATCCATCAAAGAGGCGTCTCAGGCAGTTGAGCAATTTAAATTTGCATAGCTATCTATAGATAATGCTTATAAAAACGACTCTCGAAAATGAGAACTTTTGAACGACAAAAATTGAAACATTTCGTGTGAAATGTTTCCCATACAAAGTACACTCAGAAACACGGGAAGTCACAAAATGACTAAATTTTAGTAATTAATGACTATTTTCTATCTGCCTCTCTTTTATCCTGCAAGGAATTTTATACCTATTTGTCAATTCACCTGGGTTGAAGCATCGCTTTTTTAATATAATCACTATGAAAATGCCTCGAATAAAGGAAAAAGTTTAACTATATGGGTAAACGTGGTTTATGGCTTAAGCAAGGTGAAGGAATCGGCCCTTGAAGAACGGAAGCAGA
The DNA here is from genome assembly GCF_002204515.2 of Aedes aegypti. Lineage (NCBI taxonomy): Eukaryota > Metazoa > Arthropoda > Insecta > Diptera > Culicidae > Aedes > Aedes aegypti. The sequence continues at coordinate 202,485,688 of NC_035109.1, read as the reverse complement.
GCTTACTCATACGAATGTTTACTGTTCAACTCCGTTATTCGAGCAACACGCTAACGTCCTTGTTTTTGGGTAACGTCCCCTATAGGAACGTCTATAGGGGACGTTACCCAAAAACAAGGACGTTTCAAGTAATACTGTTTCATATGATATGTCCTCTTCAACATCTAATCCTAATTTCTTTAGCCGTTTCCCTACAGTACCCCTAACTTTTATTCGTTGCTTTCTTCTCCATCCTCCCTCTTACTTCGAGCAAAATAGACCGATATGTCGTTAAACAAATTGAATATAATTATCACGATCAGTACCATAAGAACTCAACGCTGAAAGGCGTGCTCAGTTCCACTTGGGGCGTGATGGCAGGAAAAAAAACTATATACTATACTATATTAGAGTGGTTCAAAAAATCGTTTTTGCTCCACACCGCTCATTCGATTATAGATCAAATTCTGAGTGTCCTCCCAAAATTTGAGCTCATTCGGATGAAAACTGAGACTGCACAAGCCCTTTGAAGTTTATATGGGAATTACTATGAGAAAAGCAACCAATTCATTCAATCGGTCATAGTGTTTCCCCATGTACTCTTGGGGATTTGAGCTACGTTGATACTGTAAGATACATTCATCAGCTACAACTTTGCCGAAGACCGTTTTTAAATCTGACGCCTCAGTAACTAATTATTGATTTATATCCAGTCACAAATTCTTCAGCAGTGCTCATTTAACTTCTGAACAGGCAACATTGCTGCACCTGGCGCGAAAGATAGCACGCACAAATCATGGCTACTATGTTTTACTGCATATATCCAGTGATGCCTGCAGAACAGCCCAATAATTATAGCCAAAGTTTAAAAACTCATTCAAAAATCAATAACTAATTACCGGGGCGTCCGATTTAAAAACGGTTTTCGGCAAAGTTGTAGCTGATGAATGTATCTCACAGTATCAACATAGTTTCAGTCCCCAAGAGCACGTGGGCAAATACTATGAACAATTGAATGAATTGCTTGCTTTTCCCATAATAATTCACATATAAACTTTAAAGGACTTGTGCAGTCTCAGTTTTCATCCAAATGAGCTCAAATTTTGGGAGGACACTCAGAATTTAATCTAGAATCGAATGAGTGGTGTGGAGCAAAAACGATTTTTTGAACCACTCTAATACTATATATCAGCTTTTAAATACTACATATCAACTAAGATAAACTTTCATTTTTAACTTAGAGGTCACTGCGAATGGCAAGATATGATTGATCCTACTTGATTTATTTTCAGTTGTTTTTTGCACTTTGTATTTATGTACAGTCAATTTGTCCTTGTAATACTTCTACCTTCTAGCCCGAATAATGTAATATGTTCTCCTCTCTTAAGCTTATATTCTTATCGTGGCATAGCATTATTGTGTGAAAAATTATCATACAATCTTTTTACGGATTCTATGAACTTATGATGAATTGCTTTTGGGATATCCCTATAGATGGACGCTGCAGGCCAAAGCCACAAATCTCGTTGGTACAGCGCCAAGGAATGCGATTCGCCAAAGAGACAGTCGCCTCCGAGTGCAGTCGGCAGCACAAGTGCACTAGCCCCTTCAACGCCCAGAATTGACATTAGCAGAGCATCGTCTCATTCATCGCATCACGACAGCAGAGATAGCAGCCCAGAAAATGTGTTCGATCAGGTTCGTCATTGTTTTCCGAAACATAGAATATACATAACATTCACATAACGACCATAACCATAACCAGCATGCTAGGAATCTTTATTAACGCTAGGTATACCTACAATGATTCCGCTAGGAATCCCTAGAATGCTGCTAGTATTCTTCAATATTTCTCCATAATTCTCCCTTTTTATGCAAAGAATCTTCAGCCGAGCGGATCTTGCTGAAACACTATGATCCTGCTAGGAAGCCTTAGGTTTCTACTAGAAATCCTAAGCACCCCACTGAAAGCTTAGTAGTATTTAGATGGAAACTCTCAGGATCCAGCAGATCATCGATGTGCCCTATATCTACTGCAGCGATTGACAGTAGACTGGGTACTTGGGCTCGATACATCTGACATGTCAATCGTCACCAGTCACCATAGAAGATGTTGCCTCCATACATGTCGATAGCCTGGAATCCATCAAAGCTGCCATAAGATGTCGCTAGGATTCCGCAAAACACTTTCTGAGAATCCCAAGGATCTCGCAAGAATTCCTCAAAAATCGCATTGAGATTTTCTATGTTTCCGCTAGAAATCCTCACGAACTTGCTGGACATCTCTAGGATTCCACTAGCAATCTCCCGTTAAGATTTCAAAAGAGCCCACTAAGACTCCTCAGATTTTATTTCAATTCCGTTCAGAATTATCCTCAAGATTTCGCTGAACATTCTCAGTATTTTTTTTAATTCTCAGGATGCCCTAGGTCCGCCAGATTTTTCACTGTAGAATTTTGCTTACAAGCATTTTTAAGATTTCGTTTAAAACTGAACGATTCAAGGATGTTGCAAAAAGTCCAAAGGTTGCCGTTAGGATTCCGCTCCAAACATTTCGACTAGAAACACCTTTGAAAAATTTTCAGAATTTCCGAGTAATTACGAGTATACGCCTTAGATATTACTTAGAAAACTCAAGTTTGCATTGAAGATTCTTGGAATCCTTAAACGAATCTTTAGTTTCACATTCTGAACCCTTCAGATTCCACTCGTATTCTCAAGATCTTGCGAAGAATCCCTGTGGTGCCGCTAGGAAGTTAGGATTCACTGTAAATTCTAATGATTGCGCTAGATGCCTACTAGCATTTTCGTTGAAAACTCTCAGGCTTCCGCAAAAAAAAAACTCAGGATGCTTCTAAAAAGCTAAGATCTCTCTAGAATCTCATTGGCCAACTGGGAATTTATTGAATCTGGTTGAGATCCCCTAGAAATCCTCAGGTCCCGCTGGAATTCCGTTGAAGTTTTTACTAGAAATTCTATAGATCCTTCAAGGCATCCAGAATCTTGCTGGGAGTCCCAACGACATCACTAGGAATCCCGCTGAAAATGCACTGAACCCTAACCACTGCTCAGGATACCACAAAGAATCCCCATGAACCCCAGAATCCTCAGGGTGCCGCTAGAAATGTCTCTCACCGAGATCACGGTAAAATTTTCAAAGAAATCCAATCCAAAAAGTTCTCGTAAGGCATTCTCTCGTTTGTCACAGTGGTTTAGCATGAGATTTTGAAATCGTTCAGTGAACGAGGATAGACCGGACTTCACAACAAATTAGGTGTAAATCATATCGTTTCTTAATAGGTTGGCACTGGCACATTGCAGGAATCCGGTGTCCTTGGATACAGAGAAGAGGGAACAATGGACTTGCGAAGTTCTACCGAAGAATTGCAATTCATGGAACCAGAGAAGGGAAGAACAGAAAGGGAGAAACCACAAGCACCGGTAACAAAACATTTCAAGAAACTTTGCCTAAAATTATTAATATTATTTTACTTTCAGCGATACTCCCCTGTAATGTTCAAATTTGATGAACCACAATCAATTTCAGTTCATCATCAGCGTAAAGATTCCGCCAGTTCGGAAGTTGCCGCTTTTTTGTGTATTTCTGGTCGTACTAGCCGTATATCTAGCGTTGGAAGTCAAGGATCAGCTAACAGTAAACTATCTGCTGTATCCGGAGTATCTGGAATATCTCGTTCTCCTTCTCCTCATCGTATGCTACTGGAAACGTCATTTTGCGGTCCTAAGCCCTTGCAGGGTATCACTGATGGAAGCATTCCTAGTAGTATTGAGCCATCAACTGCCAAAATGCTGGAACAAGTTATCCTATCTAGGAAAAAGGATCCTACGGAAGCGGTCATAGCGGAAGGAGTCAACATGGATACTACATTCAGCGCGGTAAAAAGCAATAATGTACCAGAAACTGAATTGGTTCGACGGAAATCAGACAGCAATGCTAACATAAATCGTAAAGAGGAACTGATTCAACCACCGCAAACCAGTAGAAGTATTTCAAATAAGCGATACATTCCTCCAACTGATTTAAATAAACCGATAGTAGGTGTTATGCCAAGTGGAACTGAATACATAAGAATAAAACTAAAGCCAGACCACTGCTATAGCGATAATGGAATAGCTGATAATGAAAGAGTACTGGAAGATGATCAGAAGAAACCCCGCTCGTTAAATCTTGAAACTTCGCGAGACAAGAGAGACGGATCGTCTCGTCCTGGAACTAGTGTTAGCCCAAAACCAACTCGTCATGCCAAATTAACACGTGAGAACGGCAGCCGATCGCCATCTCCCGCAAACACCACATTCTCAAGAAAAAGTTCCTTCTGCTCTATATTCAAGCTTAAAGATTCCGCGAGCCCAGATTCTCCCGGTGGCAGTCATATACGAAAAAAGAGCGGATCGAACATTTCCCATGAGTTTAGGGAGCGATCGCGTAGTAAAAGTAGAGAGAGGGATACGGCTTCTTTGAACACAACTCCAAGCAAGCAAAAGTCTGTGCTAGCCATCTTCAAACCCAAGAAAAATGGTACAAAATCAAAATCCCCTTCACCTATTGATGCTAACCCCCATGGTACTTTATCAAACGTAGCAAATGTTGAATTTAAGTTCAAACATGAATCCCCATCTGCTGTAAATCCTCGCCCCCATTTGAGATACTATGATACACCGTTAGACGGTAAAAGTATTCATATTCCCCTGCACACCCCGCCAGAAGAAAAGCAATTGAAATTATTATTATCCGCCAATCCAGCACCGCCTTTGAAGCCAGAACCGGAGATAGTTCCTGATAAAGTGTCTCCTTCGACCCAATCTGTGAAGCTAAGCAATAATTGTATCGTTACTATTCACAATAGACCTAAGCCAATGCCACCCTTGAAGTGCTACCGAATTGAAAACCCTGATGGTACCATAACAATACCTTTGAAATCTCCAACAGAGGAAAAGGAACGTGATAGTTTATGGAGCATGGAAGTGCAACGCAACAGTTCGCAAGATAGCCAAGACACAGTTATTTCAGCCGCTGCACATCAACCTAGCAATACGTTACCAACCAATACAGCAAATGCCTTACCTTCAGCCAGTCAATCGAACCAGAATGGTGTTGTCCCTAGCCCTAAGTCCAACGAAAATGATGCTGCTGTTTCGGTAGTAACTGAAGTAAACGTTGAACACCAGGAAATGAAACAAGCTGTAGCGATCGCCAATATGACCGCCAAAGAGAGGAAACAACTTTTGTTCTCAATGAAAGTAGGTTCCGGCAGTCAGGAGCAAACTTTCACAACTCAGTTCAGCATTTCAAAAACAGAAAGCCAGTGTAGTCAGCTATCGGAAGCAGTACAAACTGGTTCATTGAATGGAGATCCAAAAACTGAGCAGTCAGCAACTGAAACACCACCTGTTGTATATCGTAACAAACAAATAGATAATGTTAAGAGACGAAGTCCAAAAGAGAGGTTTAGCAGATCAGATAGCACATCCGGCGATTCCATAGATTTTCATCGTCATTCACGTTACATTGAAAATCCGGAAGAAATTCTTAGCATGCAACAAAAATCCGAAATGACTAAACGCAAGCACGAGCTCAACCCCACAGTCAGCGAAGAATCTTCTGTTTCTCAAGACACTAGTCGGGATGATAGCACAGTCAAGATGTCTTCAAAAAACAGAAATGCTCTCAATGTACCAGATAGAAAGTCCACTGCTTCCAACGACGATCAAGGTGTATCATCGGAGAGTGAAAAAGATTCCGAAATTGATTCCACTAACACAAGTAAGCACATGCATCCGAACTTGCTGGCCATTGAGGACCACGAAAGTGCGGGTTTAGTCTTGCAAGAATCTTTCGATGATGAACTGCCGTACATACCGACAACGCTACCAGAAGAACGATCCGTTGGCGTCAAACTGGTACCGATGAAAGAACGGGCACAGATGGAAATGAAGACATGCCCGCTCGAAAGGCCTAGATCTACAACACCAATTCACCCTGCCTCACTGGAAAATTATTGCGGTATCACGCAAACAACTGACGATTCCGATGGGCATCTAGTCCGTGGTGAAAAACTTAGAATAAGCCTACCCAAAAAACATGACATAGTGATGGATAAAGCCTCCAAATCCAGGTCGCCTCGAAAAGCATCAATTTCGTCGGGCAAAAATTGGTTCGAATTTGCTGAACAGGGAATAAGCAGTACCAGTCAGGCACAACTGTCAAGCAATGGGGAAGATAGAGCATTCTCCAATCAATCATCTAATGTGGAAGAAGAGCCTCCTCCTCTACCTCCACGCAAAGGCTCGACACAGCAATGGATTGATTTTGAAAGTATTCCTGAGAAAAGAAAACCACCGAAGCGCATAACCACACTACCACAAGCCGAATCAGTGGATGATAAAGGTCCGATGGCCGGGGTAGTGTACAACTATGTCAAACCGGAAGAATGCCAATGCGAGTGCCATGAAAATGAGCGGGAAGGCGGCGGAAAGCAGCAGTCGACGCACGATCATGGAATCGAAGACGAGCAACCGCTTCTACAGCAAGATTTGTCGGAAGAATCTACCATAAGGTAACTATTTTTCTGCATTATTTTCAAAAGATTCTACCATGTTTTAGAGGAAAGTAGTTAATGTCGGTTGATAGAGATCTTTACTCTTTATTTGATTTAAATGATCATGTGTTTGTACTGGGGAGGGATACTGCAAACAGACCCCAGAGAAGGTAACTCAGGGAGTGTGGGGGTGCCTCATTACCGACAACCCACTAAAACCACTGAGTTACTGAGTTCCAGCACTCCACATCCACACACATTCTCTGGATTTTATTGTCCGGAGATGAGTCGCCTCCGCATGTAGCGAACATGCGATTTTTCACAACAATAAAACGCGAGCTATCGAACATGACATGCTTCGCTGTTTCCGCCACACCAGCACAATTGGGCCATGCAGGAGATTCTGCGTGCCCAGAGGTACACAGGTACTGCCTATAGCAACCATGTCGTCTTCTTTAGAAACCGTTTAGAATGCGCTTGCTAATCATAAGCACATAATCCTATACGTGATTTCCAACCGCTTTAGGTTCCAGCTCGTTCTACGCGCTTGTGACCAGATTGGTCCTTCATACTCAGTATGGATAGTAGAGTGGTTCAAAAAATCGTTTTTGCTCCACACCACTTATTCGATTATAGATAAAATTCTGAGTGTTCTCCCAAAATATGAGCTCATTTGGATGAAAACTGAGACTGCACAAGCCCTTTCAAGTTTATGTGGGAATTACTATGAGAAAAGCAACTAATTCATTCCATCGGTCATAGTGTTTGCCCACGTGCTCTTGGGGATTAGAGCTACGTTGATACTGTGAGATACATCCATCAGCTACAACTTTGAAGAAGACCGTTTTCAAATCGGACGCTTCAGTAATTGATTTATATCCAGTCACAAATTCTTCAGCAGTGCTCATTTAAGGCCCAAGTAAAAATGGTGCAAAAGTCAAAAATGAAAAAGCAGTTTTCTCTTTTAAAATAAACAAATCGAAGAAAATAGAAACACACAGCTCTTTTATTTGCCAAATAAAAAGTCTGTGTGTTTTTATTTTCATCAATTTGTTGTTTTAAAAGGAGAAAACTGCTTTTTCAGTTCTGACTTTTGTGCCATTTTTTCTTGCACCTTAACTTCTGAACAGGCAACATTGCTGCACCTGGCGCGAAAGATAGTACGCGCAAATCATGGCTACTATGTTTTACTGCATATATCCAGTAATGCCTGCAGAACAGCTCAATAATTTTAGCCAAAGTTTTACAACTCATTCAAAAATCAATAACTAATTACAGGGGCGTCCGATTTAAAAACGGTTTTCGGCAAAGTTGTAGCTGATGGATGTATCTCACAGTATCAACGTAGCTCTAATCCCCAAGAGCACATGGGTAAACACTATGACCGATTGAATGAATTGGTTGCTTTTCCCCTAGTAATTCCCATATAAATTTGAAAGGGCTTGTGCAGTCTCAGTTTTTAATCCAAATGAGCTCAAATTTTGGGAGGACACTCAGAATTTGATCTAGAATCGAATGAGCGGTGTGGAGCAAACACGATTTTTTGAACCACTCTAATGGATAGCGGCACGCTTGCCAGAAACATGCGTTTGCTGGCAATTACAGCAAAGCTGTTAGACATCACCCTCACGTCTAACTTAATGCTACCATGGTCCAAAAATTATGTATACTGCTTCGCGACTAAAAATGGGTGAACCAACGTGCGAAGTTCGAATTTTGACCAACTTCGCCGCGTCGCGAGTCGCTTCGCTAGAGTGCGCATGTATGCCCTCCGCCATGTGCATTATGCGCACTATTGAGAATCGAGTTGCGACGCGGCGAAGTTGGTCAAAAATCAAACTTCGCACGTTCGTTAACCCATTTTTCAACGCGAAGCAGTATATATTTATGGTAAAATTATGTTTACAGATTACCTTACGGTATGTGAACTCACAGGATTCATTCAGTATACTGACGCATCACCAACGATCTATAGTATAACAGACGTCAGGAAGACAAATCAGTCGAGTAACAACGGAGAACTCACCCCGGATCCAAATGTTGCCCATCGAACCAGTGTTTCCACTTGTAGGACTCTTTCGGTCACCTACCGGACCATTTCCGCCCATGCACCGGACCTCTGCCGTCTGTCTGGGCCGTGTGTCCACTAGTGTGGGACAAAATTTAGATTCTCGCTCCAGTCCACTTTTTGGATTGCTTTTAGGTCCCATAGCAGCTGTGCAAAATTTCAGCTCGATCGGAGAAACTATATTTTAGCGCCAGCCGTTCAAAGTTTGTATGGGATTTACTATGGGAAAACTTACTTTGCAAAGAAAAATCTCCAGAGGTCGCCCATTGACCTCTATAAAAATTCTGAACACAGACCTCGATAGGTATTTTTACGATGAAGAATATTGCCGAAGACCGCGAGGCAATCCGACACTTGTGAAAAATGAAAACCTATTTGCAAGGCGACGTTGATTAACACGTTAAGGAATAACAATAATAACAAAATCTGGCAAAATTTCCGAATAGTCTATGCTTAATAACTTTTTTCACAAGCATCGGATTGCTTTGCGGTCTTCGGATATGTTGTTCATCGTGAAAATACCTATCGAGCTCTGTGTTTCGAATTTTTATAGAGGTCAATGGGCGACCTCTGGCGATTTTTCTTTGCAAAAGTAAGTTTTCCCATAGTAAATCTCATACAAACTTTGAACGGCTGGCGCTAAAATATAGTTTCTCCGATCGAGCTGAAATTTTGCACAGTTGTTATGGGACCTAAAAGCAATCCAAAAAGTGGACTGGAGCGAGAATCTAAATTTTTCATATAACCGTGTCCCAGGCTAGTGTCCACTTGCAATGCTGAAGAGTCGAGTAACGAGCTGATGCGTTCATTCCCTAAACCCCTGCGCTTTTCGACGGACCCATCTTCTTCTTCTTGGCATTAACGTCCCCACTGGGACAGAGCCTGCTTCTCAGCTTAGTGTTCTTATGAGCACTTCCACGGTTATTAACTGAGAGCTTTCTATGCCAAAGTTGCCATTTTCGCATTCGTATATTGTATGGCAGGTAAGATGATACTCTATGCACAGGGAAGTCAAGGAAATTTCGACGGACCCATGCTTCCATCTAATAGTTGTGCTGTAATTTTCAGCAATCGTAAGCTCTTAGCAGGCGTTTGCAGCGCTATCCATAATTAGGTATTGACTGGTCCGCTGGATATGGTAAACCGCGCGGCTATTGAGAAATTTCCAAAAACGTACATTTGCCGTAAGTTTCGCGCGGCGAATGCTTCAGAAAAGGAGCAACTACGTTTGATGAACGTCGCAATGTTATCTCCCATAAGAATGAAGTAGAAAGATAGCAAAACCGCGTTTGTGTTTTTCCTCTGAGGAATGGCGCTAATATTGAGGACCGAATTCTGCGTGAACATATAAAAATGAATCGGTGCTGTGAAAAGTCATTAATATCACGTGACAATTGAATATTGAAAATACCTTCCATCCCCGTGGACAAAGAGAACTACTGGTTTTATATGCGTTTTGCGCATGATACTTCTGGTATGCGGGTGAATCGTATTTAATTAAAACTTCTTCTGGAGGCCGCAATAGACCCGACTTCCACAAACATTGCGCCTCCGTATTTCACGAATAGGGTAAAAGCACCGGTTTTGGCCAGCCTAAGAGAAAAAGTCAATAAAAATTTAATAGGAAGCCGTATTTATACTACAAATATGTCAAATGCAAGCTTTCAATCCATATTATCTGTGTAAAATATCAAAACTGAGCTAAAACCATTTATTCGCTTTGAAAATCCCGTTGGTCAATATAGGCCAACGGAACCAGTTTCAGCCAGAGATTTAACTTCGGTCAAATTAGGAGTGCCCTGGCTAAATTAGGTGTATGGGAGTTAAAATCATAAGGAAAATTAATTCTTTTTCTTATGTTTTGAATCAATTTGGACGAGTACATAAATGTAGCTCTATCATGTGAATGTGATCTACTGAACACAAAAGGTTTCATGCTGATTGGCTATGTAAAACGGTGTATAATCCACTATGGCTACAACTGGCGTATGGCCAAAACCGGTGCTTCTACCCTAATTATTGACAATCGTCAGCAATGTAAACGAACTCATCGACCACTTCCAACGTATTTCATTCAAATAATATTCAAGAATATTCTATAAATTCCAGAGGATTGGAACATGTTTAAACCTTAATGAAACTTTCGCAATTTGCTTTTTACAGTTGAAAAAGCATGAAGATATGCTGAAAACTTAGCTCAAAACAATTTTTACGAAAATGCAGATGGAACTGACTTGCGGTTTACGGCTGCACATCCTTTAATTAAGAGAATATTGTGCTGAAACAACTGATTCGGTTAATAAGGGGGTTTTCATACTAAATAGCTATATTACTATAAAGGTGTCCGGCCATTAGGCCGAACGCCATTTGGTCGAATGCCATCTGGCCGAATGACAATATCAACCCGTTAACTCAGGATGACACATCGCGTCAAGACTCTAAGATGATGGTAGATTCGTCTCTGGTTTACCAATGGTGCGCTGGGGTTTCAAGTGTTTTTTAATGATTCCATCAGAATTTTTCCTTCTTTTAACCCGAATAGGCCTGAGTGAAAGCAAAAACTCTAAAACCCTCACCGATCAGAGAATTCTTAATGGATTCAAATGTTTTTTGTCAGTATACTGGCACACATATCTAGTTTCTAGAAGTGGACAGAGGAACGCGGAAATATTCATGTGGTCGGAGTTATTCTGGTCACTGGACCAGGTCGGGTGAGAAGGGTACTGTGCGTTTGTGCCCCTGAAGGTAGGCAAATTTCAAGTCACAAATAATTTCCAGAATCGGTTATAATGTGGCCACTACATGACGGAATTTTAAGAAAATTGCATCAGTGTAAACCTTTTGACAAACGATTGAATTGGATAACTATGAGTTTTGCATTTGATTAGTCCTACAAATGACCATTTTTGGGTCCCGAGATGCCTCAAACTTACGATAAAGTAGCCAATTTGTATCTGAACATCTGTGCCGAGCTTATAAGCTTATATAATGTTGAATATCCGATGTTAATGATTTGTGCAAATTCCCTGCCCTTAGGTGATGGGATTGACGGTGATTTATCAAGCGATTACATATTGTTGATATTGTGAAAAATTACTCTAATGCTAATATATTGATCGCGAAAATAATCGTAATTATAACTTATAAAATGTAAGCTAGTCGAATAGTTTTGAGTTAAATAATGACATGTGTTTCAATACTTAAATATATTTTACACTTGATTTATCACACCTTCAGCATGAGTTTAGTTACTGTCGCATGATCTAACACCAGATAACTACGCGTAATGCTGGAGGGACCGGCAGGGCCTACTACCAGTCTCTACTAACACTCAAATCACTAACAAGACTGGGAAACCAACGATCACCTTCATCAGTAGCACTATTTCTAATAGTAGTATTAGTTCAATATACATAAATCTTTTTCAGTAGACCACGAGGCGCAAGAGTGGGTGCAGGTGGTCTCTGCGTCTCACAGGTCATTGAAAATAGACTTTTATGTTAGGTTTACTAACAATGTAGTAATTATTACCTTAGTAATACCGTAAGGTACCGTAATTCAGCACATCGCCTAAATCCGCGTATTTGATTCGATATTTGTCGAAATTTAAGAAAATTTTTGAAATTTGCCCATACTGCTATTTGTATATGATGCTAATGCATTAAAATTCCAATTCAAATTTTCATTAGAGTAAAGTGGGGCAAAAGTTCGAGTGGGGTAAGAGTTTCTTTTTAAGATTTCTAGCTCAATTCAAAACAAATCTTATAAATGTCATGGTGGTTCGAATGCTATTCAAGTAAGAGACTTTCACTCAAAATATCATAAAAATCGATTGAGATTTGGAAAAGTTATGGCTATTTGTTGTTTTTCGACGTGAATATTGTAATTTTTGGTCAAACTTTCGTTGCATGGAACCAATTGAAGATAAAATCTTTTTCAATATTTTATGTAAGGGCGTTTCTAGGCTTATCATAAGGTTGCTTTGAGGTGTATTAGTTTTTGCATAAATGCTTGAAAACAATTTTTAGCCCATAGTGGGGCAAAAGTTCGAATCAGCGGGGCAAAAGTTCGACCCATGTATAAAATCACGGAAAATTTGCAAATTGCCTAAAAACCACATGTTATCTTCAAATTTGGTTAAATTTGTCTGATCGTGTGAAAACTGTCACTAAAATTTTACATTTCCGCTTAGTTTTGCGAAAAACTGCTATTTTTGGGTATATAACAATTAACCCAGTTTTGGGCAATTTTTTGATGAAAATTTAGTGTGTATTTTTCGTCAAACTTAAGTTAACGGCTGGTGTAAAGTATGCCTGTCATAAAAAGAACGATATTTTGTGTTTTAGCCAGCGAACTTTTGCCCCACACTAGATTCGAACTCTTGCCCCACCGGTGGGGCAAAAGTTCGAATAAGACAATCAATTTTGAAACTGTTATAACTAAAAATGGGTAAATATTTTGACATAAGTTTGTTCTGCAAAATTATAGCCAATATGTTGAAGGTTCACTGTATGGTATTTGTTTTGTTTTAACTGCTATTGTTTTCCTGGAAACTTTGATTATACCACTAAGGTCGAACTTTTGCCCCACCTTACTCTAATAATAATAATAATACGAAGTTTGAGAAATATTCCAAAATGTGAATTACGACATTCTACGGTATTGCGTTATCTAGTAAGGTAGGTTGTAGCGGTATTAGAGATAGTTTAGAAGTGTTATTGATATACAGTGCTGTTCTGAATAATAGCAGCGCATGTCGATTTTCATACAAAATGCTCAACTTTGACATGCTGTAGTTCCCTGTTCCCTTTCAAGCAATCGAGCTGAAATTTTCTCCACAGAACTACAAATATGATCGATTTTGTAACTAAAAAATTTCAGTTTTTTCTGAGTCCCTGCCGAAAAGTGAGACACTAGGTGAAATTTTTCGAAAAAATAGCAGTTTTTCATTTTAAAATTTTTCTTCTACAAATATTTTAAACATTTTCAGTTTAGGTGTAGGTTTAATAAGTAGGAGGAGATTGTTCCAATGGTAAGTGATATACAATTTAAAACTATAATGTCAAGCCGAAATTCAAACTTTTAAAACTGCTATTTTTTCGAACAATTTCACCTAGTATCTCACTTTCCGACAGGGGCTTAGAAAATTTTGAAATTTTGTGTTTACAAAATTGGGCATATTTGTAGTTCTGTGGAGAAAATTTCAACTCCATTGCTTGAAAGGGAACAAAACTACAGCATGTCAAAGTTGAGCATTTTGTATGAAAATCGACATGCGCTGCTATTATTCAGAACAGCACTGTATGTATAATATTTAGAAAACTGATGACGCTGTTGTTACTGAAATGTTTAATTTTTTACTGTCTTTTATAATATGATATAATATTGTTGAACAAAATGCTATAATTTATAACTTATTTAATTCTCTAAACATTTTTGCACTACTTTGCATTTATCACACCAACACTGGCGACATTAGCGTTCTTTTGGTAGTATTTCTGTTATGTAGTAGTAACCTCTATCGTTTTTATTCTAAGGATCATAACATAATTATCGTGAGCGTAGTAGTGGAAATAACATAGAAGTAGCTTTTGGATTTGTAGTTAAGGTATTATGGTATTAGTTGAAATGTGACACTTTGTTAGTGTCTATGAATATACCGCTTTGATGATATCACATATATTATCTAATTCTCTATTTCTCGGTACACCGGCCACGGGAACGTCCCTCGGAATCAACGGACCAGCGATGGACCGCATCTCAAGCTAAGTAGAAAAATTATACTGCATACTATTTTTGTTTAAACTGAAACAACAACTTAACTTTTCGATCCCTGCATATTCACCCGCCTGATAATACAGCCTTTCCAATCTGGAAACTAACTTGAGACATTATTCAATTGAATTCTCATTTTGAGAAGACTTCAGAATAATAGCAACGAACATAAAACACATAGCTGACCATACCGAACACATTTACAGTACATTTCGATTTGATACTTCTTCTCATAATTATCTATAACTTGGAATCGGTACTACAAGTTATCAACATAGATAGTCATCTCTCCTAGAAATTGTAATGGTTAGCATTCCAGCGCGACCTTTGGAACATAAGACTTTTTAACTTGACTCATATGTTCGGATAGATCAGAACAATAGATTGGAATAGATTGGAACACATCATTGACATTGTTTCAGACTAGTAGCATAAACGACTAAAATACAAGAGAATACATGACATACAAGACCTGAAAAATGACGAGACTCTTCAGATAGTTCTTGTTCGCGTATAGATGGAAGCACATTTCATGTTTTTCACTTCTATAACGTTCATTCGGGAAAACAGATCTTCCATCAAATCGCTATCATTTTTAAATTCGACCGCAATCTATATAATTAACATTCTCTGTATATCATTGTCAAAAGATGCTTGGAGATGACATTTGGGCTGCAATTTGTCAACATAGACTACAACATGGGCCTATTCACATGACGTTCCAAAACAGCTGATCGGGAAGCTCTTTGACAGTTCTTCTATGAAAATGACAGCCTCGTGTATGCACCGGTCCTCCACCGATGTAAACAAATGCATAGACGGACCTGTCACATGAAAAGGCCTATTGCTCTGTATGTTATTTCCAAGAAGTGCATTCATTTACAACATATATTTTCATGTCGCTTCTCCATGCGTAAACAAGAATCCGAATTGCTCAGGACTAAAGGCTGACTATACAAACACGACAACGGGATTGAAACTGAAGCAAAAACAATTTAATAAAACTACTTCTGCACAATATTCAAACAAAATAGTGCACTCAAAATAATCCAAACGTCATTGTTACGTGAAAACATACGTGGTTTTTTTCCATCGCACTTTTCACGTAGTACTTACGTTAATCATTGGTACCACTGAATGAACGCATGAACAAATAGAAGTCGTCACTTCCATCGAAGTTCCATGTAGTTGCTACCGTAATCCGGGGTAACATTGATCATTTTTTTGAATATTTCTTAAATATTTCGTTTGAAAATGCAAATGTTACAAATTTTATATTTTTAAAACAAGTACTGCTACCCATAGCTCGTGACTATATACTGCATTTTGTTTTTTGAAAGATTTAAGTATGTTTAAAAATGTCGTTGCTTACTTAAATCATGGCCCCCGAAGCCGAATATGAAGGCCAAACGCTTACAAGTTATTTACTTTTTAAGTTATTTTAAAATTAAAAACACCTCGAACCACGGAATACGCCTAAAAGTAGGCAATTTCCTAAAGGAATCCTATATTCTTACCAGTAATTCATTAATGTTGCCTAATTGAGCATACTTATGAAAGTTTTGACAATGGAATCGTTTTCGGCGATGCCATTTTTAGTAAGAACCACATTTTTATTGCTCATATCGTTTGCAGAACTTATGTGAGACGTGAATGTTCGGTAGCGTCATCCTTACCCATTGAAATAATTGTTTCGAAAAGTTGACAAATTCACGCATAAAGTAAACGCAATTTGCACAAAAATCTTCACTTTCATTAGCTTATCAATATAAGAAAGAGAAGCACCATTCATGAATTGAAAATGTTCCTTCAATAAATGGTGATACGAACTTTTTACGAGATGGGTCATTCCGATCAATGTTACCCCGCTGATCAATGATACCCCGGATTACGGTACGTGAATTTTCACGTAGCTTTTACTGAGTGTTTCAATAGATCCTAGATATATTTTTTATTAAATTTTATCGGAATATTTACATAAAACCCAATTTTGTTTTCCATAGGCTCCTGCAATTTAATAATTTTTCACTTAAAAAAATACACAAACTGAAGTAATAAAACTATTTATTGTGTTTAATCGAGCAACAACAGCCAGTAACAATGTCTCTAATATCCACTGAGTGACACGACGGTATACATGGTGATACGATCATATGAGAAAAAACGGAAGTTTCTCTCAAGTTTGCTAAGGGCCGTTCCATTAAAGAGTGTCCCGCTCTTGTAGTTTCGTCGGATTTGGTGTTCAACGTTTCGTTAGCTATAATAAATATGATATAAGCTATGAAAAATTGATATTCTCCGGTTACTAACACGTATTTACCTTGAAATCAATCTTAAATGAAGTCCAGCAGCTCATGGGAAAACTAGCGGCCACCATCTTTAAATTTGCGCACAACAGAGAATGAACACGATATGCAAGTGATCAAAATGAATTCAAGTGCCTACGTGTTTTCCACGTAAGTGCGATTGGTAGCCACAGTAACAATCACCGGTACTCCATTTGGTGATTATCCATGCTCTAGTAATTACCCAAGTAACAAAGCTAGTTATATAAGAGTTAAAAATTCCAGTTTTTAACACATTCTGTTGTATTTTTCTAGTGATATTTACTTTATATCTAACACTTGTATAGCTAAAACAGCGCAAAAAATGGCGGCTTATATAACATCTCATAGGTCTGACAACCACTTATAATGACGTACTATTGACGATTTATAAACATACTCTCAACATAATAAAGATGGGAATATAAGCTATAATGAACAGTTGTTATAATTAGGTTATTTTTCAGCATTAAAGACTCACAATTCAAGTGTATATGACGACATACTTCATGTGCTGTAATTGAGCTATTTTAAAGTACAAACCACATATATATGGCACAAGATGACTAGATTATAATACAGGCAAACGCTCTGGTTATTGTGACGTTATTTGAAAGCTATATAACTTGCAAAACACAATCATATTACATATTATCTGCTTGAAATGTCCAATCTGCAAAACGAAGTAACTTAGGCGGCATCCACAAATTACGTAACGCTCGAAGGGGGGGGAGGGGGTAGGCTCGAGCGTTACGACTCATACAAAATTTAAAAAAATTCCATACAAAAAGCGTTACGGAGGGGGGGGGAGGGGATCGAAAATTTCTAATTTTAGCGTTACGTAATAAATGGATGCCGCCTTACAGAAAAAAAAACACATATTTGCCTCCAAAAATACATGGCTACCATAACCTGGCAAATGTTTCCAAACTAAAAAATCTAAGATTGTTTTTCATCACGGAGATGAATAAAATTAAAAAGGATGGTGTTGAACGATATTTGAGAAGTTTATTATGCGGATCAAAATTAATGGTGAAACTTTCAATTTCACTTTTCAATAATTCATGGGCCATTATAATAATTTCTAAATGTATAACGAAGCCACCCAAAATTGTGCAGTTTTGTATAATTTTCTTCAATTCTCACGAAAAAATAAGATGGCAGATTTTTAATATGTCTTACAGCGCCGTCCAAAAATATTGGAACGGTTCAATTGTTTTATTAAATTTTTCATACTCAATTGTTTTATATCGCTGTGAATGACGCAACTTATCAAATTGATTCTGATTTCTAATCAATTTATTTAATTTAATATTATCGATATGCAAATTAAATAGATTCGAAGTAAGGTGATTCAAGTTTTCAACCGGTACTGTAAGCCTGATTATTTATTTAGCAAAATGTGAAATGTTTGTGTATGTTGATTCAGATATGAGTTGAAATTACGTTGTAATAACATCTCCAGAGCATCTTAACTAGAGGATTTAGATTGACTTAAAATAACGTTCATAATACGTCATAAGAACATATTATCTAAAAAACCATTTGATTGTTTTCTCAATAATGTTTATAACATCCAAATAACTTAAATATAGCTTCTTGCTTAGTGGATAGATTTTAATCTGTCAAACGTCAAACATTACTCTACAAATGTCAACAATGTGAAAATTGCAGTAATGTTGACAGACCTCACGCAGTAGCTATTTGTTATTTTCGACGATATTCATCAATTTGAGAGCCTATTCGACTACAATAATTTTGGCCCGCACAGAAGAAACCTGCTTTATTTGAACACTAGTGGAATATACATCATTTGGATCATGTGTTTTCTGCTACCAGAACAAATTTGAAATTATGGTGCCGATATACATAAAACACTCTGGACAACCACGGTGTTAAAACCGTGCGTTTATTTTCCAATCTGAATATATCAAAATTCGTTATGTGCATGTGTAAAACACCGAATTCTAGTTGAAGAAGCAAACGCAGTTGGCAGAAGTTTTGTTCACCTAAAAAAATATTTATTTTGTCAATTCGCAGTACACTCTGAAACCACTGAAACCACCCTTTCAGAAGTTTATAGTATCAAACCGATTGTTTTTTTTTGTGATAATGAAAAGCAACCGAACTTAGAAAACCACCCGCTAACGATTTCATTACGTTCAATTTTTCTCCACAAGGTTTGATTATGGCATTTTTGTCCCAACTTCAATGGTCGATGTTAGAATGACACACAACATGTATCGACGATGATGGGTATATTGATGTTTGAATCTTGTAAAAAATTCGTTTAAAATGCATAATTACAACATACATTTTATTATGTACGTTTGTAGAGCATCCAATCAACCAAGTCAGGTTGTCGTTTTTGCATTTAATGTTTTGGGATGACTTGTTTTCCGATAGCTATTTTATAACATTTATATAACACAAGATGTTATGGTATTCACCATTATAACTCTTATATGACACTATCTGCTATCTGCTATCTGGAAAAATGTTTTCGGTGTTACTTGGGTATTACCTTAGTCAAGTGAAAAGCCTGCAAAATGAATTTGGAATGAGCTACGTGATTTTTCACGTAGCAATGACGTTTGGATTATTTTGAGTGTGTTAAAGCGGGCAACATAGCCTATTCCGTCTAAATATTGGCAAAAGTAGAGGTAAAAATTTGCACTACGGGGTCCAGCACAGACAACGAAGCTGTCATGCAGCTCCAGCTGAGTACACCATAAAAAAAAAAAAAAAAAAATATATATATATATATATATATATATATATATATATATATATATATATATATATATATATATATATATATATATATATATATATATATATATATATATATATATATATATATATATATATATATATATATATATATATATATATATATATATATATATATATATCCGATGTTAATGATTAGTGCAAATTAAAATGACTTCCATTGCAAATAAATAAAAGTAACTTGGCATGTCCCAAAAAATAGCCCTTTTTACCCGACTTGACCCAGTGACCCACCACAATAACTCCGGCCACAGGAATATTTCCGAGTTTCTCTGGCCACTTAATAGTTGGCAATAATTTATGTAGCTTATATTTTAATTGGGAATTTTCTCTTTTTTAAATCATTGGCAGTTCTTTTTAATAATATTTATTTGCATTAGACTTCCTAAAATTTTCATAATAGATTTTCTTATTTTGATCATAGGCTGTTCGTTCAAGAGAAGCCATTAAACGTTTTAGTTACTGTCAAAAGCTTTCTACAAACGCAATGCGAAAACCTAGCGCTAGCAGAGAAGTGAATAGTTGCTCACATTTCTTCATTCAGCAAACAACTACAAAGCTTATTGTTTGTATATTAATGACGATTTATCCTTCTTTCAGAATAAGCTGAATAAGTTATATGAAATTCATTGCAAGTGCATACTAGCTGTAGTTTACTATTGGTTTTCAATTTCGGCCAAATAACATTCGGCCAAATGACCCTTTCGGCCAAATGGCGTTCGGCCAATCGGCATTCGGCCAAATGGCATTAAGCCAAATGAGCCGGAACCTACTGTAAATACTAATCGAAATGTTTGGTGTCTTTCTTTCAGCGGCAGAGATGATCAGCATCGGCGTGGATCTTTCGATAGGCATATGAGCGAACCTAACACGAATAATAAAAAACTCTAACGACAAATTTAATCTGTTTCGAGCATAGAAAAACATCTTGTACTGTTTAAGATAAGCAAACAAAAAAAAAACGTCGAGATAACTTAATCAACAAGTAACTTTCCTCTTTTCATCATCACATAACAAATCGATCAAAGTTGCATGTAGGCTAAACCAAAAATATTAGCTCAAAATAGTTTGTTAAATATAAACAATGTTAAAGGTATATATTTTTCCTGATAGCTGACGAAAAATGCTGATAAGCTCTAGAATCATATTCAAAATACCATACTAATAAAAAAATTCCATCTATAGATTAAGCAAGATGATGCAACATGCCTATTTGTTTTAACATTGACTGTTGTTTCCTTTAAGTTGTGTTAATATGTTGCAATTTCAATGTTTTACGAAAGAAATATTTGTGAACAATATTCAAGCTAATTTAGTGTACTATAAAAACATTACTGTAAATTATGTTCGATCGTTTGAGTTTGTCATGACACGGAATTGAATAAGTGAAACTGCTCGTATAGTTTAGAAAAACAAATATATAATTGTAGTATTTTGTTTGACATACTTGTGATTTACCAACAATGTGGGTGATAGTAAGAATTGAAATAAAATATTGGATTGTAATTATAGTTGTTAACTATTGCATCTTATGCTGTGTTTTTAACGAAGGATAAATCTACAGACGAAGTTGGGGTTGACGCACTACCGCCTACTCACTAAAACCAATCCATGCTTCGTGTTGCCGTGTACAGAAAACACATACATTACTCTTGGCCTCAAACTTGTTTCTCCCTGGAACCACCTCACAACATTACTTTGGTGAGAGCCCAATTCATATAGCACTTTAACAGAAGTAGCCGCAACAAGCTGCTTGTCAGAGGTAGCCTCTGCAGCCTTCTTAGTTGCACGCCATAAGCGCCGCTATTCTTGCATAATCTGAGTGAAAGCGGTAATTACTGCACTAGAACTCGATATTCCCACGCATAATCTGGATTACATTGTACAGGGAAGCATCCAATCCACATGTAGCAAGCATGCGATCTGTCAATAACGATAAAACGCGTGCACTCGAATAAGACATGCTCCGCTATTGCATCCACAGTAGCAAAATTGGGGGACGCATTAGACTCTACCATGTCCTGAAATAAAATGCATCAGGAGATAGTTTTCCATGGACTATTTTATTCCAATTTGATGGTTCCATCTACATTTATTTAATGGAGTGTTCCCATTTTTGCTGCCTACCTCTGAGCGTTGTCTCTTTACGCGCATTGCGGGCAGGTATGATACTTCTTCGACATCTTCCTTGATTATGAGCCCGAAGGCCGCCATCCCGACTATTATGTACATTGCCGCTTGATCCTATAGGTGCTTTCCAACCGCTGTAAGTTGCTGTTCTTCTTAAGCGCTTCCGACCAGATCGAGACCCCATACCTAAGTATGGATGGCACCACGCCACGTTCATTTATTTAGTTAACATCTACACAGATAACACTGAATCAACAATTTCACGCCACAATACTCGGTTCGTGGCCGCATCTCTCCATCCTCGGTTCTGCCCCACGCTCGCCAAATCGATACGCACTTGATCCGCCCACCTAGCTCGCTGCGCTCCACGCCTTCTTGTACCAACCGGATCCGAAGCGAACACCATCTTTGCAGGGTTGCTGTCCGGCATTCTTGCAACATGCCCTGCCCATCGTATCCTTCCAGCTTTGGCTACCTTCTGGATACTGGGTTCGCCGTAGAGTTGGGCGAGCTCGTGGTTCATCCTTCGCCGCCACACACCGTTCTCCTGCACACCGCCGAAGATCGTCCTAAGCACCCGACGTTCGAAGACTCCAAGTGCTTGCAGGTCCTCCTCGAGCATCGTCCACGTTTCATGCCCGTAGAGGACTACCGGCCTTATGAGCGTTTTGTACATGGTACATTTGGTGCGGGCGTGAATCTTTTTTGACCGCAGCTTCTTCTGGAGGCCATAGTAGGCCCGACTTCCACTGATGATGCGCCTCCGTATTTCACGGCTAACGTTATTGTCAGCCGTCAGCAAGGATCCAAGGTAGACGAACTCGTCGACCACCTCGAACATATCCCCGTCTATCGTAACACTGCTACCTAGGCGAGCCCTGTCGCGCTCGGCCCCACCAGCTAGCATGTACTTTGTCTTGGCCGCATTCACCACCAGTCCAACTTCTGCTGCCTCGCGTTTCAGGCGGGTGTACAGGTCTGCCACCTTTTCAAATGTTCGGCCGACGAAACAAATTGACTGGATCTCGTAAAAATCGTACCCCGGCTGTTAAGCCCGGCTCTCCGCATAACACCTTCTAGCGCAATATTGAACAACAGGCATGAAAGTCCATCACCTTGTCGTAGTCCCCGGTGGGATTCAAACGAACTGGAGTGTTCGCCTGAAACCTTCACACAATTTTGCACACCTTCCATCGTCGCTCTTATCGGTCTCGTGAGCTTCCCGGGAAAGCTGTTCTCGTCCATGATTTTCCATAGCTCTACGCGGTCGATACTGTCGTATGCCGCCTTGAAATCGATGAAAAGGTGATGCGTTGGGACCTGGTATTCACGACATTTTTGGAGGATTTGCCGTACAGTAAAGATCTGGTCCGTTGTCGATCGGCCGTCAACGAAGCCGGCTTGATAACTTCCCACGAACTCGTTTACTACGGGTGACAAACGACGGAAGATGATCTGGGATAATACTTTGTAGGCCGCATTTAGAATGGTGATCGCTCGAAAGTTCTCACAGTCTAACTTGTCGCCTTTCTTGTAGATGGGGCAGATTACCCCTTCCTTCCACTCCTCCGGTAGCTGTTCTGTTTCCCAGATTGTGCCTATCAGCCGGTGCAGACAAATGGCCAGCCTTTCCGGACCCATCTTTATGAGTTCAGCTCCGATACCATCCTTACCAGCAGCTTTATTGTTCTTGAGCTGGTGAATGGCATCCTTAACCTCCCTCAAAGTGGGGGCTGGTTGGTTTCCATCTTCCACAGTACTGACGAAGGCATTTCCTCCGTTGTCCCGTCCTTCATTGCCTGGGCTCTCAGCATCATTCAGGTGCTCGTCGAAGTGCTGCTTCCACCTTTCGATCACCTCACGCTCGTCCGTCAGAATGCTCCCATCCTTATCCCTGCACATCTCGGCTCGCGGCACGAAGCCGTTGCGGGATGCGTTGAGCTTCTGATAGAACCTACGTGTTTCCTGAGACCGGCACAGCTGTTCCATCTCCTCGCACTCCGTCTCCTCCAGGCGGCGTTTTTTCTCCCGAAAGAGGCGGGTCTGCTGTTGCCGTTTCTGTTTATAGCGTTCCACGTTCTGCCGGGTCCCTTGCTGCAGCATGACCGCCCTCGCTGCATTCTTCTCCTTCAAAACCTCCTGGCACTCCTCGTCGAACCAATCGTTCCGTCGACTCCGTCCCACGTACCCGACGTTGCTCTCAGCTGCATCGTTGATGGCTGCTTTTACTGTTCTCCAGCAGTCCTCAAGAGGGGCTTCGTCCAGCTCACCCTCATCCGGTAATGCAGCCTCGAGTTGCTGCGCGTATGCCGCTGCGACATCCGGTTGCTTGAGCCGCTCTAGGTCATACCGGGGCGGCCGTCGGTACCGTACGTTGTTAACCACGCCACGATTGCTGGCAATTAAAGCAGAACATGTTAAATATCATCCTCAAAAGCGCCATGACAGCCATATATGCCTTTTCACTGGTATATCAAAGTGGTTAGAGCTGAGCTTGACATCGATCATTACCCCGAGGTACTTGAAGAATCGCTTGGACTCGATGATGCAATCTCCAATCGAGATAAGCACCCTTTGCTCAGATTTGCGGTTGACCACCACCTCAGTCTAATGGTGGGCTAGCCCCAGTTTTCGAGGCCTCATCCATTACCCGACTACGGAGATAGAATAAGTTGTGATCAGCTCTACTTCCTCCCCATAGACCACTAGGGTTGGATAATCGGCGCGCAGCGGTAATTCCTATCATCCAAATAGTTGTTCATAAGCTTAAACCATTGGACCGGAACACTGAGGCGGACAAGTGCGTGGACTAATGTCCCTCATCTTGCGCTATTGAACGCATTCTTCACACCCAGAGTAACATATCCGCGGTAATGGATGCCAGTCCTTTAATGCTGGATTGCCAACTCAGCTATCTGGACGATTGACTGGATTGCGTCTAGAGCATTAGAGCATGGATGAGCGCATCATAATTGTGCTACGCGATTGACCAAAACAATCGAAGTTGTACAGAGATTTAATTAATGGGGCCTGGGATCAGCTAACCTTTTTTGAAACGAGAGTTCAAAGGTTAATAGTCAATAATGGCACCGGCCTCGTCCATACGTAGAAGGGAATGTTTGTTAGTCAGACAACCATTATTACTAGAGACCAAGTATACCTCTGAATTTCCACAGCTGTCATGGGAAAGATATTGAGTTAGAGGGATAAGATAAGTATCTAGGAGTCACCTATGGTTGATGATGCGATTCGTGATATAATCATGTCCAAATGAATTCTCGCTATTTCCACAGGAGCTAGCGACACAATCGATGGGGCAAACAATACTGATTCGATCACGCCATTTTTTTGTCGCACTACATGAACCGGATACGATTGATCCTTTTTATATTGTCCACTTTCGCAGGACCAAGCGTTACAATCGATAGACCAAACACTACTCGACTGACTAGATTGAGTCCATACTAGATCTACAATTCCAGAATCCGTACTGGCTGCTAGACAGGTCCGAATCTGCCGCAAATAGTCTGTTGAAGATTCTAAATCTAAATATGTTTGTGCAGCAAAATGCATCTAAAGAATTGTTTCTCGAAATTGCAAATTATTTTCATAGAAGCATTTGGTATCGGTTGTGCATAATGATGATGGCTATCCCACTACCGAATCCAAACGTTTGAAAAGTTTTCAAGTATTTCAAAAGTTGTATCACATGGAAAACTGTTATGTGCAAGAAATCCAATTATTTCCTATGGCATTAGAACCCACAACTCCCAGTAATTGGGTTTCAAAACGATAAATGTTACTAGATCACAAGTATGAACAAATAAGAACGTTAAAGTTAAGTTTCATGAGATAATTCATTGGAATATTTTACGGAATATATGTTTAATTAAAAGCTAAACATGTCAGAGAAACAGTTAATTCTTAGACCCGTCGTTATAGACCACCTGGCATCGCATTGAGCAAATGATGAATCGTTGAAGAATATTTTATTTGTTTTTGAGCTTTTATAGGTTTAATAAAATAACGAAATGTAAAATTGCTTTACTAATCGACAGCTCCTGTTTATTATTCATTCGAAATTAGACAATGTACCCTTTGAACACATTAGGGAGGTGCCGTAGCCTCGAGGTTACGTTTTCGCTTCGAAGGTCATGGGTTCGATTTTCAATCCTCCCTCACAAAAAACTCCGTCCAGTCACCAGAAGACGCCGCACGATGTATTGGGGAAACACATCCATCCTCCGTCAGTATCAGATGGTGACTGAGACAAACTGACCCTCTTTGAAGGCTGTTGCCTCACACGACACGGAAACATGGCAAAATGAACCACCGCACACAAATGGACTACGGCTATATCGATATGGATTGGACCAACGGCAGCTCTCTCCTCTACCTGCTCGGTATGAGAGAGATAGCAATAAGGATATAAATAGATTCTATAACGATATGATAATCGGCATAGTAGTGGCCAAGTGCACGGAGTGCCTAACAAAAAAAACACATTAAAGAATTTTTCCTGAAAGTTCAGCAGATCATAAACTAGTTTTGATGTTCTCAGCAAAATCTTACATCGGATAGTAGGCATCTATTTTTGTTCTCTGTGATTGGGTAATTTCCAGTGGGAGTGGGCCTAAGTCTTGTGGTAACTTCCATGACTATAAAACAAATAGGCTTATTCCACCGACGAACTTATTCTACGAGTCATGATGAGTCGCTTTCATCACCGAAACGACTAATGTTTCAAATGGGAACGAGTCGACAATTGTCAGTTACCTACTCTGGTCATAGAATATCATCGTATCTGCCAAGCGATTAATCAATGAAAAATGACAACTTTGGTAAAGAAAGCTATTGGTTAATAACTGTGAAGGTGTTCATAGAACACAGAAGTTGAGAAGCAAGCTCTATCCCAATGGGAAAGTAATACCGAGAAAAAGAAGCACACAAACGATAATTCTGACTACTAGGTCGGTTCAGCGATTCCGGTTAGAGGATGACTGCTTACTGGTCCACTGGCGCCCCAACAGCCTAAAACTGGTGATTCGTTACGATCGGTGCTACTCGGCTTATTCTCTCATGTGGAGCAGTAGTAGCCGGCGAAGAATTTCTCAGCTTACGAATACTGACCGGTAGTGCCAAAGTCTGTCCAGCGATTCGAAATGGCTTCGGGTTCATTGGCGCTTCAAAGATTCAAATCGATAGATCGTCACGTACTACTTGGAATAGTTCCCGAGGCAGGATCAATCCAACGTCGACGACGAGTTTCCGGGCGGTGGAACATCTCTCGAACCAATGGTTTTCGGACCGAGCCCGATGACGATTCTACAAATCCGATGGTTTTTCTCAATTTCTCTTAGTTTTCAACGCTGCAACCCATTTTTTTATATGGACGATGTTACGGTAGTCAAAAGACGTCTTGTCTGCCGTAGTCGAGCGAAATGACGTAAGAGAGAGATTTTTGTCACATTTAGAGATCTTAAGCGGTCCCACAAGCATTCTCGCAGTAGGAGCGCTGTGACTGCTGTTGTCATCAGATTCTACTCATTACTGTTACTGCTCCATCCATGCATTACTGCGTCCGTCAAAAATCTGAACTTAACGGACAATGCGATAACCCTTTTATAGGTACGCTACATTCGTTCTTTATTGACAACCGCCGCTTGGTTGGCTCAGCCGAACAAGCGGGAAGTTCGTTGCATATAAAGCGCATTTTGACTCAATATATAGTACTACACTTACGTCACTCCGTCAATTAGCCATGGAACTTCGTCAGTGGTACTACCTCCATTGTGTGATGAGCCAACTGCAGCTTGACTCCAGTCATCTAAGTTTGGATGATGTTGACTGATTTTGGCATCAGAAATTCCACCTCTTCGGAGTTTCATTGATCATTGATTAAGGACAATGTAATCTTCTAAGTCGATGATCTCGATGTCGGCAGTATCAGTATTACCATCGCGGCATGCTTCGGAAAGAGGCCGATCACCTCCTGCTCATCGTGGCACATTTCTGCTGGTGTTATTGGACTCTTTCACCATCACTACTCGATTGAAACGAGTTGACCCCGGGAGAAGATGCTCAGACCAGAAGAGACTAGCCTAAGCCCTAAGCAGCTGGTCTAGAGCCAACGACCTTTTCCGGGGTGGGCACCAAAGGCCGTCTTCTGTCTCCCGGGTCACAAAGCGTGTTCAGTAACGAAGAGCTTCGGATGTGGGAGTCCTACAAAACTGGAATTTAACTTACTTGGCAACCTTCAGATGAAGCTGATGCGATGGAGCATCTTCGTCACGGATGATCAACGACAAAGGGTGGCTTCAATAAGTGACCCGCGGAATCGTCTCATCGGCGGTATTACCGATCAACGTGGTGACTCCGATGATCGCTTTCTTGCTGAGTTTATCGGATCAGACGATAGTCGAAGAAGGATGTTTCGAAAGTGAGTCTCGTGAGATGATGCCTGGATTGGTGGGCCTGAAAGGCAGGGCTTGGCACTCTGCTGCAGCGATTAGAGCAACGTGCTCTCAGGATGTCCCCAGGCAATATGCCCGGCTACGGTGCGTTAAGTAGGATTATCAACACCGATTCCGGTTCGGCTTGCAGGTTGGCAAATCTGATATTATTTATGCAGTCAGTCGAAGTTCCTCACCATTCACTAACTTGGCGACTATGGGCTGGTATCATTGGTAATAAATGCCACGAGGCAATAATCGATCCAATTCTCCAAATCGTATCTCTTTTCAGTGTGGGAGTCTCTTCTATAGTAACGCCTTTCAGCTTTATCGTATCTTAGCAACCCTAACACACACGTTTTCTCCGTGTTGATTCTGCATTTTTCCCCATCCGCTTTGTTGGTCCAGACACTGTTACGCAATCACCCATTCGTTAAGCTGCGTTTGGAGCATTATCTGCCCAGCCGCCCGCACCGTCCAATTTGCACGTTATTTCGCTTTAACATCATCTATCACCCTACAGTCCCACATCTATTTCATCTAAGATGTGTAATTGTCGTCCAAATTGGCCGAGAGCAGTACAGAGACTCCCCGAACCAAAGGCCTCAGGGTCGGCACGCTCAGCTCACAAAACTCGCGGACAGGGAATTTTCGCACTCAAGGATAGGGTTACCACAGCACTTCAACAATTTATTACAGTTTTTTGCTCCCACTTGTAGCCTCTCGGCTGCTCATTGGGATAATTGTTGGTTGGAAATTATGTCGAGCACGGGGTCGTTTATTCTTATTAGCAACGTCACAAATACTTACAACACTCCTTCGGCACTCACCTAAGCGAGAGCTGGATTCTGAATATCAAATGCCAACTACTAAAATTTCATCTTTTAATACTATCATTTTGCTCGCCCACGCAGGGACATATCATTTAGTGAAGTTTTTCAACATTTTGATTTACCTACTTGCGGTTTTTCGGCTGGTTGGCCGGTTCTCTAACCGGTCGATGGGCGGTGACTTGGAGAACCAGTGACAGGTCGGTGAAATCGAGCACGGATGGGCCGGTTGATGTAGACGGATACCCAGCAGATTGCAAGGTTTGGTGGGTTTTCAGCAGGAATGACCGGTTGATGCTGGCGGATACCCAGCAGATTGCAGGGTTTGGTGGGTTTTTGACGGACGGACTGGTTGATGAAACGGATACCCGGCGGAGTACTGGGTTTAGTGGGCCTTCGACGGCCGGTCAGATGATTTGGGCTTCGTGGGTACTGATCAAGGCGACCGAAATTGGGCCACGTGGTTGGAATCGCCAGCTTCCAAAATGGCGTTGGAATATGGCCGTTGTATAGCGCCTATTGTTCTCGCTGAAGTTCGACATGGCGTTCGGCTTCGCGGACGGTGCGCAAATATCGCTTGCACAAATGGCCCTGGGACGCCCTGCGGAGAATAAACAATCTCCGGAAGATGTTTCCGGATGTCCAAAAGAAAAGAAAAGGCCCGGTAATGGACCTTTTCTTTGATTTTTACAGGTTTTCTTCGTTTCACTGGTGTGGCATATTTCGATCACTTCCTATTGTTTAGCGTACTAATAGTATTTAGGAATTTAGAATTAAGCACTTTTAATCTGGTTGTAACGTCATTTTTGACTTTAGGGACTTTTTATTTTTACTTTTATACGGCGCGCACTTCACTATCTAAACTTGTCTCGACAGAATGAGAGATTCTCATCGCGATTCCCTTTTATCTTTGATAGGTATTTTTTTTAAACCCCGAAGTTTGACATTTGATATTTTGATCCCTTTGACCTAAAGTTTGGCTACCCTTTCGCACAGCGAAGCGGTTAGGTCAACGCATTTAACTCGTAGGGTTTTGATCTTCACTTAAATCGCTGACAACTAAGGATGCAGCCGCCAGCAAGGCTGTCAGCACATTGTTTACAGGGTCGGATTTAGGTTTTTGGTGCTCACTGGCAGGTGGGTTGAATGAGAAAGAAGCTTGTGGAGGAGCCATGCCACAAATATGGAACCAGCGGTTACACACTTTCTTAAATCTAACCTGACCTGATAACCCTGGCGGGGCCCTTCTTTTCTCCACAGCACTCCACCACTCCAAAGCTCCAACCTTCTTTACGATGACTCTTCAATTTTAACGTCTGATCGGTATTCTTCGACGTTGCGAACCTTCTACTTTCGACAGCCAATCTTCCTGCTATCCGACCTAGTCCAGCCGATATGGTGACGGATCGGCCTTTGGCGGATGCTTTGCCGGGACCAGTAAAAACGGTTCAACCGACGAAGTGGACACAACGTTCCACCTCCAACTTAAAACTTCAGCTTCTGATTCTCTTCAACTTTTCTGTCTTTAACTTTTCGAAACGAACTCTGAACAAGTGGATGTAAATTTGATCGTCGTGTCATCGTATTGCCGTATTGAGGTTCTTGACCTAGGTCATTGACCTTCCATTCTCATTCACTCAGTTACGCCTCCCTTCATGGCCGTCCATAAGGTGGTAGCCCAGCGCTCTGCGGTTTATGTAGTGTTGTGGATGGTTGGCTGTAAGTTGGTAGTAGGGTGGGGGAGTCTGGCTTTAACCTACTCCTCTATGGCTTCAACCTACATTTACCAGGACCATTGAGCTGGGAAAATCTACACTAAACAACAATTATTACCTGTCTTTTCAAACAATTTCCCTATCCTCGAATTTCTCGGTAATACTCAAGACACAAAATGGCCAACACTTACAGATGTTACCGTACGATAACACGATAAACGTTGTTCCAAGGATTAGCATCAGCTTCCTGACACAACTTCTTGTAGCAGTTAGATGTGCTCGTCGTTATCTCCAGTTTGAGAGAGGCGCTGGCCAGTTATGTGATATTTTAAAACGGCTTTGCTTATGCATTTGGATATGTTTTGTCAATATATGAAATCATGTGTGTATTTAGAGAAATTTATTGCACATACTTCAAGTTGATTACAATTTATTAAAATGCAAGTTAGAAACTTTGTTTCTACACACATACCGCATACGCACCATTTTTTGCGCACTTTTAACCAAATCTTGGATTTTGGTGGAAGGACAGAAGAACAATTATTGTTCATAATGAAGTATGAAAAATGCCAATGTATAAAACATTGCAATATGTTGTCTACTTGTGAAAATGCGCAATGATTGGAATTGCGCAAGGTTAGGTACGTACACAGCAATTACTTTTACCATTCAATGTAATTATAAGAATTTAATAGTTACATGGTCAACATCGAACGGCTGTTTGACCGCTACTCGTACACTTATTTACAGTTTACCATTATTTACATTTATAGTTGGTCATTGGTTATATTGACCAATTTGGCAGGTTTTTGAGCGTCAACCAGAAAGTTTTTGAAAGCACTTTTAACAGCGCAAATCTTTTCAGCTGTTTTTACGATTTTATCAGCATTTGAGTCGATATGTACATTATGCTCGGCAATTAAAGTTTGTATTTCTACCATACAAAATTCTTTCAACAACTGTGTTTCTCCATAAATGTTGACTTCATTTTTATCAAATATTTTGAACTGAAAAAATTTAAAATGGAAATGCAATATTTGTGTAACAAAAAATATGTCATGGAACTTACCTCAGATTCTTCACTGGAACACTCTTCATCGTCTTCGTCCATCTCACTTACCATAAGAACCAATAGCATGGCAATTGTCTGACTTATCGAAAACTTTTTGGCTAGCATAGTTTTCGACAAGGCGCGAAGAAATAGCTTTTGCGCATAGGAAGAAATCGTGGGCTCTACAATGGAAAATTTGAGTTAAAAAGGTGTTTTCTGTCGATTCTAGTGTTTTCTGTCTTACGAGTTTTAGCTTCTTCTGCATGATTGAAAAGATGTGTAACAATAGAAGCCGCTACTTCTCGAATATCCGAATCATCATCTCGCAAAAGGGTCAGCAGTGTTTTACTGTAGCTCAAACGGAATTCGAGGGATTTAGATTCGCCAAATCGCCTCGACGTGATCTTCAATATCTGCAGTGTCGTAGCTCTGAAAGTGGATTCAAAATTTCATTTAAAAATGAATCGCTTTTTAAATTGCATGCTTTTGAGTTGGGTATTAGACACATTTCTGATGTAAAACCGTATAGGTGTACGTATTACATTAACAAGATATAATAAAAATGGTTCTGCCAGTTGCAGCACGGGAGAAAATGGAATTCAGTTTCTCTAGGTGTTGGACCTTGAACTAAAAATCGACGAACAGCACAGAATATCGCGGAGAAAACCGAAAAAAAGCCAAAAAACGACACGGATGTAATTTCGATTCCAACTTGCTTTCTCGAATTTATTACGAAAATTGTTGTTACAAAAGTTGGATTGTTTTCTTTCCCTGTGCAGAGTTGCCAGGTTCTGTTTTAATGTGTAATAAAAGGAATGGGCAATGTAGCCCGAACATCCACTCCCACCATCAATCAATACGCCTCAATCCGTAGGTAAGGGACTGGTCTTCTGGCCGTAGATATTCAGCTTGTCCTCGTCGTGAGGAAACGGTGCCCACAATGCCAGTGAGTCAGGATGAACCTGAGAAACTCGCGCTAACTCCCACTGCGCGGGCGGAGTGTTATGGTTTTTCACAAACACAAGTTGATTCTCCTTCACGTTTTGTTCGCTGGCACGCCATTCAGCGCGAGGTTGCAGGGTACTTAAATATTCGTCGCGCCAACGCCTCTAAACTTCGATGGTTTGCTTATGCACTCTTTGGCACATGTCCAAACGATTGGTAGGAATATGTGAGACGTCAGGTTCCGGAATCAAGTTGAGTGGATGACCTATTAGTAAATGTCCTGGCATCAATGCATCATAGCTATCGGAAAGATTGGAAAGTGCACACAGGGGCGTGAGTTGAGGCATGCCTCTACTTGAGTAAGTATGGTCAACAGTTCCTCGTAGGTCAGGCCTGCCCAACCTTCTTGAACCACGGGCCAAATCGCAGAAGTAATTTCATGTCGCGGGCCACATTTTTAAACGCACAAATATTCCCAACAATTCTGACAAAAGTCAGTGAATAAAGTTCATAAAACCTGACAAAAATCAGTGAATGAAGTAAATTTCATTTGAAAAAATCTAAA
The DNA here is from genome assembly GCF_002204515.2 of Aedes aegypti. Taxonomy (NCBI): domain Eukaryota; kingdom Metazoa; phylum Arthropoda; class Insecta; order Diptera; family Culicidae; genus Aedes; species Aedes aegypti. The sequence goes on along the minus strand of NC_035109.1, from coordinate 202,452,501 downwards.
ATAGCGATAATTGCTGCTAAGCATGAATTGAATTGAATTACTTTTTATTGAAGGAATTTTCTGCCGTAGGCAGGTTCATCCCCACTTGCTGCTAAGCATTCTGCTGGACGTTGTGAAAGTTTCTTTCAAAATTATATAATAAACTAGTCCAGAATATTTTGAGGAATCTACCCCAGAAATTTAAGATTCTGTGAGAATAATACCCAGTTTTTTTTAAATCGTACTCCGAATTCTGACAGAATCCGACTTAATATTATTAGCATGAACCGGGATGTGCTAAAATCTTGATCAAGTTTTTACGAAAATCTTGGTCAGCATGTCCAAGAATCGTGCCTAGGATTCCTTCAGAAATTCACTCAATAATCATTTTGAAATGCCACCTAGAAATCTTTGAAAATGCTTAAAAAGAAACCTGCTCATAATTTTATTATAAAATCGTTTAGTGTTCTGGCAAAATGTAACATAGCGTTATGTTGTAATCTTGCCCAGGATTCTAAAAAAATATGAATTGAATTCGTTGAAAATCCTGGCTACGGAATCCTGATAAAAATTCTGTAAGAACCTTGCAAATGTTGAAGCTGATTTGCTGCTGACAAGAAAAGTGATCGCCGATCAAGATACGATTACTTGCATGAAATGATCAATAAAATCACATTTCTTCAATCGCAGTACGCAGTTGAGAAGAAATGTCATTACAAATGGGGCTCTGCCCCATTCAGTCAAGGACTTTTGTGTCCAGAATTCTGTTCTGAAAGTCGTGTCCAGAATTCTTTACAAAACCTGTTCAAGATTTTGTAAAAAGCCTGTTTTCCTAATAATCCTGTCAAGGATGAAAGTCGAAGGAAGTCATGGTAGAAACATTTTTGAAACACCCAGAATTTGAGATTTAGAATTTAAATGATTCATAAAATAAAATATCTAAGAGGGTTAAAAAACAAAACAATTTAAAAATTTACTAAGCTAGAATATTAGGTTGAAACTAAATTGAAAATTAAATAGGCTTAGTATGTTCTAACTTCGGGTTGGTAGAATGTTCAACGGGCAAAATCTGAGAAGAATTTTCGAGCCCTCCGCGGGCCGCACAAAATGAGGTCGCGGGCCGGATGCGGTCCGCGGGCCGTACGTTGGGCAGCCCTGTCGTAGGTGATCGGTTCAGATCCCACAACCGCAATGAAATGCCTCTTAACGCTTTTTACCGCCGCTTCCCAAATGCCTCCTCGAAGAGGAGCGGAAGGTGGATTAAACATCCACTTGATACCGACATTAGTCAAAAGCAGTTCAGCTGTCTTGCTGTTTTTCTTCAATGCGTCCCGAAGCTCCTGAAGATAACGATCGGATCCAACAAAGTTTGTTCCGTTATCGGACCATGTTTCACACGGATAACCTCGCCTCGCGATGAACCGCTTGAGAGCGCTAATGAACATACCGGTGGATAAGTCGCTGGCAATCTCCAAGTACACGGCCTTAGTTGACATGCACATGAAAACCGCAAGATATCCTTTTGCTGTTTTGACGCCACGAACACATGAAGCTCGAATCGCAAAAGGGCCAGCATAATCAACGCCGACATTGACGAAAGCACGCGTTCCCATCACTCTCGACACAGGTTAAGAACCCATCAGTTGACTCACAATTTGTCCCTTGAGCCTCGCACAAGGAACACAGTTCCTAATTGTTCGGCGTTCCGCTGTTCGCAATCCAATCACCCAGTATAGCTGATTTACAGTAGCTGTTAGCAGTGTTGGCCCCTCGTGAAGGTTAGGCTGATGAAAATCCCGCAGCAGTAGATCCGTTACTGGATGAGCTCGCGGCAGAAAGATTGGGTGTTTAACATCGTAGGCGTATGGAGAATTCTGCAGGCGGCCTCAGACACGCATTGTATCTTTGCTACACGGGAAAAAATTCTGTAGTAAAAATTACTATTTTAGCTGACTACGCCCATTCTTGAAACTACCATGGAATTTCAGACCAATTTACTATGTTTACGGTACATCCCACCACATTACTGGTACATTTGACAGAAATAATTTACAACAATCTGATTTCGACAACAGACATGGTAAAATCAAGCGCATTTATGGTCTGCTGAAAATTGCCGGTGCGAGCGCTTAAGTTAACCCCCTAAAATGGTAGTTTCTACCGCACAATTTTTTTGCGTGTATCCAAAAATGGATAGGGGGAGATCCCCCAGTGCCGGACAGCACCCAATACCGGACAAGGTCGAAACAATGAGAAATCATGGTCCAATCAAAATGGTGTATTAGTAGAAAAGAAAGCTCTTATGTAGACTAATGTTTGCATAGAATAACACATCCTTGAAATATGCATGCCTTTTTAAAAAAGTAGAAAAGTTTGAAAATCTTAAAAAAATTGACGTATTTTCTTAATTTTGAGCCTATTTAGTAATTATTTTGAATATGAAAAAATACTTTGGATCCCGCAAGCATGATCGAACATAATCCTAATTTGATAGTATGAATGTATTTTGTAGCATAATTGAAGTAAATATGGACAAATTACAATTTTAGTTAAGTACCTCCTGTCCCTCAGTTTCGGACAGCTTGATTTGTTATATGAAATCTTTGTAATTATTGCATCAGTGTCTCAGAATACTTTCATTTTTCATGGGTTCCGTCGATCATGGTATCAAACATGCAATAAAATTAAGAAGAATGAACATTCAGAACAACATCGTAAAATGTGCTATTTTTCATCATATATGAAAGAGGTTTTTGATAGGCATCTTGCAAACTAAGAAAAACTCACATTATTCTTGTAAATGTTGCAAATGCATTGAATTGGTAATTATAAACTATTCCTATAGGTACACGTTCAATGATGTTCAAATTTATAGAATTCGAGGCATTTCCAGATCGTGTCCGGTATTGGGTGCCACCTTTCAAGATCGATCAATTTGGTACTAAAATACATCATCAAAACGCAATGTAAAAATTCATATTTCTATTTTCAAATTTATTTTTGTACACTACAAAAATGATAATATTAATCATAAATGGGTAACACAAGCCCATAAAATCAATATTTTTCGTATTATGAATTTAGTGGCTTAAGTGTCCGGTACTGGGGGATCTCCCCCTACAGAGCTGACAACTTGCTCTTGGCCGGAAGCACTACTCCTCTCGCCAGCAAATCCATTTCCTTCTTAAAGACGTGCTAGTTTCTTGACTGATTGAAGTTTGTTTGGTGTCAGACCAGAATCAAACTTCATTCCTTTCCAAGCTTGCAGTGATTTGGCTAGTGATCGAACTATCAAACTGAATTCTGAACGCCGCTCAAGAATAATCCGTTCGGCGTAGTAGTTGTTGTTCTGCTATGTCAAATTGTGCATCACCTTAAGGTGAAACTTCTTTGAATCCACTAATAACTGTATAAAAGTAGTGGTATACAAAAAAATATTCTCCTATATGGTAATAGTGAAATTATAATTGATAAGACGTTGTTGCCAGTAATCGCTACTTCAATTTGAGTCTTTTCCCCTTCGACTAAATAAGATTGCTTGATGTCGTACGTAACCATCAACGTATCTGACAGCCCTGCAAGCGAGCAGCCGGCGTAAAATTAGAAAAATAAAAAAAAGTGAAAAACTGTGATCAAGTGATTGTATTTAGCACGGTTTGGTGAAATTTTAAGTTGTTTTCATCAGAAATCAACCAGTAATTGTTCTTTAATTAACAAGTAGTGAAAGTAAACAGTGTTGGAGGTTCTACGTTTAGCAAAAGTGGTAAAACTCGGCGAAAAGTGTTCTTCGTTCGCAGACGGATAAGTGTAAACAATTGTAACAAAGTTAAACTTCCGTGTTGAAAATTAGCACGGTTCATGAAATTTCCATCAGCTACTAGTCTTGAAACTACGGAAATCGTAAGGTAATAGTGTTCTGATGTCTCGTTAGCAATTTGGGAGTGAACTTAGAGTAGGTTTGTGAAATATTTTGAGAAATAATGTGGACTTCCAGAAATGTGTTTGTATATGTGAGGAAGCCATTTTCACTGCCATGACAGGTATTCCTTCCTATACGTCCTTAACCATCAGTTACTTAGGTGGCTGTTCAACGTTCGCTGGAGGGTTATGTTGTTCTGTCCAATTCACCAATTCACCATACTCAACCAGGCTGGTCCAAGGAGCTGATGTTCCAGAGGTTCATCGAGCGTTAGACCACGAGAAGCACAGTCTGCCGAGTTGTCTGCGGTGCCGTGGTTCCAACGTTCACGAGGTAAGTAAGTGAGAATTGCTGATGTACGATTTGTCACGTATGTCCTCCACTTGGGTGGGTGTGCAAAAAGCCACTGGAAAACAATCGTGCTGTCCGTTCACGCCCAATGCTCCACGGTAAGATGCGATATTGCTTCCATGATACGCTCCATAAGTTTTGCCAGCAATAACGCTGCACTAAGCTCGAGTCGTGGCAACAAAACTTGTTTGATTGGTGCCACTTTAGTTTTCGATGCTAATAAGTTCACCACGATGTTTCCTTCTTCGGGTATACACTATCGCTCCATACGCCATTTCGGAGGCGTCTGCAAATCCATAAAGTTCCACCGTGCCGTCGTAGTTTGCTCCAAAGCGCGGAATACGGACTTCTTCGATTTTCTTGAGATTCTGCTTGACCTTGACCCATGATACTTCAATCGCTACAGGCAGTGGATCGTCCCAGGAAATGACGCTGAGCCAACGCTGCTGGATGTTTTTTTTTTATCTAGTTCGTTTATTAGAGGCTCAAATGCGTTTAACGCTTTACGGAGCCGAAATTCATTTTTTTTGTATTTTTATTACATACAATTAATTGGCTTTTTCAGTTCAAGATTCTTATGGGATGAAGCCAGCGTGGCAGCTCGAGGTCACAATTTTTGAAGGAAGGACATGGTAGGGATTGGGATCAGGATTCTCAGAAGGTCATCCGGGAGGTACAACGTGGCATCTTGATTTTCGTTTCATGGCGTTGGTAGCGATTTCTTGCCGGTATTCGACTGCTGGATGGCAGGATCCTCAATCCAATACAAAGGGGACAAAACACAAAAAAAAACTGGGGAAAAGAACACAAGATAATTAAACTTTTATACAAGACAAGCGAAGGAAATCGTAAATTGCAACCATATAAATAAGATCGCGGGTGCCCAACACATCTCTATCTAGAACATATGGTTGTCTACCTCGGGCCGCAAGGGTATCCAAAATTTGCGCTCTGGAGGCGTCCATATCCGGGCACTGCCAAACTACATGATCGATGTCATCATAACCGGAACCACACCTATTACAAATATTGCTCAGCGCGAGGTTAATCCTGTGCAGATGTGCATCTAGCGAGTAATGGCTGGACATAAGTCTTGACATCACGCGAATGAAATCTCGGCTTACGTCCAAACCTTTCCACCAGGCTCGCAAGGAAACTCTAGGAATTATGGAATGTAATCACCGTCCCAGTTGGCAATTTAGCCAAATCGCTTTGCCAACCGTGAAGAGAACTTTGAAGTATTAAATGAAAAAAAAATCATCGTGTGAAATTCGTTTATCATAAATCTCACTTTCCTCAGCGCCCTCCTTTGCGAGAGAGTCTGCCTTCTCATTGCCATAAATTAAGCAATGTGAGGGGACCCATACAAAAGTACTCTTATATGATCTTTCGACCAGTACATCTGCTCTCTTATTTTTGTAAGAAAGTAAGATGCATGCTTTACAGGTTTCATCGATCGGAGTGCCTCAATAGAACTGAGACTATCTGAGAAGATGAAGAAGTGGTCTGAGTGCATGTTTGAGATCATCCCCAAAGCGAAGTTGATTGCTGCCAGCTTAGCAACATAAACCGTGCAAGGTTCCTGAAGTTTTCGGAAGGCGGAAGAGTTTTCATTGAAGACACCGAAGCCAGTGGATCCATTGATACGTGACCCGTCAGTGAAATGTCTCCTGTAGGAATCGACATTCTGGAACTTTGCGTTGAAAATACATGGAATAGTTATACATCGAAGTTGATCAGGAATTCCATGAATAGCTTGTTTCATGGACAGATCATATTTAACAGAGGAACTGTCATTGGTGAAGTGTACACGTGGAGGGTTATAATATGGAAGGCTAATATCAGATGACATGTAGTAGAGATAAACTCGCATGAATTTTGACTGAGTATTCAGTTTGAGCATTTCTTCGAAGTTTTCGATAACGAGTGTGTTGCTCACTCCACACTTAATGAGTATTATTAGCGAGAGCTCCCAGAATCGGTTGGGCAGGATTCCGCTTCCTTGAAAATACAACCAGTTGAGTTTTTTGCGGCGCAAACTCGATCCCTACATTTCTAGCCCAAGGAATCTATGACATTTGGTCGAAAGACATTTGGTCGAATGACATTTAGTCGAATGACGTTTGGTCGAAAGTACATTTGGTCGAACGGACATTTCGTCGAATGGACATTTGGTCGAAAAGGTTTAGTTGCAACAGAAAGCATAGAATATTTCTAGAGTAGCATTTTGGCGCTAATACAAGAGTGATTGAATAACCGTATCAGCTATTTTACCAACAATCTCTATGCGATTAGTAACATTTTTTATTCAATTTGATGGACGCTCTTCCAACATATTGATCAAGCTCTTGGGTTTTTAATGATTCATGTTGCTTTTTTGTTCAGGCATGTTCTGCGATTCGAGATTAGCTGATCCTAATGGAAGCAAGCCGACTTTTGTCTCCTCAGTCAACTATTATTCACTTACCCGATACATAGAATTAGCCCTTTTTCTCATTTTTAATAAAACATACCTTCTACAGCAAACTCTGTTTTTTACCCGAGGTCATCAATACTGCCAGCACAGCCATATATTTACTTGAGGAAAGTTATTAAGCTGCAAGTCACAATAAGCCAATTGGCCATAAGGAGAGTTACCGACACCTAGCATTTACTTCGTCATAAAGGTTTTCCTTAAAGCATTTTTTTCCTGGCGTTTTAATCTTGATTTCCGCATTCAAAAATCTTACCCACGTCCGTAAGCTGCAAAACCCGGAACTCAAAGAAAGATCCCGAGCACTCTCTCTTAATTATTCCATCAAATGAAGATCAATAGTTCATTATTAAGAACGTTGGCATTTCAAAAGAATAATAATGAAAACATTATGTTCACATCGTTGAGTAATAATATAAAAGCTTGAAGAATGATGATATTTTCAAAGAATAATAAATTCACTAGAGCTAAATATTTCAGTCAATGTACCTAAAAACTGCTTCCTAAAAGTTCAAGTTCAGTTGAATAATAAACGAAATCCTAGATTTTGGCATAATGATCAAATGATTTTTCAATAAACCATTTAAAAATAAGCTTTCAACCAAATTTCCGTTTAACTAAACGTCATTCGACCAAAATAAATGTTCCAAAGCAATTCGACCAAATGTCCATTCGACCAAATGTCCTTTCGACCAAATGTACTTTCGACCAAATGTCATTCGACCAAACGTCATTCGACCAAATGTCATTCGACGAAATGTCTTAAAGCCACAGCATCATCTGCAAGTTGTCTAAGCGTGCATGGTTCTTCCAAACAGTTGTCAATATCTTTAACATAAAAATTATAAAGCAAGGGACTTAGACATGAGCCTTGGGGTAGGCCCATATAGCTAATTCTGGAAGTTGTCAGTTGACCGAGAGTGAGGCTCATGTGTTTTTCTGACAACAGATTGTACAAGAAATCATTCAATATTGCAGGTAGTCCACTATGGACCGATGCACGAGTTCACTAGTTTGACGTTTGAGCGGTGCCGAATTCACTGGTTACTATGGTCACATAAATAACACGGCACCGCTAAAACGTCAAATAATGAACTCGTGCATTGGTCCATTGTGCATGTTTTCTAACAATATTTCTATGGAAACTGAATCAAAGGGGCCCTTAATATCCAAGAAAACCGAAGCCAATTGCTCCTTGTCCGCAAAGGCTAGTTGAATATCTGATGAAAGCAACGCTAGACAATCGTTTGTTCCTTTACTCTTGCTGTTGGACCTTGAACTAAAAATCGACGAACACCACAGAACATCGCGGAGTAAACCGGAAAAAAGCCAATAAAAAGACACGGATGTAATTTTGATACCGACTTGCTTTCTCGAATTTATTACGAACTTTGTTGTTACAAAAGTTGGTTTGTTTTCTTCTCCTGTGCAGAGTTGCCAGGTGCTTTTATGTTATGTGACGAATGGGCAATGTAGCCCGAACATCCACCCCCACCTTGAGGCAATACGCCTCAATCCGTAGGTAAGGGACAGATCTTCTGAACTGGCCGTAGATATTCAGCTTGTCCTCGTCGTAAGGTTACGGTGCGCACAATGCCAGTGGAGTCAGGATGTACCTCAGAAATTCGCGCTAGCTCCCACTGCGCGGGCGGAGTGTTATCGTTTTTCACAAGAACAAGTTGATTCTCCTTCACGTTTTGTTCGCTGGCACGCCATTTTGCGCGAGGTTGCAGGCTACTTAAATATTCGTCGCGCCAACGCCTCTAAACTTCGATGGTTTGCTTATGCATTCGTTGCCACATGTCCAAACGATTGGTAAGAATACGTGAGACGTCAGATTCCGGAATCAAGTTGAGTGGCTGGCCTATTAGGAAATGCCCTGGCGTCAAGGCATCATAGCTATCGGGAAGATTGGAAAGTTCACACAGGGGGCGTGAGTTGAGGCATGCCTCTACTTGAGTAAGTATGGTCAACAGCTCTTCGTAGGTGGTTGCGTCAGATCCCACAACCGCAATGAGATGCCTCTTAACGCTTTTTACCGCCGCTTCCCAAATGCCTCCTCGATGAGGAGCAGCAGGTGGATTAAAAATCCACGTGATGCCGACGTTAGCCAAAAACTGTTGAGCTGGCTTGCTGTTTTTCTTCAATGCGTCCTGAAGCTCCTGCAGATAACGATCGGATCCAACAAAGTTTGTTTCGTTATCGGACCATATTTCACACGGATAACCTCGCCCTGCGATGAACCGCTTGAGAGGACTAATGAACATACCGGTGGATAAGTCGCTGGCAATCTCCAAGTGCACGGCCTTAGTTGACATGCACACGAAAACCGCAAGATAACCCTTCGTTGTTTTAACGCCACGGACACATGAAGCTCGAATCGCAAAAGGGCCGGCATAATCAACGCCGACATTGACGAAGGCACGCGTTCCCATCACTCTCGACGCAGGTAAAGAACCCATCAGTTGACTTGCAGTTTGTCCCTTAAGCCTCGCACAACGAACACAGCTCCTAACTGTTCGACCCAGTATTGCTGATTTACAGTAGCTGTTAGCAGTGTTGGCCCCGCGTGAAGGTTGTGCTGATGAAATTACCGCAGCAGTAGATCCGTTACTCGATGATCTCGCGGCAGAATGATCGGGTGTTTCACATCGTAGGCGTATGGAGAGTTCTGCAGGCGGCCTCCGACACGCATTGTACCATTGCTATCCAAAAATGGGTACAGAGCTGATAACTTACTCTTGGTCGGAAGCACTACTCCTCTGGCCAGCAAATCCATCTCCTCCTTAAAGACGTCCTCTTGAGCCAATCGTGCTAGTTTCATCTTGACTGATTGAAGTTCGTGTGGCGTCAGACCAGCATCAAACTTCATTCCTTTCCAAGCTTGCAGTGATCTGGCGAACGTCGCTAGTGATCGAACTACCAGACTGAATTCTGAACGCCGCTCAAGAATAATCCGTTCCGCTGGGTAGTTGTTGTGCTGCTGTGTCACATTGTACATCACCTTAACCGTCCGTTCCTCAGGTGGCTGTTCAACGTTCGCTGGAGGGTTCTGTTGTACTGTCCAATTCACCTCATCCATACTCAACCAGGCAGGTCCCTGGAACCAGAGCTGGTGTTCCAGAAGTTCATCGGGCGTCAGACCACGAGAAGCACAGTCTGCCGGGTTGTCTGCGGTGCTGACGTGGTTCCAACGTTCACGAGGTAAGTAAGTGAGAATTGCGGATGTACGATTTGCCACGTACGTCTTCCACTTACGTGGGTGTGCAGAAAGCCACTGAAGAACAATCGTGCTGTCCGTCCACGCCCAATGCTCCACGGTAAGATGCGATATTGCTTCCGTGATACGCTCCATAAGTACTGCCAGCAATAACGCCGCACTAAGCTCAAGTCGTGGCAACGAAACTTGTTTGATCGGTGCCACTTTAGTTTTCGCTGCTAATAAGTTCACCACGATATTTCCTTTTTGGTCTCTTGTTCGGGTATACACCACCGCTCCAAGTCCGCTAAGGTAGGTAAGATCAAGGTTGGTTGGTCAGTATGTTCACTGAACATACATGAGCAACCGGTGATCTGCTTTAGGTGTAGGGAACCTGGACACAAGTCCTGGGGCTGTAAAGGCCCTGATAGGACCAAGTTGTGCAGGCGTTGTGGTGAGGAAGGTCATAAGGCACTAGGCTGCAAGAACCCTCCCAAGTGCTTGATTTGTTCCGGCAAGTCCGTGAATGGAGGCTCAAGGTGCCCGAGCCATAATCGAAAAGTCACAGTGCAGGTAACGCAGCTGAACCTGAACCACTGTGACGCAGCTCAGCAACTGCTGTATCAGTCAGTTGCTGAGTGGGGCACGGACATCGCCATCATATCGGACCCATACCGAGTACTCGCCGGCAACGGCAACTGGGTCGTGGATGGATCCGGAAAAATGGCGGCGATATGGACAACGGGTAAATACCCTGTCCAGCAGTTGGTGTCTACTACCTACCAGGGCTTCGTGATCGCCAAGGTAAAGGGGGTCCTCTTCTATAGCTGCTATGCGCCTCCGAGTTGGTCGGCCGAGCAGTTCACGCAGATGCTGGACTGTATGACGACCGCGCTGACAGGGCGAAGGCCAGTAGTAATAGCGGGCGACTTCAATGCCTGGGCCGTGGAATGGGGAAGCCGTAACACGAACCAGCGAGGTCAAATGCTGCTAGAGACACTGGCCGTGCTAGATGTCGATCTGGCTAATGTTGGTACCAAAAGTACCTTCAGCCGAAACGGAGCGGAGTCGACTATCGACGTTACTTTTTGTCTTGGCCTAACGAGTAGTTCGAACTGGAGGGTAGACAATGCCTACACTCACAGCGACCACCTGGCGGTTCGCTACAGTATCGACTACAACAACAGCAGGCAGCGGGTTGAGGAAGCGGCTAGGTCAAGGCCAAGCTCTCGTAGGTGGAAGACATCGTACTTCAATGATGAAGTACTTAGGGAGGCGCTCCGCCGTGAGCGTAACCTACTCGGCCTAAGCGGGGACGAACTGGTAGCGGTGCTTACGCGTGCATGCGATGCGACCATGCCTAGAAAAGTCCACCCTAGGAATGGGAGACCACCGACGTACTGGTGGACTCAAGCTATTGCGAACCTGCGCCGTGCCTGCCTACGGGCCAGGAGACGGATGTAGCGAGCACGTACCGAGCAGGAGCGTGAAGAACGACGGGCGGTGTTCACCGCTGCCAAAGTCGCGCTGAAGTCCGAGATAAGGGCAAGCAAAAAGGCCTGCTTTGAGGGACTCTGTCAGAGTGCCAACGCGAACCCGTGGGGTGATGCCTACAGGATCGTTATGGCGAAGACAAGAGGTGCAATCTCTACAGATGCTGGAGGGGATCATCGAGGGGCTCTTTCCGCGCCACAACCCTAGCCCATGGCCTCCTTTCGTAGGACAGCCGGGGATTGGGGCTGGCGATGAGGATAGAGTAACCGATGAGGAACTTGTAGGGATTGCAAAATCCCTAAGCATGGGGAAGGCACCAGGTCCGGACGGAGTTCCAAACCTGGCCCTCAAAGTCGCAATCTTGGAGGCTCCCGGTATGTTCAGATCTGCTATGCGGATATGCCTGGACGAGGGAGTATTTCCAGATGCGTGGAAGAGGCAGAGCCTGGTACTATTGCCAAAGGCGGGGAAACCACCCGGTGACCCGTCGGCGTATAGACCAATATGCTTGATTGACACGGTGGGGAAGGTGCTCGAGAAGATCATCCTCAACAGACTGTCGAGGTACACCGAGGGTGTAAATGGTCTCTCAAGCAACCAGTTCGGCTTCCGGAAAGAGAGGTCCACCGTAGACGCTATTCTGACGGTTAAGAAAACCGCTGAGATAGCACTCCAGCGTAAGAGGAGGGGTATTCGCTACTGCGCAGTAGTGACTCTGGATGTAAGGAACGCATTTAATAGTGCCAGTTGGGCGGCTATTGCTGATGCGCTCCTGCGTCTGGGGATACCCGAGTACCTGTACAAGATTCTCGGAAGTTACTTCCAGAATCGGGTATTAGTCTATGACACAGAGGTGGGTCGGAAGTGCTTTCACATAACCTCAGGAGTCCCGCAAGGTTCCATCCTGGGTCCGGTGTTACGACGAGGTGTTGAGATTAAAATTCCCGGCGGGTGTGGTCATCGTTGGCTTTGCCGACGATATTACACTTGAGGTCTACGGTGAATCGATCGAAGAAGTGGAATTGACTGCAGCCCACTCGATCGCAATTGTGGAGGAGTGGATGAGCTCCAGGAAACTGGAATTGGTTCACCACAAAACTGAGGCGGTTGTTGTCAACAACCGAAAGTCGGTGCAGCAAGCGGTGATCAGTGTAGGCGACTGCACGATCACTTCGAAGCGCTCCGTCAAACACTTGGGGGTGATGATCGACGATAACACTGCGGAACACGTTTTTGTCACCAGCATCAAAATACCTCTATTTACTTAATTAAGAGTTGCTGAATCCATTGCCGTTTACAGAAATATCATAGCACGTTTATTTTTTGAGATATTGGTTGTTGAACATACAAAAATTGACTATTTCAGCCAACTTGCATGCAAGTTTGCCAGCTTGTATGGCAGTTTTTTCGCTTAATTTGCCACAGAATACAAACTTTAAGTGTGTAGCAACTATTATCAACAAAGTTCATAATACTTTCGATGCCTAAAAGCTATTTTTTGATGGTTTCGAAAAGTATTGTATTTTGCCATATAAGAGAAACGAAGAATTTTGTATGGAGACTGCAAGTATGTTGAAAAAGATCGGTTTAATCTAAATTTAATCGAGAAATTTCAACCAAAATATGTCTAAAACGAAAGTTTAGGTCCTCTTTTGCATGTTTGGTGGATAAGTTCACAAAAAAAGTTTGACAAAATATACTTCAAATTTTGGGTAAACATCAAGGAAACCAATGTTTTATACAAATTTGGCGACCTGTAGCTAAAAATTGTGACGTGCTGTGAAATTTCTGAGAACGGCATCAGATTCAGCAACCCCAAATCTACTAGAGATACATAATTTGATCCTTGAGACACGCAAAAATCTCATTTTTGTTGCGCTGTGTAAGCTTACCTTCGGTAGCCACGTCGATTATGCCTGCAAGAGAGCCTCCACAGCTATTGTGGCACTGTCCCGGATGATGTCCAATAGCTCTGCGGTGTACGCCAGCAAGCGAAAGCTTCTGGCCAGTGTCGCCTCGTCCATACTGAGGTATGGTGGCCCGGCTTGGGGCACGGCTTTAAGTACCAAGAGCTACCGTAGCAAGCTAGAGAGTACTTATAAACTAATGTGCCTGAGGGTTGCGAGCGCGTACCGTACCGTGTCACACGATGCACTCTGCGTCATCACCGGTATGGTGCCTATTGGTATCCTTATCATGGAAGACATAGAGTGCTTCGAAATGCGCGGCACAAGAGGCATACGCAGGACTGCCAGACTGGCCTCCATGGTCAAATGGCAGCGTGCGTGGGACAGTTCCACCAAGGGAGTGTGGACTCACAGGTTGATTCCGAGGTTAGATATCTGGGTAGATAGGCGCCATGGGGAACTAACATTCCATTTGACACAGGTCCTTTCGGGCCATGGTTGCTTTAGACAGTTGGGCTTATTCTACGACTGGCGTGAGGTGACAATTGTCGGTGTCGTATAGCGAGGTGACAATTCTCGACTCGAGTGAAGTGACTCGCCGTGCAAATCAAATGGAGAGTCACTTCACTCGAGTCGAGAATTGTCACCTCGCTATACGACACCGACAATTGTCACCTCACCCCAGTCGTAGAATAAGCCCAAGTATCTACACCGTTTCGGTCATGCGGGTTCTCCCGAATGTCCAGTTTGTGCAGGTTTAGAGGAAACGGCGGAACACGTTTTGTTCGTGTGCCCGCGTTTCCGCACAATGCGTGACCGCATGTTAGCCACATGCGGTCGGGACACGACTCCGGACAATTTGGTCCAGAGGATGTGTGAAGACGAGTTTGGCTGGAATGCCGTCCCGGAGAGACGAAGGGTTTGGCGGCAATGGAAATGGTTTAGTGGGTCGGGGGTGTAGTCCTGTTTACTGCTTGCATGTAGTAAATGGTCCCCAACCCCACACTCCAGGACCTCGGTCTGGAGTCTGTTGAGCAGATTATCCCCCCCATTGCTTAGAAGGAAAAAAAAAAACACCACCGCTCCATACGCCACTTCGGAGGCGTCTGCAAATCCATGAAGTTCCGCCTTGCCGTCGTAGTTTGCAGCGAAGCGCGGAATACGGACTTGTTCGATTTTTTTGAGACTCCGCTTGACCTTGACCCATGATTCTTCAATCGCTGCAGGCAGTGGATCGTCCCAGGAAATGTCACTAAGCCAAAGCTGCTGGAATAGTATTTTGATGCCAACCGTAACAGGCGACAACCATCCGAATAGGTCGAACAGTTTTGAAGCGTCCGATAACAACTGTCGCTTGGTGTTCACACTGTCCAATTGAAGATGAACTTGGAAGGTGAAGATGTCCTCCTCAGGAAGCCACTGAACGCCCAACGCCTTCACAACATTCGAATGCTCTGCTAGTTTTACGTTCACAGGATTTTGGTCTGTCCCATCAACTTCCTCCAAGACTTCTGCGCAATTGCTGGACCACTTACGCAAGTTAAAGCCTGCTGACTTCAGGATTTCAACCACCTGTCCTCTCAACTGGATCGCTTCCTCCTTATTCTGGGCCCCAGATAGGAAATCGTCTACGTACGTGTCGAATATGATAGATTCTGCTGCCTCCGGGTACACCGTGCTGTAGTTTCGTGCAGCCTCCTTCATTGCTTCGATGGCCAAATATGGCGCTGCACTTGTACCGTAGTCTCGATCTTCTGGATGTATCCAGACCTGGCGATACATCTTTTCTACGACGCCTGCAATTGCTATCTTATGCATCCGAAAACGTAGAAAGACGGAGAAGAGGTCCTGGTTTACATTAGGTCGATCGTTGAGGGACTCTCCCGATCCTGTCGCACATGAGGCGTCAAAAACAACGCGCAATTTTGTAGTTGTACTTTCGGACTTCACCACCGCGTGGTGAGGCAGGTAAAAGCCTTTGCTGACGTCTACGCCGATTTCACTAGCAGGTATCTCTTTCATACGGTTCAGGGCTAAATACTCTCGAATGAAGTCCGAATACTGTTTGCCAAACGCAGGCTCTCGTTGGAAGCGCCTCTCCATCGTTCTCAGTCGTCTCATTGCAGCAGTAAGCGACTCACCCAGAGCCGGCTTTGAGTCGTCGAACGGAAGTCGCACGACAAAGCGACCCATCTCATCTCGTGACACGGTGGACTTGAAGTAAGCGACCGCTTTCTCTTCAGAAGGAGTAAACTGCTGTGGCTTGAGAACCTCCTCCTGCTCCCAAAATTGACGCAACGATCGATTGATATCCAGCTCCGTGTGCAAATTAACGATTGTAAAGTTTTTTTTTTTTTGGTAGCGATAGGGGTAGTACTGGCACTCTTAATCTGCCCTAAGCTCCTTCCCAGCATTTGCTTTTATAAGCCTCTATTGCGTTCATCACACAGACGTTCCTAAGCAATGTTGCTCAAATGGTCACTGTGTACCCTAGCAGCAATCAGCCCTTACCGTAGTTTTGCAGTCTAGTACTTTAGACTACTATCAAACTATGATAAGGCCTGAAATGCTACTAGAGTGGTTAAAGTGAAGAACGAAATAGTTTTATTAAAAGGTCCTCATTCCCCATTTCATTTCATCACTCACTATCGTCACTTTTATTTTCGACACTATCACGTATTTCACCGATTATCACTCATCAACTTTCGTAATACACTTCAGATATACTTTCCATTACCTATATCACTTTTCACATCACACCATTTTCATATAAATTCATTGTTATTATCATTTACTATCTGTTAGCATTACTAAGTAATTAAAAGATATTCAATTTAAATATTTAATTATTTTTGTTGCTGTAGAGTCATTACTATTCAAACTATAATTTAGCACTATTAACAAAGTTACAGTAAAACAAAATCACTTCGATCCATTTTTCTGCACTCGCTGTCATTATTAACACTTTTATCATGCATGTTTGAAGAACTAGGCAATAATGTTTATATTCAGAGAAATGGTTACAAAATGTATTATGGACTTTATTAAATTAGTAGAGTTCACATCATTATACATCATCATTATTATATTTCTAACAAAACTATCAGAATCATTTCCAATTTCATTTTCAAATTTTCATCACCATAGATTTTATTATGAACACACCATTAGCACCAACACAATCACTAAATTTAATAACAAGTGTTACGCGCAGCTCCACCAAACTTCCATTATTATATTGCATTATAAAACGATTGATCACACGTTAGCTTCGAAACTTAACAACCATTACTGATTTGTACAAAGGATGCTACAGCTCGTGGTAAACGAACTGAACCATCAACAACCCGCACTGGTTTATAAGTAACTAATGAGCCCTGGCGGTCCCTCCGTTCGAAGAGGACCTGTTATATGCCGAAACATATTAACAGATCCTCCGCCTGAATGCAGCCGTTTCATGATAAATCATGAACCGTTAGAGGTGTGCCAAAGTATTGGGAAGGTGATATGTTTCACAGACGGATATTATTATGGTGCACCTTCTACTTTGGCACCGTCAAACCCTGTGATCGTGGCCAGGGAACGATCGATTGATATCCAACTCCGTGTGCAAATTAACGATTGTAAAGTTGCTCTGCAAACCAGTCGTGTAAACCGCTTGATTTCCCGACACGACAAGCCCAAAGATTGTATTTTGGGCAACTGGAACACAAGAACTATTGCATACTTGGCCAGCTTTAAGTACGAGCAAAAACACATCGGAGCCCAAAACGACGTCAATTGGACCCGGCCGGTTGAACTCCGGGTCGGCAAGTTTGCGCTGAACTTCTTCACTTAGAAGACTCGATTCCAGACTCAGGTGCTGTGACGACAACGTTGACGTGAGCTTGTTCATCACAAAAGCTTTCGTTCGAAGGATCACCTCCTCACGGAACCGGTTTGCTATTACCAGCTCTACAACTCCACGCGTTGTTTCTGCTTGTTGTTGGCCCAAACCGGAAACCACAAATTTCCCATTGGATCGTGGCAGACGCAGCTTGTTGACACTAGCCTCTGAAATCAGCGACGCTTCGGAACCCGAATCGATCAATGCCCGAATCTTCGTAAACTTTCCGTTTGCTGCTCTCACACAGATCAAAGCCGTAGGTAGAACTGATACCTTGGACGCAGATATGGCTAGCACTTGAGCTACCATCGAGTTGATGGTTCCTTCTCGCTGCTGCACGGTCTGCTGAGCCTGAGGCTGCACGTCACTCGTTCGATCGGCTGGTTGATCCTGCACCACCTCTTTGGGGCACAGAAGCGTGTGATGTCGCTGTTTGCATTCTCCGTTATGGCACACTGATTTCGATGAACACATCTTCACTGAATGAGATGGACGCAAACAGTTATAGCACAATTTTGCTTTCTGTGCGAATTCACGTCTGCACTGCGCATTTAGTTTTTTAAAGTCATCGCAAAGATAGATCGGATGCTCACTAGAGCATTTCGCGCACTTTTTCACTTCTGTTGCAGCATGTAGTGCATGCACTTTCTTCTCCGACCGAGGTGCCTTTTGCACCTTTCTTCACGTCATCCGCTACTGCCTTCTTGCTGAATGCTGTACACGTCTCCAACGCATCACAGCGATTGTACAGGAATTTCAGAAAATCTTCAAAGGTAGGATTCTCAGCATCCACGATTTTCTGCGCCCATAGAGAACGCGTTTCACCGTCTAACTTCTCCAATAGAAGGTGAATGAGCCACGGATCACGAGTGTTGAATTCTGCCCCTAATGCATTCAGCTGCCGGACTACCTCATCAGAAGTAGTGACAATTTTGCGTAGACTGATGGAAGAGACACTGCGAATCTCCGGCTGATCGACAAACTCGCGGATGAGGGCGAAAACAGTGAACTTTTTCTTGTCGTAAAAGTTTATCAAAGTGTCCCATGCTTCAGCGTAATTGGCATCCGAAATAGGAAACGAATTGATCAATTGTTTCGCGTCACCCTCAAGGAATGATACCAAATACTGCTTTTTCACCGAGTCTCTCACGTCCGTTCGGTTGTGAATCGTGGTCTCAAAGATGTCCTTGAAAGATCTCCAGGATTTTCGGTCCCCGTGGAAAATCGGCACACTGATCGTAGGAAGTTTTACGTTCAGCGGTGCCCGGTTCAACAATTGTTCGTCATCACCGGCTGCGTTCATGTTGTCTCGAATCTGCATCACGTTCCTACTCGCCGACGATTGACTCAATAATAAGGCTCGCCGTGTCTCCAACAGCATCTGCATCGCTTCACGGAGGTCTTTGCAGTCATCGTCCTGACCGTGGCCCCTAAATTGGCTCGCATAACCTTCAATGACGTCTTTTGCTCGGTAGGAGCATGAAAAAAACTCTTCTCGGAAATTGAACACCGATGCAATCGCCTCCGGATCGGTTTGACACTCCTCGATCTCATTCTGCGTTTGCCGGAAGTTTTTAGCAAGCTCCGCTAACTGCTGTAATCGATCGGCTGCTTCCCCATAAGATGCCTCCCGCTCCTGAAGCTTTTCTGTTGCTGAAAGCTCACACTTCACTTGTGCCAGAAGGGCGTTTCGGCGACCGATTAATTTCGACATTTTACCGCGGTTCACGAACAACTATCCGACGCAGAAGGACCATATGTTGGACCTTGAACTAAAAATCGACGAACACCACAGAATATCGCGGAGTAAACCGGAAAAAAGCCAATAAAAAGACACGGATGTAATTTTGATACCGACTTGCTTTCTCGAATTTATTACGAACTTTGTTGTTACAAAAGTTGGTTTGTTTTCTTCTCCTGTGCAGAGTTGCCAGGTGCTTTTATGTTATGTGACGAATGGGCAATGTTGCCCGAACACTTGCGAAAGCCAAATTGAGTACTGGAAAGCATATTGTTTGATTCGACCCAGTGATCGAGTCGGGATAGGATCATTTTTTATAACAATTTCCTTAAACATGATAACTTAGCGATTGGGCGGTACGAATCATGATCAGATGCTGGTTTCCCTGGCTTTTGAATAGCTATTACTTTGACCTGTCTCCATTCGGGTGAAACAATGTTGTGCTCCATGAATAAGTTGAACAGGTGAAGCAACCGTCTTATTTCGATATCAGGGAGATTTTCAAGAAGATTGAACTTAATCATATCGCGTCCCGGAGAGGAGTTGTTTGATGAAAGAAGAGCCATAGAAAATTCCAGCATGGTGAATGGTCTGTTCAAAGCATCGTCTCTCTGGGTTTCCCAGAAAGGCGGATGAGCTGAAACTAAGTCTGGACAGACCTTTTTTGTGAAGTTGAATATCCAACGGTTAGAGTATTCATCACTCTCATTTGAAGATGAGCGGTTTCGCATGTTGCGAGCCACTCTCCAAAGCGTCGACAGTCGACATTGATGTTTCTCTCGAGAGGCCATCAATGAAATGCCGCCAAAAACTACGCTTCTTCGCTTTGATTAGATTCTTCAGCTTTTTTTTCGAGCTTCGAGTGCTCTAAAAAAAGTTCTGAGGTACCATATCTACGAAAAGCTTTGAAAGCATTAGATTTTTCTCGATACATCATCCCAAATGCTCGGTTCGGAAGGATTATGAACTGCAGTTTGTTGGCTTACGCTATTGTTCATAATTAGAGGAGCGACGGATTGCGGAGGTGTTTCGAAAAAGGAATTTGGTGAGTTTGTTCTGATCAGCAGCGCATGATCACTATGCGTAAATAATAACCATTTGTCGGCCAGAACGTCTACCGAACGTATCCTATGGCACTACCCTTTCCATAAACATTCCACAACATCCCGTAACACGTATGAGAGGTCGTAGAGTTGTCTGCATCTTTCGACTTTCGACATCTAGGACAGCTCTCGATTATTGGAGGATGCGTCAATCTTGTCTAAGAGTTAGAGGTTAGTCCCAAATTTCTGACTTTGGTATGAGACGGGGAGGAGGCAACCCTTATACAATGGTCTAGAGCTGTAACACCTACGAATTTGTGCGAAAAGCTTAATGCTAATGCTAACTGGTAGAAGAGACACTGCGAATCTCCGGTTGGTCGACAAACTCACGGATGAGGACGAAAGCAGTAAAGTGTCCCATGCTTCAGCGTTATTGGCATCCGAAATAGGAAACGAAATGGTCAATTGTTTCAATTGTGATCAATTGTTTGTAGCCACAGGGTAGACACTAAAGAAGGGCTTATCCCGGAGAAACACAAAGTCACCTGCACCATTGCTTTGGGTAGCACAGAAAGGGCACAATACTGTACAGGACGCCCTGGTACTGCACAGGCTCCGATTGCGGTTAGGTTTTACTTAAACCACCCGTAACCATTCATTCTTAGGCACGGTAAGCATGAAGCTGCATCAAACAGTTAATTAGGAGTCACCAGCGCAACAAGCTTTCCTACAAGGAGGTTAATATTGATGATTAACTCCTGACGTGTCCAAGCAGCCACTAATTGAACATTAATACGGTACTATTGCTTTCAGATAGTTGCTTCCAGTAGAACTTCTCCAGTTTTTTTTACAAACAGGACCGATCATTTTATGAGCCAGCATGTATTTATTTATGCAGTAAAATGACTATAAAATAAATATAAATTCCGTATGAAGTGTAAAAAGTACACCTGTGATTTTGTTTCACGTTTTTATTTGAAAAATAGTCCGAACGGAATTAAAAAATCGAGTTGCTGATTGATCAGTAATAGCCAAGCTTCACGTGATGAAGAAATTGCTGAAAACCAACAATCGAATTGGCAAAATGCATTGCAGCAATGAATCACATTGCTGGATGAATTGCTGGAATTATAGCACAAAAAAGTCAGTAAAGTTATGCTGCAATAAAAATTTGGTGCGTAAGATTTGATTTTGTTGTACATTTATCAAAAAAAAAATAAAAGGAATTAGGATTAACCGAGGTAGGAAAACCGGCAGAAAAATAAGCGTTTGGCCATTTTCCCACAAGTTAATGAATCCTCCACAAATCAATCGTGTGAAATTTCCCATATCTTCGTGTAAACGATTCCTATTTGATTCCAAGGACCTAGAGCTAGTAAAAAGTTGAAAGAGACATCTACTAACCTGATACTGTGGCAATGTATCGCTGAAGCCATCGTCGGCAGTATGTTAACATCGAGCGTGCTCTCTGGATTTTTCATTTCCGCACCATATATACATTTTATACATTTATAAATGCTGGCTCTCAGTTGATCTGGTTTCCGAATGGCACACTCAAATAGGGTTTTCACGTTTTCCCTGTTGCTTTTTGATGTTACCAGACTTTGCACACCTATGATGCTATAGCTTAGGATTGTGTATGCTTTCACCGTACAGTTGTAGTGCATGTTTCGCTCTATAATCGACTTCAAACAATGGTGGAACGTTGACGACTTGGAAAACTCGTTCTGAAGCGCTTTGATCTTCGTTCGTTTGCAGTTGCTTAGGTGACGTATGTAGAATATCTCCATCCTATCGAGTTCATACTGCTCGGCATTCATTGAAACTTCTTGAAAGTCCAGTATCAAGAGAATGGTATTCATGGCTGCTTCAAGATAATCGTAGCCATGCTTGTCCGGGTCAATATCACAGAGGAAGCATCCACTTGGGACATTTTCGTCATCATTGTACATGTACATAACGACTTTGATTAGAACAAGCTTACGCATTATCAGTTCGGTACCATAGAAGCTCTTCTGTTTTGTAAGGTTAAACAAATAGTCTACAATGTTGCTAAGGTCGTCCAGAAACTGATCGTCTTCAGCAAATATCATGTTTTGACACCTGTTGAGAAATGAAAAATATTTAGAATAAAAAGTTTAATGCACTTTGACTTTTGAGTTTACAATCAGTTGTACATCATTGTACCAGCACTCACCTGGCCAAAATTTCTATCAGTATATCTATAATCGCACCGTACAGAACAAAATTGGGTTTCACCTCAAACAGGTAGTTTGAAATAGCAGTGTACAGCTCAATCCAGTTGTTCAGTTGATTGCTAGATTCTGGCATAACGCCCAACGTTCTTGTCTTAACCAGGTATAGTATTTGTAGAAGAGCACCATGAAGAGAGTTTGGATTAATTCCTTTGTTATTGGAACGGTTGAGGCTTTCGAGTAGTAGAAATATTCTGTCGAACACCAAATCCGGAGAAACAATGATCGCTATGAACTTGGCGGCCAGATATCGTGTTTGCAGTTCTGCACATCCCGAACAGATCGATACAATTGGTACAAACCGAGACAACTGAAAAAAAAAATGGATATGTTAAAACGGATCAAAATAATATCTAACAGCTTTTAAAAGTTACCTTCAAGTTTGATTCGCTTCCTTCAAGTGCCGAAGGATAAAGCCTACTCAACAGCAATAATAAGGGATGCAATTTCTTACTTCGAGCTCCTTTTACGATTATTTGACTAGCCTTTTCGAGCTCCGTAATGAAGAAGTCATACAACTGAGGATATCTATCCGATGAATAATGTGAAATTAAGATTTGTAACACAAAACATTGTCTTTGTACATTTACCTTAAGAAAAATATTCTTCCAGTCATTTTATTTCGTATGTTCAAATTTTCTGTATCTTTTGTACGTTGCACTCCAAATACACGAATCATTAGAGAAGAAAACAAGAGTGTTGAAGAGTTTCGTTCCTGAAAAATAAGCAACGAGCATTAGTTTCGATACGGGAGCGCCAATTCAGTATATGTACGATTGTTTAGAAGCGTAGAGGAAAATGTTCTCTATGCTCGGGCACTATGATTTTCACCATCAAAGTTTACACCAAACCCACAGAAAGGCCAAAGGGTGCTTCGTATGTCATCACATGCCTTATGGGTTCTGGTTGTTTCGTATTGTCTTTGAAGTTGTATCTATCACTTGCTTCTATCGTCCACTCTCAATCGATCACATTTAAAATACTCATTCATAGCAACAGCTAGAACCAGAAACGGACAAGAAACCGTTTCCCTACGCTTCCATTCTTCCATCATTATAACACGCAACTCTGTCATGCCTTACCCCCAACCCATACCCTACCGCATGAACTGGCGTCAGTCTTCTCAAATGAACATCGAACACGTTGGTTCAGGCGGTTTCGTACTCTGTTGTCGTGTTCAAACCGAAACACTTGAACCTGAACATAACATAAATGATCGCAGAATTTATCCACGTGGATTTTAACCGTTTTCTGTCTGTCTGCTTGTGTCACTATTTGCAGCAAAGCGATGTTTTAACCGAAGTACACATGCACTGGGTATAACGTGTAACACTGGTACAGTGACGAAGCGCTTTGAAGTTGAACATCGGTTCTGTTCATGGGAAAACTGACTGGCGTAGATGTAGTCGGACTCCACGGTCTAAATTGGGCCAATATAAGTGCAACACCATTTCCTACCCATTTCCCTCATTGGTCTGCATTCTGACGCGGCAGGCGGCATTGTTGTCTAAAAATAGAAGATCACCCGCACTTATACACTGAGGCACGGCATAAAACATTAACAAGGCAGGCTCTTTACTGATGTAAACATCAAGTTTGGTTGTAAACATGTGACGTCACTCCTATCGTACCATATACCATCCGGACCACCAGATCATTTTTTTTGAAAAATTTGTTCGAGTGGATAGGAATGACGTCGTCAAGTAGCTGTCAGTTTTCGGAATATATAACCTTCTAACACTGAGGTTGTTTGTGTAAGCTTTCAGAGAAAAATAAGTTATGATACACCCTATCGAATATGGACCACCCTATAGTTTATAGCTAGATATGTAGAATTACTCTGGAGTGTGTACCGATAGTCAGTTAGAAGTGAACTCTGATCGAGAAAACACCAATAAACGATCTCTTGTGAAGACGGTGCGTTTCATTCCACTTTTCCGGATTTCTGCCTACAGTTATAGTTAATTTCGGCGACGGTGACTCCAACGTTCCAGGAGGACGACGATACTCCGGAATTTTCATCGCGATGCCGGTGACCAGAAGCCAGGCGGCCAAGAAGGGGCACGAAGCGCAAATTGAAGAAAAAGAACCGACCTCTTTCGACGTGAAAACAATGGCGGACGACGATAAATCGATGAGTGGAGTTAAGCGAGAGGAGAATGTGTGTGTGCAACCAGTATCTCAAACCCATACTTTTGCACCGCATCCGCACGATCTTGGAAGGCTGATTCCAGAGTTTTCGGAAGGAGACGGCGTTACCAAATGGCTGCGGCGAATTGACCATTTTCGCATCTTGTACGGTTGGACGGAGCAGATGTGTCTACTATATGGATCTACCCGGCTCAATGGGGCAGCCGCCAGTTGGTACCGACGGTACGAAGAAAAAATATTCAGTTGGGCGCAGTTCAAGCAGCATTTGACGGTGGCGTTTCCGGAAACTTTCGATGAGGCGGACATTCATCGACAACTCGAAGAGATGAAAAAGGAGAAGGACGAATCGTATGAATCATTCGTCTATCGCGTTGATGCTCTAGCGCAACAAGGAGATTTTAGTACCTCGGCTACCCTCAAGTATATTATCAAGGGACTACGGAACGATCAAGTGTACCCGAGCCTGCTAGCAAGGCAATACACTTCGACACTGGACTTGCTGCATCACATCAAATGGATATCATCGAATCTGTGCATGATTTCGAGCCGTGCCAATGCGGTTCCGATGCGCATTTCCAAGGTACCGACGATGACGGGATCGGGAGCGAGCTCATCCGGAAGTGAAACCATCTGCTTCAATTGTCGTGAGGCAGGACACAGATCGATTGACTGTCCAAAACCACAGCGCAGGGAGCGATGAACCAAGTGTATGAAGGTGGGACACACAGCGGAAAAGTGCATGGTGATAACGAGCTCAACGAAGCATCAAGGAGCAAATCAGATCGCTTCTGGAACATCGGGACGGAACGTGGTAAACGCGCTTTTTGGCGGAGATGAAGATACACTCGTGATGAATGAGTCTTCGTTGGTGGAAGTGGACGTTGATGCAGCCGGCGAACGTTTCCGAACCATGGCGCTGGTTGACACAGGTAGCTATGTGAACCTTATAAAACGTAAGCTATTGTCATCGAGTATTACTCTTGGAGGAAATGTTCAGGAAGTTGTAGGGATAAATGATGCAAAAGTAACTGTTTTGGGAGAGTTCAGTACAAGCTTGCGTATAAGAAATAGAGATATGACTGCGAGATGTTTAGTAGTTCTTGATGATACGATGCAGGTAGACATGATTTTAGGTAGAAGATTTTTGAGAGACAATCGCATACATTATCTGCATATCTCAGAGGGTGGTGCCTACGAGGCGCAGAAAATAGGCAGTACACAAGATTGGTCTATGTTCGAAAGCTTCGATGAATCGTACCTAATAGACAGTCAAAGTAATTTGAAACTGGATGTGGGAGACAGCAATGAGACTCGTTGTCAGTCTGGGAGGCTGGAGAAGATTTTGCAAGATAGTTATTTCAACAGACCTCGTCCTGATAAACCTTTGATTCGATACCAGGCAGACATTCGGTTGAAGGATGATAAAATATTCACCGCTACTCCACAACGGCTAAGTGTGTGGGAGAAAGGTGAACTGGATAAGATGGTTGCCGATTTGTTACAACAAGGGATAATTCGCGAAAGTGAATCAGCTTATACTTCCCGCGTTGTTCTGACCAGCAAGAAAAATAATTCTTTGAGAATGTGCGTGAATTATCGGCCACTCAATCGACTCGTGGAGCGGAATCATTTTCCGATGCCGATTATCGAGGACCAGATAATGCGCTTACAAGGAAAGCGATACTTTACATCTTTAGATTTAAAGAATGGGTTCTACCACGTTGAATTGACAAAAGATAGTAAAAAATACACCTCGTTCGTGACTGATAGTGGCCAGTACGAATTCAATCGCCTACCGTTTGGATATGCAAACCCTCCAGCGGTGTTCGTGAAGTTCATTACAAAAGTTTTGGACCCTTTTATCCGCGATGGAAAAGTGGTTGTGTTCATCGATGATATGCTGATAGCTTCGGAAAATATTGATGAACATTTCCAAACCCTACAAGACGTTTTGGAAACGCTTTCTGATAACCATTTGGAGTTACAGCTTTCGAAATGTCAGTTTATTAAAACAAGAGTTGAACACTTAGGATATGACGTCCAGTTCAACAGAATTCAACCAAGTGACAAACACATCCAGTCCATACGTGACTTCCCTGTCCCTACCAGTCGCAAAAGCCTTCAGCGTTTTCTAGGCCTGGTGAATTATTTTAGAAAGTTCATTAAAGGCTTCAACGTCCAGGCGGGCATGTTGTATGAACTACTCAAGGAGGATAGAGATTTCCTTATGACTGCTGAACATGTTCAAGCTGTCGAAAACTTGAAATACGCGCTAATATCAAAGCCAGTTTTACGAATTTATTCACCCACTGCGGAAACAGAACTTCACACCGATGCATGTTCATCTGGGTTTGGAGGTGTCCTACTACAGCGGCAATCAGACGACGGTCTGATGCATCCGGTGATGTACCACAGTAGAAAAACTTCCCCAACGGAGTCGAAGCTGCACAGCTTTGAATTTGAGACGCTTGCTATTGTGTATTGTCTGCAACGTTTTCGAACTTATCTTTTCGGGTTGCGGTTCAAGATAGTTACAGATTGTAATTCGTTGAAACACACCTTGGAGAAACGCGACATTAATTCAAAAATTGCACGCTGGTCAATGTTCTTAGAACAATTTGACTTCGAGATAGTTCACAGATCTGGAGCTAGGATGCAACATGCAGACGCCCTCTCGCGTTTTAACGTTTATATGGTTGACGAGGATGAGCGACTAAATGAATCGTCACTTTTTGAGAACGCACTATATGTGGCTCAGCTGCGTGATCCGGAGATAGCTAAACTGAAAGATGTTGTACTGTCCGGTTCTACGAAAGATTATGGAATCCGCGAAGCAATCTTGTACAAGTTGGTAGGGCGGAATTCATTGTTGTGCGTGCCGGGTCAAATGATCCAGTGTGTGATTAATAAGTTCCATAATGAGATGGGACATTTCGGAGTCGACAAAGTGTGTGGATTGATAAGGAGGACGTACTGGTTTCCGAGAATGCGAGAACAGGTGCAAGATCATATTAAGTCGTGTGTTACGTGTATACCAGACAAACCATTTGAAGTTCTCCACATAGACCATCTAGGACCGCTTGAAAAAAGCAAATGCAAAAATGAGTATATACTGGCAGTCGTAGATGCATGTACGAAATTTGTTAAACTGTATCCGACTAAAACCACGAAGACAACGGAAGTAATGAAAAGCTTACGTAACTATTTCCACGCTTATTCGGCTCCAAAGGCTATTATTTCCGATCGTGGAACTGCATTTACTTCCCACGCTTTTGAGAACTGTTGCTGAACAGCGATCGGAAACACGAGGCACGATGAATTTTCGTAGACATCAAAACACGAATAAACGAACAACCGTTCGGGTGCTTCATTCGTTCGTGTGTCATTTTCGGATCGCTGTCATTTTCGACGCTATCATCGGGTGATTTGCCATCGCTTGGTAATGTGAGCGGTACGACCCACGCTGCCTGTTCTTCGCGAAGAGCAGGAAAATATTCACTTTGATCATCTTCATGCGAGCTCGCAACAAGCACGTCGTTAATCGAGTTATTAATTTGAAAAAGAAAATTTATCTACATGTACCTACTGTAGTTTTTTTTAATGGTAGAAAATTTGCAATCCAGACCTCTTATGTTTGTTCAACAACATTTAGGTAAATTAAATTTAACTGAACAACAAAATAACTAAAGCAAGTTTTGTTTTTGTAGTGCGATGCTATACTTTAACATCTCACTTATAATAAGTTTCGAAATCGGTACATTTTGCGATTTGTATACATGCCATCGATATTATGTTGCAATTGTACCTAAACATTACCAGAAAATTGTTGCGTAATTAGCTCAAGAGCGTTCGCGCTGCAAGTCATAGCCAGCACTTCAAGCGTGCTCTTGTTGGACTGCGTGGACTCAGTACATGATGCGACCAGCAGCGTGTTTGCTTGACTTTGCGAAAAGAAGCAACCTAGCAATGATTCGCAGGAATGAACAGCGCGTCGATAAATGAATCCTACGAGTGGAAGGGCTTCGCGAGCAACTTATCGGTGTTCATTTTGCTTCTTCGGCGTTGCATCCGTTCGCTTTTGGCGATGCTCTTCGTGACGCAAAAATGAAAAATAAATTTTGGTGAATGTTGGATCGCGAAGATGCGTAGATTATTGTTCGCGTAGAAGATCCATCGCAACACTGCTCAGAGCCACGGTATAAAACACATTAAGATCGCCTCTGCGTGTCCAAAAGCCAATGGACAGGTGGAACGGTATAATAAAACTATGATGCCGCTGATAAGTAAGTTAGTAGAAGAAACAGGACGAAACTGGGGCACAATCCTAACAGATGCAGAGTTTCTTCTCAACAACACTGTAAACCGTTTAACTGGAACTACAGTTTCTATTTTACTCTTTGGGATAGAGCAGCGACGCCGTGTAGATCACGATCTGACGCATTATTTGAATGAAATCAATGGAGCCGAAGATCGAGATCTGGATGAACTACGTGAAACTGCCAAGAAGAATACTAAACGGCAGCAGCAGTATAACAAGAAAGTATACGATAAACACTGCTCTAGAAATACGTATTACAAGAGTGGCGATTTGGTGATGCTCAGAAGAGTCGGAGTAGCAGGTGAAAGAAACAAGCTTAAGCCGAAATACCGGGGACCTTATGAGGTGAAAAAAGTTTTGGACAACAACCGGTACGTAGTGGGTGACCTGGATGAGTTCCAAGTGTCAGGTATGCGATTTGAGGGAATATATGATCCAATGAACATGCGTCTCTACCAGAGAGCCACGAAGGACGAATTAATGGAACATAAAAGCAACGGAGTAGAAAGTGCTAACGGGGAGAATGAAAATGAAGAAGTCGAGTATCAGGATATAGAGTATTTAGAAGATGATCAGGAATCAGAAATAGAATTCGAAAACGTTGAATATTTGGATGAAGATTGTGACTTTTGATTTGATTTTCCAGATGAGTGATGCAAATTCAAGTGCAGGATGTACAGCTCGGCCATCCTGCACTTTCAGAGAAAATAAGTTATGATACACCCTATCGAATATGGACCACCCTATAGTTTATAGCTAGATATGTAAAATTACTCTGGAGTGTGTACCGATAGTCAGTTAGAAGTAAACTCTGATCGAGAAAACACCAATAAACGATCTCTTGTGAAGACGGTGCGTTTCATTTCACTTTTCCGGATTTCTGCCTACATTTGTTAGTCCCAAGCAATCATCTGGTTGGTTTGGCGAAAGCCGGAAGGGTTGCAAGGATACCGGACAATTACCCAGACAACCAGAATGTACGCATAACCTAATCACCTTTTGCGTTATGCGATGCTTATATGTGCAAAGTTTCACGTATAAGATGTCGCGAAAAAGCCTTATACGTACAAAAGTGGAGGCGATATACATGCATATTTTATATGATGAAACATAACATGCAATGCGAGTGTGTAGATTTTCTTGCGAATTAGTATGTACTCTTATGCGACTTAATTTATGATAACAAAGATTATTTGACAGCTGTTACGGATTGATCCGACTAACATTGTACAGGTATACGGGACGAAATGGAATGTACGTATGAACTCATGAAATAGCGATTTATGCGAGGAAACTCATCATTCCAACGATTTCATCCACCATGTAGTGCGGGAGTGAAGCCGTCTAGACAAATAAACGACTTTTTTCGTATACTGCTATGCGACTTCTGGTTGTCTGGGTACCGGACAACACTACTGCAAAAATGGTGCTCGCGTCGAATCCAGTTAGATCCCTCATGGCTGTACGGGTACCGAGCGCATACCGCAGTATATCATCGGAGACAGTATGCGTTTCATAGGAGATCTAAACGCTCAGGTTGGCCAGGAGGAGGAATTCAGACCGACGCTTGGAAACGGCTGACGAACGAAAACGGCCCACGACTAATTGATTTCGCCGCCTCCAAGAATATTGCCATTCGTAGCACCTACTTCCAGCACAGCCTTCCATAC
This sequence comes from Aedes aegypti, assembly GCF_002204515.2. Lineage (NCBI taxonomy): Eukaryota > Metazoa > Arthropoda > Insecta > Diptera > Culicidae > Aedes > Aedes aegypti. Next base: position 202,422,115 of record NC_035109.1, on the reverse strand, counting down.
CGATACACCAGGAGATCACCACAGCAGACAGAATCGCAAATGGACCACTGATTGATGGACGGCACTTCTCGGACATTATCGACGTCAGGACCTATCGTGGCGCTAACATCGACTCTGACCACTATCTGGTGATGGTCAAACTGCGCCCAAAACTCTCCGTCGTTAACAACGTACGGTACCGACGGCCGCCCGGTATGACCTAGAGCGGCTTAAGCAACCGGATGTCGTAGTAAAAGCAGCCATCAACGATGCAGCTGAGAGCAACGTCGGGTACGTGGGACGGAGTCGACGGAACGATTGGTTCGACGAGGAGTGCCAGGAGGTTTTGGAGGAGAAGAATGCAGCGCGGGCGGTCATGCTGCAGCAAGGGACCCGACAGAACGTGGAATGCTATAGACGGAAACGGCAACAGCAGACCCGCCTCTTTCGGGAGAAAAAACGCCGCCTGGAGGAGATGGAGTACGAGGAGATGGAATAGCTGTGCCGGTCTCAAGAAACGCGTAAGTTCTATCAGAAGCTCAACGCATCCCGCAACGGCTTCGTGCCGCGAGCCGAGATGTGCAGGGATAAGGATGGGAGCATTTTGACGGACGAGCGTGAGGTGATCGAAAGGTGGAAGCAGCACTTCGACGAGCATCTGAATGGCGCTGAGAGCACAGGCAATGAAGGACGGGACAACGGAGGAAATGCTTTCGTCAGTACTGCGGAGGATGGAAACCAACCAGCACCCACTTTGAGGGAGGTTAAGGATGCCATTCACCAGCTCAAGAACGATAAAGCTGCTGGTAAGGATGGTATCGGAGCTGAACTCATAAAGATGGATCCGGACCGGAGAGGCTGGCCATTTGTCTGCACCGGCTGATATGCACAATCTGGGAAACAGAACAGCTACCGGTGAAGTGGAAGGAAGGGGTAATATGCCCCATCTACAAGAAAGGCGACAAGTTAGATTGTGAGAACTTTCGAGCGATCACCATTCTAAATGCGGCCTACAAAGTATTATCCCAGATCATCTTCCGTCGTCTGTCACCTGTAGTAAACGAGTTCGTGGGAAGTTATCAATCCGGCTTTGTTGACGGCCGATCGACAACGGACCAGATCTTTACTGTACGGCAAATCCTCCAAAAATGTCGTGAATACCAGGTCCTAACGCATCACCTTTTCATCGATTTCAAGGCGGCAAACGACAGTATCGACCGCGTAGAGCTATGGAAAATCATGGACGAGAACAGCTTTCCTGGGAAGCTCACGAGACTGATACGAGCGACGATGGAAGGTGTGCAAAATTGTGTGAAGGTTTCAGGCGAATATTCCAGCGTTTGGATCCCACCGACTACGACAAGGTGATGGACTTCCGTGCCTGTTGTTCAATATTGCGCTAGAAGGTGTTATGCGGATGTGGCATCTGTATTCCACATGTCATCCAATCCCGCATAGCAACCATAGTTTCTAGAAGGACCACACCAGTGGTACCTACCGCGAAAGTCAAAACGTTCCCATAGCATCGAACTGCTTAGGCGACACATGCAATGTACGCATAAGCAGGACGATGACCACCAACCGTTTCGACAAATCTGACATGACAATAATGTGTCATACTCATATTTCAATTTCTCAAAGCACAGTCGGTAAGTTATCACCAAGTGCCTTCAGCCTTGAAACTGCCTTCTCCACATGTGCATTCATTCTCTCTCTTTCTTTCTCGATACCGATCGTTATCGATCGCTCACACGAATACATGCATATGATATCCAGCTACCTCCAGTAGGACCTAATGTTAAACGAAACTTTGAATAAACGATGCTATTCTATTATCAACCTCAGTCAAGTAGAGTTGAGGATCATTTCACTTCGAAAAACCATTATCAAGGCTGATCGCCTCACGGAGAGCCGGGCTTAACAGCCGGGGTACGATTTTTACGAGATCCAGTCAATTTGTTTGCTTCGCGGATGATATGGACATCGTCGGCCGAACATTTGAAAAGGTGGCAGACCAGTACACCCGCCTGACACGCGAGGCAGCAAAAGTTGGACTGGTGGTGAATGCGAGCAAGACAAAGTATATGCTAGCTGGAGGGACCGAGCGCGACAGAGCTCTCCTAGGTAGCAGTGTTACAATAGACGGGGTTACGTTCGAGGTGGTCGACGAGTTCGTCTACCTTGGATCCTTGCTGACGGCTGGCAATAACGTTAGCCCTGAAATACGGAGGCGCATCATCAGTGGAAGTCGGGCCTACTATGGCCTCCAGAAGAAGCTGCGGTCAAAAAAGATTCACGCCCGCACCAAATGTACCATGTACAAAACGCTCATAAGGCCGGTAGTCCTCTATGGGCATGAAACGTGGACGATGCTCGAGGAGGACCTGCAAGCACTTTGAGTCTTCGAACGTCGGGTGCTTAGGACGATTTTCGGCGGTGTGCAGGAAAACGGTATGTGGCGGAGAAGGATGAACCACGAGCTCGCTCAACTCTACGGCGAACCCAGTATCCAGAAGGTGGCCAAAGCTGGAAGGATACGCTGGGCAGGGCATGTTGCAAGAATGCCGGACATCAACCCTGCAAAGATGGTGTTCGCTTCGGATCCGGTTGGTACAAGAAGGCGTGGAGCGCAGCGAGCTAGGTGGGCGGACCAAGTGCGTATCGATTTGGCGAGCGTGGGGCAGAACCGAGGATGGAGAGATGCGGCTACGAACCGAGTATTGTGGCGTGAAATTGTTGATTCAGTGTTATCTGTCTAGATGTTAACTAAATAAATGTTAACTAAATAAATGAATTAACAGTATGCGTTATCGCCAGTATGCTCCCCATCACTGTGGCTGAGGACAAAGAATGGAATGCTACCAGCGCAATGACTCTAGAAATGTGAGGAATATTATAAAGATGCGCACGATGGCCAAGTGGTACCAGGAGTTGGAAAGCTCAGTGGAAATAAGTTAAATCCCTATTGTGTGGGATTGGGCGTTCATAAAATACGGAGAAGACTTCTAGCTGACGCAGGTCTTGTCAGGCCACGGATACTTTAGAGATGTCTTCAGATATTCGGACACACATTGCCTCCAGCCTGCCTTAAGAGCGAAAATATCATATTTGACTAGGGAATTCAAAAATCCACCGCCGCAGACTAGACCAACTTGCTATAGAGCAACAAAGCATAGTCAGCAAGGGTAGACCAACAGATGTTGTACAGTGCTCCGGCGTGAAGTCAGCCCCAAACGTAGAAAACGTCGTCGCACCAGAAGTTGCACAAATCCCCGACGAGATTCAGGTTTCAATAGGCATACCAGTTCGGCGCAGAGACATCGTTGAAATGTCGTATTGAGCAGCGTTTTTGGTGACATTGAAGCTCCAACAGCGAACTGGCTGCGTTCGGAGAGCAAACTTGGCTAGAATAAGCCGGATCCCTCCCCGAAGTAATACATTAAAGCGATTCTGGGGAAGATTAGGCCATATACCATATCGATATATACTTCCATACAATGAAAGCTCAGTTCCCGAGTTATCTTTTCAAGTGTCTTAACAGATATTTCCTTCTCTAAGGAGAGACATTAGACATGTCTATTCCATAACAATGATTTTAAAATTAAATGAGATGTGTTTGTTTTTTTTCCTAGAACGGATTTTTTTTTTAAATTTTGTCGGTCCATTCGTTATAGCACCGATGAACAAATAAATTTATTTAAGTTATTATTATGCACATCGGACCAAATTGATTACGCTAGTATTCGTCGTGCTAACGACAAAGTCAACTGGACTACTTACCGACCAACACTCTGCATCGTATCCATTTATAGCGCACTCAATGCCATCCGAAACAAACTCTCCAATGGCTTCGCCAAGATCCGTGGAACGAAACAACGCCCTTAATATATTTAAGGAATGGGTACGTGTTTGGGCAGTTGATCCTCCTCGACAGAGCTCGATCAGTTTCCTCACTGAAAACTGTAGTCCCTTGGATGAGCTGACTTGAAGTTCCGAAGTGATCAGCGCTTGCATCATGTACGGAATACCAGCACTTCGCCGTGTTGAACAGATTTTGTCAGCGTTCAGATTAGTTTCTCCATTATCTGCTGTTCCTTCGCTATTAATCACATTAATCATCTCCTGCAACCATTTCATGGGCAACTGATGCAACTCGGAGTGTTGTGAACCCCAAAGTCGTATGCACAACTTGGAGAAACCGACGTACGCTTGCTCAAAGGCTCCTCGATGCTTCGTTTCCGACAAAAGCTGTGTAAAGTGGGAGCCAATTTCAATGATTCGATCACAGCTCATCAAGCCGGAGCAATCTACTGGAGTATCAGCAATTATGGAATGTTGGTTTTTAACTATCGGGCTACGGAACGCTATGTCTCCTAATATCAACGAAACCTCTTTCACTGTCCGCCATGAGCACAGCAGCACCATCTGAGGAGTTGGTTTGGAATCGAGCTCACATTCATCTGTTATTTCCTCATCATCTGGTGGGTCTATTGATTGCATCTCTACATCTTCATCGAAACCATAAGTCTCGATGGCACTAAAGTCATTCGGCAAATGGCCTTCAGGTGAAGAACTGTTAACCACTATGGAAACCACTTGTGTAAGCTCTCGACAAATTAGCACAAGCTTCGTGATAAACTTGGCCCAGTAGCTGCACTTGGCTATTTCTTTAAAGTCGAGTTTGCTCAACAAATGCCGTATACATGCCAGGCACCCAAACATGGGATTATCTCTTGCTGCCCGGAGCAGTGAAGTTTTCGCTACCAGTAGATCCTGTTGGAGGATCTGTTCGCACCAAAGAAGCGTTTTATGGACCTGGGAAAATATAAAATTCAATATTAACATCATATTCTCAAGCAAGGGAATTGGTCTACACATTGAAGCTAAATATGCGCAATATGGTCCTATAGGTTGTGTCGATTTTAGCAAAAATTCGAAATCGATAACGTGCCTAGTAAAATATGATAAGACAAAAATAAAAAAAATCATTGAAAGAAATATAACAATTCTAAGAAATCGTTTAGCTTGTGCGCTATTCACTTGAAGTTTAGTATGGGAATTCCAATTTTACAGTATGGAGAAAGTTGCATTTTCAAGAATCATATAAAAAAAAAACAATATTTTAAAGCAAAGCGAAAAATCCGGTCGAACCCTGAGAAATTCGGGCACACATTTGCGATGAATGTTGTCGAAGACACGAATTTGATCGGATCAACAGTAGGGAAGTATTTTAACTTTCAAGTTCGACACATCTTTGCCCCATGATTTGATGCATGTTAAATTGGCAACACGAAGCGAGAACTCTCAAGCAAAAATGGGTTGTTGGTCGGCGTCTTATTTTTCACAGACAGGTTGGAAAGGAAGCGGCCAGTGGCGGATGGAGTTGATTTTTTTAATGTTAAATTTGAATATGATTTGCACATTATAGAACTATAGTATCCTCGGGAAAATTGTTAACAAGTTCAGAGGCTACACGATGGTGGGTTCAGCAGGGAGCGTTGACGTATTACGTAATGTAAAAAATCATTTCTAACACCTCCTTCCATTTATTTGCTTCCCTTTTATATGGAAGTATAGGAATGTGTTTGTTAATCGCGACTCTTTGACTGCTTCCACCCCACTACTGGTTACAAGATTTGTGAAAGGCCCCTCTGCTTGGAATTTGAACACACCATGTAATCCGCCTCATATATGACGCTGGGCTTGTGGATTTAATCTTTTTGGAGATGTTGTTGAATAGCTCGTATGTGTTACAAGATAGCGCAGAACTGTCTTCGGTAAAGTTTGAGTACTCAGTAAGATCTTCTCTTAGAGATCGTTCAAATATTACGCAACGCAACAGGGAGAGGGAAGAGGTCTTCCAGTGTTACTGTTAACACACAAATTTAAAATTTTCCATACAATAGCTGTTACGTGGGAAAGGGAGGTGCTCTAAAATTGCCAAATTTTGCGTTACGTAATATTTGAATAAGCCCTTAGGAGTCAAGAATCATCAGATATCTCAGGATCCTGACTACTTAGAAAAATGGCGTCTTCGGCAAAGTTGCTCATTAGGTCAATGGCTATCATTATTTCAATCAATTGATTCGACATTGTGCCATGCTAGTGAGCATGCAAATTTTGTTTCATAAATATCTCAGGATCTTGACTATTTAGAAATATGGCGTCTTCTGCAAGGTTGTTCATTAGATCAATGACTATCATTATTCAAATCAATTAAGCATGCGAACTTGATTCGTAGATATTAGACCTGTTCATATTTGAAAAAATGTCTGTATATCTTCCGGTCAAGCAGTATTCTGAATTCTCATACTAAGAACAACGTCTGGTCAAATTTTCAGCTCATTTGATAAAGATTACGAAAATAAAAATAGCTCAAAAACACATAACTGATTTGAAGCACACCTAAATTTATTCCTATTAAACTGAAATTTTGACCAGAACTTCATTTCGACATGTAAAATCAAAGTATTGGTTGACTGGGAAGTTTCCAGACATTTTTAAAAATATGAATAGGTCTAGTAGATATCTTAGGATCCTGACTACTTAGAAAGATGGCGTTTTGGCAAAGTTGCTCATTAGATCAAATCAATCAATTATTCGAATCAATTCGAGCCAAATTATTCGAATTGAATTGAGCCGAGTGGTTGGGGTCCGCGGCTACAAAGCAAAGCCATACTGAAGGTGTCTGGGTTCAATTCCCGGTCGGTCCAGGATCTTCCTTGACTTCCCTGGGCTTAAAGTATAATCATACCTGCCAACCGATATACGATTTGCTGTGTAGTTCCGGCTTATAGAATAGAACTACGGATGACCTGTTCCGGTGGTAAGAGTCCACCAAACAGGGTAACCCCAATTCAAGGTGTGAAGCGAAAAACCGTGCTGAGGAATAAGTGGTCGAGGGGGTGAAAAAGATATTCGGCCATTAACGGAGCCTGTGGAGCACCTGGGCACCCCTCACAGTAATTTATCCCTTACCGCGTTAATGCAGGGCTCTGGCGTGGTGGACCTCTTTTCCCGTGCTACTCGTGGGATCCAAAATGAGTACAAATTCAAATCAAAATAGCAGTAGTAGCGCAGGTAGTAGCAGTAGTAGGGAAGCGAACCCCTTCGCAAGAAGTGGGTTAGCTAGGTCTCCGTTGAGGAGAGCGGAAGCAGGAGGAGGCAGCAGTGCACGTAGTGCCAGTGCTGGACACCATATTTCATCCCCGGCTAACGCATCGGGTGAGGTTATGGATGGAGCGTGGTTGATGAGGGCCATCAATAAAAGTAGAGATGGGTTCTCTGTGATGGAAGTGGCTGCACAGCAGCTTGACGCCATCATTGACTTTGCGTCCTCGAAGTCTAACATCAGCAAGGACCTCAAGCAGGCCCTGTTCAGACTTCGTAAGTCGATGTTGGCGGCCAAGCAGAACCATGCTGAACCCATGGCGACTGTGGCAGCGGCAGAACCCGTGGAATTGAAGGTGCCGAAGTCTACCCAGACGGAGCCCTTCGTTTTCGCGGGTAGCCCCAAAAGTGCGGAAGCGAATGCTTACAACAAGCAATCGCAGAAGCGTGCGAGGCAGCCGTCAGGGAAGGAGCTACCCGGCGACGCTCGCAAGGCCAGGCGAATATTAACCCCGAAAGTCGACAGAAGTGCCGGAAAATCGGACCCCAGCTAGGCGTCCCGGAAAGCCGTGAAGAATGGGCTCGAAAAAGCTGGCCCCTCACGGATTGATGTGAACAGGGCGTTGCGAGCATTGAGAGGTCCTCAATCACCACATGTTAGGGCTGATCAGGGGTGGGGGGGGGGTGAGGGGTGGTTACGGCCCCTGGACAACCGTAGAGCGAAAGAGGGAGCGCAGGGATACCAGGCCAAAGAAAGGTAGGAGGGTAGGTGCCAAGCGCGAAAAGGGTGATGCGATCATCATTAAGACGGAAGAGTCCAAGTACTCGGAAGTCCTGAAGGCGATGCGCAGTGACGCGAAGCTCGCAGATCTAGGAGCCGACGTACGCAGTGTCAGACGCACTCGTATAGGTGAAATGATCCTCGAGCTTAAGCGCCACAAGGAGCGCAAGGGCGCCGCCTACAAAAGTTTGGCGGAAGAGGTCCTTGGCAAGGATGTCGAGGTGAGGGCTCTAACGCAGTCAGTGACTCTGAAGGTGATGAACCTTGACGAGATCACCAACGCAGAAGAGCTCGTCACGGCACTGCGGCAACAGTGCGAGATTCAGGTGTCCACCGCTGGCAAGGGTGTCGAGGTGAGGGCTTTAACGCAGTCAGTGACTCTGAAGGTGATGAACCTTGACGAGATCACCAACGCAGAAGAGCTCGTCACGGCACTGCGGCAACAGTGCGAGATTCAGGTGTCCACCGCTGCCATTCAGCTACGGAAAGGTCCGGCAGGTACTCAGTTACCCTTAGTACACCTACCTGTGGCGGACGCAAATAAGTCCGCTAAGGTAGGTAAGATCAAGGTTGGTTGGTCAGTATGCTCACTGAACATACACGAGCAACCGGTGATCTGCTTTAGGTGTCCAACCTTCAACGGGAGGCTCAAGGTGCCCGACCTTCAAAAGAGCCATAAACGAAAAGTCACAGTGCAGGTAACGCAGCTGAACTTGAACCATTATCACGCAGCTCAGCAACTGCTGTATCAGGCAGTTGCTGAGTGGGGGACGAATATCGCCATCATATTGGACCCATACCGAGTACCCACTGGCAACGGCAACTGGGTCGTGGATGGATCCGGAAAAATGGCGGCGATATGGACGACGGGTAAATACCCCGTCCAGGAGTTGGTGTCTACTACCTACCTCTGTTACCTTTCACATAACCTCAGGAGTCCCGCAAGGTTCCATCCTGGGTCCGGTGTTATGGAATGTCATGTACGACGAGGTGTTGAGATTAAAATTCCTGGCGGGTGTGGTCATCGTTGGCTTTGCCGACGATATTACGCTGGAGGTCTATGGTGAATCGATCGAAGAAGTGGAATTGACTGCAGCCCACTCGATCGCAATTGTGGAGGAGTGGATGAGCTCCAGGAAACTGGAATTGGCTCACCACAAAACTGAGGCGGTTGTTGTCAACAACCGAAAGTCGGTGCAGCAAGCGGTGATCAGTGTAGGCGACTGCACGATCACTTCGAAGCGCTCCGTCAAACACTTGGGGGTGATGATCGACGATAAGCTTACCTTCCCGGATGATGTCCAATAGCTCTGCGGTGTACGCCAGTAAGCGTAAGCTTCTGGCCAGTGTCGCCTCGTCCATACTGAGGTATGGTGGCCCGGCTTGGGGCACGGCTTTAAGTACCGATAGCTACCGTAGCAAGCTAGAGAGTACTTATAGGCTAATCTGCCTGAGGGTTGCAAGCGCGTACCGTACCGTGTCACACGATGCACTCTGCGTCATCACCGGTATGGTGCCTATTGGTATCCTTATCATGGAAGACATAGAGTGCTTCGAAAGGCGCGGCACAAGAGGCATACGCAGGACTGCCAGACTGGCCTCTATGGTCAAATGGCAGCGTGCGTGGGACAGTTCCACCAAGGGAGTGTGGACTCACAGGTTGATTCCGAGGTTAGATATCTGGGTCGATAGGCGCCATGGGGAACTAACATTCCACCTGACACAGGTCCTTTCGGGCCATGGTTGCTTTAGACAGTATCTACACCGTTTCGGTCATGCGGGTCCTCCCGAATGTCCAGTTTGTGCAGGTTTAGAGGAAACGGCGGAACACGTTTTGTTTGTGTGCCCGCGTTTCCGCACAATGCGTGACCGCATGTTTGCAACATGCGGTCGGGACACGACTCCGGACAATTTGGTTCAGAGGATGTGTGAAGACGAGTTTGGCTGGAATGCCGTTTCATCGGCTATCACCCACATCGTCTCGGAACTACAAAGGAGGTGGCGAGTGGACTCGAGGAGTGGCTAGTGCAGACGCTAAACAACAGGTGGTCCAAGGGTTCGCAGTCGGCTACGTAGGTCATACCGGTGCCCTACGGCCCTACGAACCCTTACAGCGATTAAGTGGCCGCGGGGAGAACATCCTGGTAGCGCTGCTGTCGTGGCGCCGGCCTACTGGGTTGGATACGAGCCTCTGGTTGTTCGGGGCAGGTGGAGGCCCCTTCGTCAGCAATCCCAGCTGGTGCTAGGTCAAATTGCGAAACCCGCCTTCAGCGGACAATGGGAGGTGAGCACCACCTGGGAAGCTGACAAAGCGCCAGCATGCTACCTTGGTGGACCCCCCCTAAGCGTGTCATCGATGTTCGTTGCTGCATGGCTACGCAGCTAACCTGGAGGATGCGATGTGCAATAGCCCCTCTCCGAAGCAATGCCTACTTGGTGGTCCCGGAGAGCCGAAAGGTTTGGCGGCAATGGAAATGGTTTAGTGGGTCGGGGGCAGTCTTGGGAACTGTGACCACAATTCACCACAGTTCATCGATTCTGCCATTCCACCAAAACACAAAGCAGCAGCAGCATCAATACCATCAGGCGTTGCGCTGCCAACGGTTCACACACTGCTTGACTGTTTTTGTCTCTCCACTATGACCATTTTCGGGCAGCCATTCCAAGCAGAATGATTGAAAAAAGTGTTAAATCATTCAATCGCTAATATTTCGCTTGTGTTTTCAACTAATTGAAATCTATTAGCTCTAACAGAAAGACCACAATCATTCCGTTACGTTACATATAAACAAGTTCAATTTCATACTGCCTTTATCGAGCAAAAATGCAAAACCCCGAAAACCGCAAAAATCGTGTCACCACTGTGCTCGAGTCATTTCGCATTCGGGGTTGAAAAACGTTAGGAAGAAGAAGATTACATTTTTTGAAGAGCCGTGACATTTTTTGTTTTGAACCGTCATGGTTTGCTTTGGATTTTGATGGTCGTGTAGGAAGATGTAAATGTAGAGGCGGTAAATGTTTGCTCCAGTACTTTTCTCATCCCTGGTCGGGGGTGTAGTCCTGATTACTGCTTGCATGTAGTAAATAGTCCCCAACCCCACACTCCCGGACCTCGGTCCGGAGTCTGTTGAGCAGATTATCCCCCCATTGCTAAGAAGGAAAAAAAACACGATATACGATTGCGAAAAAGGCAACTTTTGCAAAGAAAGCCCTCAGTTAATAACTGTGGAAGTGCTCATTGAACATTAAGCTGAGAAGCAGGCTCTTTCCCAGTGAGGACGTAATGCCAATGAGAAGAAGAAGAAGATTCAACATTTTGCCACTTGGCGGCGCTAGTGAGCATGCAAGTTTTGTGCCATAGATATTCTAGGATCCTAGGATCTAGGATCATTATCCGAATCAATTGATTCGACATTTTTCTAAGATGCTAATGAGCATGCAATGACTATCATTAGAGTCAGTTGATCCTGGCTCCTTAGCAAAGTTGTCCATTAAATCAAGGACTGTCATTATTCAATCCAGAAGATTAAAATTTTTGCCACTAGGCAGAGCTACTAAGCATGTAAGTTTTGGTTTCAAAGATATCATAGGAACCTACAAGAATGGAAAGTAGACCTCTTCGGCAAAGTTAAAAATAAACGTTGATTCCCTTTGAAAGAAATAGGGGGTCCGTCCTATTATGAAGGACCTAAGCACTGTGTTGTAATTTAAATCGTATTTGTATTGTCCAAAACATTAACGTATCGTATTGTCCAAAACATTAATATTCTAGTATTTTGCCATGTGAAGTGTTAAAACTATCCTTTATCTGGAGTATAGTGAGGTAAAAAAGTAAATTTTAAAATCAAACATACGTTTTTTTAATAAATCTGAAGCTCTTCCTTTGTCTTGTTATTGCGGAATACCAAAAACCATATATTTTATTACATTCAGTATACATTCAATGCTACACAATGTTTGAGCGTTGAAATTATGCTCCCTTCCTGTTAATGACACTGCATGGTACTGCCAGTTCTTGTGACTTTGGACACATACAGTCCCGTTTGGGTTCACACCCTCAAAAACATATAAAAGTGTTTTGTCCATTTCTCGGTGATTACAGGTCCAATTGAAACTCTCTATGGCGCATTTGAAAGACAATGAGTTGTTCCTACTTCGTAGGTATTTATTCAGAAACAGGTTTTGAATTTTGTATGCTAAATGTTTACTTAAAATTGTAACATTTTTCAAAAAAACACTGAAAAAACATTTCCACTTTCATCAGCATTTTATTGACCATAATGTAAAACCAATGTGTCATTAGAATCGTAATATTATATTCTTTTAAGAGCACTCATGACATTTAGGCGGAAAAATCTGTAAACTGTTGAAAATCAATGAAACAGTCATTCAAGTCATCGCGCAAAAGTTTGGGTTCACCCCATAGTAGATATATATGCATCGTGCAAAAATGTGGGATTACCTGAGCCGCACGCAAATCATTTTTGACAATATCTCCGCTATTTTTCAACCGATTTGAATATTTCTTAGCTTTTTCAAACGCAAAAAATGGGGCGGTTTGAGATTTCACAAAATTTTCGTGTTTGGGTCCACTGCCCATAAAAGCATAACTGTCCCATATTGATTTTCGAACCAACCCCCTTTTTTCATCGCAACATTCATGTTTTAATATACACTTCACTATGCATATGAAACTTTATAAATTTTGTTTGAAAATGTTGTGTAAACATATGAAGTTGGTGCAGTCCCATATTGAAAAATAAAGGTATAACAGTCTCTATATGAACTTTGAAGCTCAATAGCAATTGCAAAACTGGAATTATGATCAATTTTATATTTTTTAATGATCAATATTAATAAAATGAGTATTCTGTGGGGTGGGTCGAAAAGAATATAAAATCTAAAAATTTACTAGAAAATTATAAACATTTGTATGAGAATGCAAACTTCAAACTTTGAGCGCTATTTTCTCAATGCCTACTAATTCTATATGGGACAGTTATGCCTTTATGGGCAGTCCAGGTGAACCCAAAATTTTGCACGATACACCATACTGAGGGGTGAACCCAATCTTTTGCACGATGACTTGAATGACTGTTTCATTGATTTTGAAACGTTTTCAGATTTTTCCGCCAAAATTTCGTGAGTGCTCTTCAAACAATATAAGATTACGATTCTAATGACACATTGATTTCAAATTTTGGTCGATCCAATGATGAGGAAATTGGCCATGTTTTTTCAGTGTTTTTTTGAAAAATGTCTTAACTTTAAGTAAAAATTTAATATGCAAAATTTAGAAAATGTTTTTCGAAAAATACATACAAAATAAGAATAACTCATTGCTTTTCGAATGCGCGATAGAGAGTTTCAATTGGACGTGTAATAACAGAGATATGGACAAAACACTTTTGCCTGTTTTCTAGGGGGTGAACCCAAACTTTTGCACGGAAGTGTATATAAAGAAATCTAACTGATTACTTTATGTCACGATTCGAAAACAAACTAACACAATCGAATGATTTTCTGCCGGTTTCATCTGCTCTTCCGTCGTAGTTGGACAATGTTAATGTAAACAGACAAGGTTTTTCCATCTGAGACTACTAGTCGCTAAATGAGAAATAAAATATTTGACTTAATTGATTTCAGAATTTTCAAAAGCAGTTTTCTCTTTCAAAATCAAAAAAAAATACATGAAAATGTATTCACTGTATTCTATTCTCCAACCGAAATACAGTGAACACATTTTCATCCAATAATTTTTTGATTTGGACAGAAAAATTGCTTTTGATGTTTCGATGATGACGATGATCGTTAAATATACTCTGCAATGCAAAATCGGTACACAATTTTCAATCAGTTTTCATGTTTTTTTTGGTAAAAAAATGTGTTTATTTGAAATATATTTATAAATAAAAAAAACTACAGAGTAAAGTTTGACAAATGTCTTTTGTTTGAATGAATAAATTTATAAATGACACAAGTTAATGTCTTAAAATAGTAACCTAATCATATAATTTCTTTTTAGCAATTACATTTTGAATTTATTTACAGATACCAAAAAGTAAAAAGCTATTTTCATTGTCCTATTTTTGCGTTACATGCTTTTTCTCCATTTTATTGAAAATTCAACATTTATTATGTAAATACATCCATCATGAACTGATGTACTCGTTGCATATAATTGTTTTGGCTCTAAACTCAAAAATTCATGCTTATCTGTTCCGTAGATAGAGGGACCGGTTAAAAAAATAGGATTTTCTTGATGCATAATTTGAAACTGTTTTTCTAACGATCAAAATTGTTCAATTTTAAAAACATTCATTTGGTTTAGCTTGGGAATATTATATGCTGACATCACCATCAACAATATTCACAGAAAATAGGGGTTTCGGCAGACCTGTACATCCGCCTGAAGCAGCAACAGTCTTAATGAAATCGTCAAACGCAAAGTACATTAACCTATGAGTTCATTTACCTCGGGTTATTGTCAACTTCTGACAACAACGTGAGTCTTAAAAAACGAAGGCACATCATAAGTGAAAATCCTGCTTATTATGGGTTCCAGGATGGTCTTCTATGAACATGAAGCATGATCCATACCTGCAAGCACTTACAGAGTTATTCAATACCAAATGAAAAGGGGGTCAATCATTTTTAGTAACCCAAGTAACCTTAAACTTGTGAGCGGAGTATTGGAACATGAGAATTAGCGGAAACTAGTGCACTGATTATAGTAGTAGCATTAATAAGTAGATCTTAGGTGCAATTTTCTAACATACCTTGGGTTGAATAGCCGAAGTCGGTTCACCAGCGACTGTGGGAGGTTCGATGCTTGTGTTCACGAAACATAAATATTCCAAGTAATACGCTGCTGACAGTGTATCGTTGGGTTTGATGCTAGTCATGAGAACTTTGACAACGTCATAATTGATCAGGTGATTCAAATTCTCGAAGTAATACTTTGGGCAGTAGAACAATATACTCATGCAGTAGACTTTGTTGGCTTCGTAACTGTCATTCAAGGAATTCAAAAGTGTATGAACCTGCTGCTCATTCCACATGCTGGAGTTCTCGTCATCGTAGAATATGTAGCTAGCTATCTGCAGTAACTGTATCAATACTTGGAATGAAATCGTTCTACGACTATAATTGGCGCCGACAAAAAGATTGTCAATGCAAAAATGGTGTAGTCTTTTCACAAAGTCGTAGTAGTAATGACTCTTTCCATCGGTGTCGGATTTTTTTATGATACTTAGAAATCCGGACTTGAGGCGGTTCAGCGCATTCTTCATATAACACGTGATTTTTTGTCTCAGTGAAGGTGCTTGTACGTTGATGTTTGTCTCCAGAAAGTACAGAATGCACTCCAGATCTTGTTTGGTGAACAATTCCGTGCTTTTGTGGCACTCGGTTAATAAATGCAGGGCAGACATTCGCGTCGAGTCGTCCGCCGAAACCATGGCAAGTTTAATTTCCCGGTATGGGAGAAGATTTTTCCATTTCATCTCATTCGAATTGATTTTATCAAACAGTCCCGTCTTTTTCGCTATTCCCAGCGAAGTCAAGATGAGACCAAAATTGACGGAAGTTTTGCTTTCAATCATGCTTATAGCAATTTCGGGATATGCTTTAATTGCCTTGCGAATGAGATCAAAAAGCGTCTGCTTCACTTCTGTATTATTCTCGTTCTTGACAATCTCTACGAGTATGGGATTGATCCACTTATTGAACCATTCCTGCTTGTTCTCTTCGTATGGATATGACATCATGAGCGTTTCATAGCAGTTATTGATGTGCAGATTGATATTAGCATGGTCATTAGTCGTCAGAGATTTGAGTAAAAATTCTATCACATTTGGCACGGCTTGTATTACGGCTTTTGCCTTAACTATCGAGCAGATCGCACTTATCAGAATGCATTTTGTGTTGATATTAATGCTTACGTTTCTGATATAATCGTAGATAATGTGATTCAGTTTGTCATTTACTTTTACTCCTAGTTGAATAGTGAATTTGAGCAGTTCCTTGCACAGATGACGCACGCTATCCATGTAATGATCCAAGTGGGATAATGAGTACCCTAAATTAACTGCGAGAATTTCGATCAATTCCCGATGATCCCTTTTCAAATACTCAACTATCTGCAACGAGAGAAGCCTTTTGGTCATTTGCAGAAAGCCTCTCGATACTCCCAATATTATGCTAGGTTCTATAGAATTCTCCTCGGATATTTCCTTGAGCACATTCGCAGTTCTAGAAAATATATTGAAACCGTTGAAGTCTGGCTCGTTGAAGAAATCTGTTTCAATGGTGCAAATGACACCATTAAGGAGGCAAAGCTTTTTCGTCGAGTTTTCTTCGGAGAATATCCGTTCGGTCAAACGAAGATACCGCTTCTCCAGATTGGCATTCATTGTGATCAGTATGCCGCAGTTAATTTTCGTGTCCATCGGTATTTCTGGGTTCTCCAACAAGTCCCAGCAAATGAGAATTAGCTTCTCAACGTTCTTCTCGCCCTCATATGTACCTCTGATCATTGTTGAAAACTGATTGAAGCAGGATATAGCGACGCGTATAGTCACATGAATGTAGAGACTGATTTCGCTTTTGTCCGATGGTGATATATTTTGGCTGGAAAGAGAAAATAACGATTTACTGATTAATTAGTGATTTGAACTACTGAGGATCTAACAATCATACAATGATACAAGTCTGTTCGGATACCTACCTGAAAATATATTGGAGAAGAAACGAAAGAAAAAAATCAAGCATAGCATGTCTAACTGCTTCAAAAGGCTGTATCGAGTAGCTGATGCTAACCCTTGAAATCCCTCCAAGGCAGCTGCCTTTCGCCATTAGGGGAAGGGGTGGTAAAATGAACACCTTGAGGAAATCATTTTGTTTCTGATAGAAAAACGAGAAATTTGTATAATTATATCCCACAGCATCAAAAACAGGGATGTTATCTATAGCAGTGACACGAATTCATACTAAAATAGCTGAATTTCCACATATTTTTGTCGCTAGCAAAAAACGATGTAAATGTTCATTTTACTTGCACTATGTTGGTAAAATGAACAGCTGTTGGTGGTAAAATGAACATCATGCAAAAAACGTGAGCAAAACAAATATTTCTGAAAATTTTTATTGTTTTACCGAAAATATATCCATTGATGATTCTAACCCATTCAAAAAGAATGCTCATATCATAACGATATTCACCTCACTGAAAACCCTCAAGTCTTCCGAGCTAAAAGTTACGTCAGTTCCAATTTCCAAACATGGTTTTCTAAAATCTCAGTTTTCGTTGATATTTTCACTTCAATTGACCTATGTATCAACTCGAACACTCTGATTTATGCTATAAATCGTCCGTGCGTGATAAAAAATCATCGAAATTTGTTTTTTATCGATAAAAGACAAGGTGTTCATTTCACCACCCCTGTTTATTTTACCACCACTTCCCCCACCAGAAAAACTGATAGTCATCATCGAACGGAGGATCTTCCAGAGCATGATTTAAGATTTTACAATATGCATAGAATACGGGTTCACGATACTTATGCCAGCTTTTGAAGGGCTACTACCAGAACCGAATGTTGGTTTCATAGATACCGGCCCGAAGGGGCTGGGAGTAACGGCTAAACTGCATGTACTGAAGGTGATTATAGAACGAAGCCACACTTCAAATTTTCGAGCACAAGACTTAAGGTGAAACAGTTTGGAATCACCTTCTAAGATTGCACTAAAACTTTAAAAGCACAAATCTCGCGAAGAAAGCATCCCACAACACTAACAGTGCACTTTTTATTTTGGCTTTGTGCACTAGCAGAAAGCTTAAAATAAGAAGATCAGGAACGTTTGCCAACTATTTCTCCAGTTTTGTGCCTTTGAAAACGTGAGTAGGGTGAGAAGTCGGCCATTGTGCCGGCCATCTTTGGATTCCGAACAGCGCTCCGCGTTGAAAATTTATCCCATTGGTCACCACCAGCAAGCAAACAATTTGATTGATTTTCAACGTGAACTGTTGTCAGATTCTCCAATCTTGTGCACTTGAAAATTCAAAGTTTGGCTTCGTTTAACATTCACCTTAACTACAAGCAGGAGTACTTTGAGAACATTATTGGTAACCAACGCCAAAGCGGCCCCAATTATTGTCAGCGCAATAAAAAGTTAAAAAAGATTCCTTTCCGGAGTTGGATGTTTCTCGGAATCTATGCGAGATAGCTAACTTCGAAAATAGTGCATTCGATTCGCATCCGAATGCGCTCTAATGCGTCTTACTTCCAAAGTAGGGTACACACTAAAAAAAAATACGGATTACGGTGAAATTTCACCGTAATCTCAACAGCTGAAGCTTCGGTGAAAAATCACCGAACAATCTGTAAAATCTTTGAACGAAATCTTAAAGAAAAATAAGAAAATGGCTCATGCCGAGGATCGAACTCCCGACCTACCGATCAGGAAGTAAACTTACTACCACTAAGCCAGCTAACACTGCACATTGGTCCCAAAGCCATATCTAGGAAGACAAAAATGATTGCGCCTAAACCGTCAATTTTAGATGTATGGTGTCTTCGGCAAAGTTTCTCCATATTTTTCAGACATTGTTTTCAGAGATGTGAAATTAGGGTGGCACACATGGTTTACGAGATCAGCACATAAACTTTTTTTCTGACGCATTTAGGACTACACAATGTTCAACAATGTTTTAGAACAACCGATTTTGAGCAACTTTGCCGAAGAACCCAAATTTCTATCTCTTATGGTTCGCGAGTTATGATTTTTTTTAACAAAAAAGTTTTTTTTTTTTTTTTTTTATCTTTATTAACGAGATTTTTAGCCCTGGGCTAGTTCATCTCGGGACCAACGGCTTTACTTCCCTTCCGAAGGAAGTCGTCACTGAAATTTTTAGTGACTATCTTGGGGATGGGATTCGATCCCAGGTCCTCGGCGTGAGAGGCGTGTATTCTAACCACTACACCAGGTCCGTCGCCAAAAAAAAAAAAAAAAAAAAAAAAAAAAAAAAAAAAAAAAAAAAAAAAAAAAAAAAAATTAGGGTGGTACTGAAAAATCATTTTTTTTTTCTTGATAACTTTTTATACGATAATTTCTCGCAAAAACTTTGTTCCGAGCACTTTTAGAACTTTTGATTGCGCAACTTTTTGCCGAAGAAACTACTATTCTATCTCTTATGGTTACAAAGTTATAAGAAATTTTCTTCGAAAAAAAGGTTGTTTTCAAATGCCGATATCTCCGAAAGGCGCAAACGGATTTTCAATCTTTTGTCAGCATTAGAAAGATTATTTCTTTCTCTGTTTATGGTGAAAAAATTGTGAGGACGTTTTTTGTTTGAAAAGATTGACAAAATTTTGAAAATAATATGTTTTTAACCGAAAATTGTCTATAACTTGAAAAAATATTCGAGATAGCTCTTTGGTGCCTTCAGCAAAAATGTGCACAATTGAAAGTTCTGATAGTGCTTCATACAAGGTATTCATAAAAAATCAACGCTTACACATATATTCACCATAAACCGAATTTTATATGGTAAAGAAAGCGAAAAAAGAGATATTTGCTAGAACAATCGAAATAACTGTATGTACGTCATTTATAATTGAATATTGATGTATTGATATCGATCATAGTAAGCGGAATCTAAGGAGTTGAAAAAAGGAAAATTATTTGCTGAAGCAATTTTCAAGTGATCGAGGCCCACCTTCTGGTTCGTTACCTTGGATAGATATTTGGGATTTATATCTGGCTCTTGTTCAAGATTCATGCATTCTTCAACAGGCGAATGCTGCCCTGACTAATTCGTTGTGGCAGATTTATTGGATTTGATTGAATTGAATGGGATAAGTTGGATGCCCAGATAGAATAATTGCAGATACTTCTATATTTCTATGGGAGGATATCACGGGAAGTAAGGTTTTGGTAATTTGAAGGAATTCATCAAAGTATACGTATTGTTATCATTTGGGGTTGATAATATAATAAACGGAACCGGTATTGAACGCATGACCTTCTGCTTAGTAAGCCGAAGCGGTAGCAATTTATAACCAACCACGGCATAGGTTAGCTGGAAAAACATTATGTCGCGTGAAATAACAAGACACCGTTTATGGATTAATGTTCCATGGATCACTGTTAAAACTGCTTCAGCAACTAACTTTCCCTAACTCCAAACATTTCGCTTACTGTGATCGATCTTATTTCATTACATATATTTTCAATTTTAAATGACTTTACATACAGTTATTCCGGTTGTTCCAGCAAATATCTCTTTTTTTTCGCTTTCTTTACCATATAAAATTCGGTTTATGGTGAATATATCTCAAAGCAATGATTTTTTATAAATACTTTGTATGAAGCACTTTCAGAACTTTCAATTTTGCACATTTTTGCTGAAGGCACCAAAGAGCTATCTCGAATATTTTTCAAGTTATGGACAATTTTTGGTTGAAAAACATATCATTTTCAAAATTTTGTCAATCTTTTCAAACAAAAAACGTCCTCACAGTTTTTTCACCATAAACAGAGAAAGAAATAATCTTTCTAATGCCGACAAAAGATTGAAAATCCGTTTGCGCCTTTCGGAGATATCGGCATTTGAAAGCAACCATTTTTTCGAAGAAAATTTCTTATAACTTTGTAACCATAAGAGATAGAATAGTAGTTTCTTCGGCAAAAAGTTGCGTAATCAAAAGTTCTAAAAGTGCTCGGAACAAAGTTTTTGCGAGAAATTATCGTATAAAAAGTTATCAAGAAAAAACTGATTTTTCAGTACCACCCTAACTTTTTTGTTAAAAAAAATCATAACTCGCGAACCATAAGAGATAGAAATTTGGGTTCTTCGGCAAAGTTGCTCAAAATCGGTTGTTCTAAAACATTGTTGAACATTGTGTAGTCCTAAATGCGTCAGAAAAAAAGTTTATGTGCTGATCTCGTAAACCATGTGTGCCACCCTAATTTCACATCTCTGAAAACAATGTCTGAAAAATATGGAGAAACTTTGCCGAAGACACCATACATCTAAAATTGACGGTTTAGGCGCAATCATTTTTGTCTTCCTAGATATGGCTTTGGGACCAATGTGCACTGCTTGTTAGTGGTGTGCAAAAACTGCAACAAAAGGAAGCTCATGCCTGCCAGAGCGACTGTCACACGATTTCACAGATGTTCGGTGAAAATAATGCTGTTACCGAACTTTTCGTTAGTATTTCACAGGATTACAGTAAAATTGTTTGTTTCACGGTTTTTTTTTTCCGGTAAAATAATAAATTTGACGGATTTTCTCCGGTAAAATAGTTGATTCCACGGATTTTGTCGGTAAAATAGTAGATTTCACAGGAAAATCTGTAATTTTGTTGTTTACAGTTCAATTTCGGTGATTCATTTCACAGGATACTGCGATTTATTTTAAGTGTTATCTTGCATGGATACCGAGAAAAATCATGTCTGGGCGAATTGCGTTTTCTAACGATTGACCGAACTTACAATTTGTATAATGACAGCGCACGACTAAGAAGAAGTAGCGGTACCTACATGTACCGGATAACATGCGTTGATTCTGACAGCGGCGTCATTATACTCCCTTAGTAGGATCGGGTGACATTGGCCTGAAACGGCGAGTGGACTCATGGTTGGCCTAGTCCCGTAAAACCGTGGCAGACCGTCCGTCGCCTGGTTGGACCAACTGGGCAAGACTAGCTGACTCGCGTCGAATCGACTTTTAACATAGTACTATTCTGCCCATAAAATCATAACTGTCCCATATGGATTTAAAGAGAAACACGTGGTAACACTAACAAATTGGTGGTTTATTGGAAACTGAATTCTGGTACTGGCGACAGGGTGATATTTATACTACTATGGTTGCTATGCAGTTGTTATATATAATGATCATAGCAACAGGGAAACTAACTGTATGTAATACGGAATTCAAATACTGCTGAGTTGCTTTGATTTCAACACCCCCTCTCAGTTGTTTCCTTCTAACCCTAACTTGCATCTTAAAGCTATAAACGTTGGAGCGGGCAAAGACCTCGTGAGGATGTCGGCTTGTTGCTTCTGGGTCGGAATGTAAATCAGCTTGACCTTCCCTTCGGCAACTGCATTTTGGATGAAATGAAACTTCACGTCAATGTGTTTGACTCTCCTCGTTTCCTCTCATTCTGCCATCGCGATCGCTCCTTGGTTGTCTTCATAGAGCGGTACCGGAAACAGTAGGGCATCTTGTCGAAGATCGGCCATTAATCCGGTTAGCCAAATCGTCTCGCTCACACAGGAACTCATGGCAACGTACTCGGCTTCGGTAGAAGACATCGCCACAGTCGACTGTTTCTCCGATGACCAGGCGACAGTGTTTCCGTGCACCTTCAGTAAAAATCAGGAAACGCATTTCCGGTCGCATTCGTCGCATGCGAAGTCGGAGTCCACGTAAGCAGCTACCGTTGGTTCCTTCGGCTTGCTTCTGTAAACTAATTCTAACTTCTTCGTTGCTTGCAGGTATCGTAGGACGCGTTTGGCATGCTTCCAATGTTCTTCACCAGCAGCATCCTGGAACCTCGCCAAGTATCCAACGACGAAACATAGGTCTGGTCGAGAACCCATCATGACGTACATGAGACTACCGATGAGCTCTGCACCTCTGTTCCAGCACCTTTACGACTGCTTCAGACCATAAAGTGCACGATGCAGCAAGCACACTTCATCAGGGCGCATCTTTACCCCCTCTGGACATCGCATGTACACCTTCAACTTAAGCTTCCCGTTCAGGAAAGCGGTCTTGACATCTAGCTGGTGAATATGCATCCCATTCGTCGTTGCTAGTGCCAATAGCGTCCGGATGGTAGTCAACCGGGCCACCGGTGCGAAAGTCTCCTCGTAGTCCACGTGTCTCTTTTGCGCATAGCCCTTAGCTACCAGCCTCGCCTTGTAGCGCGCAGGACGCCCGTCAGCATCCGTCTTCTGATTGAAAACCCACTTGCACGGTATGGGTTGTACCTTGGCAGGGCATTTGACCACGGTCCACGTTTGGTTCTTCTGCAAAGCCACCAACTCGTCGCGGATTGCTCCCCTCCAGTCAGGCTCGTTCGGATGACCTTTAACATCGTAGTAGCATTCGGGAACCTGTACGGAATTCACACCAGCAGAAAGGGCCTTGTACGTAAGAAAATCAGAAAACCAACCTGGTCTCCTGCACTCCCGACCACTAGACCTCGGAACTTCACCAGTAGTTTCGTTTCTTTCTGATTGTGGTGGGAGTGCGGTTGCGCCTTCCTCGTCGTTGTCTTCCACTTCCCTAGCAGAATCTTCGTCGGGGTCCTGATCACCAACGTTCTCATCGTCGGAGTCACGAACATCAATTCGAGCTTAGTTTTTTGAAGTAGTTGAATAGTAAAAGATCGATAAAGTATTATTGAATTCCGATTGCTAAAATTTAAAAGGTTGTACCTTACTTAGCAAGTATTTTCCAAATAAATAAATAAATAAATAAATAAAATAAATAAATAATCATCTGCTGCTCTTCAATTTCCCCCTCTTGCTCGGGAACCGGTGATACGTCCTCCGGAATCACTAATCGTCCGTCGCTCTCACTCGGTGCCTTGAATGGGAATGCTGCTTCGTTGCAGCGGACATCGCGGGCCACAAACATTTTCCGCTTTTCTTGGTCCCAAAGACGATATCCAGTTGGCGCGTAACCGAGCATCACACACTTTCGTCCGGTTGGGTCCAGCTTACCTCTCTTCTGTTTCGGTACCCAGGAAAACGCTTGGCACCCGAAAACTCGCAGCTTGGTGACATCAGGCTTTTCTCCATGCCACCGTTCCGCAGTTTTGCATCATAGTAGGCTAGCTGTTCTTTTGAAAAATACTCACGCCCGAGGTCGCACCGCAAATTTGCAATTTTCGTCCCAAATTTAGCCGTCGCCATCGCTTCGTATACCTTGAAATAATCTAACACTTGGTCCTTTCTTTTCAGCAGGTATACGACTCCGAAGTGCGTATAGTCGTCCACGAACGACAGAAAGTAGCGGTATCCATCCGAAGTTGACGGGGTGATTTGCCCACACACGTCCGTATGCACGCGCTCCAGTGGCCTTCGAGTTTGTGGTCTTGTACCACAAAACGGCTGTCTTACCATGTTGCCCTCAGCGCAAGCGTCGCAAAATTTTGCATCACCATGGAGACCATCCAGCCCGTCCACCATCGCAGAATTTTTCAGCTTGAGCACATTCTTGAAGCTAAGGTGCCCATACCGCTTATGCCACAACTGTAGCTCCGTGTTGCTACTGGCTGCCAATGTCGATCCACTTGGCAAACGATTCATCCGTAGATAAAAAAGATTGCCCTTGGATTTCGCCACACCGATGGTTTCGCCGTCCTTCGTCAAAATGGCACGAACCGGCTTGAATTCCACGTGCACGCTCGCGTTCAGCAACTTTGACAACGACATCAGGTTGTATTTCAGTTGCTTGACGAGCAACACGTGTCCAAACGACAACGTGTACCGATTTTCACCAACGTATAATCTGGCCTTCACGGTACCTTCCTTCGTTGCTACCAGCCTCTCACCATCCTTTGCACTGTCGATATGAAGCGGCACGTGCAGCTCGTGGATCTCCTGGAAGTAACCTTCATCGCCGACCATGTGGGAACTCGCTCCCGATTCTAGGACCCACTCGATTTCGTCCGGCTTTTCCGACACCTTCGCTCCGGACACAAGCGCCATCGCCTTGTCGATCGAAATCTTCGCTACTTGAGCCCGATCGGAACGATTTTTCACTTTCGGGCAGACAAACTTCTTATGCTCGATTTCTCCACAGTGGTAGCCACTTACCGGCGAATTTCGATGATTGTGGCCGTCGATTTCCGGATCTGGCCGCCAACACCACTCCATCAGACCCGCTCGCAGCACTCGAACCGGATTCTCTTCCAGATCGCTTTTGCTCCTCCGCTGGAAGGCGTGCTTTGACGGTCTCAAGCTTCAGTTGGTCGTCCAAATTTTCCATCGCCGTGGTAACCACATCGTAACTAGGTGGCAACGAAATAAATAGTTGGCTCACCAGGTCGAGCTCCGTAACCGTGGCACCGGCGTTTTTCAGCTGTCTTCCCAGCTCATTGAACCGACGGAAATGGTCCGCCAGAGGGGTTCCTTCCTCCATCCGCAACAACACTATCGACCGCCGGATGTACGTCTGGGCTGAAAAACATTTTTTAGCTTAGGTATTTGCCAACGACGTCCACATCTCCCTTGCGGTTTGCTTGTCACGAATATACAGTGAGTCACAGTGAAAATCGTCCACCCTCATATTTTTCTTTCAAAGTTCTATTATTACTGTATATAATAAGCTGTGGTTTTCTAATTCATACAATTATAGTAATGAAAATAGACTTCATTGTGGCACTGTTTTTATAGACATTATCAATCCGATATCAATTTATAGTTGATCTATAAGAGTTATCAATTTTTCAGGTGTCACCCCATAAACTAGTATCGTGTAGTTAAGCCTTTGTTCTTCAAAACTTTCCTGAGACGATTTGGCATAGATACCCAGACAACCAGAAATCGCATGAAAGTTCACGTTATAACTCGTTTATTCATACTAATTACATCAAACCCGCAAAACACCGTAGATAAACTCGTCAAATTGATGAGTTTCCTCGCATAAAACACTTTTTTTCTGAGTTCATTTGTACATTTTGTTTCGTCACGTACACTCGTACAAAGTAAGTCGAATCAATCCGTAGCAGCTGTCAAATCAACATTTGTTGTCATAAGTTAAGTCGCAAAAGATAACAGGTTAGTTCGGGAGAATATTTATACACTCGCATTGTATGTTATTAATCATCACATAATATATGCACGCATATCGCCTCCACTTTTGTACGTAGAAGGCCTTTTCGCGACATCTTATAAGTGAAATTTTGCACATATAAAGCCTCCAGGTGATTTCGTTATGCGTACATATTGGTTGTCTGGGATCGCACAAGTTTCTCAGTTTAAGTTTTAGCGATCTTATTCCATTCAATGATAAGCGCACTTTTCAAAGTATGTCTGGTCGTTATTTGATGTTTCCTGATTTTAACGTCCAACTGATGCCACAAGTTCTCGGTAACGTCGAGATTTGGAGATTACCTCGGCAGATTGGTGATTGATGGGCATTTTTTTAACCAAGTTTTCGGTTTTCCGCTTTATGTTTCAGATTTTTATCCTGGTAGATGTAATGCCCATTGTTTTTTAGATAATGTTGATGGGTAAATTAAAAGCCATTTTATACGCTAGGCTTTAGATTCTTCTTCAGTGAATCAAGATAGACGTATTGAGCCATGATCCCGTCGATAAAGTGCAAGTTACTAACATCAGATTCTGGCATGAAGCCTCAAACCATCACGGAACTACTACCTTGCTTAGCAGTTTCACAAAGATTTTATCATTTTCAGGTCTTCATTCGGTTTCCGTCAAACCATAACCCTGCCGTCAGTTTGGAAAATATTAAACTTGCTCTCATCTGTGAATAGTTAGTGCTTCCAGAAGTTGAAACCCTTTCCAACGTGTGTTTCTGTAAACTCCATGTGATATTTCACGTACTTCGGAGATACAAACGTCTTCCGACATGCAACTCGGCCATGAAACGTTGTTTTCGAAGCACTCTACGCACAGTTTCTGGCTTTATGAGATACTTTTTTCTGAGATACCTGCTTTCTGAGATACTTTTTCGCTTCAATTGCGAGTTACGGTGCACTTATCTAGGGGTCAGCATTAACTTGGCGAAGAAGCTAACACTCAACCCCTTCATTGAAAATTTTCTTCAACAATGTTTTGGGTTTGTTTTTACTTCAATGGTCAATTTTGTAGCGATTTATTATACTCTACACTGTATAACGCCCTTTTCCAACAAATTTGATGATTTTCAGTTGATTTTTGACATTTGTGTGTAGTTTTATCACAAGTTTTCTTATATCTGACGATGTCTGTTTATTCCATGCCATTTTAATGGAAATACTCTAAAAAACTAAACCTTTCTTATTCTTGCATAACAGATCGTGTTTGAATGTATGTGTGTGCGCGAGTTAAAGAAATTATATGAATGAAAATTGTATAATATTACACCTAAAATCATGCATAACGGTAGAGTGGACGATTTTCACTGTGACTTTGTTATTGATTATTTTTACAAATTAAGAGTAAATTTTCAATATTCAATGACTTGAATTGCATACAATTATAAAGACCCTTGCCGAACTAACGTAACGAGCCATTGAATTTGAATTCTTGTTTATACATGAAGAGTACCAATTACTTTTCTGGTAATGTTCAAGGTGGACGATTTTCACTGTGACTCACTGTATTCCAGATGGCTATCCGCAACGTATGCCACCAGAAGCGCTTTCGCTTTTTCGTCCTTCTCCAGGAAAGCGGTCCTCGCTGGTTCCTCCGCCTGGGGGTCCTCCGTGATGGTTTCTATCACTCCATGTGCCGAAAGTTGGGTCTCCACCCGCAACTTCCACGTGTCGTAGCCTTCACCGGCAAACTGCACGATTCCTGCTTTCTTCGCACTGGACATCTTGGGGCTGGAACGGCTTTGAGAACTTTTTCACTTTTCACTGGCTCTTAGGTATGGCGTGACTGGGCCGATAACCTAAAGAGAAACACGTGGTAACACTAACAAATTGGTGGTTTATTGGAAACTGAATTCTGGTACTGGCGACAGGGTGATATTTATACTACTATGGTTGCTATGCAGTTGTTATATATAATGATCATGTATGGAGGGGACGGACCTGGTTTAGTGGTTAGAACACACGCCTCTCACGCCGAGGACCTGGGATCGAATCCCATCCCCGAGATAGTCACTAAAAATTTCAGTGACGACTTCCTTCGGAAGGGAAGTAAAGCCGTTGGTCCCGAGATGAACTAGCCCAGGGCTAAAAATCTCGTTAATAAAGATAGAAAAAAAAAAAAAAATCATAGCAACAGGGAAACTAACTGTATATAATACGGAATTCAAATACTGCTGAGTTGCTTTGATTTCAACAGGATTTTTGTACCAACACCTTTTTTCATCGCAAAAACCATGTATTAATATATACTTTACTATGCATATAAAAATTTACACACTTTGTTTGAAAATGTTGTGGAAAAATATGTAGTTGGTGCAGTACCATATTGAAAAATAAAGGCATAACAGAACTTTCAACCGAAATATCGACTGTAGAACGTAAATTCTTTTCAAGATTTTATTTTTTGCTTATCAATAGAAGGTAAATAAGTTATCTGTGCGGTGCTGCTAGTTGAAAGTTGTACGCGGAAATGTAATAGAAAATTATAAATATTTGTATGACAAGAAAAATTTCAAATTTTACGCTTCATTTTCTCAATGCCAACATTTTCCGTATGGGACTGTTATGCCTTTATGGGCAGTATTCGTCTCTGATAGTAGATAGTACCCCATGAAGGGCTATGTCATATGTGAATCCTAACAGTAACTTCCTGCTGGTATAGGTAATCGAGAGACCACAAAGGCGTCTATTACAACGGGGATAGATAGCAGCTCTCAAGGGGACTAGAAGAAACTCACAAAGGAGGAGACCTGCACTAACTTTATGGGAATAGTGTAAGCAAATACCTAGACATTATGGTGACGGGAGGCACAAATCTCTGTATAGATCAAGGATTTTTTTCCGGATATATGAAAGCGACAGAAAGTGATGCTATTACTAAAGGCGGGGAAACCACCAAGTGACAAAATGGCATTTGCAAACAGACGGTATTACTTTGGGGAGAGACTAGAGCATATGGCACTTTATAACACATGTAACAGAAGTAGCCTCGCAAAAGGGTAGTGCGATGTAACTTGACCCAAATCCAAGGTTGAAAAAATGCACGCTTCAACGGCGAAGGATTCACTGAAGCCCTGAGGCACGAACGGAACAGTCTAGACCTAAACGACGAAGAGCTAGTTGCTGTGATATCACGAGTGTGTGATACTTCCATGCCAAGAAAAACCCCTCCCAGAGAGAACAGGCCGCCGGTGTACTGGTAATGCGAATCAATTGCAATGCAACGCGCACACACAAAAGCACAAAAAGAAGAACGCGGTGCAGCATTCAGAGAGGCAAAAAGGAAATCTAGAGTCGGGCATGCTTTGATGTGAGGCCAACAGAGTGGTAATGGCTAAGACCCAAAGTGCCATAGCGCCTCAAAGGAAGTCAGCCGAGTTGCTGCGATCCATAATCCAGGACGCTATGGTATCCCGAATGTTGCTTAAAAGCAGCAGTCAATGCGGATCCGGACATGTTCAGAACCACGATGCAATGTTGCATTGATGAAGAAATCTTCCCGGATGTATGGAAGCGACAGAAAAAGAAAAGGCGGGGAAACCACCAGGGGACCCGTCAGCGTATATAGACCTATCTGTCAACTAGATACGACGGGCAAGTTGTTGGAGAGGTTGATCCTCAACAGGCTAATACCGTACACGGATGGTGCGGACGGCCTGGCCTGTCCAACAACCGGTTTAGATTCAGGAAAGGTAAATCGACTCTGCACCTTCCGACGTGTTTTAAGATTGTTGGCTTCGCCGACGACATCACCCTAGTGTTCTATGGCGAATCGATGGAGGAAGTAGAGTTAAAAGCAGCGCACTCCATTTCCATAGTCGAGGAATGGATGAAGTTTTGGAAACTAGGCCTGGTCCGTCGCAAGACTGAGGTGGTGGTGGTGAATAACCGCAAGTCCGAGCAACGGACGCTTATTGTATATGATTGTACCATAGAGTCCAAGCCATCCTCATAAGAACACTAATCGGAGAATCAGGCTCTGTCCCAGTGGGGACATAATGCCACCAAGAAGAATAAGAAGAAGAAGAAGAACAATAAATGCCTTTATAGCAGCCATTTTGATTATTTCAATGATCCATGTCAATGAGTAACAGTTCTGGTTAAGTTGATCGCTGTCATGTTAAAGCCACTGTAAAAAATTAAACGAAATTGATAAAAAGCTAAGACAGTGCTTTACGAGCATGAAGTTTGTGTCAGGACAGGTAGCGATTAAGTGTCTTGAAAATAGGAACTTTAGAGACCTCTTATCTGGTTTATGGGGAGGTTGACTAGACAGGAACCAGAAAGCAACCATGGTTCCAAATAAAACAGGAAAAAACCTTAAGGACCGTTTTTTTATTATTTTCTCCTGAAATTAGTTCAGGATCAGATTTGCATCCAAGGTTTGCTTCAGATAATACTCTTAAAATTTTTACTTTGGATTTTTACAAACTTCATAAGGAATTCTTCCAAGAGTTTCGTTTTAGGATACCTTCAAGAATTCAGCCTGGTAATTTTCTAAGGATAACCACATAAGTAATCTCAGAGATTCCAGAAGAAATTCCTCCGAAATATCTTTCAGATTTTTTTTCAAGAAAGTCCTCAGTCCTCGAGGAATTTATCCAATGATCTTACTTTTTCTAGGATTGCCAACAATATTGTCATTCTGGATTTCTTCAAGATTTCAACCAGAACTTTTCTAAAAATACCGTTTTGAATAATTCTAGAATCTTGAGCTAGTATTGAAGGTTTTCATAGATAAATTGTTAAGATAAATTTAAAAAAAACATATCTCTTGATAATGACCTGCAGAAAATCCTTGAAAATTATCGTACGGAATCCCTGAAGAAATTTGCGTAGGAATAACTGGAATAATCACTCTCATTCTAGTTTATTACGCACCACGCATCACTTGTTTATTTCGATCACGAATAGAAAACAGGAATGGTGGTGAATTACTGTAATTCTTGGGTGAAATTTCTACAGAAACTCGATTAGGAATCCCAGGTCGAATTTATGGAGGAATTCCTGAGAGTATATGTTTATTAGTTCTTAAAGAAATCTATATGAAATTTCCTGGAAGGCTAACAGGACAAATTAGCGTAGGATGTCAATGAAAAAAAAAAAACTCGAGTTTCTTCAAAAACTCTGGAATGATTCTTAGTGGATTTTCTTGGAACAACTCTTGTAGGAATCTTTGGAAGATTTCCTATAGTAACAACTGAAGAAAGGTGGTGCATCTTAACGTCGTGATTTTCGTTGAAATATTGTGTGTCGAACTACCAATTAATTTGTTCCAAGCACGGCTAAAGACAATTTGTTTGTTCGTTTTCGTGATATAGTATTCATTTCTTGTGATACCACCCTAATTGCGCTGCAATTGCAAAAAACATTAATCGTTTACCAAACTGTTGCTACAACATTCAATATGGCAGACAACCTCTCAACTTGTAAAAAGTGCTCGCAAGTTATCAGTCGAGAGTCAAACAGCATTGGTTGTGAGGGTTTTTGCACCGATATCTATCACGCATCCTGCGTGAATTTGCGTTATGATGAGCTGGTTAAATATCGTCAATCCCGTAACCTCTGGTGGATGTGTAACTCATGCAGTGATAGAATGGCTAAACAACGAAACAGCCGCCATGTATTACTGAAAGAAATTGATCGCAAAACGAATGCCGCAGAAAACAGTGCGATCACTCGTATTGATGACGAAATTGCTGCTCTGAAAAAACAAATTTCTTTCATTCAACAAACGATTGTCAATCCTACTGCTACTTCTTCTCGCATTGGGGCGAACACGGAATCACCACACGTAAATCGGTCGGCCGAGAAATCATCGCTTGAAGTACTACCTGATACTCTGCTTGGTACCAAAGACACGGACTGTCTGAACTCTATCGTTGAAGAGAGGTCCGCAAGTGAACGTTTCTGGCTCTTCTTAACAAGAATAAAAAATAGCGTAAACGAACGAGAAATCTTCAAATTAGTCGCCAATGCTCTGGGAACTGATGACGTCCTAGTGAAGAAGTTAGTTCCAGCATGGAAGGATTCCTTTTCGATGCCATTTATTTCCTTCAAAGTCGGAATCAACGTACGCCTGAAACGAAACGCGCTTCTTCCGTCTACATGGCCTCGGGGGTTGCACTTCAGGGAGTTTCGTAACAATTATTGGGAACCGCTGGAGCTCGCACAATAACGGATAGATGTATTCTGTTTTGATCAAACTCTATGTTGTATTTCGATGTAAATTTCATTTGTTCGTGTTTGTTGTCATTCTCATAGTGTTAATTAATTTTTAATGTAGCTGATAAGTTATGATTCAATTAGACCATTGGTGTCCGTTGAATTTTTGTAGAAATAAAGTCCTGGGAAATCAATGGAAGAATTAGTCAAAAATTATCTGGAGGAGACCCTGAGATAGACTCTGGGAAAGTTTCCACGGTGATCCTTGTGGAAATTACAGGATGTAAAAGCGCTGGAGTGCTCAAGGATTTCATAAGCATTTAGAGACCAAGTCTCTGAAAAGAGACCTGCTACCAGCCCTGTTGTTTGAAAAAATGAGGCAAATGTTTGAACAAATACCATTAGGAACGTTATGCCACTTAGCGACCTTTGATCAAGGCAAGTATTTCTAGTAAAACTACAAATTTTATAATCACTACAATCTCATCAGCTAAATCTAAACTCAATAAAATTGTAGAACGCTGACAATACATACCTTAATTGCTCCGTGTACAACATGAGCGACTTGTTGAAGAAGCTCAAGATATCCTGCAAGCAACACCGAATAGCGTCCACCCCCACCTTGAAGTTATCGAAACAACTTCCAATGCTATTAATGATGGCATTCCGACTTGCCAGGGTGCTTTTCTGTTGCTTCTCACAGCCCTGGACCCGGTTCCGGATCGTGTTGGACAGACCCAATACCACAATATCCTTGCTAACCGTGATCTGACTGAGAAATCTAAAATATGTGCATCATGTAATATAATTTCTTGTATGATAAGTTAATTCGCTGTGGTACTTGGTTATCGTGTTTTTAACCGCATGCTTCAGAGGAGCTTCCATAAACAATTCCGCTAAAATCTGAATGTTCGATAACAGAGACTTTTCAATGTCCAAAATATAGGCGGAATACTGGAAAGGAAACAAAAATGTAAAAAATCTGCGGAGGTACAGATCAAATTTATTTCAGGGCTTACCTCCTTGAGTAATCTAATTTGCTCATCTACGGATGCAGCTTCCGCCAAACCGGTGATGTATTTATTTTCTGCCGGAAAGCATTCCAAGGGAGTTAAATCGAATGTTAAGGGAGGAACTAACTAAATACAAACCAGGTTGATAGCGACATGAGGAAGGCACTTTGAATAGATCCATTCGCATTTCGGAATTTTTCTTCACGTTTTCATTGGTCCGAATGGACGACACTCGCAGGGATAATCCGTTCATTTTGACTGGTGGTTTCCGCCCCGGTTTATGATTATCAAAATGCGACTAAATATGCTGAACTACTTTCATTAAGAACTTAGTTTTAGAGCACTTTTCGACAACTATTTCTCCATGTGGAGTGAAATCTCTGCTTGGCTGATGCGGATAGGAAAACAAAACTGAAATTCGCTTCACAGTGGGCCTAAAATAAAATGCTGCTCGCGGCTAAACGTCAGTTGCGACACTGAACCAAAACATCTTAGCTGTATTGTTATAATTCTCAGGTTAAATATAATGGGTGTTATGAATAAAAAACGTTGAACCAGGGAACATCCGTTATTATTTTGTTCAATGAAATTCAAAATCTTAGCATTCACCAGGCATTCACAGAGTTTAATTTTACATGTTTGACTTTGTCATTTTGAAAAACTTTGTGTAGCTTCCAAAATATGACATTTTTTTTCGTTCGTGAAGGGTCATAGCAGCAGCAGCTAATGTGTCTTTACTTAAGGTAGGTTTGCTACTGACAAGAAAAGTAATCGCCTATCTCGATGCGTGGGAAATTTCTTGCAAGAAATGGTCAAGGAAAGCATTTTTCTTTGATCGCAGTACGCAGTTGGAAAGAAATGTCATTTCAAATTGAGCTCACTGTAGAAAATTTCTTGACCATTTCTTGCGCAGAAATTTTTACTTTTCTTGAGCGGAACAGCATACTTAGCTTTAAGCCTGATTCGCTGCTGACAAGTAATTTCTCGGCCTATCCTGATGCATGGGAAATTTCTGCAAGGAATCGATCAAGAATGCGCTTTTTTCTGATCACAGTATGCAGTTGAAAAGAACTGTCAGTTCAAATGGGAGTCGCTGTAGAAAATTTCTGCAAGGAATCGGCGAGAAATTTCTTTAGCGATTCCTTTTCAGTAGCAAATCAGGCTTTAACAAGCACAGTAACTCGCTCAACTTTTCTAAAGGACCTATCTAACATTGAGAGGCTCTCTTTGTTTACTTTCTCTTTAATCAAAAACTGAGTCACATGAACCTCCTCTGTTGCGTTTTTTGTATGAAACGCTAGTCAAGGAAATTGCCTTTCGATCTATAGTGAAAAACTTCCCAAAAGTTTTAGTATTCCACTGTTATAATTGAAAGAGAGCGAGAGAGGAGAGAATCTCTCATTTGTACATAGGTCCTTTAGTAATGTTTAGCGAGAGTTCTTGATCGGAAATAAAGTTTTTTGGTTTCCAGTAAGGGATCGTTCAAATATTACGTAACGCAACAGGGGGAGGGAGGGTGTCTTCCGTGGTGTTAAGTTTCATACAAAAATTTCAAATTTTCCATACAAAAGCTGTTACGTGGGGGAGGGAGGGGGCCTAAGATTGGCAAATTTTGCGTTACGTAATATTTGAATTATCCCTAACCAAAGCTGGAATTTACGTAGAATCCATGAACAACTCTGTTTTTATTTTATTTAATACATACAGTATTGGACAAAACATTTGCAACTTTTTCGATTTTCCATACAAAAAGACCAACTTTGGTAAGCTAGATCTCAGTTATTTATAGACCGATTCGAATGAAATTTTCACAGAACCTCAGATATAACTTGAATTTTAACATATATTTTTGAATAATTTTTCCAATCACGAGTTTATGAGTAATAACGGTTTAACTAAAGTGTAATTTTTGACGAAAAATTCAAAACGATTTATCGCAAAATCTGATAGCCAAAACTGTCTTCAGCAAACTTGTTCATCTCGTTGAAATCTATAACTTTGCTGAAGATACCATGAAGCTATTCCTTCAATATGTTTAGTTATGTCATTTATAAAAAAATCATCAAAAAATGCACTTTAGTTAAACCGTTACTGCTTTTAAACTTGTGATTGGAAAAATCATTCGAAAATATATGTTAAAATTCAAGTTATGGCTGATGTTTTGCCAAAATTTCATTCAAATCGGTCCAAAAATAACTGAGATATAGCTTACCAAAGTTGGTCATTTTGTATGGAAAATCGAAAAAGTTGCAAATGTTTTGTCCAATACTGTATATCTGTCTGAATTTATACCCCTCAACTTTGAATTTTATTACTCGGAACACCTGAAGACCATCACCGCGAGTTCCAGTTCCTATAATAGGCAAATATAATGCGCCACCATCATAGAGGTCGCTGGGGAAGAATGAAAGAAATGTCACTGAAAATGTTTGTTTACGTCCAAAATTCAGTTTTCAACCCAAAAATTGGTCAATAATCAATCGATTATTGAACTATTTTCCATTGACATAATCATTTGGAACCATTATTCTTGCGATACGCGTGATTTCACAACAAATTAAACCACTCACAAAGAATCTGGAAGTTTATAACCTATGTTGCCAAGCACCAATTTTCCAATTTTATCTCACTAATCGTACATGAGCACTGACCGGAGCTGTACATTTTCGTTGAAAAACAATTTTGTTATGTTTATCAATGCTCTCTGATCGTCTACAAAATAACTATTCCGAGAAAAAGTGTAAATTGTGTGTTCCTTCCTATGCTGCACACGGTGCGTTCTCAACCCAACCTCTTTTTTGAAGGTTCTTCTACTAGCCACCAGATGTCGGAGTGATCGTTTAGCTTTGGAAATATTTGCCTATGGTCACAGATAACAGACGTTGAAGTCCGGTTTTAAAACTGTGTAAGACAATTAATGGTCATTTTGAATGGCAACACAAGTGGCAACATCGTGGTGGCGCTGTCATCGCTTAGTTCCCATGACGATGTCAGTGGTGAATATGAAATATTTCAAGATACTGATATTCACCACTGATTGACGCAATTCGCTGTGTGGCGGCGCTAGTGATTGCAAGGAGTTTCAATTTGAATATTTACACAGGTTTTCAGAAATTATTTGTTCTAGCATAGACATCTGTTATCTGTGCTATGGTGTTACCACGTGTTAGTAAACTTTAATAGTGCGTAACCCACCACATACTAAACGAAATATCATAATTTCTGTTAATCAGTTAAGCAAAACGAATGCAAAACTAAAGAACATTAGTATGACACTTCATGTAAGAGCGGTTCTCATTTGAATCAAAAACATTTTAGGCTTTTTATACGAATTTGAAAAAAATACAAAATTTTAGCATTTTCGAAACGCTTACAAACAATCTGTTCTACGATCACTATTCGATGTAGTTTTGAATAGTTGGCCACTTATCTTTTGAAGAGAATAAGCAGTGTCTTGCCCCTCGTCAACCACATCCTGTGCATTACTTTTCCACTGGGGCGACTGCCGCACCCCGACGGCGACGGCAGAGCAGTGTGTAGAGAAAGAGACAGTGTTCAGTTCAACTTTGTACATCCGACGAGAAACACGTAGAGTAAAAGTTTCCTTTATTCATTTTTCCTAAATCTCGTGGTCGATCCTTTTTCCGGTAATCCGAAACATACGCAGATTCCCCTGTGCGGTAAATCATACTCTCCCACAGGTTATGAGCCCGGTTTGCGTTTCGGAAAGTGCGGGAGGAAATTTTTGAGAAATTTTCGTTTCGTTTGGCGGCGTCGCGAGTGGCTAATCGGCGGTGGTAGTGCATTTGCAAAATGGCGGATTTCAAGGGACTCGCTTTCGAGAAGTTGAACAATCGAAATTGGAGCACGTGGAAATTTCGCATTGAAATGTTGCTCACCCGTGAGGAGGTTTGGCATGTGATTGCCGAACCGAAGCCAGAGCCAGTGGACGACCGGTGGAAAAAGGCTGATCAAAAGGCGAGGGCGACTATTGGGCTTTGCATTGAAGAAAGCCAATATAGCCTAGTGAAAAGTGTTGATTCGGCGAAAGGGTACTGGGACAAGTTATGTGCGTACCATGAAAAATCGACAATCACGACACAAGTGGCATTGCTGAACAAATTGTGGAGCATGAATCTTTCGGAAGGTGGTGACGTTGAGTGTCACATTCGCGAGTTAGAAGAAGTGTATGACCGGCTTGCGGCCGCGGGGCACGTTCTGACGGAGTCCTTCAAGATTGTGTTGTTGTTCAGAAGTTTGCCTGAATCGTATCAGGGGCTGGCAACTTTGCTGCAAAGCCAGCTGGATGCGGGTACGACGATGGAGGCAGTTAAAGTGAAAGTGCTTGAAGAATTTGAGCGCCGGAATGAGCGTTCTGGGCGAGTGAGTGGATCGGCGAGCAGTGAAGCTACCGCCATGAAAAGTGCGACAAAGAAGAGTCGAGAGAAGAGTAGTGCGGTGAAAACATGCTACCACTGTGGGAAGCCTGGTCATCTCCGGCGTGATTGTCGGGCATGGAAGAATGCAAAGCAGGGTGACGATGAAAAGAAGAAGCCCGAAGCTAAGCAGAGTGCGAAGAAAGCCAACGATGACAAAAGTTATGTGTGCTTTTCGGCTACCAACAGTGCGAAAAACAATGAATGGTATGTCGATAGTGGTGCCAGCTGTCATATGACAAATGACGAACAGTTTTTCACTAAGCTGGTTAAGAAAAGTGGCCCGAGTGTTGTGTTGGCAGACGGAAAAGTTGTGAAAACGGCGGGTTGTGGTTATGGCACACTTCGTGGTGTGAGTGGAAGTGGTAACGTCATTGATGTGAAGCTAACCGACGTTTTGCTTGTGCCGTCGCTAACCAGCGGCTTGATATCCGTTGATAAGCTAACCTCCAAAGGGTTCACGGCTGTTTTTGAAGCCAGAGGTTGTGAAATTCGTGACAAAACTGGTGAGGTCGTTGTTGTCGGTGACCGATATGGTGGCTTGTATCGGCTGAAGCTTGGTGAAGCGTCGAGAAAGGTGGAAGAAAAGGTGCATAATCCGCTGTGCCAGCACCAGTGGCACCGGCGTTTTGGCCACAGGCATCCGGGAGTGATAAACAGGATTAGTGATGAGAAGCTAGGTAACGGGATGAAGGTCGTAGACTGCGGCATTCGGCTTACCTGCGAGCCGTGCATCGAGGGCAAACTGGCTCGGAATCCGATCCCGAAAGTGGCGGAACGCAAATCAACGCTGCCGTTGGATTTGGTCCACACAGATCTCTGTGGGCCAATGAAAACGACAACCCCCGGCGGTAAGAGATTCATCATGACGATGATTGACGACTTTAGTCGTTATACCGTGGTCTACCTACTCGCCAAGAAATCGGAAGCACCAGGTAAGATCAAAGAATATGTTCGTTTTGTCCAAAATTTGTTCGGCCGCAAACCCAAGATCATCCGATCTGATGGCGGCGGCGAATACTGTAACCAGGAATTGCGCACATTCTTTGCGGATGAGGGAATCAAGGCCCAATATTCTACGGCGTATACTCCGCAACAAAATGGCGTTGCGGAGAGAAAAAATAGGTCGCTTCAGGAGATGGCTCGAACCATGTTACTGGATGCTAGTCTTCCCACGCGTTATTGGGGAGAGGCAGTGGTGGCAGCGGCGTTCTTGCAGAACAGGCTTCCCTCGCGTGCTGTGGATACTACTCCCTTCGAAAAATGGCACGGACGCAAACCAGAGTTAGGATACCTCCGCGTCTATGGGTGCCATGCGTTCGTACACGTCCCAGATGTTAAACGCGGTAAGTTTGACGGGAAAGCGCGAAAACTTCGCTTCATTGGATATTCCGAAGAACATAAGGGGTACAGGTTTGTCGACACCTCTACCGACAAGATCACCATAAGCCGGGATGCGCGATTCCTGGAGTTGGATGATGGATCCTCTCACAGCCTGGCGAAGGATCCGAGTCAGGAGCCCGTGAACACTGAAGTGGTATGGCCGCTCAAGGAAAACTCGGACCAGCAAGCTGAAGAAGAGGATGTTCCTGCGGAACTGCCTGAAGATCAAGACGAGGATAGTATGTTTTTCGACCTGGAAGATCAGGATGCCGAAGCTGACCCCCTGGCTGTGAAGCAGAAGGAGGAGGACTCGGAGGAAGAAGACCGTGAAGAAGCAGCGCGATCGAATCAAGGAGCAGGCGTTCGGCAATCAGACCGCCGGACGCGTGGTGTGCTACCCAACCACCTATCAGATTACGTTGTTGGTGTAGCAGCACATTCGGAGTTGGAACCGGTAAGTTTCGAGGAGGCGATGTCTTTCCCGGAACGAGATGCTTGGAAATCGGCTATGGACAGTGAGATGGCGTCCCACAAAAAGAATGGTACGTGGGAGCTAGTTCCTCTCCCGAAAGGCAACAAACTAGTTGGAAGCCGATGGGTATTCAAACTCAAGCGGAATGAATGCAACGAGATCGTGCGCTATAAGGCACGGATTGTGGCGCAGGGGTTTACCCAGACTCCTGGTGTGGACTTTGGCGACGTGTTTGCTCCGGTGACTCGCCATGCCACTCTGCGAACTCTTTTGGCATTGGCTGGAAAGAAGAATCTCGTAGTGAAGCACCTAGACGTCCGAACCGCTTATCTGTACGGCAACATAAGCGAGGAAATCTACATGAAGCAGCCCCCGGGATATGTCGCTCAAGGCAAGGAGGAGCTTGTATGCCGGCTGCGTAGGAGCATATACGGGCTGCGACAATCGGCCCGCTGCTGGAACGAGAGGCTGACGGAAGTGCTGAAGAAGATGGGGTTCGAGGCAAGCGATGCTGATGCGTGTCTGTTCGTGGGCATTGTGAACGGGAAGAAAGTGTACTTGATTGTTTATGTAGACGATTTTCTCGTGGCATGCGAGAGCGAACAAGTGATCACCAGTGTTTTCGAACAATTGAAGAAGAGTTTTGACATTCAATGCCTCGGCGATGTGAAATGTTTCCTGGGTCTCGAAGTACAGAAGAAAGACAATGTGTATAGTGTGAGTCTGACAAACTATATAGACCAGTTGGTAGCGAGAGTGGGACTCAGTGAAGCAAAGGTTTCGAAAACGCCGATGGACAAGGGTTTACTTGGTGATGAAGTGAACGATAAACCGTTAGAAGACGTTACGAAATACAGAAGCGCGGTGGGTGCACTTATGTATATTGCCGTGTGCGCTCGCCCCGACATCATGAACAGTGCTGCAATACTTGGCCGGAAGTTCAGTGCACCTTCGGAGAGTGACTGGACGGCAGCCAAACGCGTAATCCGTTACCTCAAAGGAACACGCGATTGGAGGCTGATTCTCGGCGGTGATAACGAAGATCTTGTGGCATTTTCGGACAGTGATTGGGCAGGAGATACCGGGACACGGAAGTCTACTACCGGCTTCGTGCTATTTTATTCAGGAGGAGCCGTTTCGTGGGCAAGTCGCCGGCAAGACTGTGTCACGCTGTCGACTTTAGAAGCAGAGTACGTTGCCCTAACGGAGACGTGCCAAGAGGTGGTCTGGATGCGACGACTGCTTCGTGATCTTGGAGAGGAGCAAACTACAGCGACGGTTGTTCACGAGGACAATCAGGGATGCCTCAGCTTTGCTCAGTCCGAGCGTTCTAGCAAGCGCTCAAAGCACATAGAAACAAAGCGCCACTTCGTGAAGAACCTATGTGAACGAGGCGAGGTTGCGTTAGTGTATTGCCCGACGGAGGACATGAAGGCGGACGTTCTAACGAAACCGTTGGGAAGAGTCAAGCATCATCACTTCGCGAGCGAGCTTGGATTGGTTGGCGGTGTGCCGAGCGTCAAACATTGAGGAGGAGTGAAGAGAATAAGCAGTGTCTTGCCCCTCGTCAACCACATCCTGTGCATTACTTTTCCACTGGGGCGACTGCCGCACCCCGACGGCGACGGCAGAGCAGTGTGTAGAGAAAGAGACAGTGTTCAGTTCAACTTTGTACATCCGACGAGAAACACGTAGAGTAAAAGTTTCCTTTATTCATTTTTCCTAAATCTCGTGGTCGATCCTTTTTCCGGTAATCCGAAACATACGCAGATTCCCCTGTGCGGTAAATCATACTCTCCCACATCTTTGACAGCCTAGTTATCATAGAACTTGAAATCGGTCTCAAATCTCTTAGCGAAAACTATTTTCACAAACTGGGACCATTTTTGTAAACTAAGTCAGAAATTTCCATATAACGTTAAACGCCTAGAGGTATGCAATGCCCTACAAATGTTCGTTATTCATTCAATTTTGTTCGAATCATACTCCATTAACAAAGTTACCCCAAAACAGAAAACCAACTTTCGATTATATCACAGATAACAGATGTCTATGCTAGAACAAATAATTTCTGAAAACCTGTGTAAATATTCAAATTGAAACTCCTTGCAATCACTAGCGCCGCCACACAGCGAATTGCGTCAATCAGTGGTGAATATCAGTATCTTGAAATATTTCATATTCACCACTGACATCGTCATGGGAACTAAGCGATGACAGCGCCACCACGATGTTGCCACTTGTGTTGCCATTCAAAATGACCATTAATTGTCTTACACAGTTTTAAAACCGGACTTCAACGTCTGTTATCTGTGATTATATGAAAAATTATATATCCATTCATTATAAATCTCTTGCCAATCTATCGACTGTAATCGATAGCTAGGATGCCAGTACTTGTTTTAAAAATATAAATTGTAAATCTTTGAAACAGCATGCATAAATATTCAAATTTTCTTCGAAAAAAACTATCAAAGTTACCTCGTTTTACGGTACAAAAATATGCGATAAATCCAACATAAAACAGAGAAATTCCGTTGCCCTTCATGAAAACATTATGTTTTCTTCTTATATGTGTCGGAATCTTGCAATAAAACACTACAAACACTTTTTTTCACTTAAACTACTTTTATTTTTTATTCTAGTATTTTTTTTTTGTTTCAAATAATGCATCATATTTTTTAACACGAATACAGACCACACCATACTACACTTTACAAAGTTCGTTTCAAAACTGACACGATTTCTTCCAATAGAGGTCCCCAAGCAAACTGCCACGAATACCAACGCACAATCAATCTTACACAAGTCGATTTCCTCAGAATGAAAACGTATCGATGTTTGTTTGACGTAATTGAGCTTTCGGCCAACGGCAGTCCAACAAGCAAGCGGTTGTTTTGCAGCAATTCTGTTTATATTTGGATTCTCACAGCAAACAAAAGCAATGTTGTGACAGTTCTCACAGCAAACAAAGAAAATTTTGTCAACATTGCACTACTACGCAGGCAACTGGATTGGTCTATGCCCGTTGATCTGTTTTTTTCTGCTCTCGCGTTCGCACCGTTCGTAGTAAACCATCATCATCATCATCAGCCAAGCTCTCTTGTATACCGTCATCAAGAAGTGTAAAGAACACACAATTTACACTTTTTCTCGGAATAGTTATTTTGTAGACGATCAGAGAGCATTGATAAACATAACAAAATTGTTTTTCAACGAAAATGTACAGCTGCGGTCAGTGCTCATGTACGATTAGTGAGATAAAATTGGAAAATTGGTGCTTGGCAACATAGGTTATAAACTTCCAGATTCTTTGCTAGTGGTTTAATTTGTTGTGAAATCACGCGTATCGCAAGCATAATGGTTCCAAATGATTATGTCAATGGAAAATAGTTCAATAATCGACTGATTATTGACCAATTTTTGGGTTGAAAACTGAATTTTGGACGTAAACAAACATTTTCAGTGACATTTCTTTCATTCTTCCCCAGCGACCTCTATGATGGTGGCGCATTATAGAAGAGTGCATGGTGACGTCACGAAAAATTCTCCTTCCCTGTCCCTCTATCATCACGCTCAATTGACTGTCCTGCTCTTTGACACTCACTGCTGGAATTGTTTAGATTTTTTTTATATGGAGTTGACATTCACTGCTGGAATTGTTGACATTTTTTTTATATGGAGTTTCGAGGTTAGGTTAGGCGTGCAACGATCTATATTTGCCTACACTGAAACAAGCGTTGCAGTAATGAGAACCATGAAGGTGTTTTTAAATTTACTATTCCAACCACGATTGAGCTATCATGAACGCATTTTATTTGCGCTTTGTTCCCTCTCAATCCAACCGCGTCGATAGCCGAGCGGCTAGTGTTCGCGCTTGTCAATCGCCAGATCCTCGGTTCGATTCTGGTCTGCTGCAAGTTTTTAACCATGATATAGTAATTTTTACTATACAAATGGTGCCATGGTTAAATTGAATGCACAAAATATTCTATATA
Source organism: Aedes aegypti (assembly GCF_002204515.2). Classification (NCBI taxonomy): domain Eukaryota; kingdom Metazoa; phylum Arthropoda; class Insecta; order Diptera; family Culicidae; genus Aedes; species Aedes aegypti. Next base: position 202,378,929 of record NC_035109.1, on the reverse strand, counting down.
AATGCGAATTTAGTCTGCACAAATCAAGAGGCGTTGTGTATTTAATTTAACCCTATGATATAGTATTTTCAACCGCAACGCTGTTCTCAGTGTATAGACTTAAAAAGTTATACCGTAAAACGGGGTAACTTTGATAATGCGGGTAACTTTGATAGTGCGTAACCCACCACATACTAAACGAAATATCATAATTTCTGTTAATCAGTTAAGCAAAACGAATGCAAAACTAAAGAACATTAGTATGACACTTCATGTAAGAGCGGTTCTCATTTGAATCAAGAACATTTTAGGCTTTTTATACGAATTTGAAAAAAATACAAAATTTTAGCATTTTCGAAACGCTTACAAACAATCTGTTCTACGATCACTATTCGATGTAGTTTTGAATAGTTGGCCACTTATCTTTGACAGCCTAGTTATCATAAAACTTGAAATCGGTCTCAAATCTCTTAGCGAAAACCATTTTCACAAACTGGGACCATTTTTGTAAACTAAGTCAGAAATTTCCATATAACGTTAAACGCCTAGAGGTATGCAATGCCCTACAAATGTTCGTTATTCATTCAATTTTGTTCGAATCATACTCCATTAACAAATTTACCCCAAAACAGAAAATCAACTTTCGATTATATGAAAAATTATATATCCATTCATTAGAAAACTCTTGCCAATCTATCGACTGTAATCGATAGCTAGGATGCCAGTACTTGTTTTAAAAATATAAATTGTAAATCTTTGAAACAGCATGCATAAATATTCAAATTTTCTTCGAAAAACCTATCAAAGTTACCCCGTTTTACGGTACAAAAATATGCGATAAATCCAACATAAAACAGAGAAATTCCGTTGCCCTTCATGAAAACATTATGTTTTCTTCTTATATGTGTCGGAATCTTGCAATAAAACACTACAAACATTTTTTTTCACTTAAACTACTTATATTTTTTATTCTAGTATTTTTTTTTGTTTCAAATAATGCATCATATTTTTTAACACGAATACAGACCACACCATACTACACTTTAAAAAGTTCGTTTCAAAACTGACACGATTTCTTCCAATGCCCGTTGATCTGTTTTTTTCTGCTCTCGCGTTCGCACCGTTCGTAGTAAACCATCATCATCATCATCAGCCAAGCTCTCTTGTATACCGTCATCAAGAAGATATGTCGCATCGAGGATCCTACATAAAAGACTAACATATGAAAAGGGATTATTTTGAGATGATTAATAGATTTAAATAAATAGATACTAAACAGTATTATTTTTTTTTTAATACTACACACCATTACTACAATATGTACGATTGAAAAGTAGATTTTGATTTCCAAAGCTCGTCAATCTACTAGATTTTCCAATATGTTTACATAAAAATATGCTTAACACAAATGTTATATTTTTTGTTTATTTGTTTTGAAAATGTACATGGAAAGGTGACACTACTATCACAGAGAACAGACATGGAGGCTCGAACAAAATTTCATTTGAATCATGTGTAAAGGTTCGAATCAACCATCAGCGCCGCCAACGCAGACAGCCCGACATACAAACTCGTTTCGACAACACGATGTCACTAGTGAACGTCAAAATGCATTAGCACACAAAGCAACGCTAGCGACAAGTGGTAATTTTTTATATCGACACTAGCGCCAAAGTGTAAAAAGCGGCAAATTTGTAGCGTTCTCAATCTGACGACAAAGCCACGTAACAGGAGCATAACGACATACTTTGAAATGACCAGTACAATGCTTTACACACGCTGACGAGAAAAGATGAACGTCTGTTCTCTGTGCTACTACTATTACATCAATGATGATTCTTATGATTCTTTGAGTTACACTCAGCTTCACCTTAACGCCGACCATTTCATCAAAATTGACAAAAACCAACATTTTGAGAAGTGTTTTCATCGAACTTTTTCAAAATAAAAGTTTCAAGCTCAAATGATAGGTAGCGTACTACTGTGCTGGTAGTATGGTAGTGTGGTAGTATGAAAAATATATATTTGATTAGAGGAATGTAGTGCCATCTATTGACAGATTATTGTCGATCAATATTGATCGAAGTTGCGAGTTGTGTATCTAATCTTATTTTATGCACAAGTGGTACTGATAACACAGACAAACAGACGTCACACTCTCATCGCTGTCCATCGACCAACTTTTTAACGATCGATTCAAATATTGGGTAGGTGGTCAATCGACCACCCGCAGCGCTCGCGTCGTTTTTGTTCGTGTTTGACGTTTACACACTACCGACACCTGTTGGTCCATTGGCCAACTACAGTGTTTTTAGCATTGGGCGTACATGATTTCGCGACTATGATTTTGATCGAGATTTGTTCTAAGTACAGAGAAAAAGACGTAACACTTAGAACAAATCCCGATCAAAATCATAGTCACGATGACATGTACGCCTAATGCTAAAATCGGTGTGTTTGGCCGATGGACCAACAGATGGCGGTAGTGTGTAAACGTCAAACGCGAACAAAAACGATGCGAGCGCTGAGGGTGGTGGATTGGCCACTGACAATATATTTGAATCGGCCGTTTAAAAGGTGGTCGATGGACATCAGTGAGAGTGTGACGTCTGTTTGTCTGTGTTCTAAGTGTTACGTCTGTTTCTCTGTGCTGATAAATTGTCGCTAGTACCTAGTTGTGAAATACATGAGAGATTATTAATAAGAATTTTTTTGCTTATGGAGGATACTTATTCGTGATATAATCACAGAGAACAGACATGGAGGCTCGAACAAAATTCCATTAAAATCATGTGTAAAGGTTAGAGTCAATCATCAGCGCCGCCAACGTAGACAGCGCGACATACAAACTCGTTTCGACCACACGATGGCACTAGTGAACGTCAACATACATTGGCACACAAAGCAACGCTAGCGACAAGTGGCAATTTTTGATGGTGACACTAGCGCCAAAGTGTAAAAAGCGGCAAAATTGAAGCTCCTATATTCTGATGACAGCGCCGCGTAACAGGAGCAGAACGACATACTTTGAAATGTCCGGTAAAAAGCTTTACACACGCTGACGATCAAAGATGAACGTCTGTTCTCTGTGATATAATGCAACCATACATACGGTTTAATGCGAAGTATGATGTTTCAACGTGAATCAGGAATCCTTAATACGAAACACTTTCTCTGTTCTCTCTTGGTTAACATATTCACATAATGGTGATCCTGGCAGCATTTAAAATAATTACAAAATGTGGCGTGAATCGTTAGTGGGCAAGTGATTCTTGCGTTATTCGTTGAAAGCAATTTTTCATCAAAATGACGAATTGCATGCAAGTTCGTGGGCATAACGTTAAAAAAAGTGTTGCACAGATCTTGAAAAGCTAACGCTGCTTTCTGCAAGCTTGCTTTGTCTGAAAAGTATTGAACTTTTGGCAAACTTGTTGAAAATTCAAATTATTGATGTTGCGTGTTTTTAAATATTTTATAGTTTCGATAGGACAAATCTGCAGAGATCGATTACTCTTCGTCGATTTTCTTATTACTTTGTCGGGTTGCTGTTTTTGGCTATTTTTCTCTCAGTCATTTCTGCACTCATTGTCCATCGTCATGAAAAACGCAAAAATTTTGCAATTTTGCGAAACATCTGTGTGAGAAAATCGACAAAATTTCCGCAGATACGCCTGTAACCACGAGATATATTATTATTCAGAAATATAGTGTCTTCAAAACTATCTTAAGTTGAAAGTTATTCGAAAAATTTGTTTCAATTTATTTTATTTCTGTATGGTTTCTTTGCTCAAATGCTAGATGGCTTACCACCATCGATCGGTTTTATCATTTTATCCTGATTATCTTGTATGATCCAAGCGCCATCTATGAACAGAAAATGACAAACGAAATATTTCACGACGACGAGTTGCGTGCAACAATTTACACGAAAGCACGCTTGACAAATTCTACTCAGAGAGCAATACACGAAAATGAAGGCAGCAGGGTTGCAAATCGCCATACGATTAAAATGTCAGTTTAACAAAGTATGTGCAACTGTATCAGTGCAACTGTCATGTGTTTCAATGTTTCTTAAATTTGGAATCAAGCGTACCACTAAAGCAAGCAAACTGTATAAACGAGGAAAGATTGTTAGAAAACTAAACGATCGAAGTGTTAAAACATGAATTAATTGTTATACTATAAAAATATAAAAACTTGAGTATTGCAAAATTTGAATTATATCAATATCTTCGTGGTTTTCGGCTGAAAAGCCAGATGTTAAAATGGCCATCGCTCAGTTTAATCAAGTGAAACGTGCGCCATCTATGAACAGAAAAGATTTGAACAATATTATTGAGGATTTTGCCCTCTCAGACTCACACCTAAATAATTTTGTCACACCAATATATTCTCCCACCATGTTTGCCATATATTGGATGGCGTCGTAGCTAACAAAACCAACAAGTAACGCACATGTAACGCATTATGTTGGATTGTACATTGAATGCAAGATGCGTGCTTCTATGAAAGTGCCATATAAACTGACGTGTGAGTATTTATTTTTCCACATTGAAAATGTGCACGAGAATCTATTCCTCAACTGAACGAACAATATCATCAACAATATATTTACAGGTAAGATTCAAAACAGGTTTTTAACGTACCATATTTTCATGCAAAAAAAAATCTTATGAGGGTAAACCTTGGACAGACAGACTTGTGGTACAAGTTGTCAAGAAAATTATTCCAAGGCTATCTTGAATGAAGACAATTATCAGTATAGAACCCATTTCAAGATAATTGTACAATGGTACGTATACCACAAGTGTGTCATAAGTATTAGTTCGAAACAAATCTATATGGGATGGTACACAAATTATGTCACGCTAAATTTCAACTTTTTTGACCCCCTCCCCCCTTTGTCACGTTTTTTGTATGAGTCTTCAGAAATTTTTGTAAGGCTTGTCACACTTGGCTTGACCCCCTCCCCCCCCCCCTCGGAGCGTGACGTTATTTGTGCATGACCCCTATCTACACGCTTGACAAACACTATTTAACCATTGCTGGGTAGCACCAACTATAGTTAGAAATTATCAATATTAGCAGGATTATCTCAATAGTATTTTTTTACCGTCAAAAAGAGATGTTCATTTGGAACGGTAAAAAAATTTCTTTGCAGAAAATGTTTGTATTTAGCGTCATAAATAAGTATCTTATTTCTGGTGTTACGAAAATAACGCATCGATTTTTGAGCAAGTCCAATTTTAAGGCTCTATGAGACGATTTATTTTTGTAGCATGCTGCCATCTGTTGGTGAATTAGTTTTGATAAACCGATTAAACCTATAAATTAAATGACTAGGGTGTGTGCATCAGTATAAATCATAATCGTAGTATTACTAGACTAATGCATCAGGAGTGTAGTTCTGAAAAACTGCTCTTTTTCTCAGAGTAGGGCAAGTGTACCATTAGTGGTGCACCTAAGGGAAAACTGCTAAAACATGGTGGTAATATCATAGAATATATCATTTTAACGTATCATTCAATACATCTCAAATCCTTCTATCATTCGAATGTATGAAAATCACGAATCATTTGAAATTTCTTGCAAAAAGCCTTGCACCAGTAATAGGAACACTGTTCCTCTAGTGAAGGTATGTTTTAAGAATGGTTCCTTTAGTGGCGCAAACCATTGATTTCTAATGGGAACCTCCACTATGGGTACTGATGCACCACTATAGCAAAATAATTGTTTTAAATAGTTTTACGGTTAAATTTCTTGATTTTTTCGATTACTTGTATAATTATTGCATCGTACATCACAGAAAAATACCACATAAGTATTTATTAGTGCGAAACATGCCAAAACACACTACCTCCACTATTGGAGCTACCTCCACTATTGGAGCTACCTCCACTAAGGGAGTGTTTGCACTATATGACTGTCCCTGGCAATGAGAACATTGCGTTAAAAGTTTGAAGTTTGTCTTCTCATAATTTTCTAGTACATTTCTGCATGTTATATTCATTTTGTACTCATTTTGCTTCTATTTTTCAGCAAAAAGTGTAAACTTGAACACAAATCACCTTTTGCTGTTGCTATGTGGGCTGAAAGACTGGGCCGCCTTTATTTTTTAATATTTGACAGCATCAGCTTCATATTTTTCAAAAAAAAAGTGGGTCAATATGTTTATGCGTAGTAAGTTATATATGAAAACATGAATGCTGCGTTCAATAAAGGTGTTGGTTCAAAACCCATGTGCTTTTAAGGGCAGCATTGGCGCAGCTAGGATTTTTTTTTCTGGAGGGGGCCTAGAGGGGGCCCAGATAATTCTTATTTTACGGAAGTAAAGTCGGTCGCAATGATAACGATTTTCACAAATTACAAAAAATGTCTTATTTCTGGTAAAAATGTGTAACGAAAATAACGCATTGATTTTTGAGCAAGTCAAACTTTAAGGCTGTATGAGTTGATTTTTTTGTAGTGCATTAGCTTGAGTGGACATGCTGCCATCTGTTGCTGAATTATTTTAGATAAACCGATTAAACCGATTGATGAAATCACTAGGGTATGTGCTTCAGTATAAACCTGTAAGCAAATTAATAGGCGTTATTCGACAATTTCTCGCATACTCTGAGATAACGCCCTAAAAGCCATTGGTAACCATGTGTGTAGCTCATTGTTTCTGAGCAAGTGAAGGAATAAACATCCAAACCAACATCACTGGTAGTTAGATAATGATCCTTTCTTCACCATAGAGTTGTTAAACAACGTGTTAATCCATTCAAATGCTCAGAAACAATGAGCTACACACATGGTTACCAATGGCTTTTAGGGCGAGATCATAAGTTATGCGAGATTTGTTCCTGAGTTTGAAAGTCTTTGTTAGTTGCATACGATGTATTTGCTGGGATAAGTTACACAAAATCGAGCACTTCTCGCACACTCTTCTGGACTAATACATCAGGTGCGTAATTTTAATATATTCTGAAAAACTGCTTTTTTTCTCAGAGTATATGACACATAAACTGTCCCAATAGTTTCACCGATCGAGCTGAAATTTTACACAGTTGTTATGGGACCTAAATGCAATCCAAAAAGTGGACTGGAGCGAGAATTTTTCATATAATCGTGTCCCAGGCTATGTGGACTGTTATGCCTTTTTTTAGATATTGGACAGCGTCAGCTTTTAATAGTGCGAAAATGATACAAGTAATCGAATGAAATTAATTAATTAATGAAATTTAACCGTAAACCTATTAAAAACAATTATTTTGCTTAAAATTTTTGCTCCTTTGCACCTATAGTGGTGCATCAGTACCCAAAATGGAGGGTCCCATAAGAAATCAATGTATTGCGCCACAAAAGAAACCAGTCTTAAAACATACCTCCACTAAAGGAACAGTGTTCCTATTATTGGTGCAAGGCTTTTTGCAGGGAAATTTCAAATAAATCGTGATTTTTATGCATTTGAATGATGGAAGGATTTGAGATCTATCGAATGATACGTTAAAATCATATATTTCATTGTTATCACCATGTTTTAGCAGTTTTCTCTTAGGTGCACCACTAATGGTACACTTGCCCTATGAAAACATGAATGCTGCGTTCAAAAAAGGTGTTGGTTCAAAAACCCATGTGGGACAGTTATGCTTTTAAGGGCAGCGTTGGCGCAGCTAGGATTTTTTTTCTGGAGGGGGCCTAGAGGGGGCCATATAATTCTTATTTTACGGAAGTAACGTCGGTCGCAATGATAACGATTTTCACAAATTACAAATCTGATTTTATTTGATGTTGATTTTGTCGCATATCGTTGCACATCAGCGTTATTTGTTAATTTCAATTTTTAGTAAGGAAATGGAATATTTTCCTTATGTGTATGTGTATGTGAATTGATAGTCTAGTAAAAATAAATCCTTCAATAAAGAACTAACGTGGAATATCACTAGTATTTTTTTCACGAACTTTTCTGATTATTCAACCACCTTTGACATACTCCGTTGAAGAAATTTATTATTCACTAGTGGTCCCGGCAAACTTCGTCTTGCCATCAAGTAGGCTGTTGTACGCTATGGATCGTCCCATACAAAGTGACAGTTCCGTCCACTCTCGTTTTTCCAGCTTTCCCAGTAAATATCCTAGGATTTTTATACGCACAAACACGTCGGAACCCTTGACGAACAAAACGGAGATATAATCATTCAAATCCGTTAACCCGTTCGTAAGTTATTTCGTGACATACAAACACCATTCTATTTTTATTTATATAGATTATTTCCGTACTTTATCAATACATTCTTCAAGTGATCCCTTAGGGATTGTTCAAATATTATGTTATTGATAATATTTTGCGTTACGTGTACCTCCTAGTATTCCCACAGAAAATCATTTGCGGGATTAGTAGTTTTTATTCAACAGATTTTTCCTGTAGTTTCTATAGACTTGCTGAACTCACCAACAAATATCTTGAAAAATTTCAATCAGCTTGCTTAAAAAAAAAACTAGAAAAATTAAACCAGATGATGCTTTAGAAATTCTTTCACAAACTACGTACTTAATACAAATACATTCCAACTCCAACTGTCGATTTAAAATACCATCAAGTCTTTACTCTACCGTTTTTCTGGAATTACTGAGGATTTATCCAAAAAAAATCTTAGAGTCTCATCAGAATTAACAAGGAAGGATTTTTTCTGCAAATTCTCCACAGAGTTCCCACAAAAATGTCCCCAACGTGGCCTTTGAGGTTATTTTGAATGTTTCTGTTCAGATTTATTTAACAATTTTTTCCGTTAATCTCTCGGAAATTCACAGCAAAAAATATTCAGGATTTCCCGCAAAAAAATTTTAAATGATTTTTGCAGATGTTAAGGCACATCCTTTTTTGCCCGATTTTGTCAAATTTATATTCATTTTAATCAGAGTTAACACGTCTATACTGGCAATATTGAGTGCATAAAGTAAATTATGACATTGACCACGTCTATACAACCATCTAAAAACCGAAATTTTGAATTTTTTTTTAATTTTTAATAATTATTCAAGAAACTGATCAATATTACCTTGGATTACGGTACATAGAAAATGGAAGTAAAAAACAATGTTTATATAAACAAAATCATAAAACTAAGTCCTTAAGTTAAAATACAACTTGAAACCTGTCGAAAGAATTTTTTCCCGGTTTTAGCTCTTTCCCGATTTTGTCAACCCTAAATGCAGCAAAGGTTGACAAGATCGGGACATTGTATATATATGGCAGCGTCCATTAATTACATAAAGCTGAAAAAGGAAATTTTTGACCCCAACGCTTTTTGTATGAAAAATTTTAAATTTTTGTATGAGCCGTAACGCTTGAGCCTACTCCCCCCTCCCCCTAGAGCGTTACGTAATTTGTGGATGCCGCTTATTACACAGAAAGAAAATATGAATAATAGCCGAAGCGCAAATAATTATTTCGCTGAAAAACTCTTCGCGTATTCGCAAATTCATTGTAAATTTATGATGGAAATCATGCACATGGTAGGAATGCTAATGATCGTGTGAAATTACACTAATACAAATAATTTCAAAACGTTTCCAAACGGTATTGAGCTTGATGCTATGATTTTTATACTGTTACTATCGTAATTTTACATGACTTAGCTAAACCCATCTTGCAGTCGATGCGGATCAAACATTCGGTCAGCCATATTGAAAACGAGCCGATAAGTGATTGTTGTGTTTTCAGATTCGTTTCGAGTTTTAAAATTGAAACACATTTTGAATTATCTATAGTGCAACAGTGATTAGCTAATAACATACTCATTGTTGAATGGATGTGAGAGCCCGCAAGATTTGTGCCATCGGAAATGTTTTAGCAGCGCGCAGACGCAATTGAATTATCACAACCCTTTCGAAGGCCGCAGCATCTGGCAGAGCAGAAAAAAACATCGTTATTTGACAGAGATTTTACTGAATAAAGTGGATATACAGAGCGAATGGTGTTTATTTTCTATTCATGACCGGATGAGTCTATTGGAAACCACATATCTCGGTGTTTTGGATTCGTGCTTCAATCTCTTACCAATGTGTTGTTCTCATTGTAAACAAAGGCGTATTCTACTAAGATAGCTGTTTGTAAAATTACACGACAACTGAAAATTACATTGACCCAATACCCGAACTTGTAACTTTATAATCAAGCGTAAATTTATGCGTTTTCGAGCATTCCCTTCATGTGCATGATAAATAGTGTAAATTTACAGGAAATTTTCTATCTGTGTATAAAATTTCTTTGAATATTCTTTGTTGAAAAAAAAAAAAAAAATACATTCCTAATCAGCTACGACATTTCTAGCGCAAAATACTTTCAGTTGTTTCAAACACTCTTCCGTGAAAATAATTTAAAAAAATCGGAGAATTTCAGTGAGAGAATCAGTGGGGAGAAGTTGATCATTTCCGTACCCACATGTGTAAACAGTCAAGAAAGCTATGATTCGATTTCAATTATCACGATTTCTGTGATGTCGCATTACCTGATATCTGCTCTTGATGTTTTGAATGTCGTTTTGACATTCAAGATAATTCTACCATGTAAAAACAGATTTTCTATGAAATGTGTGATTAACTGTTGAATGGTTCTTCTCTAAACCATCGACTATTGCCAAGGCTATAGAAAGAAATCATTTATATAAACTGTTTCATACATTCCACATATGTTCTGAGAATCAAATTTTGAGCTAGCATTTAGGATAAAAAATCATTTTCAGAGAAAATCGTGTTCTTTTTGTGAGCAAGTTGCCAATTTAAAGGAAAATTGCATACCTTTAGGCGTTTAATGTAGTGTATTCTGTAATTCTCAATGAAAATCAGTTTGTATTGCAATGTCGTAGGGTCAATGTACCAATAGTGGAAGTACTAAGCTTTAGTGCCAAGTACTAACTGAATTTCTTTTAACCGCCTAAATTCGAAGCGCAATTAATGTACATGTTTATAAATTGACGCTTATATTGAGCTGGTCGGTAATCCAATTCGCATGGTTATCAAATTAATTAACTCATTACGCGTAGTAAAGGTGGATAAATTATGTGTGAAATTATGAAAAATATCCACGTGCTCGGCTGGGATTCGAACCCAGGACTCTTGTACGCTAGACGAGCGCTTTACCAACCAAGTCGAGTCTAATACACGACACTGAAGACGGCCTTACAGTTGAGGTCGAAATACGCGTGCGATTTGTAATTGTAAATGGGGCTCATCATCCGAGAGATTGGACTCCCTGGCCGTGCTCCGCAGCTGCATCAACGTCGACGGCAGAAGCGAATCGATCGGACGCAAATTGGCCATGTTCTGCCGGCGGCGAGCATCGATCAGCACGTCATTGATCAGACCGGCGAACTCCTGCTGATTGAAACGGGCTAACTTTTGACGACCCTGATTCCTCGTAGCACTCAGATGAGGATTCGTGGGTAGAAACGGCACGGCGCCAATCTCCGGATTAAGCGCAGTGGTGGCCACCGTCTTCCGCCTATCTACTTCATCGTACAAGTCCATCACCAGTTCTTCGAACATACGGTTCGGAATCAACTGAAGCTTTCCCCGCGCAATCTTCAGCTGTTCGCTGATTTCCTTCTTCGATTGGTCTGGAATGAGCAGGTGCTGACCAAAGACAAATTAAAGACCCCCATGTTCAGTTGCAGTTGCCCAAAATTTTATGGCTCATAAGGTAATCTAGAATGCCGTGAAAAATGTACTGCGATCTGTCAAACTTGGGTACCTTTTGCACTACCGAGGGACCAAATGCAGTACTAGAAGTGGTACCCAATCTGAGCCCGAGTGGGACGGCCCTGTGCTGACCGGACGAGTGATCCGGTTTTTTTTGCCCATTAGGAAGTAACTCAAGCGATCGGTCACTTCGTACATAGTCTCTATCAACCGGTCGGCAATTGCTTCTTGTTAGCAGCTCTTGGCCACGCCGACCGGAGTATTTCCCTGTGAGTCGAGGGCGTTTATATCTGCACCGTAAACCAGCAACAACTACATCTGCGACAGTTGGCCCAATCGGGCCGCGACATGCAGCGGAGTGAATATTTTCTCTTCATGGAAAAAGTTGGGATCTGCTCCCTGTACCATCAATTTAAGGCTGGTTTCCAGATTACCAGATCGAACGCTGGCGTGCGAAGTGCTAGTGCATCTTAGTTCCGCCTCCAGGTTTTCCGCATTGCTCACTCCATCATCCAGAGTGGGCTTCAACCAGGGGGTGGGAAACTCGGCTCATCTGAAATTGTGCCGAATTGTGCCGATTGTGCGAGAATGAGCGATCTAATCAATATGTCATATTTGGCTGGTTGCACTGCAAAAACTGGCAACAGTTACTGATGTTATGACAGATTGTTTTTATTTTGTCTGGATAACGAATCACAGATCGAACCGATCGAACAGCATTAGAATTATTAATTTTTAATGCTTTTTTGCTCGACCGAAGACGTTGTTGGAATTTCTGAGCATTCGGTAGGGTGATGTGCTAGTATCCATCGTATTAAGCATTGATCAGTAAGAACTGCAATTTTCCCAGTATTGCAGTGAATGATGCTGATACAAACCGATGCCAAACAATTCTTTCTCAAAACGGCTTTAGCATTGTACAATAACATTTTGATAAATCTTGATCTCTTTTTGGGAATAATGCAAAGAAAGTGCATCTTACCGTATTCTCAGTCCGTCGTATCGTTTTCAACTCCGTCGCAATCAGTTTCCAGATTCGTCTCACAACTTACTGCTCACTGTGTGTATTGAATGGTTAAAACACAACATATCAACGCTATAATAAAATGTTTCACTGGAATACATAGATCTACGGGCATCTCCCTCCATTCCTTCAGCATGATGGAATATATTAATTTCCTTTTAAATTAATTGTTCGTCATCAAAATTCAGCCCAAACATATGAACACAATTCCTTTTGGCCGTACAATTATGGCATTTGCTCACAGTACAGCGAAAACAACACAATCAAAGGAACCGTATTTTTACGTCGAGCGTCGCGCACACATTGATGCGCACAAGCTTTTTTCGCAGTACGACGGATTGAACTTTGTTTACATTCTCAATTATACGCGGCGGTTGAGGAAATTTCGTAAAATTTGGTGATTTATTGAAGTTTTACGGCGTGTGGTTGGAATGAAATCCTTCAGTGAAGAAGTACGAAGGTTTTCCATAGTGAAAATAAGTGCCCGGCGAAGTAAGTCACCCACGGGGGCGGGAAGAAACTTGTGTTGGAAAGTGGTGTGGCTCAGTCGATCGCTAAGCATTTTTCTCAAATCGTATTCGTCCATGCGATTTCGGTGAAAAAGTGCAAAGTGGATATTGTCGCACCGCCACTAAACCGGATCGCGCCAGTGAGACTCGCGACGCGCCTCAACTCGCGCGATTTTGAAATCAGTTTTTTTAGTGTGGCGCTGCATTCTTACGATTTTTATGAACACAGCGCACTATTCACATATTAGCTGCGACGCACGGGGCCCGAGAAAACAATAATTATAAATAAATGTTGGTCTTGATTTTTACCGGATACATAATAATTGAACTGAAGTTATTTACCGAAATTCAGTAGTTTCATTGCATTTTTGGTGTACAAGTGTACAAACCATAACAGCTTTCACAAATTACACTTGGATAATGAATCTATGTTGCAGGTAAGTTTGAATATCCGCCGTAGTGGAACATTTAAAGTTTGATACGACGAATAGTAGCGCTCACGACGAAGTAGAACAAAACCCTAAGTGTTGAGTGATGACAAAAGTAATGAACACAAAACATCATTTAATTAAAATTGGTTTTACCTTTTTTTTGTAGAAAAATCAAACATCATCAACAGAAGATGCATTCATCGGGGCGCAGCAATCGTATTAATGAGAGCGGTTTCCCTTGCGGAATCAAACTATTTAATCAATATATAGCACCATCGATCAATTATTGTATACAGACCGACAGTGAGAATATTACTATGCGGAAAGTTCTCGGGTTAAGTCCAAAAGTTAGAGATTTTCGAGTGATCGAAAATGCAGTCGACTCATCTCGATATCCCAAAGACCATTCAAACCATCAAGAAGAAGGATTGAAACCAGGAAACTAAGGAGCACAAATTTCACATAGTTCAAATCATCTATAACCCAGGATAAGTATAATTAAAGTTTCGTAAATTTTCGAAAATTGAGGTAGGGAAAGTGTACCAGTTATGGCTATAGTGATTCCCTATTAGGCCATATTGCCCGGGTTGTTTTAAAACGCCATTATTTGGGCCGTTTACAAAAAAAAACCATGGGCGTGATCAACTAAATAAACAACAATTTGACGTAAAAAAAAATATATATATATATAGAGATAATTGAATTGCTATGTATTGTGATAGAGCGGTTTTTTCTTAGAGCGTGTTATACCTATTTACTCTACATGAATAGGTGACTAGGCGATAACGTGGTATTAGTCAGGAATCCTTGACGGTTTGATATTATAACGACGCAGTAAAATGCGTTATCGCATAAGTAGGTGCTAGCTCAAATTTCAATATGCAGGAGATGGTGAGTGAGTGCCCTGATGATGTTTCGGAAATATAAATGAAGAATAGAATAACCTTCAGATGGTTGCTTTTATTCAGATAACTCTTGAGAAATGTTCAAAATCGCATGCATAACTATTCCATATGAATAAGAAATCTATGAAACTAACATGTGATTACAGGCGTGTACTCACTAAGGTCGATGGTCTTTTTCTTGACATTAAAGTCCCCACTAGGAAAGAGCCGGCAACTCAGCGTAGTATTCTAAGAGCACATCCAAAGTTATCAACTGAGAGCTTTCTTTGCATAAATTGCCATTTTCGCATTCGTATATCATGTGGCAGGTACAATGATACTCTATGCCCATGAAAGTCAATGAAATTTCCAATACGAAAAGACCTGGACCGACCGGGAATCGAAACCAGACACCTTCAGCATGACTTTGCTTTGTAGCCTCGGACAGTAACCTAACTCGGCTAAGCAAGGCCCCAATGGTCGATGGTGCACACTTCTTCAAAGTGTGAGCAACTCAGTGTGACGTCGAATCCTGATGGTGTCTTCGGTGTACTAATTTCTTGTAGTTCGAGATGATCTGAAGCAACGTGCTCTTTTAGCACTTGTATGATAGTCTAATTTGTATGTCTAATTATTATGTATAATAAGCAATGAAAAGTTCCATTCACAAATTTCATAACGCTGAGGAGGATGGGTGGATGTTCTCAAGATGTTATAGTTCATAGAAAAATTGTAGAATATTTTTACAAATCGGTTACGACGGGTTTGGGTGGGTGTTGAAATGGTCATTTTAGGCCTATGAAATTTGTGAGTCAGCCTTAAAAGGATAGAAAAAAAACTACTAGTTCGGACTTTTTGTTTTATTTTGCTACGTCTGCTTTGGTCTACATCTACTACATATTCGCCCTTCTGCGACGTTTTAACTATTTTTTATTCATAAAACTATAAATGGAAGACAAATCAAAATCTGATAGTAACAGATTTACATTAGGTATTCGGATGAGCATGCTGAGGTTGATTAGAGATATGCAAGAACGATACGATTAGAAACATGATAGAAAGTGTCATGCTTATAGCACATTTAAAGACTTCAGAAACTTTAATGTACTGCTTGGCAACACCAAACTGGAACGATTCGCTTTCTTAGTAGGAGCCACAATATGTGTTTTGTAATTCTTCATATCCTTTTTGCGGTGGCGCTCGTTACACAAATTAAGGGCTCCTTGTTCTGATACGTTATAAAAATTCCCAACTAGAAAAATACCTCTGCGTTTCACGTTAGCAGGGCATTTGACAGGAACGGTTTGTAGAGAACACGCTTTAGATCTCCCTGCAAGATTTGATTAAGTGTCTTAAAAGTTATGTATACATTTTATAACTTGTATTTTCACCTGTCTGATATTGAAAACTGCTAACATGGCAAATCAGGCGACCGCTCAATGCCACCCAATCTCCAATGGTCACGTCATCCTTAATACGGTTGGTGGTAATCGGCAGAGCATTGAGCGTTCGGATCCGTTGGAAACGCCTTAATCTATCATTTGAACGTTTAAAGCGGCCAGACGATAAAAGCCAAAGCATTGTGGACTTTTTAACATGGATGATTCTCCCATTAATCCCTTTCACTTTAAACGAATGGCTTTTGGATACCGACTCACAATTCCGTAGTATCAATTCTCCGCCTGCTCGTTGAAATATGCTTTCTGCTGTTTCGATTTTCTCAGATTCATTCCCATTGCAGTCAACAAAACTTGCTTCATCTGATCGGCTAGAATCTTTGTTGTCTCGAATTGGTTCTTCTAAAATAGAGAGTAAAATGTTACACACAATTTAAAATTTAATGTATTATTTTATCTTCTTCTTCTTGGCATTACGTCCTCACTGGGACAGTGCCTGCTTCTCAGCTTTTGAGTGTTCTTATGAGCACTTTCACAGTTATTAACTGAGAGCTTTCTTTGCCAAAGTTTCCATTTTCGTATTCCTATATCGTGTGGCAAGTACGACGATACTCTATGCCCAAGGAAGTCAAGGAAATTTCCATTATGAAAAGATCCTGGACCGACCAGGAATCGAACCCAGACACCTTCAGTATGGCTATGCTTTGTAGCCACGGACTCTAACCACTCGGCTAAAGAAGGCCCCCATTTATTTTATATGTTTGTCTAATATTTCCATTTTTAGATTTTATGAAGTTTGTTAGAATGAGCCAGAATATCTTTTAGAAGAGAATTTAATAGTAGTTAACAACTGTAGTAGTTCAAAACTAAAATTTATTCGACGAAATTGTGTTCACTG
This sequence comes from Aedes aegypti, assembly GCF_002204515.2. Lineage (NCBI taxonomy): Eukaryota > Metazoa > Arthropoda > Insecta > Diptera > Culicidae > Aedes > Aedes aegypti. The sequence continues at coordinate 202,362,122 of NC_035109.1, read as the reverse complement.
TGTCTCGGTTGGAGAAAAGAATATAGTAAACACATTTTCATGATTTTAACGAAAAAACTGCCTTTGAAAGTTTTCAAATTGATGATCCTGCCCCCTTAAACTATGTTTAAGGCCTGGTGGTGAAGAAACCGCTTATTAGTGCCAAACATTCAAAAAAAAAAAAAAACATAACTTGGCGTGTTCCAAAAACTACCTCTTTTTTACCCGACCAGATCCAGAAGCCCACAGGTTTATGTTGTAGCTCATACAAACATTTGAGGTTTTTACATATACAAAAGACATTACTGAGGGAAGTATACATAATGCATAAAGATGGTCTTACCAACATTTTCATCGTTCCATTCTGTCTCGTCCAGCGCACTGACAAATTGAAATTCGGGTGTTGTTTGAGAATTTCGAATAACAATATTATTGGAAAATTCGATTTCATCCTTAATGCATCCGACAGAAATTAGAAGTTCTGTGGCGTCAATCTCTGCGTCCAAAATAGCTTTACAAATTTCATCGTCGGTTGGTAGATCATGCGTCCAAAATAGCTTTACAAATTTCATCGTCGGTTGGTAGATCATAAATTATTGTTTCTGAAGCTTTTTGTTCTTGTTTTCGCAAAGTAGGGAAATGAAGCAATTTTTTCCTGCGATACATTATTAGCAGTTTCATCTGCACCTTTTGCATCCTCTGCTCGACGTCCTTAATAGTGAAATTGATGGCAGTGTGATTTAGTGTAGTCATCGAACGCAATTCCCTGAAACATGTTTCGCATGGTTGACTGGACAGGATGGGAACGTTAAATTGTTCCGGATGGTGATTTTCACGACAAAAAATTACAAATTGGATAAGTGCATGTGCGTTGAGTTCATTGTTTGATGTTCTTCGTATTCTTCAAACTAATAGAACGCCAAGCTCGAATGAAAAATAAAGCAGTCCTATAAATAATAGAAACGAGGATTATACTTTTGATCAATTGATAGTCAGTAGTTCTGTTTTTGATAAAAAAAAAATCATTCGAATGCTAAATATGCTTGTTTTAAGACACCTAAAATCATTAAAAACTAAAACTGACGATTTTTAATTGGGTGAAAATTTCTCAAATCTGCAGTGAAGTCATATAAATGTGTATACCAAGCTAGCAATTTGTTCTTAGCAGCAAATGCCAGATTAGAGCCATATTTTCAACTTGCCCCGTTGTACCTTACAAGACATTTATAAGCTAGACCTGTCAGTATATTCAGGAAGCAAAATTTACAGATGTACAAACTTTACTGAAACTCTTGAAACTGTTGGTAAAATGACCATCTAATCATGTGGTTTCTATTAAAAGCCTATAATACTTTTTAATAATAGATGAACTTACTAAATCGCTGTAATTCGGGTTTTCGGTGGGATGTTTTCTTCGATAAATGCTTGATATATCAAACGCATTACTTTCAAATACGCAATCGTTCCATTGCTTCCAGGGACCACTTCGCCCAGATGTTCAATCAACTCGGAAGATATTAATTTTATTGATGGATCAAATTTCATTTTGTCCAACGGATTTAAATCGGATGGATTCAGTTTATGCACAGATTTGTCTCCATAATCCATCATCTGTTTCAAAAGCGACGATGCGATTGTAAAGTTTCCTGAAATGAAATAATGCAATATTTATAAGCGGTTAATTCACCATTGCTTTTAGGCCTTCAACTTATTTAACCCCTTTTTTCTTATGGTAGATCCAGAGCTCCATTGATTTTCGATGAACTTGAGACAACCGAATCAGATGAATACTATGCAATGGACCGATGCACGAGTTCACTAATTTGACGTTTGAGTGGTGTCGAATTCACTCGTTGCCATGGTCACGTAAATAACACGGCACCGCTCAAACGTCAAAAAATGAACTCATGCATGGATCCATAGTTACTACAGTCAATTTTCGCTTACTCGATATTCCGTATCTCGATATCGAGTTAGAGAACCTTAGGGCAACTTCACCGGTGGTCCATTTTTCGGTCCAAATTTATTCCAAAAATGGACCTGTCAAAATTTATTAGACCAGTAAAAACAGACCAAACTGCACGCGCATGCACCGGTTGTTTTATTTTCCCGATCCATTTCGAACGTGATAAAAAAAACAAAACAAATCAAAATTGTAGAAATTTACGTTAAAACCAACCGGGAACGGGATCCTCAGAAAATCTTGGAGGATCTACTAGAGAAATTAATGGAGGGGAAATTTCTTGATAACTTCAGGGGGGATCGTGTAAAATTCCTAAGAGCATTCCTGGAGGAAAGCTTGGTGGGATTCCTGGAGGAACTCCGGTAGAATTTCTGGTGCAACTGCCAGCGGGATTCTTGGAACAACTGAAGGGGGAAATTCCTGAAGGAAGTACGCTGGAATTTTTGGAGGAACTCCGGAAAAAAATCCGAGTCCGGATGAATTTTGATAGTAAATTCTGAGAAATTTCCAGTGGAGCTCCTAAAGAATTTCGAAGGAGTGCCTGGATGAACTCCAAATAAATTCCCGGAAAAACTTCGAAGCATTCACGGCGGAGCTCTAAAAGCATTCCAGGCGGAGCTCTGAACGAAATTCCTGGAGGTATTTCTACTGCAATACCTCTGAGGCATTCCCGGAGAAAATGTCCGGATAAGTTCTTGGGGGATATCTTCGGAGGAATCCTTGGAATTCCCGTAGGAAATACTGGAGAAGAGGAAATCCCCGGAGGAAATACCGAAGGAATTTCTTAACGAAATTTCCCGAGGAATTCTCAAAAGAAATGCTCAAAAGAATAGCTGCTGGTAATCCCCTGAGGAATTCCTGGCAAAAATTTCCGGAGGAATTGATACTGGAATTCCCCTGAGGAAGCGAACCGGAGATTCAACCGTAAGAACCCTTGGAGGAAATCTCCGGAGAAATTCGTAGTGTAAATCCCCAGCGAAATTCCTAAGGAAAACTCAGGATGAAATCTCTGAAAACATCCAGAAGGAATGTCTAGCGAAAATTCTCTTAGGAAATCCCCGAAAGATTTTCTGAACGAGATCCCCAGAGAAATTTTTGGAGAGAATCCTTGAATGTTTTTTGGGGTAAAATCCCTGAAGGAATTCTTGGAAAAAAATCATCAGGGGAATCTTTTGGGAAATCTTCGAAGAAATTCTTGGAGGAGCTCTTGTTGGAAAATCCCGGAAAATTTCATGGAAAAAATTCTTCGAAGGTGTACCCGAATGAATCCCAAAAGAATTTCCGGAGGAATTCCGAAGAATTTCGCGGCGGAACTCCGAAGGAATTCTAGATGGAGCACCGGAGACTTTTTCAGATGAACTACTAGGAAATTCCCGGTGTAACTCCAGAAGAATTCCCGGTGTAACTCCAGAGGAACTCTGAAGAAATTTCCGGAGGAATTCTGGACAAAATCCTATAGAAACTCTAAAGCTATTCCTAGAGGAACTCCGGATGCGTTTCTGCAAGAACTCGAGAGGCGTTTCTAGAGGAACACCGAATAAATTTCTGCAGAAACTAAAAACAAAATACGAAGGAATTCCCGGTGGAGCTGCAGAGGAACTTTCCAGGTATTACAGGATGAAATCCAGAGGAATCGCTGGAAAAATACCAGAGAAGTTTCTGCAAGAACTCCTGAGGAATTTCTGAAAGAATTTTCGGTCGAAATCCGGAGGAAGTTCCAAGGAATTGCATAGTGAAATCCAGAGGAATTTCTGGAAGAACTTTAAAAAAATCCAGGAGGAACTCCGAAGAAACTCTGGAGGAATCACAGGAGGACGTCTAGAGGAATTTCCGAAGAAATTCATGAGAAATTGCCTAAGGAACTCTGGAGGATTACCCGGAGGAAATGTATAGAATTTTCAGAAGTAACTCCTGGAAAATTCCTAATTGAAATCCGGAGGATTCCAAATGAATTACTAGAGGAACTCTGAAGAATTCCTGGAGAAATTCCGAAAAATATCCAGGAGGAGCTACAGAGGAAATAGGAAAAAATACCGGTGGCGTTACAAAAGAATTATCGGAGGAAATTTGAAGGATGAACTACGGAGAAATTCCATGAGGATCTCTGGAGAAATTTTTGAAGAATCTTCAAAGGAATTCCTACAGTTACTCCGAAGCATTTGCTAAAGCCACCAGCAATATTTTTTATAGCAACTCCGAAGAAATTCCTGTAGCAAATTATGGAAGAAATCTCCTGAGGAATTCCTGGAGAAAAACACCGAAGCAGTTCTTGGGGGATACCCCCGGAGGAAATTCCCGGAGAAAATCCTGGAGGAAATCTCCGGATAAATACTCTGGAATAATTGTCGAAGGAATTTTTGAAGAAATGTCCAGAATAATTTCTTAATGAAATCCCCAGAAGAGATCCTGGATCTTCTTCTTCTTCTTGGTATTACGTCCTCACTGGGACAGAATTTGCTTCTCAGCTTAGTGTTCCTATGAGCACTTTCACAGTTATAAACTAAAAGCTTCCTTTGCCAAAGTTGCCATTTTTGCATTCGTATATTGTATGGCAAATACGATGATACTCTATGGGTTTATTAACATATTTTATAACGCCGAAAATGGCCATTTTTGACACCCACCCACCATTTCGTGACGCTTTTTGTATGAATATTCTACAATTTTTGTATAAGTCGTAACATTACAAGGGCACCCACCCACCCCATTCAGCGTTATGAAATTTGTGAATGAACCCTATGCCCAGGGAAGTCAAGGAAATTTCCATTACGAAATGATCCTGGATCGACCGACCTTCAGCATGACTTTGCTTTCAAGTCGCGGATTCCAAGCAATCCGCTAAGGAAGGGAATCTCCGAATAAATTTTACAAAAAAAAATCCACGATGAAATTTCTGCAGCAAATCCCCGCAGGATTTTTTTTAATGAAATGCCTGGAGGAATTCCTGGACACAATCCCCGTATAAATTCCTGAATGATGATATCCTTAGTGGAATTCTTGGAAAAATTCTCCGGAAGAATTACTGAAGCAACCTCCGGAGGAGATTTCCTTGGAAAAATCCCCGGAAAAATTCCTGGAGCATATCGCCAGAATATAAAAGGCCTCTAGAGGAGCTCCTGCAAGAAATCTCCGGAGGAATTCCTGGAGGAAGTTCCGGAGAAATTCCTGGAGAAAGCTCCAAATAAATTCTCTGGAAGAATCACTCTGGAGAAAATTCCCGAGAATTTCTAAAGGAAATCTCCGTAATAATTCCTGCAGGAAACCCCCGGAGGAATTCCTGTAGGAAACCCCCGGAAGAATTTCTGGACGGAATCTCCAGAGGAATTCTTGAACGAAATATCCTGAGGGGTTACCAGGTATCAGGTATCAGAAGGCCGGCTCCAAAGGCACGTTCCCCACCAGTTGGGAGATTTGTGCCATCGCCATATTTGAGCCTATTTCATCATCTACCCGATGGGAGAGGAAAGGGAAGGGAAAGATGGGAGGAAATAGGAGTGGGGTACCTTGAAGAGGGAAGATCGCATAAGCGAAATGAGAGCATGTAGCTCCATACCACAATGGGTTCGAACAGCGCCCTAAAAAGGGCACTGCAAAACGCATGAGCGTAAAGAGAGCCTATAGCTCATTACCACAGCGGGTTAAGAATAACAGAATGTCCTGAAGATTCAGGCTTCTGAATTCAGTTTCACTTAATAAGTGTTTACCAAGTAATTGGAATCGCATTTGCGCAAAAACTGGACAGTTACATATCAGGTGATACGAAGTTCCATAATCGGAGTCACAAATATCACACACAAATGAGTCGGCACGCTTAATATTTGCCATGTGATAGTTGAGTCGGCAGTGGCCTGTCAACGCTCTGACCAAGAGACTGCAATTCTGCTTTGACAGATTTGTTAAATACTTCGCCACCTTTGGAGATGGCTCAGTAATATACAATTTTGTTTGACGACACGACTCCAAACTATTCCAATATTGCTTGTGCTGAGTTGCCGCCCAAGAGTTTATCTGAAGCTTCACCCAGCACTTCGAAATTGGAATAGCCGGCTCAGGGCCAATGAAGTCATGCGATGCTCCATCGCGAGCTAGCTCATCAGCCAATTCATTTCCAGCGATGGAAGAATGGCCAGGTACCCATACAAGGTTTACAGAGTTGACTGAATTCAGTTCCTCAATTTGAGTTCGACATGCGATAACAAGCTTCGACCTTGAGTTGGCCGAAGCGAGAGCTTTTATAGCAGCCTGACTATCTGAACAGAAGTATATGACTTTACCCATTACGCGCTGTTGGAGTGCTGATTGCACTCCACACATAAGAGCAAATATTTCCGCCTGAAAAACGGTGCAGTTTCTACCAAGTGAGTAAAACTGATTCAGCCTTAGCTCACGAGAATATACTCCTGCACCAGCTCTACCTTCAAGAAGGGAGCCATCAGTGTAACATACTATATTGCTTGATATACTTCTTTCCAAATAGCCAGACGTCCACTCTTCCCGTGAAGGGAATTGTGTGGTAAATATCCTGTAAGGAAAGTTACAAGCAATTGTGAGATCACTTGGAGCAAGGACAATTTTGTCCCAATTCACCAAAAGTGGAAACAACGAAGTGTGTGTAGATCTACGATTCACTGGATTTTTCTCCAGTAGATCCAGTACCCATAAACGGTAAGAGCAAGAAAGTGCTTCTTGTTTAAGATATATGTGTAGTGGCGCAACGTCGAAAAGGGCCTCGAGCGCTGCTGTGGGAGTTGTAGAGAACGCACCAGACATCGCCATCAAGCACATCCTTTGGAGATGGCCCAATTTTGATTGGATTGTTCTCACTTCGCCCTTTTGCCACCACACAAGACATCCATATGCCAATATTGGCCGAACAACTGTTGTGTAAATCCATTTGATATATTTGGGTTTGAGGCCCCAAGTTTTACCAAAGGTTCGCCGGCATTGACCGAAGGCCATGCAAGCTTTTTTGACTCTGAAATCAATGTGAGGTGTCCATGAAAGTTTGGAATCTAGAATGACTCCAACATACTTTACTTGATCAGTCACATTAATCTCAGTGCCAAAAAGACGTAAAGGTCGAATTCCATCGCGGTTTCGTCTTTCCGTAAAAAGAACAATAGATGTTTTATTCGGGTTAACCGAAAGGCCATATTGGCGACACCAACTCTCGACTACCTGAAGAGCACTTTGCATCAGGTCGAATAGGGTGCTTATGCACATACCAACTATCAGAGCTAGATAGTCGTCGGCAAATCCATAAGTTGGAAAACCGCAATTATTGAGTTGCCTCAATAGCGTATCTGCTACGAGATTCCACAAAAGTGGTGACAAGACTCCCCCTTGGGGGCATCCGCAAACACTCAATTTTCGAATCGCTGCTTGACGCAATGTCGAGAAGAGATGTCGGTTTTTGAGCATTTGATGAATCCAATTGGTAATCATTGTAGGTAGCCCATGGTTTCGTGCGGCTTCCAATATGGCATCGAAAGACACGTTATCAAAGGCACCCTCAATATCCAAGAAAACACCCAAGCAGGATTGCTTCTGAGCGAATGCTTTCTCGATATCGTATACAACTTTGTGTAAAAGAGTCACAGTGGACTTTCCAGATTGGTAAGCATGTTGATTCACATGAAGAGGCATGTTTGCCAAATAAACCTGACGGATGTGATGATCGATAATGCGTTCCAGACATTTCAGAAGAAAAGAGGTCAGACTGATTGGTCTAAAACTCTTCGCTTCCTCATACGACGCACGTCCTCCTTTTGGGATAAACTTTACAGTAATATCACGCCAGGATTTGGGAATGTACCCGGTAGCAAAACTGCTTACAAGTAGCTTTTTCAAAACATGTTTGATAGACTCAAATCCCTTTTGGAGCAGAACAGGATAAATCCCATCCGCTCCTGGAGATTTGAAAGGAGCAAAACTATTAAGTGCCCATTGAATCGATTCAGTAGTTACGATACTGCGAGCCGAGGCCAGAGACTCGTAACTACATGAAAAGACATTTGGTTCATCCGTAGATGCTATGTCCACACATCCGGGGAAGTGTGTATTGAATAAACATTCTAAAACTTCTTCATCGGAAGAAGTAAAGTCACCATTAGGTAAGCGAATTTCGTTCACTTGGAAATCCTTAGATTTTGCAAGAATTTTGTTCAACCGACTGACTTCACTCAAACTGGAAACATTTGTACAAAGGTTTTTCCAGCCGGATCGTTCAGCAGAACGAAGAGCCTTCTTGTAAGCCTTGCGAGCTGACTTGAACGACTCTGATCCAGCTGAACGGCGTCTGTTCCAACTCCTTCTACATTGTTTCCTGAGTCTAGTCAGATCGGATTTCCACCATGGGGTCCCTCTTGTAGTCTTTACAGACCGCAGAGGACATGCTTCTTCAAAAGCTTCCATAATGTAGGATGTTGTAGTATCAACGGCATCATCCAGATCACTTGGATTTTCAATGGACGGAGAATATCCATGAAATTTGGTCGCAACCAATTCAATGTAGAGTTCCCAGTTTGTTGACCGGGGATTCCTAAAACGCAAAGTCTGCGCAGTTACATTTGAATGTTCAAAGAAGATGTAGCGATGATCAGATAATGATTCCTCATCTGATACATGCCAATTCGTCAACTCGTGACTGATTCTATTCGAGCAGAGCGTTATGTCTAACACTTCTTCTCTATTAGAAACCATGAAGGTTGGGCGATTGCCTATGTTAAGTAATCCAAGGTCTGTACTACTTAAGTATTCCATCAGACTGGAGCCTCTCAAATTGATATCCGAGCTGCCCCAGATGATGTGATGAGCATTGGCATCACTGCTAGGCTGACCATAAGCTAACCAGATAAAAACGGGACAAATGAGGAACAAATACGGGACATTCTTACAAAAACATAAATAATGCTCTCATAGACTATGTACATAGGGACCTTCCTTAGCCTAGTGTTAATGTTCACGGCTGCAAAGTAAAGCCATGCTGAGATTGTCTGGTTTCGATTCCCTGTCGATCCAAGATCTTATCGTAATGGAGTTTTCTTTGACTGCCGAGGGCATAGTATCTTTGTACCTGTCACACGATATACGAATGCAAAAATGGTAACAAATACAAAAATGACAAGGTTTAAGTTAATAACTGTGCATGCTCTGTGCCATTAGGGACATAATGCCCATGAAAAATAAAAATAATATTAAGACTACATTTTCTTATGTTTCACTTGAAAATAGTTCGGAAGCTAGAAATTTATATGATGATTTCTGAGAAATAGCGTTCTTAAGAAATCTCATTTCCAAGAAAATTATTTATAACATTCAATGCGATTTTAAGGGGAATTTTCCTCTTAGGTAAGTAAGATGGAAATGTTTTAATAATAACGACCATACCATACGTAAATTGTTATAATTCTTTGAAAAAATCCACTCTTTTCAAAAGTAAATCTAATCGATATCAATAGTGAAATCGTCCTTTTTTTCCTTTTTTTTTTTTTTTGCACGTCAAACGCAAACAGCAATAATTCAAAATGATGGTTAGATAGTGTATCTATGACAAGATCTATAGGTTTTAGAAGATAGATTTGAAAAGTGAACTAATATATAGCAATAGTAAATTGTAGGTAACTTTTTTCTCAATAATTTTTTTCTTGGGATTATGTATTTTAAATATGTTTATAACACACGTCGATATCGATGGTCTCCAATTTTGGTCGATAATATCGACGAGCGTTAAAAAAAAGTGTTTGTTTAGTTTCATTCTAAGTTTCGTCAAAGAAAATTTGAAAGGAGTGTAAATAGGTTCGATTGTTATCCTTATCTCCAAAATTGGTCTTCTTAACATTTTCTTTCCCACAGCTTTTATCGACATTTTAGCTGTCAAAACGGCGTCATTATTCAAAATCATTTTTTAAAATGTCATTGAAAATCAATAGTTAGTTACTTTTTTATCAATATTTTTTTTCGTTGGGTAACTTTTTTATGTCTAGTGAGACAAATGATATAAATATAAATACATTCCAATATCTATTGAGTAAATCGTACTAATTCGATTCAGCTAGTGTTCGTCGGAAATCGGCAGATCATGGAAAAGAAATGGTTAAGTTCAAGAAAATCAGCCTTAATTTTAGGTTCGAGTTCGGGAAACATTGCGATTCCATATGAAATTTTAATCAAAATTTTAAGGAAAATATTTTTTTGGTCTCATATGATTTTTTTTGTATTTTTATTGAGATTGTGAAATTTATTTCATAATCATCAACAGGCATTTCATAACCCTGGGCTAGTGTTTGGTTTTGGTATTCGATCCCAGGTCCTCGTCGTGAGAGGTTTTGTTTCAATCACCACCCTCTGAAAGAATAATAATGGCCCAAATTTTAGAAAAACAGTCGAAAATTAGAGCACAAACCCAAAAATATTAATCACAAGCATATGCTTTCTAAACATCAAGTTTAATTCTGAATGAGAAACTAATAACTACTAGAAAACAGATGATTGAGATATAATATTTTCAAAAATAATTAAGCGCTGTTTGCTAGATTGCTGAATTTTATTCAATTGTTGTTTAATATGCTGTCCCAATTATCAATTTCTAAAAATACGGGACAATTTGAACATTTTGAATAATACGACGGGACAGCTCGTTCCAGTAGTAAAAACGGTACAGTCCCGTTAAATACGGTACGTATGGTCAGCCTACATCACTGCCCACAATCAGCGGAAGGCCTTTTGTTACGCAGTGTACGACAACTCGTTTGAAGTCATCCGTTGGGGATGGTTCATCATGTGGTAAATATACCGAACAATAGACGTATTTCCTGTTGAGGTCACCAACAGAAACATCGATTGTGACAGCACATACATCTCTGGTAGTTAACTCAGAAATGAGTGTAGCAACGATTGCTTTATTAACGAGCACGCATGCGCGGGGCATGGAGCGCGAGTTTGCCATTTCAAGTTTGCTAAAAGTAGCAAAAACTGGGTCCACAAGGTTACCTAGATAGAAGTTCCCTCTACGAAAGTAGGGTTCTTGAACTAGCGCCACTTGGGCTGCACCATTTTGCATGAGTCTGCAAAGATTGATCGTTGCTGTTCTTTTATGCTGAAGATTGATCTGAGCTAACCTAACCGTAGCCACTACCCAAACTAGGCAGGATTAAGCTTTTTGCAATCTCAGCACGAAAAAGACCAGCAACGAAAAAACCAGATCGGTATCTATTTAAAGTCGCCAAAGGCGAAAGAGCACAGAATACACTGTGTAAAACGCATAATGCGAATCCATATAGGTGATAATTTAAATTAAATGTCAACATATTCATAATCCCACCCTTATTAAGCCTCAGGATAGAGACTGAAGAAGGGCAGCCGATTATCTCGGAGAAACACAAGGTCACCTGCACCATTGCTCCGGGTAGCACAGGAAGGACTCAATACTGTGGAGGGCGCCCTGGTACCCCACAGGCTCCGTTTGCGGTTAGGTTTTATTTAGACCCCCCTAACCATTCAATTCCAAATAAATTCTCTGGAAGAATCACTCTGGAGAAAATTCCCGAGAATTTCTAAAGGAAATCTCCGTAATAATTCCTGCAGGAAACCCCCGGAGGAATTCCTGTAGGAAACCCCCGGAAGAATTTCTGGACGGAATCTCCAGAGGAATTCTTGAACGAAATATCCTGAGGGGTTACCAGAGAAAATCCTAAGGAAACACCCAGAGGAATTTCTGCAGAAAACCCCCGGAGGAAATCCTGAAGAAATGCCTGAAGTAAATTTTCGGAGAAATTCCTGGTTCAACTCTCCAGAGAAAGTCTGGAGGAAATCTTCGGATAAAATTTATGAAAAAACAATACGAAGGAATTTCTAGAGAAAACCCTCGGAGGAATTTCTTAATGAAATCTCCAGAGGAATTCCTGTAGAAAATCCCCGGAAGAATTTCTGGACGAAATTCCCAGAGGAATTCTTGGACAAAATCCTCTGAGGGATTACCAGGGTAAATCCTCGGTAAAGTTCTTGAAATTTCCGAAGGAAATCCCTAGAGGAATTTTGGAGAAAAAGGAAATCCCCGGAGGAATTTCTGGAGAAAACTACTGGAAGAAATCCTGATGAAATTCCTGAAGTAAATTTCCGGAGAAATTCCTGGAAGAATTTCTCGACAAAATCCCCAGAGGAATTCTTGGACGAAATCTCCTGAGGGATTACCGGAGAAAATCCCCGGTAAAGTTCTTGAAATTTTAAGAGGAAATCCCCGGAGGAATTTCTGGAGAAAACTCCCGGAGGAAATCCTGAAGAAATTTTTGGAGTAAATTTCCGGAGAAATTCCTGCTTCAGGGAAATTATGGAGGAAATCTCCGGATAAAATATTTGAAAAAATAAACGAAAGAGTTTCTCGAGAAAATCCTCGGAGGAAAAGTTGAAAAAAATCACCGGAATAATTACTGAAGCAAATCGCCAGAATATAACAGGCCTCTAGAGGAGTTACTGTAAGAAATATCCGGAGGAAGTTTCGGAGAAACTCCTGGAGAAAAACTCCAGATAAATTTTCTGGAAAAATCACCGAAGGAATATCTTAATGGAACCTCCGGAGGAAATCCCCGGAAGAATTTCTGGACAAAATCCCCCCGGTAAATTTCTTGAAATTTTCGGAGGAAATCTCCGGAGGAATTTTTGGAGAAAACCCTCGGAGGAAATCCTAAAAAAATTCGTGGAGTAAATTTCCGGAGAAATTCCTGGTTCAACTGTTCACCAAAATTCCGGATAAAATGTTTGAAAAAAAAAAAAACGAAGTAATTTCTAGAGAAAATTCTTGGAGGAATTTCTAAATATCCCTGGAAAAATTGCTATAGAAAATCCTGAAGAAATTCCTCGGAGGAAATCTTGGAAAAAATCTCCGGATTAATTTCTAGAGCAAATCGCCAGAATAAAAAAAAGACCTCTAGAAGACTAGAGAAGAAATCTCTAAATCTCTAAAATTCTTGGGCTAAATCCCCGGCAGAACTCCTGGACGGATTTCTTTGAAAATATCTATGAAGGAAATCCTAGAAGGAATTACTGGAGTAAATCTCCTGAGAAACTCCTGGTGCAAATCTCCGGAGAAATTCTCTGAAAAATTTCCAAAGGAATTTCTCGAGAAAATTCCCTGAGGAGTATCTTAATGAAATATTTGGAGAAATTGCTGGACGGAATCACCAAAAGAATTTCAGAACGAAATCTCCAGACGAATTTTTAGACGAAAAACCCAGAGGAATTGCTTTTCGAAAACTCCTAAGGAATTCCTGGAGAAAATCCTTGAAGGAATTCTTGAGGTATTCCCAGGATTAATTCCTGGAGCATATGGTCAGAGGCATTTCTGGAGGAAATTATCTGAAGAAATTCCTGACAAAAATCACCGAAGTTCTTGGGGATATCCCTGAAGGAATCCTTGTAATCTCCGGAGGAATCCCTGGAGGAAATTTCCGGAGAAATTCTTTTTGCAAATTCCCAGAGAAATACCTGCAGATAAACTCCGAAAAAAAAAACTCTAATAAAATCTCCGAAGAAATTTCTGAAGAACAACCCCGCAGAAATTCCTTAATGAAATCCCCGGTGGAATTCCACGAGAAAATCTCGGTGAAATTCTTGGAGGAAATCTTCGGATGAATTTCAGAACGAAATCCCCGGAAGAACTTTTGGTAAAAATCTCCGGAAGAATTCCTGGAGCTAATTCCCAGAAGAATTGATGGAGGCATTATCCGGAGCAATTTATGGAGAACGTCCCCGGTGGTACTTCTGGAGGAAATCCTCGAAGCAATTTCGCCGCTTGGTGCGGGCACACTGTATGCGGCCCTTGTGGAAGTCACTGATGTAGATGTGCCTTGTTGGCGTTGATCACGATCTGCAACAGTTGATTCTTGCTCGGGAGTGTCTCAAGGCGATACACCAGTTGAAGAATGTTTCCGAATATGCACCGCGACGTTAATCCGACCTCCATGAGCCTATGCATGCTATAAAACGTTTGACTTTTACTGTGCGCCCTGTTTTCAAGTGGAACCACCAAAGGACGAAAAGAACACCGCATTCCGAGTGGCATCCGTTTCAGGTCGGGTGAGAAAGACACTCTAGCTTGAACTCATCTATTGACGACAGCCGTGGAGTGACCGCTTGCTTCTGATAATGTTGGCCTCCACCTCGCTGGTCATCTCGGCGCTTCCGGAATACGAATTCCCCAATCAGAGGGAGCGAGTTCGTGGCGCTGCTCGGGAAGAGGAATAATTATTGTTGAAAAAAAAGCAGCAATTAAATATTGTTCCTTTTTCTACTTACCTCAAATGAGTGGGAACTAGAGACGGTGACTGTGGTGACTGTTTCAGTGAGAAAAATCCGAACTGGTAAACAAACATGTGTCAAACCAGTTTTGGAACAGTTCAAATCTTGGTCCAAATCCGACCAAAAATAGACCACGCAGCTAGCCTGTTCCAAAAAAATAGACCAGAAAACTGGTATAAAATAAAATTGGAACATTATTTGCAACACCGGTGCAAGCTCCAATTTTAAACATGGTCCAAAAATTTGGAACCAACCCGTGATTTGGACCACCGGTGAAGTTGCCCTTAGTGAAAGTTGGTTTTCAAGGTAAGCTAACATGGATGGCATGGATACATCATTGACTTGATGGTCCTTTCAATTACGAATTATGGAGAGTTGACCTCTATGGTATACTCATCAGATTAAACCATTAGCTAACTAACTGTTTCAATAGTAAAACTATTGATAAACAATCAATTTAGCGTTAGCGTTAGCGTTAGCGTAGTTACGGTATACTTCGTAGATTGGATACTAGCAACATTCATGTTTCTTTTTAATAATCTCATCCTGACTACTTTCAAGAACAAGGCAGGGGAGTATACCTTGTTCAAATCATACACAAGAATACTAAAAGCATGAATATCGCTATTCCCGGCCACGCCCATCTTTACCGTAACTTAGGATAGGGGAAGGAAATGTTGATGTAGCACTTACTTAATGAGAGGCCACCGACTCAGCGACACCCTCATAAGTGCTACGGAGTTGGAGGTTGGGGAAGGTATATTGTCAGGATTCGCCTAGAAAGCTGGCGATAGACCATAAATATTTGTTGTTTAAGCGTTTTCAAATTAATCTTTTGAATGCCGGCAATCAAAAGAGAAAACAATAGCTTATTTATAGTATAAATAGTATTTCGCGAAATGCTTGTCGATTGTGCAGTAATATTTTTGCTAAAAAACCAGTAAAAAGCAAAACCGATCCCTCCAGGGTCATCGGATTGTGTAAAATAACGATACGCGTAAAAAAAATCACGCCTATTGAAAAACTGTACTGGGTGGTACTGTATTTTTAGATAATCGGAAAACGAAAGGAAGCGCGTTCGAACTAAACACCCTAGGATAACACAGTCGGTTTTTCTGCTCAAAATTATACGAAAAGCAGAATCGATCCCTCCAGGGTCATCGAACGGTTAAAAAGCATCCACAACCGATTGTAAGTTGCGTAACAGCCGCCCGGACAGAATGCGCAATCTGAACATAATGATCAAACTCCGAAAATAACATTTTCCGTTCAAGAAACGATCAGAAGTTCCACGACGCGGACAAAAACGATCCGGAAGGCTCACAAAAGAAAAAGTATCATACTGGAACAAACTCACCGGATTGATTCTCTAAATTTACTAAATGTGCTGTCTGTCACTTCCGGATGGTTCGGTGAACGTAGGGCAGCCAAAAACCAACAGTACTGAGGACACAAATCAAACACGCTTGAGCCTGAGAAATAAATGATTAAGTAAAAAAAAAAACAAATCAAACAAATCACTTTTTCATTTTTCACTTTTCACTATTCCATTTCTGAATGTAAAAACTGTCCTGCTTGGGCTTCACGAGCACTACCCAGCAAGACGCTCCAAAACAGGAAAAAAAATCTCCGGCGACGAAAACATGCGCGAAACCGTGAGCCAAATCTATCGGACGACGCAAAACCGAACTGTCCTGTTTGGGCTTCACGAAGCACTCTATTGATAAACAATCAATTTACTGTAAAAAAAAAACAACTACTTTTTAACTGATTTTGACAAGTTTAGTCCATATGCAATATTGTTTGTACAAGCTTTTTTTACATTGAAGTTTTTTTGTGAAATTTTTTTTCTGTTTAATAATTGATCAAAGTCATGGGAAAGAGAGGGTAAACTTGGTTTATGGCTTAATATGGCATGCAGAAATGTACTAGACAATTATAAACATTTGTATGAGAAGACAAACTTCAAACTTCGAGCGCTATTTTCTCAATACCTACTTTCTCTTTATGGGACAGTTATGCTTTTATGGGAGGTAAGATACTTACCAAGGTACATATGCTTTTTAGGATCTAGTAAACTATGCCTTAGTTTATTGATCAAGTGGATTGAGTCCTGGATGCAAAGTGCATCGTCGCCTAATTCAGCAACAAAATGTGGTCCATACACTTTGCACGGCGCTTCTCGAGGAAGACCTGTCCTGCATTTCATAGCAGTGAGCATCCGTTTAATCTGAAAACTTAATTGATTGGTCACTAGCTGGTGGGGACCAATCGATTAAGTTTTCAGCTCAAACGGGTGTTCGGTTCTCCAGATTTGTGCTCTTGAAAATTCGAGGTTTGCCTTCGATTCACCTTTACCTTAAACACGCGATTTTTTTTTAAATTCCAAATCTTTTCAATAATTATTATGCAGTAGGATTTATAAATAGGGAATCACTATCGCTGTTTCAACACGGTTTAGGAACAAAATATCGAAAGACAAAACGTCGAATCCCAAGATGTCGAAGGGGATAAAACGTTGCAAGCAGTAAATTTTCAACAGCGATTTAGAATTGTATTTCTTTTTTCACAGTGATTTCGATTCAATATGCTTCGAAAAACGTCTGGCTCAAAGTGCATTATTTATTCTATGGGAAGAGAATCATTTTTCCAAGAATTTTCCGTTCTCTTCCACGTTATGGCATGCGACGTTTTGTCACCCAACCGCCTTCTGAGAACCAAATTAACTACCAAATTAACTTGTCAAGGAATATGTTAACATATCTTGCCATTTGACTCCTTTTTCGTATCGTTTTTGCTGCGTTTGATAACTGGTTCGGCCATGGAGTCCGGTAACGACGAATGGAACGTATTGTAGTGTCGTTTAAAACCAAATATGTGCCAACTTCCAGTGACGTCCATGCTCAGAGTTATTTTTGAGGGTTTGGCTTCGCAAAATGGGCATATTATTGTCGCCTTATACTGCCCGGCGTTGGTCAAGTACACCTTTGCTGCCATTTTATGCACTTTTTCCATAAGGTCATTTCGAGATGTTCTGTGATTTCGAAAAAGTAATAAATCAAATTATACATTTAAATATGTCCTGTAAGGTAAAGACAAAGACGAAATAAGGACTGTAGTACTAGAAGTGGTACCCAGTCTGAGCCTTGTCTTGTCTTTGGTGAAGATGTATCGAGGTCAAAACCAGATAGTTTTTCAAACTGAAAACTTGGTTGTTTTCAACATCAACGGTTGTCTCGTTTTCTAGAATTGTTTTCTTGCGAGTTTGTTGTCTGGCTTCGATTCATCTTCACAATAATTAGGGGAGGTGTACCAGTTTTGGCCATCCTAAGGAGAAATATTGTTTATACATCAATCAAACGACCTTTGGTTACTGTCAATACATTACACGTAAGGGAGAGGGAAAATATATAAACTAATCAGAAACTTTGTTTTTGTATTAAAAATTGGGGTGGCGAATACTGGACCACTTGCACCAGTATTCGCCACGATTTTAATTTTGGTTCCTGAATTCGCCACCTACGTTGATTTGTTATGGAGGGTGGCGAAAAATAAGTGCAAAGGTGCAAAAATTTTAAGGAAAATGATTTTTTTAAGAAAATTTTGCGGTTTCCAAGAATGTTTCCGTATTGCGGCGCTTATATTAAATCCACATCCAGCGGCGGCGGTAACGCGCAGAAGATATGCGCGCAATTCAAACGCAAACTCAAAATTCAAGTAGGCTTGAATTTTTTCGTCCTTCAAGGACACAAATGTTTCAAATTAGCTAAATCTGAAACATTTGGTGATTTTCATTATCACTACGACAGTATATCGACATTTTCAGATAATCGCATTACGTGGATTTATATTGCAGAGCACAATATCATCTTAAAGCAATTTAGTGAACATTAAACAATTGGCAACCACATATGTCGTAAAACGGTATATAATCCGGGGTGGCGAATAACTGGTACATGGCGAATACCGGTACACCTTCCCTACATCAGGGTAATACTTACAGGGATCGGATATGTAGGGTTATTTTCCGGCGTAGGTTATCCAATAACCTATCTATGCAAGGGTTCGCGACAGGCTCGGGGTGTTGGGAAAGACAAGCTTTAGCTTTTTTTAAAGGCCGTATGAACGACGTAGCTGAGTGGTCCCGCATAATTTGTGCTAAGTCCAGCAAGCACATAACTTCTCCTGCCAAAAATCTGAAGCGCTCCGGATTTTTGGCGAATTGCAGACCATAAATCTCACGCAACGGTGTCCCTCCTGCGTTCGCTTCCTCCGTCAGGCATTCGGCCATGCTCCTCATGTCGTGCTCGATGTGTCCAATGCGTTCCTCTGTAAGGTTCGCCAGCGATTGGCGGCACAAGCTCTGCAGTCGAAGGATGTTCTTTAAGTGCAGGCTTACTTGGCCGTATTTTTGCTCGAGCTGCATCCAGAACCATTCCTGTAGTGAAACAACATTTATTGCATTATTCTCTATAATAACTTAAATTATCTTACCTCATCCATGTTTAAAACTATTCAAAAACTATTCACAACAAACTAAAAACTGCAAAATATCTAAATAAAAAATATCACAAAAAACAATCACGGTTCAGGTCACGGTCCGATTATTTACAAACAAAAACAAAATTTTAGTTGTCAAATCAAATCTAATGAAAAAAATAAACCAAAAACAAATGACAATTAGAAGGGTGCCCAGTTGTGCGGAACTGTGCGGAGAACTGTGCCGGGCACAGTGAGCCGAGTTTCCCACCCCTGGCTTCAACACTTACGACAGATTCACGTGTTTGGCGCGAATGAAGTCAGCATTGGTCGGGTGGAGCGGGTCGTTGGTCGTTGGTTTGCGCTTGAGGTTCTTGGGTGCTACCGAGTCCAGCAGTAGGTGCTCCTACTACTCCGTGGCTGTTGAGCTGGTTGACGAATGCCAGTACCGATTGAGACCAGCTTCCTTGGCGCAGCGACTTCACCTGGGAGATGTGCCGTCCAAGGCTACGATGTATTGAGTAACAGTCAGCGCACAACAAGATGCCACGATTGACGGAGGCCCACAACGGATCTGAGCTGCCACAATCGCCGCAGATTTCCGCATGGATTCGTGACTTGGCGCGGGACATTTTCGGCTTGCTGTTGCTGCGGCTCAAACAGGTAAGCGATAGTTCATGCTTCGACGCATTTCTTACGCGTTCTGGGTTCCGTTCCGACGGGGAAATTCGCACAATATTTTGCACCACCGAAACACTCTGCACGGATCAAAACAAATCACTCACTGCTCCGTCAGTCAGGTCTTCTAACAGACGCTGCCACCCACTTTCCTTCCACCACAATTTTTCAGCTGTATCTAATGGGATGAACATGGTTTTTTATTTGCGACTGAAACATAGTTTGACCTTATTACGTTCCGAATTTCACACGAATCGGTTGCATAACAGCTGAGGAATTGCGGTGGGCATGAAGTGGGTGGCAGTGTCTAATAGGAGACCTAAATGTACTTCCATCACAGTACACCTGGAGATCACCCCAACAGACTGAATCACAAATCGACCAGGATTGATAGAAAACACTTCCCGGATATTATCGACGGCAGAACTTATCGCGGCGCAAAATCGATTCGGATCATTACCTTGTGATAAATAAAGTGCCGGCGATGATGCTACAGCAAGCTACCCATCAAAATGTGAAACCACTCAAACAGAAACGAAGGCAGCTAACCCATCTATTCCGGGATAAAAACCGCAGCCTGGAAGAGTTAGAATGCTTGACGGACGAACGTGGGGTGATTGAAATGTGGAAGCAGTACTACTATGAGCACCTGAGCGGCACAGAGACGGAAGACCAAGGCAGGATAAGGAATGGCGTCATCGGTACGGCGGATGAGGAAGACGTGCCACCTCGGTGAGAATTACTCTCGTGCTGACTTTTGAAAACACATTTAGGACAATCATGCCATAAGTAACCAATAAAAAAATGCATCTACTTTTTAACAGAACATTCAAACTTCGTCTCAAGAACAAGCTTTGGATCTTCAAACAATTTTTCAGGCTAGTTATGTTGTATATTGTACCAATATGGACTAGCTGTTTTATTTCCAGGAAAAAATCTTTACAGGGGATTCAAAATAAAATTTTGAAGATAATCCTGAAGTTTCCTTCATGTATGGTACTAATGAATTACATAGAATATCCAATATTGAATCATTGGAGCAAATGTCGAATAAACTTATCAATAATATTACAGAAAATCGTTGCAATCTTCTATTGTCAGGATAAGTTCTCTAGTTCTCTATATATTTAGGTAAAGTTACGTTAAGTTTGTCATGAAACTTTTTTTTCACTTTAGGGGGCAGGATCCGTAATTGATTTTGGAATTTTCAAATTTTCGTTCAAAATCAAGAAAATTTAAAGAAAAAATGTGTTTACTGTATTGTATTTTCCAACCGAAACACAGTGAACACATTTTCATCGAATAATTTTCAGTTTGAAGAGAAAAATTGCTTTTCAAGTGATTACGATGACGGAGCGTTGAACGTTAATATCCTGTAAAAAATGAACTGCAACGGCAAATCAAATGTAATATATTGTTAACAATATGTTTATATACAGTCAACTTTCGTTCGTTGCACTAAACCCGTGGCCCGATTAGTGAAAGACTTTCACTAATCGGGCTAAGATTTGAGCTGTCAAAACACCGATTACAATAGAAATTCAGGGCTACCAACATTAACAAATTGCGGTTTATGTCAGAAAGTGACACTTGCCTTCGTTTTAGGTGGGCTATAGCCCACTTAACGGGAGCCCAATTAAAACGAAGTGCAATTAAACGTAGTGCAACGAACGAAATTCGACTGTAGTTTGATTCAGTTTTACCAAATTAGGATGATAGTGTTGTTCAACACAGTACATCTAAATATAAGAAATGAATGTAATGTTCGAAGTGATACTAACAAAGGAATTAATACATTACAACAAAACAGTAATGGTAGATACATATTATATAAAAGTAAAACAAAGAAAATAAATAAGATTAAATTATTTTACAACGAACTCTTGCAGTACAAAAATTAAAACTTAATTTCCAAAAGTAAATCAAAAAACTTTAATACGGTGGACAAAAATATTAAGATGATCATACATTTTTATAAGTTATTATTTATACGTCATTCAAAAAGGATGCCTGTCATTTAGGAGGAATAAAGCTAAAATGTTATTACACTAATTTTGAACTAAAACCATTCACAGATGAAATTTGGGGGGGCACTATGTCAAAAAACCCTTGAAATTGTCATCTTGCCTCATACGAATGCTGCAAACTAGTTCACACAATCTCCAGTCTAGCACAAATCTGTGATGATCCCGCTACACGTTGCGTTGTAGATCTTTTCAAATAGTGATACCGCCACAAAAGCGACAATCTAACGGATTCAGGAGCAGGCATATGCGCAAAAAAGAGACGAAAGCAAAATTGTGCAAAATAATCATTAACTACTCGTATCACCACAACGTTGCTGGTCGTTTCAGTCAATGGTTTCCCCTAAACACATTCTAATTTTGTAACCTCGGCTTCTTCACCACATCATCTACTTAGTTTTCAATCGCTGAATTGTTCATGCTTTATATATCATTGTGTTCTAACGATTTTTTTTTCTTCGTTTTACAGCAAATAGCGAAGAATGGCAGGCGATCTTCAGTAAACTACGTGCCAATACGTCGTCACACGTGCAAAGACCAAAGAGGTCTCCGATAATTATGCTAAACATATTGGGCAAATAAAACCATTCAACAGCAATCTTTTATAGGCAAATTTTCCGAGGCGGATGGTCTCAATTTGAATGATACTTACAGATTCGCTGTTCAAGAAGGTCTTTACGTGACTCAACTTGTTTACGAATCTTCAATTTTGAGATAATTAAAAGCACAAGGGATACCTTCGCTACATGTCCATTCGTTATTCGATTTCCAGCATGTACTAATCCATCCATTGGCTGAATCAGAGAGTTTATTTTTTACGAAAGTCTACATTTCAAGTTTCGAGGGCAAACTCAGTTAAACACTTGCTTCCGTTATACGCATAAGTTATTCCATTTACACAGGAAATCTAACTACAAATGGGACAATTGAGTGGTAGCTTAGACAAAAAGGATCTATTATTTTTCATATACTGTCAAGGACTTTATGAAACATTCCGAAACAAATAGAGTCAATCAGCACATGTAACGAAATCATGTTTTGCGTTATGCGATGCTCAAGCATCCAAAGTTTCACACATACAAAAAACACATCTATGCTAAAGTATCAAAATTTAAAATAGCAAAATATGGCAAAAGCTATGCGTAATATGAAAGACAGTATAGTTTGATAGTTTTTTGATTATGGGTATCCATAACCATACTACTGACATGATTGCAATGGGAACTGGATTGGAGAATGTTATTAGAGAAGGTGTGTTAAAATATATGCATTTTTTCTAGATAAAAATCACCTACAAATGTGTTCAAGCTAAAACACACATGTAAGTCTATACAAATTTGTGTAAAACTATATATCTGGATTCCTAAGTTTTGATGTTGAATTCATCATAACTGGTTTCGGATGAAAAGTACCGTAATCCGGGGCGTGAATTTGATCAGGCCGGTACCAAAAAGCATTTCCTTCCAAGGATGCCTAATGATGTCAATGTAGTGGTCACTGTGAGTGATTGAGTGCCACTACAGGTTCGTCATACTTTTGAAATAAAATTCTGATCAGTGTTTGTCAGAGCGTGCAAGCTGAAACAACTCGGAGTTGTATCTCAAGTAGGGCTGTGCACAAAGACGATTTATCGGTATCGGCGATATTCCAATGTTTCAATATCGGTATCGGCGATATATCGGATTTGACATTATCGGTATCGAACCGATATTCGATATTTTTTAATAACGGGATTTTCAAACAATATCGACTATTTCGGGCTCATTTGGCACCAATTGTTGCATTGTGGAATCAATAATCTGATTTTTGTAAATATGGTATGTTATGTTCAGCGGATATCCAAAATTCCGTAGAACTAGTTTTAACATAATCATTGAGTGTTGTCCTGATTATCTGACGGCCAATAATTTTATCGATATCGGAAAATATCGGGTCAAGAGATATCGGATATCGTATCGATAAAATCAAGCCAATAATATCGATGTTATCGATACTATCGATATTTGCACAGCCCTAATCTCAAGCATCCGAAGATTATTATAAAACCCTTTACTGTGCATATAACAGACATTATAGTCAACTCACAGACATTCCATGTTACCTACTTTATAGATGTCTAATGATGATTCTGAACTACAGTCAAAACTCCATGAGTCGATATTTGAAGGGACCATCGACTCATAGAAATATCGAGCAATGGAACAGAAATGCATCGGAAAGCTCAGGGTGTCTGTCTACTACCTGAAAAAACTTGGAATTCTCAGGAAATTTCGACTACACTCAGGGTAATTGTTTTGAAACAATAATAAATGGTAGAATATGTCGTTTTTGTGACACAAAATCTCCTCCATCAAATTTTTTTTCGGCTGCGCCGTTATCAAAACGCTAGTCAACATGTTCAGTCCTTCTAACGATTTTTCATTAAATAGCTAAAAAAATGTGTAGACAAGTAATCAGAACTTAGGATTGCCAAATTGGTAAAGACAAGTACAGTTCCAGTTGGGTGTCGTTCGTAAGCAGTTGATAAGTTGAAAACATACGAAAAAAAAATCTGAAATAATAAATAACAAAAATAATAAACTTTGTAGGAAAAGAGCAAAAATTACAACAGGCTCAAAAAAATAAGTACATATCTCAGGTAGGGGGAGATCCCCCAGTACCGGACACTTAAGCCATTAAATTCATAATTCGAAAACTATTGATTTTATGGGCTCGTGTTACCTTTTTATGTTGAATATTATCATTTATATAGTGTAAAAAAATAAATTTGGAAATATAAATATGAATTTTGACAATGCATTTTGATGATGTATTTTAGTACCAAATTGATCGATCGAATTCTGCAAATTTGAACATCATTGAATGTGTACACTATAGGAATAGTTTATAGTTATGCATTGCAACATTTACAAGAATAATTTGAGTCTTTCTTAGTTTGCAAGATGCCTATCAAAAACCTCTTCCATATATGATGAAAAATAGCACATTTTACGATGATGTTATGAATGTTCATTCTTCATAATTTTATTGCATGTTTGATACCATGATCTACGGAACCCATGAAAAATGAATGTATTTTGAGACACTGACGCAATAATTACAAAGATATCATATAACAAATCAAGCTGTCCGAAACTGAGGGACAGGAGGTGCTTAACGTAAATTGTAATTTGTCCATATTTAGTTCAATTATGGTACAAGATACATTCATACTATCAAATTAAGATTATGTTCGATCATGCTTGCGTGATCCAAAGTATTTTTTTATATTCAAAATAATTACTAAATAGGCTCAAAATTAAGAGAAAACGTCAATTTTTTAAAGATTTTCAAACTTTTCTACTTTTTTAAAAAGGCATGCATGTTTCAAGGATGTGTTATTCTACACAAACATTAGTCTACATAATAGCTTTCTTTTCTACTAATACACTATCTTGATTGGACCATGATTTCTCAATGTTTCGACTTTGTCCGGTATTGGGTGCTGTCCGGCACTGGGGGATCTCCCCCTAAGCATTTATTTTAGAGTCTTGATCGCCATTTTAATATATATCTCCAGTTTTCGTTATTTTTGGTTAGCCTCTATTTTAATAAAAATTATATCTAAAATAACTTGTTTAATCTGCTTGCAGTGAATCCTGGTGCAAAATGCTAGAGTTTCCAGAGAAACCTACAAAACCTATTAGGTGACTATTCCACAAGTTCTTAATAATATTTTTCTCAGATCTAGAGGAATGCTTCAGAAGTTCTAGTAATTTCTCCAGTGGTTTCTTATTGAATATTTTCAGAAATTTCTCCTTGGATGCTACCAGCGATTTGGCAATGGATGGTCAGAGGAATTTCCTCAGAATTTTGTCCAAAAATCCTCCAACGCTTCCACAAAAGTTTATTCCAGATCTATTGATTTCAAGATTCCTCATTAGGTTCCTACAGAAAATTCTCTTGGAATATCTGCAGCACATCATCAAAATATTGTTGCTTCAAACAAGGCTCCAATAATTTTTCAAATAAAATTGCCCAATCTCCATTAATTTTTAAAACTTTATTCAAGGTTCAGGGATTCGGTCCGAGCAATTTCTTTAAAACATCTTGCAGGACTTTATTTGAAGATTTTTTTTTTTATTTTAGGAAGAATTTCATCTAAAATTTAGGAGACCTTTCTGGTGAAGATGCATCGGAGCCAAACCACGAATTTTCATGAGCACAAATCTAGAGAACCAGATAGCCGTTTGTGCTGAAAATTTAATTCACTGGTCAAACTCGCTAGAAACGACCAATCGATCAAAATTTCAGCGCGAATGGTTGTCAGGTTCTCTAGATTTGTGCTGTTGAAAACTTAAGATTTGGCTTCAATAAGGCTACAAGTATGGTACTTAGAAGTCACACAAGTTTCATCTGAGGTTACTCCAGAGTTGTCTTTCGAAATTCAGGGCAGACTTATTGAAAATTTCTCCAAAACATTCTAAAAAATCCTTAGAAAAATTCCAGATTGAATTAATGATAGCATATAAAACGAAATTCTTGAAAGAATTACTTACAAAGTGCGTGCAAAATCGTAAAACGAACTCCTAAATAGTTAGCGGAGTAATATGTGAAAGAAATCTGTAGTAAATCGAGCTGTTATGCTTGTTGTAATGTCATGAAAAATTCCAAAAAAGGGCTTTAGAATTACTCTTAGCAAAATGTATGTTCAACTCAGGAATAAGACTCTCATCTCGTGCTTCCTGTGTTTTTTAGTATTCATAATTCATGTATGGTTTGGTTTTTTCACGCAAGAGGTTTTCAATGTTATTATTTCTAATACGATCATACTACCAGCCCTGATTTCCCCAAAGAAAAAATATAAAACGCTCACCAGAAAAATATTGTAGGTACGTCGCTGATATCCATACATCTGAATCCCATTTTGAAAGAAAGGATATTTTTTCTTAAGATTGAAAAGACTATTTTTCATATCTGACTTTGTTAATTAAAGGCACTTGATCTGATTTATCATTCTTGATTTTCGTGGCAGTCAAATACAAATTACTAGTTTTTTTTAAATTTTGTTTCCTATGTTTAAGAACAAAAAAGATGATAATGAAATAAAAAATACTATGAAATTTGTTGTTAGATAAATTTGTTTTCAAAGATATCTTTCATTTGAAAAAAAAAGTTTTTAATATATTTTGAGAAATTTCTTTATCCTGGAATTATTTTTTAAAACCTTGAAAGCCTGGAAATCTCAGGGAATTTCATTTATGTAAATTAGTAGACACCCTGAAGCTGTTTGAAGGGGCCTTCATAGTAACCATGAAATTTTGTTTTTAGTATGGTTCCATGAGTCAATATCGAGTCATGCAACATCGAGGTTTCTCTGTATTCCATTTTTATTAAGGACAGTTTTCAATAGAAATATTCACAGTTTTCGAAGGTGTAGGCAATGGGGCTCTGCACAAAAATCTTTCTCTCTCTTTCACCCCTTCACAAAATTTGTAAACAACATGGCCAGTAAACGTCAAAATCCCATGCAAAACCAAAACAGTGCAAAGCCCCATGCTTTGGAAATTTCGGTACTAAACAATTCGCTGAGAGCTAAGCTTCTTCTTCTTCTTCTTCTTTCTGGCGTTACGTCCCCACTGGGACAGAGCCTGCTTCTCAGCTTAGTGTTCTTATGAGCACTTCCACAGTTATTAACTGAGAGCTTACTATGCCAATGACCATTTTTGCATGCGTATATCGTGTGGCAGGTACGATGATACTTTATGCCCTGGGAAGTCGAGAAAATTTCCAACCCGAAAAGATCCTCGACCGATGGGATTCGAACCCACGACCCTCAGCTTGGTCTTGCTGAATAGCTGCGCGTTTACCGCTACGGCTATCTGGGCCCCCTGAGAGCTAAGCACACATGCTAATTTTGACTGTTAAAAATGTTATGTAAGCTTAGGTGTGAACTACTGAACTAATTTTTTAAATCGTAAAGCATTATAACGTAGCGTTAAACCGTTTATTCTCGAATAACATGCTTATTTCAAGTAAAATTGTCTCCATTAAGCGTATTATGCAGATTTACAAAGTTTAATTTAGCAATAAAATGATAAAATACATGAGTTGTAAGATTTTTAACATCATTTTTAGATGCATGAGACCCAAATTAGTAGGGAAGTTTTAATGATGAAACCTGCTTTGTTATATGGTGATCAATCAAACTAATTTTATGAAATGTTAAATGTTATGTCATAAAAAATCGATTACATAAACTCAGGGACGAAAATACTCAATCTACCCTCGCCTATATTGACACTTGCTGGGTAGAATCTTCGTTGAGTTTTATTTGTTTTTATCCTTACCTTGACAACACAACAAAGAATGGCAAAGCGCTTGCTGCAAGATTGTCAGTTTCCTTTTATTTAACCTGCTGATACTTAACCGCTTTGTGATAATCGGAAACAAAAAATGATTTTCATTCGAACCAGCTTGTCTATTTTTACATTCCGCTTCGGGAAGTTGTAATTTTTGCACGAAGCACACTAAATACCAGGGTTGCCGCATTAAAATCTGTATTTTTTGTTTGAATAATATGTATTTCTGTATCCTGGACTGTATTTTTAATCTGTATCCCTGAAAATGGAAATAATAATAAGATTTTTACAACGAATTTAAAGAAATACCAACCAGTAGTAACTACAATGCAAATTTGTCACATCTCAGTTTAAATTTTAAGGTTTTTAAAATATCTATTCTGATTTTTGCTCAATAATCTGTATAAATCTGTATAGTTTTAGCAAAATTCTATGTACAGAAAATGTATATCTGCATTTTCCCTAAATATCTGTAATCTATATATACAGAGTATTGGTCACAAAATATTCAAGAAAATCTGTAAAATACAGATAAATCTGTATATGTGGCAACCCTGCTAAAGACGCGTTAATATTAGTAATCCTTTATGGACTTATCCACGGTCTTCTTTTATCCTCGACTTTCTTATTCTTTTCTGCTCTAAATGCGGGCAATGTTTACATTAAATGACATCCGGACCAACATCCGGACAACGAATGTTCACCAGATGAACATGAAGTGGATGAATGCACAACGAAATCGTTCATTTTTTGTAAACACGGCCCGCAGTAAAGGTTTTCTTCCCGCTGGAAGTTGCAGTGTGACGTCAACGTAGATTAGTTCATAAGAGAGATACGCGGAAGCTGACATTTCTGTCAAAGTGTGAGCCAAACGAACATGCGTTATGTTTGTTTTGAACTTTTCTTGAGGAGTAATGTAATCCGCTTTAAATTATTTCGGTAAAAGTAATTTTGCATGAAGCAAAACATGAAATTTTTGAATTTTTGTCAATGCGATTTTTAGTTTTTGATTTTTTTGGCTATTTATTAGTTTTGATCTATAACGAAACAAAATACACTTTTTAGCAATGAGTAAGTCATGTCCGTGTTACAATATTATTCTCGACGCCGAGCAAAATCAGCACTGCTGGTCTGTTGCCAAATCATTCCATTTTACTTCTGCTTATCTCTCTATAAAGGATCACTAGTTAATATCATCGATTCCGTGCATCGGATCGTTCATTACCCGTATAGCAGCATATTTTTTAATTGATATGAACCTCATTGCCCATTGCACAGGAACGTCATAAGAAAATCGCTCTCTTTCCCTCGTTTGGGAAATCTGAAAACAATGGTGCCAGCACATGTCAACTTTGACATGTGCTGGCACCATTGTTTTCAAGATTTGTTGAAGAGCAAAAGAGAGAGAATTTCGCCGTGAAATACCAAATTGATAATAAATTTACTAAAACTGACACTCTTCTGGTTCTGATAATCAACACACCAACGAAAAAGGGGGCATCGTTGTTTGTTTTCTTTATCTATTTTTGTGCCATCTTCATTGGTACAACCATTTTGGTGGTGGTGCGGTTACTTTGATGGTGGCATAAATGTCAGTGAATTAAGTATAGTGAGCATGATTTTTTCGTCCCTGCATAAGAGATCAACCGAAATTTGACAATATTTTCATTCCAAAGGATAACATAACAAAATGTTGTGGAAAAGTGATCAATTTGCTCCTGGATTACAGTATAGGGTTCAAAGTTACTTGGGCACTTCCATGATTCTCTTTGGCATGCGAAGTTTCTTTCCGCCGGATTGTCTGAAAATTTGCAACAAGAAGAATTATATATCAACGCTTATTGTGGTCAAATATGAGATCTCTGTAGCTTTCAAAAAACGCCCTGCCGAAGTGATAAAAAGTGCCGAATAAATATAAATATATAGGGCGTTGTATACGTCCAGGCGTTTAATGTTATATGTAAAACGCTTTGAAAATTTGAGACCTAACTCAAGTTCAATAGATAATAATAATAATAATAATAACTAGGGTGTCGATGATAAATGACGGACTTTTGAAAACTTCATCAAATAGTGATCGTATAAGCTATTGTTTGTAACGCTTAAGTCTCATCGATTTTTATTATATGCATATAAAGCCTCAAATGTTCTCGTTTCGTTTAGCATGTTGTGCGTCCCGCACTTTCAAAGTTACCTGCATTATTACGGTACATAATTTTATGAATAACAAACATTCGATTGAAAGTATTACAAAAATCATCCATTACACGTCACTTAAATATCTCGTGGAGGTAAGTCTTTTTGACAGGAAAAAATCTGATAAACACGATGGAACCAAAACTGTCATTTTTGTCTTTGTCTAATAGTTTCGGAGATAAAACAATAATGCAGTAAACGAAATCAAGGGTATCTGTCACATTTTTTATCATGAGAATTATATGTCTTCGTTAAAATGTTACCTGTTATTCTAAGAAAATTCTTTATGTGAAACGTCCTTTATCGGCGGGCTTACATTGATCGGTATGACCTTACTTCAAAAAAGTTAGATTAGACATTGTTAAAGTAATAAGAAACCAAGACTCGTATGAAAAGAAAGTTTAGAAAAAAAAAACAATTATTAAAGTAATGCTTTGTATGTACTGTCAAACTACGTACACTACCCATCATAAGTATGGAATCGCGTATTGCAAAACTCATACTGAATATTGCAGCACCTTGAAAAGTTTAGCATCACCTGAAATGAATAGTATCTCGTGACTCTGTATTTTTTAGGTTATCTCTAAAAATGCGTCTTCAAGCCCCTGCGATGTTTTATTTTTGTTAAAAAAAAGCTTTCATCACTGGATTTCGGGAGATGCTTAAAAGTGCTGCAATACTCGGTATTGCAACGATTGTACATGCCTCACGTGAGTTTCAAAAATGACAAGAGCGAGGAAAGTGTTATTTTAATTAAAATGGAATCGTCTAAAACGATTGTCTTGTAATTTTTTTTATAAGTAGGTATGTTCAATTTGTTATAGTTCATTAAAGCATAGCATAGCAGGAGCGCCCCCTGCTGAGGCTTTGTCCTAGTAGGGATTTAACGTCAGAGAAAATAACAAGTAGTAGAAGCTGAAGACGAACAATCAGAAACAGAAGAAGAAGCAAACAGAAAAAAAGTTTAGGAAGAAGAAGAATATGAAGAAGATTATTACAAATGTATGCTAGCATGATTAGCATACATTGTTGCGTTTCATAATATATGTATCTCTGTTTATATTCCATTAAGGTAACTGACTGAATCAAAGTGAGATCATTGTGTTCAGTATAATTAGGATATGAACTGTTCTGATTACTTCGCATGTGATATGGAAAGGGCATATTTACCTATCACTTCGAGCAAACTAACGAGGTATTGAATCCCAATATCAGCCGAGGTCGCTCTCGTGTAAATGTCAGATACTTAAGCACATCTTCCGAGATGATTTTTTCTATTATTCGGATCACCTGAATGACAAGGATGAGACTGATTTATACAATTACTTTTTCAGTTATCTGATGATTCATATCCAATGTTAAAACAACTGTTGCACAACCAATTACTCGCTTCCTCTCACTATTGCCTCTGATCTATGTTCTTTTTTGCAATTCTGAAATCAGATTGCCTTTATCGTCTAATGTTGAGTCGGATCGATTTATTGATTGGTGTCATAAATTTTTGATAGCAAGGATTTTTTGTCTACTCCATTCATATTTGCCCACTTGTTGGAACTCACGTGCGCAGTCAACGCTCGGTACCATCACTAACGTGACGTAGAGATAAATGCATTTTCACGCTCAAAAAAAGTAAACGTATCAAGCAGCAGCTTCAAAGCACATAACAGACAAGAGCACATCATCTTCGCTTCCAGCCGCCAATCGGGACAACGACAATTGTCTCGGTGATCTGCCGGCTTTGAGACGTACAGTATGCAGCGTTAAAAAAGAAAATTTTATGATATTGTTTATATTTTTTAGACAAATAGTTTTGTTGAAGGTTTCCCTTAACGAACCTTTAAGAATTCCTCAAAGTGTTCTCTTAATAAATCCCTCTAGGGTTTTCTGGGAAACCTCATAGATGAATAAGTTTAAGAATTTGTGGATAATTCCCGGCAACAATATTTGTTAATATTATTGTGCTGTAATCAAGAAATCAAGAGTGTAACCACTAGACTATTTCCTAGAAACTATGCTAAATACAATTTAGTTTCAATTCGAGATCAAATACTCAGGAGGTTCTTCAGAACTTCGTGATGGTACATTCTTATGGTAGAAATTTCAGAAATAACTTATCTAGCATTTCCAAAAGTTACACCTGAAGAGATTTTGACGTTACAATTACAGGACGAATTTCGTGAGGTAAAGGTAATACTGAATTCCAGATAGAAAAACTTGATAAGTTCTTAATAGAACTTTTGAAGACTCTCAGAAGCAGTGTTGATAGACTCACACTCAAATCTCAATCAATACGCTCTCCCGTGAGAGCAAACTCATTAGAGATCTGCTTTGCAAATCTCACGCTTGAGATTTTGGTGCAAAATCAACTCAATCAACTCAAACCGTAAAAAATGATTCAGTCTAAAAACCCGGCAAAAGCTCGTGAAACCCGAATGTTGTTGTTTACGTTAGAAAGGATTACTATAATGTTACCAGATTAACAAGAAATTATTGCCGTGTGTAAGTAAACTGGGGGCCAGATAGCCGTAGCGGTTAACGCACAGCTATTCAGCAAGACCAAGCTGAGGGTCGTGGGTTCGAATCCCACCGGTCGAGGATCTTTTCGGGTTGAAAATTTTCTCGGCTTCCCAGGGCATAGAGTATCTTCGTACCTGCCACACGATATACGCATGCAAAAATGGTCATTGGCACAGTAAGCTCTCAGTTAATAACTGTGGAAGTGCTCATAAGAACACTAAGCTGAGAAGCAGGCTCTGTCCCAGTGGGGACGTAACGCCAGAAAAGAAGAAGAAGAAGTGTAAGTAAACTGTGGAAATTCGAGACAATGAGTCATAAAAGTGAGCCAACTCATCCATGATTTTTTGACTGCTGAGTTGCGTGATTGACAACTCACGCATGAAAAATCTCAAGCGTGAGTTGTGAGAAATTGAGTTTTTCACAACACTGCTCAGAAGTACTCTATGTGGAAAAACCTGAACAAGTCCTTGGAAAAAATCAAGAGTATGTTTTGGAGAAACCAAAAGAAAAATCTCTTTGAAAATCCAGGCAAATTCGAAGATATTTCAAATATAATCATTGGAGAAACTCTAGAAGGTAGATATGGTCGGGTTTCTAATTTTACAAACCCAAACCTGATCCGTACCCGTAATACTTTATTTTTTCAAACCCGGACCCGGCCGAACCCGAGACAATAATTCGTGTGCAAACCCGAACCCAAAATTTCCTGTTCTTAGAACTCACACTTAGCTGAGGAGCCGGTTCCAGTTAACTTACGACCAGGAAAAAATCTTAAAAAAAGCTTAGCATAATCTTGAGGAAGAAATCGCGTTCCTTTGAATTTTGTAGCAGGGTACAATATGCAGAGCTATGTGCGATTGAAATATTTTACATGCCATAGGGAAGATCCAAATATGACATCCATCGTTTTTCGGGATTGCAAGACCCTCCTCCCCCCTCTGTCACTCTTTTTCCAATAAGCCATTTTACGAAGCCTGGTCAAATGACAGGAGACCTGGGATTTTTCAATCGTCGGCGTCAGTTTTCGCGATGATGATGGTTGATGACTGTGCGCATTTCTAACGTAGCTTTTCATCCAGGCGAAAACTTAAATGGAGAAAAATTATTAAAATATTTCTGATCACAAAAGTGCTTTTTTATGTGCAATATGGGTAACAAAGAGGTAGCTGATACAATAACTAGGTGTAATGTTGCAGTAACGAACATTTTTGGATCTCTTTTTTGTCATTTTCTCCATGTCCTCGTTTGGTAAGATGAGGCGTTATTGAAAATCACGCTGGATTTAATCCCAGGTCTCCTGTCAATTGACGCCGTTGCGGCGATCAGCTGTTCCGAAACGTCTCGTAAAATGGCTCATACCTAATACACACACTGTCACATTTTCGTAGACAGCAGCGTTAAACGCACAAATTGAGTTCTCGCTGCACGCGCACGCGCACCTCCCATCTGCTCTGCACCGTAGTTTAACGTGGTTTAACTACAGTCTTTATAAACTACACTCTTAAAAATAATGAAAAATACTGTGGACGTAATTAACAGTATGACTGAATGGCACTTGATGTAAATGATAAAACGACACAAATCCGTGTTCTTGAAGATGTATTGATTAAAAACTCAAGAACTGTCAAAACATTGCTTTTGTTTGCTGTGAGAAAGTAAACATAAACAGAAATGCTGCCGAGCATTCGCTTCCTTGGTGGACTGATCGAAAGCTCAAATTACAAACATCGATACGTCTTCATTCTTAGAAAACCGACTTGTGTAAGATTAATTGTGGGTTGGTATTCGTGGCAGTTTCTTGTAGATCTCTTTTCATTTTCCCTCCGCTTCTGCACGACTGTCGTCATCGTTCAATTCATTCACACGCCAAGGATTCAACCAACGAACGGACGAACGAATAGGGTAACCAGTGGACCATTTAGACCGAGTAGATAGCTATGGAAAATCATGGACTAGAACAGCTTCCCCTGGAATCTCACAAGACTGATGAGAGCACTTCGTGTGAGTCCCTCCGGTGACCACGAAAAGATGAAGAACTTTCGTGTCTTGTAGTATGCAAAGGGCCAAATTAAACAACGCGGGAATAATTCTTAACAGATCCAGCCAATTTGTTTGCTTCACGGATGATATGGACATTGTTGGCCGACGATTTGAAATGAGTGGCAGACCGGTACACGCAAACATGGGTCGACGTAACCACCAGCCTTCTGGTTTCTGGGAAAATGCGTTTTTATGTTCCCTGCTGCATTCTCGAATATTCCAACAATTTCTGTTGATTAATCTGAGCATTTGCTAGAGATTGAAATTCAAAAGTTGTCTAGGGGCCTTTCGAATAATTTCTTACTTTTGTCATCTGCAAACGTAGATCGTCTAAAAACCGCCAAAATTCTTCTGCTGTCGTAACATACCATTTAAATTTCCAGTTTAATGGATAAAGGCTTTTTCAATTTTATTAAATGAGTAAAACTTTTCACGTTTGTTCACCACATAACGCAAAATATAATTCCGTTAAGACGTATTCTAATTGTGAACAGAATTACTCGTTTGTCAAAGTTCAATAGAATGAATTGTCTTTGAATCATAAAAAATAAAGAAAAACTGCAAATCCTTCGAATACTCTGGAGTTATTTTTTCCTCATCATTATGTAAGGTGTGTGCTTTTGCTGAAATGCCATACCAATTTGCGTGTGAGTACCTTTTTACATCCCCACATTTAAAATTTGCATGAAACCTATTCGTTACAAAACGAACAATACTGTCGTCCAAAAAATTTGCTCGACACGTCTCTGTCATTCGAGTTTTTCAACAGTTGTTACTCAACTTGACTCGGTTACTAGTGGGGTCGATAGGTGACTTTTGAAATATGATTTCTTATTGTGGTCGACAGTTTCTAACGGTTTAATAATCTTTCCTAATATCACCGATGTCCCTGGATTCTCAAGAGTTCATTTTTCGTACAAAGATGCATGTCAAAAATTATAAGATTTGCGGAATTTAAACCACATGATTACAAACAATCCAGTACCGATTTCGGATATAAAGCGTGTGGATTAGTTTTTCAAAGATTAAACAAGCTTTGACAGACTTCTAATATTTTCTACATTTTTAATAGGATAACTGAAACACTAGTATAATATCAACAATTACCCTACATGTCATATAAAATTCTTAGCCACAGCAAAACTAAAAGTTCAGCGAGATTTTGGAACTAAAATAGAAATTCTTAGAAAAAAAAAACACTTTTATTCTATCTATATTCTGATATCAAGAGTTGAAGAAACTGTAGGTTATCGGACAAACTCTAGAAATAAGAAATTATTTCAATTTCATTTAGTTTCTCAACAGCTATTCCACATGTGTTGATGTGAAAAAAAAAACTGAAGATTAATCCAAGGGCCCACTATAGAAATAAAGTTTGCGAGATTTTACAGAAGATAAATTTTCAATTTGTGAAATTACAACTTGCGGGCCGCACTACTCCAATATTCAAAATCACTCCGCGGGCCACACAAAACCCACGCTCGCCAAATCGATACGCACTTGATCCACCCACTTAGCTCGCTGAGTTCCACGCCTTCTTGTACCGACCGGATCCGAAGTGAACACCATCTTTGCAGGGTTGCTGTCCGGCATTCTTGCAACATGCCCTGCCCATCGTATCCTTCCAGCTTTGGCCACCTTCTGGATACTGGGTTCGCCGTAGAGTTGGGCGAGCTCGTGGTTCATCATTCGCCGCCACACACCGTTTTCCTGCACACCGCCGAAGATCGTCCTAAGCACCCGACGTTCGAAGACTTCAAGTGCTTGCAGGTCCTCCTCGAGCATCGTCCACGTTTCATGCCCGTAGAGGACTACCGGCCTTATGAGCGTTTTGTACATGCTACATTTGGTGCGGGCGTGAGTCTTTTCTGACCGCAGCTTCGTCTGGAGGCCATAGAAGGCCCGACTGCCACTGATGATGCGCCTTCGTATTTCACGGCTAACGTAATTGTCAGCCATCAGTAAGGTTTCAAGGTAGACGAACTCGTCGACCATTTCGAACGTATCCCCGTCTATCGTAACACTGCTACCTAGGTGAGCCCTGTCGCGCTCGGCCCCAGTCAGCATGTACTTTGTCTTCGACGCATTCACCACCAGTCCAACTTTTGCTGCCTCGCGTTTCAGGCGGGTGTACAGGTCTGCCACCTTTTCAAATGTTCGGCCGACAATGTCCATATCATCCGCGAAGCAAACAAATTGACTGGATCTCGTAAAAATCGTACCCCGGCTGTTGAGCCCGGCTCTCCGCATAACACCTTCTAGCGCGATATTGAACAACAGGCCGCAATTTGCCGCACAATAAAGATCCGGTCCGTTGTCGATCGACCGTCAACGAAGCCGGCTTGATAACTTCCCACGAACTCGTTTACTACAGGTGTCAGACGACGAAAGATGATCTGGGATAATACCTTATAGGCCGCATTTAGAATGGTGATCGCTCGAAAGTTCTCACAGTCTAACTTGTCGCCTTTCTTGTAGATGGGGCAGATTACCCCTTCCTTCCACTCCTCCGGTAGCTGTTCTGTTTCCCAGATTGTGCCTATCAGCCGGTGCAGACAAATGGCCAGCCTTTCCGGACCCATCTTTATGAGTTCAGCTCCGATACCATCCTTACCAGCAGCTTTATTGTTCTTGAGCTGGTGAATGGCATCCTTAACCTCCCTCAAAGTGGGGGCTGGTTGGTTTCCATCCTCCGCAGTACTGACGAAGGCATTTCCTCCGTTGTCCCGTCCTTCATTGCCTGTGCTCTCAGCGCCATTCAGGTGCTCGTTGAAGTGCTGCGTCCACCTTTCGATCACCTCACGCTCGTCCGTCAAAATGCTCCCATCCTTATCCCTGCACAACTCGGCTCGCGACACGAAGCCGTTGCGGGATGCGTTGAGCTTCTGATAGAACTTACGTGTTTCCTGAGATCGGCACAGCTGTTCCATCTCCTCGCACTCCGTCTCCTCCAGGTGGCGTTTTTTCTCCCGAAAGAGGCGGGTCTGCTGTTGCCGTTTCCGTCTATAGCGTTCCACATTCTGCCGAATTCCTTGTTGCAGCATGACCGCCCGCTCTGCAGTCTTCTCCTCCAAAACCTCCTGACACTCCTCGTCGAACCAATCGTTCCGTCGACTCCGTCCCACGTACCCGACGTTGCTCTCAGCTGCATCGTTGATGGCTGCTTTTACTGTTCTCCAGCAGTCCTCAAGAGGGGCTTCATCCAGCTCACCCTCTTCCGGTAATGCTGCCTCGAGGTGCTGCGCGTATGCCGCTGCGACATCCGGTTGCTTAAGCCGCTCTAGGTCATACCAGGGCGGCCGTCGGTACCGTACGTTGTTAACGACGGAGAGTTTTGGGCGCAGTTTGACCATCACCAGATAGTGGTCAGAGTCGATGTTAGCGCCACGATAGGTCCTGACGTCGATAATGTCGGAGAAGTGCCGACCATCAATCAGAACGTGGTCGATTTGCTATTCTGTCTGCTGTGGTGATCTCCAGGTGTATCGGTATGGAAGGCTGTGTTGGAAGTAGGTGCTATGAATGGCCATATTTTTGGAGGCGGCGAAATCAATTAGTCGTAGGCCGTTTTCGTTCGTCAGGCGGTGGGCGCTGAACTTTCCAATCGTCGGTCTGAATTCCTCCTCCTGGCCAACCTGAGCGTTTAGATCTCCTATGATGATTTTGGCGTCGTGGCTTGGTCAGCTGTCGTACTCGCGTTCGAGCTGTGTGTGTGTGTGTGATACAATCCACCTCCCACTGACCGGCAGTGCTTTTATGGAAGAAAATTGTATGCATGTATTTATTGATACCCTACGATATCTTTATATCTGCAGACAATTTTAGCCCAGGAGATGAAAGGTGATAGCTCTACTGAAATTCCAACGACCCATTTCAAGAATGGCAGTAAATACACACACATTCTGAGGTCATTTTCATTTACAGTAAGCCCCGCATAAAAACACTCAGATATCAAATGGATATATGAAATGCTTTTACACTTCCCGAATCGAAAATTAAATTTTCGACCCTGGCACGTATTTAGTTTCAATTTGTAATAGGTGAGCATGTAATAATAGAGTACGATTTTACCAGGATGTAAAGCTGTTTTTTTCCGTCGCCGCGCTGGGGTTACCACGAAACACTATACACTTTTTCACTGCACTCGCAGTCAAAGGATCACACACTACTGAAACAATAGGCCTATTCAAATGACGTCTCAAATCAGCTGATCGAGAAGCACTTTGACATTTCTTCTATGAAAATGACAGGCCCGTGTTAGCACCGGTCCTCCACCGATGTAAACAAATGCATAGCGGCTATACAGTCTATTACACAAAATTACTTACATATAATATAGATTCCTTACGTACTCGCTCAGAACATCGGACTTTCTTCAACGACTATACCCACATCGACTATATAGTCGTCAAACCTCCGTGGACGAACGCCTCTAGTTGCTCGTTTTTCAGCTCGTTGCTCAGGTTCTGGCTCATCTTCAAATCCGTAGAACTCATCTTCGGATTCCACATCTTCTTCTTGATCCGTTTGCTCCTTCCGCAATAAATTTTCACGATCGATTCGCTCCTCCTGAACTGGCTCCTCATGCAACAGCTCTGCTTCTGTTGACTCCTTCTGAAGCGAAGCTGGTATCAAACCTTCGTCACCAATGTTTTCGGTTGAATCCGATCCCTTTTGAGTCACATCATGGTATCCAACCTGCTGTTCGAAGAACTGTACATCTTGGCTGAACGTTATTCTGTTTGTCTACGTATCCAACAATCGATAGGTTTCCTTCTCTTCATTGTATCCGACGAAAACAAGCTGTTGAACTTCAATGCCCGGTATGTGGGCATTCGCCAAGCTTCCAAATACACGAATATGTCCCACAGCAGATACTCTTCCGAACCATTTCTCATATGGAGTTCTGTCAACCACACGGGAAAATAATCGATTCTGTACATAAGCTGCTGTTATCACAGCTTCTCCCCAATATCGTTTGGGAAGATTCGCATCGATCAGCATACAGGTAGCCATTTCTTGTAGCGTGCGGTTTTTGCGCTCCGCCACGCCATTCTGCTGGGGCGAGTAAGCTACAGTGTACTGCGCCTGGATGCCTTCTTGCTTGTAGAATTTCCGCAACTCGTTGTTCACATACTCGCCACCTCCATCCGACCTGATGACACAAGGAGCTCTTCCAAACAGAGATTTAACATAGGAAACGTACTGTTTAACACAACCGACGACATCTGACTTCCGCTTTAACAGGCGAACAACAGTGTACCGGCTGAAGTCATCGATTAGCGTCATAAGATACCGATTTCCTCCAGGGGTGACATTCGCCATCGGTCCACAAACGTCAGTGTGCACTAGATCAAGCACACGGTTAGCTCTGCTCTGTGAAGCTTTTGGAAACGGTTTACGAGGGAGCTTACCTTCCAAACAGATTTCACAAGTCTGTCTCAATCCGCAATCCTGCATCTCGAATTCTCTTACGAAACTTTCAGCTTTCATACGATCAAGCACCGCAGGATCTCTGTGTCCAAAGCGCCTGTGCCAAATGTGTTGGCAGTTCTTGAAATGCCTTACCTTACTCAGTTTGGAAAACTCGACGGTCTTCAACACAAATAAACTCCCGTAAACTTCACCCATAACTACCGTTTCTCCTGTTTCACATTTGATCACACAACCTGATTCGTTAAAATCCACTTCAAATCCTCTCAGCGTGAGCTTCTGCACAGAAAGCAGTCCACTGTCCAAAGACGGTATATACAACACTTCTGTGAGCTTTATATCAACAATGTGTCCTTTGGCGTTAATGCACTTCACTAGGCCTTCGCCCACTCCTTGGGACTTCGTGGAAGACCCATCTGCCAAAACAACATCGACGCACTTGCTGCCATCCAGCTTAGTAAAGAAAGAGCGGTTGTTCGTCATGTGACATGAACAACCACTATCAATATACCACAAACTCTTCAATCGACGCTCAGCAATCGAAAAACATATAGGTTTTCCATTCGAACAGTCCTTCACTTTCACTTTATCTGCTTTTCTTCTCCTAGAATCATCTTCACTTTTCTTCTGTAACAGCTCTACGCAATTTCGACGAAAATGACCTGGTTTTCCGCAATGAAAGCAGACTTTCTGCTTCTGGAACACTTTTCGCTCTGATTTCATGGCGGTTTCGCCGGAATCGGCCCATCGATCCTTTCGTCGCTGGTGTTCATCCAACAACTTTTGTTTCACTAGCGCCATCGTTAAGGGGGCAGG
This sequence comes from Aedes aegypti, assembly GCF_002204515.2. Taxonomy (NCBI): domain Eukaryota; kingdom Metazoa; phylum Arthropoda; class Insecta; order Diptera; family Culicidae; genus Aedes; species Aedes aegypti. Next base: position 202,321,362 of record NC_035109.1, on the reverse strand, counting down.
ATCCGTCATTAATTTCGGAATTTTTAATAGCAGTTTTTTCGTTCAAAATCAAGAAAATTTACAGGAAAATAGGTTCACTGTATTCTGTTCCCCTACCGAAACACAATGAACACATTTTCATCGAATAATTTTTAGTTTTGAACAGAAAAACTGCTTTTCAAGTTCCGATGATGACGATGATTACGATGACGGAGCGTTGATCGTTAAATCCGCCTCCGGCCGACTCTCCAGTGCCGTGACAAGATCTCCATACGATTCCGGCAAACTCCTTAAGAGCATAGCAATTTTCAATGGATCTTCCAATGACTGGCCAGCTTACGCTAGTCGGTCATACAGCTCTTCCAGTTCGAATAAATGCTTCTCAACATCAGAACCTTCCGACATATTCAGGCTACACAGTTTCTTTAACAGTGACACGCGCGAGGTCATGGACGTCTTCTCGTGATACTGTTTTAATTGATCCCAAACCGCCTTGGCACTTCTGGCATCTTTCACTACATTCAACTGATTGTCATCTATATACAAGACAATCGTTGCATGACACTTCTGATCACTTTTAGTCCATGTGTCCGTCACTGGTTCTGGTCTTGCAGAGTCAATAACACTCCTCAGTTCTTTTCTCTTCAGCAACATTTCCATTCGGGTCTTCCACACCGAATAATTTTGGTTGCTAAGCCGAGCAAACAAGTATTTCTCTGCCATATTTAGTCACAATCCGTACACAATCGCACCAAAGCACGGTATCCAGTCTGCCGAACAACAGCAACAACTGTGACAACGCCAGCAGCAGCAACAACAACAGAAACTTTCTCGTCCCACCAAAATACAAGTGCAGAGATTGTTTACTTCTCTCTCGATGCTGCACTGGCACTACTATACAGGCTTCCGACTGAGCAAAACAAATTTTTCGAGCAGTTTATGCTCCCGGACACCCAGTGAGTGGTTGATACACACTACACTCAAACCGTTTTGCGTTCACTTCGGTCCCACTCTCAGAGCATTGCAAAGAACTCTTCACACAACTGCTCAAGCCCAGCGCGACAGCAACGATTACTAATTAGCCCGAGGACGCCAATGGAAACAATATCCGCGTTCCGGAATCACTTCGCGCTTTACCACTTTTCTGGGCCGATAACCTGTAGAACAGAGTAAACTACGGTGGACAGGTCACGCAGCGGAACACTACCAACGAGGGAAATACAGGGGGCAATCCGGGTAACTTTCGGTAATTTAACGCGACAGTGGTAAACAACGAACGTACGTTTGAACGTCTTTATTCCACGGACATTAACAGTGAACTGATATTGGTTACTTCCCTTCTCTCACACATTGCCGCACATAGATATGGGGACAGATGTCGCACATCCCGACATCAATTGGAAATCTTTCTACGAATCGACTCCAATAATGAAAACTATTGATTTTCATGACTAAACTATCGATAAATGGGTAAATATCGAGGCATGTATTATTCTCCATAGAAAATCAAATTTTTCTTGCTGTTATAAGGTTTTGAAGTTTTGAAGTTTACATGTACCGTAATTTCGGGTGAAATTGATCATTCTTCATGGTTTTTCTTGTCTGTTTTCAATAATGTTGAAATTGCTAAACAACTGAATGCAGGAAAACAAGTACGACGGTCAGCCACTTTGGCTCATGTGCCAAAATTTTCTAACAAATCAAGCATAATTCTTCAATCCGACGTATCTGCAAAAATAAACAAATCGAGATTTGCTTTGCGTTGGCTTGACAAACGCATAATCTACGTACTGAGTCTATAAAAGTATTCCTACAACCATTTTTTTGATTTTTAAAAATAAATTTAAATTATGCCCTATGTGCACTTTACTCAGTGTTTTTAATTTGGCTACATACACCCTTCGTTTGCAAAGCGACTCAACTGTCAACATTTTTCATGCTAGCACATACACCGTACATATGCTCATAGTAAAGCGACCTATATGCAGAATCAAAACCTAAAATTATAAACATCAGATACGTCATACTGTTTCAGAATCACTAAACATGTTGGAAATCGAGAGATTCGGATTTCCACAGCTGCAGCTAGCTGACGGATCGGCAAACTGATGTGGAACATCATCAGTATTCGGTTTTAGTCAATATTTCTCACCAAATTTCTCACAAGAACTGTTCTTCTTCTACTTTTGTTACTCACGGCTCCGTCCGGTGATAATGTTGGTCTAGTTGAAATTGGAAACATTCAGAAACCAACATTCGTTGTCGTTGAAAGTTGAAACTGACGAATTGACTAACTTTATAAAGTTTCATGGGAATTTTCAAACCGGTGTATGTGCAACTTCAAAACAATACTGGTGTATATGACGTGACGCAAGTGAAAAACGAACTGTCAAATCGACGCATCAAGCAAGGTGTATGTATCAATCAAGGTATGGTATCGACGAACCATCCATGGTGTATGTGAGCAGCACAAAGCAAAAGGGTTTATTCGATAATTTTACCAGCTTTTCAATGTAATTCAAAACAAATCGGAATTGTTTAATAGTGGTTCGAAACAGTGTGCTTTTTTTCAACTTCTAGTAGACACAGCAATAGAAAAAATGCAAAACATTTTAAACAGGATTTAAAATTCATTACAATATGTTGCATCGCATTTTTCTCGAAACCATCCGAGTGTTAGATACGCCGATTTGAAAAATTAGGCTTGAAATATGTTTTTAGTGCTAAAAATCATCCCTTAAAAAAATCGAGGAATCCCATTTCGGGGTGAAATTGATTACTTGTCAATGCGATTATTGTTATTTTTTGAAACGACTCTACATAATGAATATGAGCTCCCTGAATCCTTATAATGCAATATTTAAAGAAAAAATGAATAGTTAATTTCAAGAATTGTAATGAAAATGCCTAAATGAGGCGATTTCCTAAGGAAATCCGTGATATATTAACAGCAATTTAATTATTTCAACCGTAGGTATGAGCTAATTGGTACGAGTTTAGAAGATAAAATCAGGCTCGGCCGCTCGGGGATATATTTTAAGCATCCTCACAAACTTTACTTTGAATAATGCCGTTGTCGTCGTCGCTACCTACATGTAAATGCATGCTAGAGCGATCAGAGTATCAACTTGTCAAACAAAGAGCTAAAACCTAGGGGGTGCGAACTAGAACATTTTGGCCTTTCAATTTGAACAAAACTTTTTCCACCAGTGCTAACCGTTGCTTGTTTGCTTGTCTCGCAGGAAACCATTTTCAAGGTGCACACTTAACATACTTCACACAAAACTATTGCAGGTTGATGCTAGCACAGACAAACAGACGTCACACTCTCACCATTGTCCATCGACCACCTTTTTAACGGTCGATATAAAATTATGGTAGGTGGCCAATCCGCCACCCGCAGCGCTCGCATCGTTTTTGTTCGCGTTTGACGTTTACACACTACCGCCATCTGTTGGCCCGTCGGCCAAACATACTAATTTTAGCATTGGGCGTACATGTCCTCGTGACTATGATTTTGATCGAGATTTGTTCTAAGTGTTACGTCTGTTTGTCTGTGATGCTAGTATTAAGTCCAATAAATCGACCGAATCAGATTGTTTCTGACCGTACCTTAGTAACAAATATATTTTACCAGACTTTGGATGAACTTATACATAAATAAGACCATTTTTAACGTTTTTCAAAAGTTGGAAGTTTTATTTTATTTTTTTATTTATTTCAGCAACAGCTTTGTTGATGTTTTGATTTGGTAAGAAGTTGTCGATCGAATCGAAATACGCAAACAGAGAAGACTGCAAAAATGCCACCGCCGCCCGACCCGGGCGACGGGAACCTAGGTAAAACTTTGTTTGCCATTTATCTCCGTTGAAAACTAATCAATAAAAATTATAATTGATAAATAAATAAATCAATTAATAGTAAAAGATGAAATGTCTCTGGTTGTAACTCTTTTACGTCGAATGCATTGTTGTGACCCTGAAAAGGGCCATTTTGTTTGAAATTGATGTCCAGCTGGATGTCCTTCGGCATGATGCTATGATGCTAACACGTTGGCGTGGATCACGCATAGGTTGGTATCCTTAAACAAACCGACCAGTTAGGCACCTCGCTTCCTGCAGTACCATGAGGGCCGAGCTCTGGGATCGCAGAATTGCCTTAACATTTCCTCGGATATCACGACGAAGCAGAAGAAGTTCTTCATGGTGCGGAACTTCTTCGAGTATCAAAAGGAGATCATGCCAATCATCGTGACTGGCAACTTTAACATCAATTTGAGCAAAGAGGAGAACATGGAGTTCGCGGACTTCATGGAGAAGTACCTCAACCTCAAACTGGCTTCGGAACCCACTAAAGCAATCAATTTTAGTGGATCATTCGTGGACCTAACATTCAACATTTACCGCTCATGTATCTCCTTCCATCGACCGATTCTATCGGTGTTGAAGTGTTAACCGAAGCAATAGTATGAAAATAGATTGGATGTTTATCAGTAGAAATCTTTCATAAGTTCGTGACGATCTCAAGCCAGGAAATAAAAGAAGCTAACGTTATCCAATGTCAACTTGGCGGTTGTATCTCCGAAACAACCTCTTACTTTTTTTTTGCACAGATTATGAACGGTACAGATTGTGGGCTTCGTGGCCGTGCGGTTAGCGGCGTCAGTCGTTTGGGCGTATTGTGCCACGAGGTGTGGGTTCGATTCCCGCTCCAGTCGGTGGAAACTTCTCGTCAAACGAAAAATAAATCACTGGGCTACTGAGCGTTACGTGTTGTCCGTTGTCTAATGGAAGATTCAAATATGACGTCCATCGTTTTTCAGGATTTCTAGACCCCCTCTGTCACGCTTTTTTCAATACCTTATACATGCGCTTCACACTTTCTTAGACCGCCCCCTCCTCCAAATGATGGACGTCGTTTTTGGATGACCCCTAATGTAAGTGATCGTTCAGTCTGTGCAGCCTTTAGCTGAAGACGGTGCAAATTGTCTTTTTAAGGCTCTAGTTAGAATCGATCATGCGTTGCGTTGCGTTGCGTTGCGAACTCGCCAAGGGCGAAAAGCCACTCAAATAAAGATAAATAATAATAATAATAACTATGAAACGGAGTTATTTATTTCCACTGATGGAGGGAGATTACTTACATTATCGTTACAATACATGTAACAAGATAGGCCCCAAAGAGCAATTATTTTGTTACATCATCGTATCACACCGTAACTTAAACCGTAGCAATATTTTTATTTTATTTCGTCACGATACAATACTTCTCTCGCCCCAAAATGTGTTTGTTTATTTTGCTCGAGTCAAGAATAGATTTGACGTCTGAGCGCCGTCGCATTAGGCATTTCACGGCGAAATTCTTTCTCTTTCGCTCTTAAACAAAACTTGAAAACAATGGTGCCAGTACCTGTCAACTTTGACAGGTACTGGCACCGTTGTTTTCAGATTTCCCGAAGGAGGGAAAGAGAGCAATTTTCTGATGACGTCATGCAATGGGCAATTGATGTCTCCATATATTATCTGTCCATACTCGCATAACAGTCCCATTTGAATTTTCATCATTTTTGAGTTTTCTTCATGAATCTGTTTATTTCAGTGTATTTCTTGGTATCATACTTAAAATTGTGCAGTGCGCATCGTACCTTCGTGCTGTGCGTACACGAATTCTCTCTGCTCTTGGAAGTTTTCTTAAAAACTACCTAAAGCAATAAAACAGTACTTTTCAGTGCTACACAAACAGTACTTTTCAGTGCTAAAATTAAAAACGGTACTTTTCAGTGCTACTTAAACAGTACTTTTCAGTACTATTTTTTCTACTATTGATCCCTTTACGATCCTTGTTTGGACCCGTGCCTTCGATTTTTCGTTGGACCCGTTGGCGAAAGCTAGCGGTGGTAATCCTTCTTGGACACCGTCTAGGGAAAAAACCTCTCGAAGGTCACGTCTTTCTCGTTTATTAACTAAACATGGTATCAACAACTAACAAAAGGAAGGGTGAATCTCTGAATCCACTACTTCCTTCCAAAAAAGTGGGTTTTAAAATTGTCACTACACGTGGCAAGAATGGAAGAAAGGACGCTTCCCCGGAATGCGAAGTTTCTTCCAAGGGTGAAATGAATAATTGTATCGAAATGAGCAATCAGTTCGATGCTCTAGACAAATTTTCCGAACACCAAATCGAAGCAGCCTCTAGCCCAGGCTCTTTGATTCAAGTGAGGAAGCAAAGAGTGCCGCCTATCGTGGTCAGTTGTTCCGAATTTGCGGGATTTAGGCAGGAGATCTTGAACTCCATTAGGGGAATCAAGGTTTCCTTCCAAATCGCAAAGAAAGGAGACTGTCGCGTTTTGCCGGAAACTATTAAAGATCGTGAACTTCTTCTCAGACATCTTGAAGAGAAGAAGCACAAATTTTTTACTTATGATGACAAAACTGAACGTTTGTTCAAAGTTGTCTTGAAAGGTCTCTCAAGTGACTATAAGTCACCTGAAGAGATCAAAAATGGAATAAATGATTTACTTGGATTTTCCCCAGTCCAAGTAATCATTATGAAAAAGAGAACCCAATCTGGCATTGTTCGGAAAGGGCTTTCTCAAGAATATTATTTAGTTCACTTCAACAAAAAATAATTAAATAATATTAAAGCTTTAGAAAAAGCAAAACTTATGTTCGATGTCCGTGTGACATGGGAACATTTCCAGAAACCTGGAGGAAATTACCAGAACCCCACTCAGTGCCGTCGGTGCCAAAAGTGGGGTCATGGTACAAAAAATTGTCGCATGGATGCTAAATGCATGATTTGCGGAGGTTCTTCTCACGCTAAGGACGACTGTCCAGTGAAGGAAGATACCACCAAATTCATATGCTGTAATTGCGGGGCTAACCATAAGTCCAATTTTTGGAATTGTCCTTCACGCAAAAGGGTCATTGAGGCTCGTGCCAGGCAGATGAAAGATAATATCCGTTACGATAACGGTCGTTTCCGGAATTTGCCTGGTAGAGTATCGAACAATGCTCATTTTTCAGTTAACGATCGCTTGATCATGAATCATACCCATCAGGAAGATCATAATCATGCTCATTCACAAACTAATTTTAATCCGACGGGTAGCCGTTCGAATCTTTCAATTTCGAATGTATCTACCCACGGTAAATACTTTGCCGATATCGTAGCAGGAAATTCGAACTCCTCCCCTGTTCGATCCATGGGTACCCATTCTACTTGTTTCAAATCAAATGGAAAAAAACCCTACCGCCACAGGTAATTCCGCTTCTTCGTCTACCGGAAATTCCAATGGGAAATCACATGACATGTCTGCCTCTGATTTTAATTTTCTAACTGAACAATTGAATCTAATGATTGATGCAATGTTCAAAGCCACCACTATGACTGAAGCAGTCCAAGTAGGTGTAAAATTTACAAATCAAATTGTTATTGGATTACGGTTTTCTAATGGATCCAAATAATAATTTAAATATTTTAAATTGGAATGCTCGTTCTCTGAATGGTAAAGAGGACGAGCTGTTTAATTTTCTTACAATTAATAACGTGCATACCGAAACGTATTTAAAACCTGGATCTAAACTCAAAAGAGATCCTAACTTTTATGTTTATCGTAATGATCGACTTGATGGGGCATGTGGGGGAGTTGCAATCATCATTCATAGGCGTATAAAACATCAACTGTTTTCATCATTTGAAACTAAAGTTTTTGAAACTTTAGGTGTTTCTGTTGAAACACAGTTTGGTAAATATACTTTCATAGCTGCCTATTTGCCGTTTCAATGCTCTGGGCAGCAAGTTAATTTGCTCCAAACTGACTTGCGAAAATTGACTCGCAATAAGTCAAAATTTTTTGTCATTGGTGACTTTAATGCCAAACATCGGTCATGGAATAATTCTCAAAGTAATTCCAACGGCAGAATTTTATTTGATGAGTGCTCTTCAGGATATTTCTCAATTCAATACCCTGATAGCCCCACATGTTTTTCCTCTTCTAGAAATCCATCTACGATTGATTTGGTCTTAACCGACTCTAGTCATCTTTGTAGCCAACTGATTACTCATGCTGATTTTGATTCTGATCATGTCCCTGTTACATTTCAAATATCCCAAGAAGCGATTCTCAATCCTATCAGCTCCACTTTCAATTATTTACGAGCCGACTGGAATATATATAAAACGTATGTTGACTCTAATCTTGATGTTAACATTTCTTTAGAAACTAAACTTGATATTGACAATGCTCTTGAAACTTTAACAAATTCCATTGTTGAAGCCAGGAGCATTTCAATTCCAAAATGTGAAGTAAAATTTGAATCCGTGATTATAGACGATGATCTTAAACTCTTGATCCGTCTTAAAAACGTGAGGAGAAGGCAATTTCAACGCACTCGCGATCCTGCTATGAAAATTATATGGCAGGATTTGCAGAAAGAAATTAAGAAACGTTTTGCTCAATTAAGAAACAAAAATTTTGAAAATAAAATTTCTCAATTGGACCCTGGCTCTAAGCCCTTTTGGAAATTAAGGTACCGCGGGGCAAGTGGGTAAATGGGGTAAGTGAAAACAATTGATATATTTTACTGAATATGGGAATTAACGTTTTAAACTCATGCGTAAACATTCGAGGCAATTGAGAACATTACGATAGGTAAGAGATATCTGAAAATTTTCAGTCATTATTGCATAATAGAGCGAAAAATTGTTAACCTGTCAACTGTTACTCCGTAACAAGTTGGCGGCGTACAATCTTATTTTAAAATTTTCAGTGGAAAAAAGATACGGAAAATAATTTCCTGTACCACTTCTTAGTTGTCCTCTGTGACAGTTTCAAACCGCAATAAAAAAAAGTTTTCGAATTAATTCGACGTAGACCTAAAATAACTAAATTTAAACACCGTCAATTTTCTTATCAGGTGGGGCAAGTGAAAAGTTTATCATTAGAGATTGAATTTGTGTTTTCTCTTTAAGTAGCCATAAGTAAACATGGTTCGCAATTATCATAGAAAAACATAACGTGCTGATAATTCAAGAAACACTATACTCAAGCTTTAAAAGCTATTAGAAATCATGGAACTTCTCTAAAATATGTTGCCAAACATTACAATATTAATATGTCTACTTCGGGCAGCCAATTAAAAGGAAGATTTTGACTGAAAAGTTGCAATAATAGAGAACGCACGGAAATCTCGTGGAATGTCTATGTAAAGCTAGTTCAAAACATAAAAATGAGGTATAGGTCTATCCACATAAAAAAGATTCTAAATATGTTATTTAAGGATTCCGTTTGGTTTCTCCCGAAGAGTTATCCGACGTCATATCCGACTTTCTCAAAAAAAGGAGCGGTGGAAATTCTACAGAGCAGAAAAGCTATTGCTGTCCTATAATGTAAGAAGTAACAATAGAAATGTTGCAGTTATAATGTTGTCAAATCATTTCAACTAACATAACTGAACAGAAGAAAATTCAAGTGAAAAGAATAACATTTTCTTTGTTTACATGTTACTTATGTTATTGTTCATTGGGAAGTCTTAACAAATGTTGAAGCTAATAGAAATCGTGAATATAACTGATTGTTTTTGAATTTATTGTTCATAACGGTAAACTTTTCACCTGCCCCACTTTTGGGGCAAGTGAAAAGTAAGGAGACATTTTTCAAAAACTTTTTTTGTATTTTTTCTTCAATTTTTCATAAAAATGAATTTCAGCATGCTGCTGAGTCAAACTAAAAAATATACACGACCTCATTTGTTTCAATTTAAAGTCTCTAGAATTTGAAGAATCTCAACTATGCGAATTCCATTACCCACTTGCCCCACGGTACCTTATCTAAAATCTTGAAAAAACCTCAGAAGCCAATACCGGCATTGAAAGAGGTAAACAAACTATTGCTAACTAATTGCGAAAAAGCTCAAAAACTTGCTATGCAGTTTGAAAGCGCGCACAATTTTAATTTAGGACTTACTAGTCCAATTGAAAATCAAGTTACTCAGGACTTCAAAAATATTCTCAATCAAGAAAACGTTTTCGAAAATGCCTGGGAGACTGATTTGGAAGAAGTGAGAACTATTATTAAAAAATTCAAAAACATGAAAGCTCCTGGCGATGATGGAATTTTCTACATCCTCATCAAGAAACTTCCAGAAAGTAGCTTATCATTTTTAGTTGATATATTTAACAAATGTTTTCAATTAGCATATTTTCCTGACAAATGGAAAAATGCTAAGGTTGTTCCAATTTTAAAACCAGACAAAAATCCTGCAGAAGCTTCTAGCTATCGTCCAATCAGTTTGCTTTCCTCCATCAGTAAACTTTTTGAAAAGGTTATTTTGAACAGAATGATGGCCCACATCAACAAAAATTCAATTTTTGCCAATGAACAGTTCGGATTCCGCCATGGACATTCGACCACTCATCAACTTTTACGTGTAACAAATTTGATCCGTTCCAACAAATCTGAATGCTATTCTACTGGTCTTGCTCTTCTAGACATAGAAAAAGCATTCGACAGTGTTTGGCATGAAGGTTTGATTGTAAAATTAAAAAACTTTAATTTTCCAACATACATTGTTAGAATAATTCAAAGTTATCTGTCAAATCGTACACTTCAGGTTAATTATCAGAACTCCAGATCTGAAAGACTTCCTGTAAGAGCTGGTGTTCCTCAAGGCAGCATTTTGGGACCAATATTATACAATATTTTCACATCTGACTTACCTGAGCTACCTCAGGGATGTCAAAAATCTTTATTTGCGGATGACACAGGCCTCTCCGCCAAAGGACGAAGCCTGCGTGTCATCTGTTTGGATATTTTTTCTTCATACTTGCAAAAATGGAAGATTTCTCCTAATGCTTCCAAAACTCAACCAATAATATTCCCACATAAACCAAAAGCTCTTTATTTGTAACCTTCAAGTAGACATGTTGTCACTATGAGAGGGGTTCCAATAAATTGGTCAGATGAAGTTAAGTATCTAGGGCTCATGCTAGATAAGAATTTAACTTTCAAAAATCACATTGAGGGCATTCAAGCCAAATGTAATAAATATGTAAAATGTCTCTATCCCCTTATTAATAGAAAATCAAAACTTTGTCTTAAGAACAAGCTTTTGATATTCAAACAAATTTTCAGGCCAGCCATGTTGTATGCTGTACTAATATGGACTAGCTGTTGTAATACCAGGAAGAAAGCTCTGCAGAGAATTCAAAATAAAATTTTGAAAATGATTCTGAGGCTTCCTCCCTGGTATAGTACCAATGAGTTACATAGAATATCCAATGTTGAAACATTGGAACAAATGTCAAATACAATCATTAATAATTTCAGGCAAAAATCGTTACAATCTTCTATTGCCACGATTAATGCGTTATATGTTTAGGTTAAGTTAGGTTAAGTATATTAAAAACGTTTTTTTTTTCTCTTATTAGTGTAGTGAATGAGCTGAATGTCTAGTCCAACTCTCGACCGCAAGCCATCCCGATCAACTCTTTCTCTTTCTCGCACCTATCATTTGGATTCTCTTTCATTCCATCTACCATTCCCTCATGCCGTTCGCAGGCATCATTCGTATGCAGAACGATATGTTAACACACACAACCACAGTCCCTCATCGTCATCATTCATTTCATTCCTGTCGAAGAGCTTTTCTGACACTCCTGTAAACTTTCGGCTACCAAATTGTACACGCTCAATGAATTTTAACAACTTATTCAGCTCATTCACTACAATTAGCAGGTGAAATCAACTCACCTGTAAAAAAAAACTGAACTGCTACGGCAAATGAAATGTAATATGTTATTAACAAAATGTTAATTAAATCTTAAATTTGTTTTACCAAATTAGGATGATAGTGTTGTCTAATAACACAGAACACCTAGATATAAGAAATGAATGTAATGTTTGGAATGATACTAATAAAGAAAAAAATAAAAAAAAAAATACTTAAAATTGTATCTTTGTAAAAACAAAACGCGAAAATATACCAAATCATGTGCGTCCCGTAAGTACCCGCATAACAGTCCCGATGAAATTCAAGCCAACCTTTCCTGTTATGATTCCTGTAATCTTACATCGTAGTTTTCATTTCAAAAGAAAAAAGAAATATGTGGTGACCATCCTATCGATTTATGCTGGCTGCTGGCTCAGCCATAGCTGAGCGAAATAAAACTATTCAGTTTATTACTGACTACGAACGCGCGCGTACCGTTTACTATACTCGATCAAATCACACACCCGTCTATTGTGTAGTCCCTATGCCTGTGTGTCTGGCCGGTCTCTACCGTTGGGTCCGGTCATAACAAATTTGAGTATTTTTATTTTAAGCCATCATTATTCCATAAAAAATGTTGTTACTTGACAAGACTTTTTTCCTGAATGCTTCTGGTGCTATTGGTGGTAGAAACATACATAGTTTTTAATACTGTTAAGAAGAAAGTCTATACAAAACATAACATAAATGGCTTTCCTCCAAGTGAAAGCTACAGCCGTTATTGCCATCGCCCACTGGCGAATTCATCTTCCAACGACATGGAGGGGCTTTTTAGGCCAACATGGGCATACGCACATCACTGGTATCGTCGACTGGTTAAACTGTGTTTTAGCGATATCTAATGCAGGTAAATAGGAAGACATAAAAAGAAGGCAGCATTGGGATATCTAAGAATTTTTCTAGAACTTCGCTGAAATCAGGCCTACCAAAACTTGCCTGATTTTACGCTTGGATACCTATGTTCCAACATAAACGTGCTGCTGGCGAATCCAGAGTACTATCCATATTGGTCGGCCACAACGCTTCCATCAAGCCCAGGAATGTCTTCAACACTGTCACTATCCTCACCGTATAGTTTAATATTTTTAGGGCCCAACAATTAAAAGATGATAGCACTAATTTTAGCATAAGGAAAAATGCTTTGGAATCTATAGTAAACTTGGCAACAAATATGTCAAGGTGCACGATAACAAAGTAAGCGAGTCCCAAGTAATGGGACTGGTATGTGGGTATATTTGCATTTGGTGAAAAAAGTACTCGGATAACTAGTCCCATCTACAATCATATTTGATTTGTACATTCAAATCAACTGCATTGACTATGTTTTAGTTGTGGAGTTTTATATTATTCTGTAACGATAATGTGTTGAGTAATGCCACCAGAATTTTCTGTTGCCACCAACGGCATTACACAAACTTTTGTAGTGAGTCTTGAGCATTTTCACCTGCTGTCAGTCGTTCCAACCAACGGGTCGGATTCGCTAATTGGAAGGCAATCTTGTTCCAATCAGCGGCTTCTCACTGTAAATAGAGAGGATCAACAACAGGGTGGCAACGACGACTGCACAAACCAATGTTGAAACGTTGCACACCATTCGCGTTGTGCGCGAACAATGGTCCCGGGGAGATAAGGGTCTGACGGTGCGGCTATAGAAACGCGTTCGCGGACAAAGGATTTCCTGTTGTTGATATTCTGCTTTGCGGGCTCGCACACGCGCACGCATCGCAAGACGCGTTTATTATGGTAGCTCCCTGAGGCTAAGGGTAATGTATGTGCACTCTATACACCACTTGAGCAATTCAGTGAGAATTGCTCATGTACAGTGAATGGGCTGTTTTAGTGGGTCGTTGTTGGTGCAGCATCCCCTCACTCTCTAGATTGCTAGATTGCTGCCTTGTGAAAAAACACGATATACGAATGCGAAAATGGCAACATTGGCAATAAAAGCTCTCAATTAATGACTTTGGAAGTGATCGACCACTAAGCTAAGAAGCAGCCTCTGTCCCAGTGAGAATGTAATGCCAAGAAGAAGAATGTTCAGTGTTTTGGTTAGAAAATACAATTGATTTTGAATGAAAAAACTGCTTTTGAAAATAAATTATAAAATTGATGACGGCTCCTGCCCACTCCCTACAGCAAATATTTTTACGGGTAGGTATGAGAATATTAAGTTCATTGATACTCACATGGCATGTCGCTTCCATTTGGAACAATACTTTGAGGAGCATTGAAATTCGGTATTCCTTCGCTGTACCTTACTGTTGGTAGAACTGTAACGAAAGAAGAAAATTTTCGTGTGTATAGCGAAATAATGTGGAGCAAAAATTTCTTTAATAAATGTCTAGTTCAATCAAAAACAAATGCAATATAGGCCATGACGGTTCGAATGCTATTCAAGTAGAAACTCATTAGCATTAAGCAATCCGCACAAATTCGTAGGTGGTACAGTCCTTGACCGTTGTGTAAGAATTGCTTACTGTCCGTTACCAAAGCCTAATATTTGGGACTAACCTATAACTTTTAGGCAAGATTGACGCATCCTCCAACAATCGTATGGCCACGTCCCTACGAAGGCTGAGGAATGGTAAAGAGTGATTGGTTGAACACCTACTTTAGGAAAGGTGTAGAGAAATCAGTTTCGACTGTTTAGATGGCTTCACAGAAGAACAGACAGACTGGCGTTTGTTTTGAAATGACCGATTCTTATTATTATTCCACTATTGGGTTGTGTTCTACGGTTTGGTTTATGTAAAAGTTTATTTTAAAAGCAGATTCACATATTTTGAAACATACAGAAGTAGACTACAAAACTAATTTAATTGAATTGAATTCAAATTAGTACATAACAGGGAGAGGATGTTTACGCTGGTTGTGTATAACAAAAATATTCCATAACTTGAAATAATGCTCGTTTTTAGTTCATTTCGATGGGTTAACATGTTCTGCTTAACAAATTTAATTTTAAATTTCGAATAACTAATTACGAAATTTAACAAGTATGTAATTACTATAGACTTATAATATTTTTTATTTCTATATCACTGCGAAAAAATATTATTATTTATAGAGAATCAAATTCTACCGGCGAGGTGTGCAGATTCTAATTAAATTGTTCGTTCAATTATGGGGATAAATTAGAATTGTTATTGTTCCATACACACATCTCTTCTTCTTTTTGGTATTACATCCTCACTGGGACAGAGCCTGCTTCTCAGCTTAGTGTTCAATGAGCACTTCCGTAGATATTAACTGAGAGCTTTCTTTGCTTAGGTTGCCATTTTCGCATTCGTATATCGTGTGGCAGGCAAGCATAAGGAACACTCACTCAGTTATTGCGTTTCCCAAGGAACAATTGGTAGCTTTTAAGATACTTACGTGCTTAATACAAGCTGCATAGCAGCAACCATTGCTGAACAAATTTTAAATTGAATCATTAATTGAATAAAATTAATTTCTGCTTATAAAAAAGCTGTTATTTCACTTGCAGTTTGTGTTTTGCATAAGAGCTGAATAAACCTCCGAAAATGCAAATATAGTAGCTTTTGTTCTAAAACACATAAGAAGTTTAACAATTGACTGATTAAAAGCTTCTATAGGTTGTAGCCATCATTTTAGTAGAATATTGAACATTTGATTAACAACAAATCGTACAAATGTTTCAGTGTCTAATACTTAAAATGTTGACCAGCATGATTAGTAAAACTTATAAACAATGTAAATAACAGTATATTAGTATGCTCTTATTCAAGCAAAACGCATTATGTCTTTTTATTTTATTTTCAAATGTTTCAAATGTTTTTCAAATCAAATCCAAGACGTGTATGCGATGGATGGATTAACGTAATGGACGTAATGGCGCCGTAATGGATCAACGAGGGTAAAGTTCGAATCACATTGGATTAAAAATATCAAAATTTAATTTTTCCAAATGTAGTGATCATCATCTGCGACGTTATTGACATCGGAAAAAGTTACTAATCATAACCTTTTTAATGATAATCAAATTATACATAATAATTTAACAATAGTTACATGAAAGTGGTTACCCAACTTACAGTCCGGTGTCACAAATAAACATATACATCGTTAATTATTGTTGAATAATGGTGACAGCTGAAAAAATGCCCTACAAAGAGCTGAGAAGATGGTATTTAGATCCAAATTTAAGTCAATGTTCAACATTCTTCATTGGAATGAATAATAGTAGAATCAACACTTATTAAACTTTTCCAAAGAATCTCTGCCGACTTGTCAAGATTGTTTTACTAATGAGTTGAACAAGTCATTTTTCCTTCTATTAAAGAGCCAATATTCCACCAAGCAAATATAATTGTGTAAACAGATGTACAGGAGACGAACTAACGTTTTGGTTGCTTCGCACTTCAGCTGTTTCCATGTTTAACATGAACATGATTAAAAGCTGAACAGGTATTTTATAAAATCCTAATACAACATAGATATATCAGATAGATATATCAGAGCAGGTCATCCAAAGAAGTCCAAAATAACGATTACTAAACACATTGTTCAGCAACAAAGAAGCCTTACAAAATAGGTCACACCATAGCCAAATTTTTGAAAAATGGACAAAATATCTAAAAATTGCGTTGTATTCCTAATGTATTGCAATGTTCAACTTACTAATATTATTATTATTTATCTTTATTTGAGTGGCTTTTCGCCCTTGGCGAATTCGTCACTAATTTACTAATATATAAAAACATGTTGGATACAATAATAACTGATGCTTTCTCAATACAATATTCAAATATGTTTAGAAAATATTTTGAATCAGTCTTCTGACATAGGATTATTGATTGAAATATATTTTATATTTGTATAATGTTTAATAGATGGAAAAAAGTGCGACAATTAATTAAAATATTAACCTAGTAGAAATATTATACATTTAATAAATGAATTTTAGTATAGTTAGATGAACAATTCAATTAAAGTTTTAACAAGTTAAAACTTATTATGAAATTCGATTAATCATTTCAGACTGTTTTTACTTTGTGAATAAACTTTATTTTTGACCAGCATTGTAATAAACTTTCTCACTGTGCGCTATAAATAGCCCTCTGAGTTCAGCTCGCATCAGTACTGAACAGCAGCAGAAGTAATGCGCTTATTCAGTTGTTGATCAGCATAGCACGTGTTGATTAGTTATTGTTGAATAGAAGCTCAAGCATGATCAATAATCAGCTACAAGAGGTTTATATTGCGCACTGGAAGGCTGATATATGAATTCAAGGATGGCGCAGATGGCAAGGTATACCGCTGACGATGGGAAGGTCTCGAGTTTGAATCCAGTATTCAGGTAATTATTAAAAGTGTGGTTATTAATTCATGGTAAAGGTATACACTGCATTTGATGTATACAGTGTTAGCTATTTTTAGTAATTTATTTGTTTTCAATCAATTTTGTGGCAGTTGAATAAAAGCTGAGATGAATGCTTATAAAGCGTTTTTGAAGTTGTAGAATAAAGTCAATATACAACGACACGCTTTATAACTTCTCCAAATTTGTGTGAACAACGCCTGAACAAAGGCGTCACTTGGAAATAATTAAAATGTTGTTAAACATGATGCTGAATTAAACTGCAATAATGTAGTTTGTTAAACTAGCGTTGTTAAATCATCAATCCTTATTAAGCTAAGTGAAACCTGAATAAACATCATTGCAATATGTGATTACAGTCACTAAATGATAAGAAGCTTAATAATTTCGCCAGATTTGCTTGAACAATGTGTGCGTAGCAGCTGCAAAGTAATATAATAAAGCAACTATTCAGTATGTAGTTGTGAAAAATTGCTTAATAAATGATTATAAAATAGGCAAATGTTTCTTGGGTTCCCACACTCGCTTCCACGCACAGTCGGGAGCGAGAAAGCCGTTTCTTTAACCCTTTCTTTCCCACGAGGTTTTTCGTAGTTTAAAAATAGAAAATGTCATATCTGGATAAATCACCAGAACAAAAGATGTAAAGTTTTACTCGAAAATATGAATAGAAATGAAAAAAATATTTTTCGTGGTGGATCACCTGTGATCCATTGGGAAGATGACTGCAACTAGGGTAAGAAAGAAGTATCAATATTTTTCTATTTCATTGTTTTTACTCATACAATTTATTTGAACAGTGTGTTCGGCACACCTCTCGTCAATTCTGGAATAAAATAAAAAGCTGGGAAATAGTTTTTTTTATTTTTTGAGACACAAGCAAACATCACACTTAATGTAAGGTACCGCGGGGTAAGTGGGTAAATGGGGTAAGTGAAAATAATTTGCATAATTTACTAAATATGTGAATTAACGTTTTAAACTCATGTGTAAACCTTCGAGGCCATTCAGAACATTACGATAGGTAAGAGATTCCTGAGATTTTTCAACCATTATTGCATAATAGAACGAAAGATTGTTAACCTGTTAAATATAACTCCGTAACAAGTTGGCGGCGTGCAATCTTATTTTAATATTTTCAGCGGAAAAAAGTTGCGGAAAATAATTTTCTGTGCCACTTCTAAGTTGTCTCCTCTGACAGTTTTAAACTGCAATAAAAAAAGTTTCAGAATTAATTCGACATAGAACTAAAAACAACTAAATTGAAACACCGTCAATTTTCCAATCACGTGGGGCAAGTGAAAAGTTTCTTATTAGAGATTGAATTTGTGTTTTCTCCTTAGGTAGCTATAAGAATACAAGGTTCGCAATTATCATAGCACGACAGAATGTGCTGATAATTCAAGAAACACTATACTCAAATTGTTAAAAGCTATTATCATGGAACTTCTCTAAAAAGGGTTGCCAAATATTACGATATTAATATGTTTACTTTGGACAGCCGATTAAAAGGAAGTCGTTGATTGAAAACTTCCAATATAAGAGAACGCACGTAAATCTCGTGGAATGCCTATGTAAAACTAGTTCAAAATATAAAAAATGGTATATAGGCGTATCCACATAAAAAAATTCTAAATACTTTATTGAAGTATTCCGTTTGATTTCTCCCGAAGAGTTATCCGACGTCATATCCGATTTTCTTGACAAATAACGAGCGATGTAAATTCTACAGAGCAGAAATGCAATTGCTGTCCCATGATGTAAGAACTAACATTGGAAATGTTGCAGTTATAATGTTATCGAATCATTTCAACAAACATAACTAAACAGAAGAAAATTCGAGTAACAAGAATAAAATTTTCTTTGCTTACATGTTACTTATGTTATTGTTCATTGGGACGCCTTAACAAATGTTAAAGGTAATAGAAATCGTGAAAATAACTGTTAGTTTTTGAATTTATTGTTCAAAACGATAAACTTTTCACTTGCCCCACTTTTAGGGTAAGTGAAAAGTAAGGAGGCGTTTTTCAAAAACTTTTTCTGGGCTTTTTTTTTAAATTCTTCATAAAAATAAATTTCAGCATACTGCTTATATTTGGTGGGAGTCAAGCTAAAAAATAAACATGACCTCATTTGTTTTAATTTAAAGTCTCTAGGATTTGAAGAATCTCAACTATGCGAAATCCATTACCCACTTGCCCCACGGTACCTTATTTAAATGAACTGAATGATTATTGATATTTGCACAGAACGGTATTCAACGGGCCAATGTTCTACTTCGTCATACCGTGCTTATAGCTACTGCTGAGTATTTTGGTTTGTTGATCGCCCACAGCGTCTTACAATTTTCTTTCCAACTAAAAATCACTTTCCAAGACATGATGATAGTTTTGTTTTCGAAAAGAGAGGTTAGAACAGAATTGACGAAAATATCGTTTTATTCCCAATGGATCACTAGTGATCCACCTAATTTTCCGCAAAATCAATAGTTTTGTGTAATGAATATTCTAAAAACTCAACTGAATCTTGGAAAAGTTATTCAATTTAGCTTGTTTTTATTTTTGTTTGGTGAAAATCATGTTTATATTTCTAAATATAGAAGTTTGAAAATCCACTTTATTTAAATTAGAAAAAATGCTGACTTTACTTCGGTTATTATGCTTTAACTGAAAATCCAAGTGATTATTTTTATGAAACTGTGTACATTATTTCATGAAACATATGTGAACATGTGGTGTAAAAATGGATATGATCTAACTTGTACAGTTTATATACGACATACGCAAAGTGGTGGATCACCTGTGCTACCATTGGAAGGAAAGGGTTGTGTTGCGAGTTCTCCGGTAGAAGGTAGAGCGAAAACCACCGAAAAGCGAATCACACAAAGACTGGAGGGCCACAGCACCAACAAATCCAAAAAACAGTGCCAAAACTCAATTTAATACATATATTTTGGGTTCACTCACCCATTTCCTCTCTTCTACTTCCTACATTCCTTCTCCTACTACCTTTTCTCTTAAACTTCTACTTGCATTCTTCTTTTCTTACTTACTACTTCATGGGGCGCCCCTTCCTACCAGCCGCCACGCCTCTGCACCTCATTCCTCGGTGCCTTCCTTCGATCGCACCCGCACCCGCGTTCAATTCACGCTCCTGGATTCGCTCCGACCGGGGCGGTCCGACTGGTCCTCGACTCCTCACCGATTCTCGCTGCCGTCATTCGCCGATGGGCAATTCTCCGGCGATGCTTCCTAAATCGACTACCGGCCGTCCGAAAGGCCTTGGCGCGTCGTGTCGTTCGTGATTCCCGGTCGACTTGCTGCAGCGAGCGGAATGATGAAACTGGAAATCAAAACAAAAACCCTGTCCACGACCGGTTAGGTTGTGCTGGCGTTACGGATTGCGTTGTGACCTACCCTTTCAGGGGTTTTTGCTTCGTGCCGTTCCCGGCAGTGATTGCCGACTCTCGCCCTCCAATCGGCCGCACGGTCAGCTTGGTGCGAATCTGCGCGCCGCGATTCACCTACGGTACAGCGCAAACTCAATAAGGGGTCATTTCTCTTCGTGATAATCTCGAGCGTTTAGATCTCCTATGATGATTTTGGCGTCGTGGCTTGGTCAGCTGTCGTACTCGCGTTCGAGCTGCGCGTAAAAAGCGTCTTTATCATCATCAGTGCTTCTGGAGTGAGGGCTGTCCACGTTTATTATGCTGAAGTTGAAGAACCGACCTTTGAGCCTCAAATTGCACATTCGCTCATTGATCGGCCACCACCCGATCACGCGCCTCTGCATATCACCCATCACTATAAAAGCTGTTCCCAGCTCATGTGTGTTGCCGCAGCTCTGGTAGATGGTATGGTTACTTCTAAACGTTCGCACCATTGATCCCTTCCAACACACTTCCTGCAACGCGACGATGCCGAATCCGCGGTCCTTCAGCACGTCGGCGAGTATGCGTGTGCTCCCGATGAAGTTGAGAGACTTACAGTTCCACGTACCGAGCTTTCAATCGCTAGTCCCTTTACGTCGCTGTGGTCTTCGCCGATTGTCCCGGTTCGTATTCTCTCGTTGATTATTCGTTTTAATTGATTTTTTTTACGGCTGGCTTGCAGGGCCTGACACGGAGGACCATTCCCCCTAAATGTTCGGAGGACTATAGTGCACAGTTTAGCTTAGAGTCCTTCACTGGCACTCGGACGACGATGACATGGGGAACAAACGCTGTTGTGAGCCGCTCCTAACATGGAGTACAGACGCTCAAGGTTTGCAGGAGCAAAAGCAATAGCAAACCCCCCTGTCAGCATACGACCAAAGTTCCCACCGGGGGTTGCACAGTATTTCGATCGGCCGAAATCGTGAACTTAATTCTGTAGCACCTTTAAACGTGATTTTTTCGGAATGGTGTCTTCGGACGAAAATTTTCTAAAAATATAGCGCATATATTGACGGTAAATGTTAGTTCGCAACTTTGCCACGGGCAGCGCTGCGAAAATATTTTTTTTGAAATGACGATCTTTAAATATGATGTCTTTGGCAAAGTTGTAGATAATTCAAATACAAACAACTTTGCCAAAGACACCTAGTGTGTATTCAGCCGCATTTCCAAAAAAAACGGGAGTATTTTATGAACGTCCCCCTAAAACTAGTTTTTCTTCGATATTTTGAAAATACGAAGTTTCTGGTAGCAACAATGTTCTACAAAATTATGTAAACAGTCAAAATGAATCATTCTCTGGAAGACACTAGTCTTCTAAAGATCAAGGAAAAGCAGTTATAACCGTTTAAGTGCAAAAATCAGTCATTTTTGGGATCCGTGTATATATTCGGGTGGCAGCTGGTGGCAGATGAAACCTAATAGGATTCAAAATACATCATTCGTAGTTGTAAATGTCGATAGTGTCATTAGTATCCACGAGTATCCCTTTTACTTAGAGGAAGTTTCATCAATGACTCTTATTACCCTGTAGTACTTAGTTATATGATGGGTAGAGGGCTATGTGGCTCCATACTTCTTCTTTTTCTTCTTTTTGACACATTCTTCATCATTACGCACAACCAATAGGTTCCGAATACATTTTTGAAGAAAGTTCTCAATCTCCTGAAAAGACGCTTTACGAAATGGCTCGCCCTACAACTATTTTTCACTTGAGATTTTTGCGTTTTTTCGTACATCCCAAGTAACCAAATAGCACTTAAATTCGCTCTGCGTCCTAGCATTATACAGCTGACACGCTTAATTGGTCGAATAATAGCACTAAAAGACCAAAAAGGTAAACTAGCAGGCTAGTGTTTACTACATGACACGTGCAAGAACGATGCGGTGAGTAGCAAATTAAGTGATGTACACACTTAAATTAGAATGCCGAGTCTCGGCTTATTTTAACCGAGATCCGCACAGCCGAGAAGTCGGCAAACAAATTTCCTGGGATCTCAGTAAATAAAAGCCAAGTATCAGTAAATCGTGCTTCGTTGCTAAGCAACCGGACAAATTGTTAGCTGAGTCTCGGTTAAAATCAGGAAACCGAGATTCGCACAGCCGAGCTCGTGAAAAAAATCTAAGTGTGTATCAAATTCAAATCCAAAATCAGGCAAGTGTCTCAATATCAGATCATTTTGTAAATGAGTGTCGCAGCCATAAGAACTGCGTTAACATTTAAACACTGATTTGATTCACAGAATAGTGATTCAATGATTTATTCTTTTTTCAACAGAATATTTCACCAAATTTGCATAGCTTGCACTTACTATAGTGTCTATGTACGAAAAATAGCTAAAACTGCAAGCGAAAAATAGTTGTATGACGAGTCATTTTGTAAAGACTAATTGAGAGTGTGTATAAAGATGAAAAATGTGTCAAGGAGAAGAAAAAGAAGAAGTTTGAAGTCACATAGCCCTCTACCCATCACATAACTAAGTACTTCAGGGTAATAAGAGTCATTGATGAAACTTCCTCTAAGTAAAAGGGATACTCGTGGATACTAATGACATTATCGACATTTACAACTACTAATGGTGTATTTTTAACCCTACTAGGTTTCATCTGCCACCATCTGCCACCCGAATAAATACACGGACCCCAAAAATGACTGATTTTTGCACTTAAATGGTTATAACAGCTTTTCCTTGGTCTTTAGAAACCTAGTGTCTTCTAGAGAATGATTCATTTTGACTGTTTACATAATTTTGTAGAACATTGTTGCTACCGGAAACTGCACATTTTCAAAATATACGAGAAAAACTAGTTTTAGGGGGTCGTTCATTAAATACTCCCGTATTTTGGAAATGCGGCTGAATACACACTAGGTGTCTTTGGCAAAGTTGTTTGTATTTGAATTATCTACAACTTTGCCCAAGACATCATATTTAAAGATCGTCATTTCAAAAAAAAATATTTTTGCAGCGCCGCCCGTGGCAAAGTTGCGAACTAACATTTACCGTCAATATATGCGCTATATTTTTAGAAAATTTTCGTCCGAAGACACCATTCCGAAAAAATCACGTTTAAAGGTGCTACAGAATTAAGTTCACGATTTCGGCCGATCGAAATACTGTGGGTTGGTTACCCGATCTTCCCTTAGGTTACTCGTACCCCGGCCAGTACCGCGAGGAGGTAGGGATAGGAGTGGCTGGGCAAAAGGCTAAGGACCGCGTAGAGGGGTCTATTTCATTCCTTCAGGTACGCCAATGTCCTCAGTTTATATTAACTCAATATCTCATCGTTGATCAGTTGCTGTTACCTTGTATTCGTGGAGCAACGTGATACCAAACAAAATCCATGTCTTAAAGCAGTTTTCAGTCTACCGTTCCTGCATCATACCAGCGAGCTGTATAATACGCTGGAGCATAATATTTTGCCGATCGGAGGCCTCTTCATCTACAGAATATGCATGACTATGTTTAAAATATTGAATAACTTCAATCTTCACCTCAATTGGTCCTTCACCGCAGCTGTATTCCAACATCGAACCCGAAACGCCCACCTGTTACAGTAGCTTCAGGACAGAGATAGGAAGGAGAAGATTTTCGAATTTAGGCCTCATTTGTTCAATCAACTGTCAGAAGATATCAATCAGTAGCTTCAAACGCAGTCTAATAAGGTTAATCAAAAACAATATTTATAGATTTATTGTGCGTTAGTGTTGTGATTTTTCTTTTTTCTTGGTTTATGAAGCTAGTCTAGTATTGTACTATAGATCGATAAGATAATATATCCAACAACTCTTTAGAAGAACATTAGTTCATTAGGATTTGTAGTTTGTAGTTTTGTACATTCGGAAATAAATTGAATTGAATTAAAAAAAAGTGATTTGCTTTTCCTCTAGCATATCTCTCTTGTGAAATATTGTATTGAGCTGAATTACGAAAACTGCATATTTTATTTTATTTTATTTTATGCTGTTTGAAGCACAACTTTCAAAGTGATATTGTGACGAATGTACAAAATATACAATGTTGCTCTAAAAGACACTTTGGTAGCTAACAAATAATGCATATTTAGTAGAAGCACTTTTTTTTAAAGGAACTTTCATTATCATATTAAATTTTATAACAATACCTCGATAAATGTTAATTTTTGTCACTTTTTGCATACTTTCCATAGTTTAGACGTGTTAATCATTTTTTACAAAAATTGTGCCAAAGAAGCTAAGAAAAATGAGGCCTTAAGCTTTCGATTTTTACGCAGAGATTAAATATACGACTCATAGTCAATTAGATATAGGGCGTCAAAGATGAGCAAATTGAAAATCTTTAAAATTTGGATAACTCACTTAGCAGTGATTTGCGACCCTATGTTCACTACACTTTTTTATATTAAATTTAGGGGAGGGATTATTAGAGTATCTTTACAACTACAAATTGAACTTTAACACTTCACTTTTTGCAAAAAAAAAAGACTAAAATCACAAGGTGAGCAAATACCTTTAAACTCTAATATGTGTTGCTTATCTTGACAGATAGGCCAATTTCGTCTGCGACTTACAGACTTCTTCAGTGTCGAGTGACCCTAAGTTCCTTGGGCACTTTTTCATAACACATGGAGATCTATCTACCATCAAACACCATGTATAGGGGGTAGCATACCTATAGGAAAACTTCATCAAATAGTGAGTGTAGAACAAACTGTTTCTAAGCGTTTCAAAAATGCTAAAATCTCATCAATTTTTGATATGCAAATATACTTAAGCCTCAGATGTTCTCAATTCCAACGAAAACAACTTTGACATGAAGTGTCATACTAATATTCTTTACTTTTGCATTCGTTTTGTTTAACTGAATCACATAAAATATTATTTGGTTTCCTGAATCCGAATATGTTTGCTTAATTCTTAACAATACAATATTTATAGAAATAATGAATAGTTCAATTTCAAGAATTACGCGTAAAATGCATAAAAGTATGCAATTATCTAAGGAATTTCCTGATATCTAACGAAATTCAATTATTTCAACCGAATGAGCAAATTGGTACAAGTTTTGGTGATCAAATCTTGTTTAGGGATATATCTTAAGCATCCACAAAAATTGTCAGTTTTATACCATGTTCAAATCCTTGTTTAGAACTAGAAGTTTATGGATATACTGCACCATACAAGATTTTGAATTTTTACATTATTTTTATAGAAATAAACATTCTTTAACGCGAAAAACTTCACAACATACAATTCGACAAACAACGTTCATTCACTGCTGGTTACATTGATATTTGTACTCCATTAGGAAGAAATAAAATCGTGATAAAATCGGATTACAGTATCATGAAATTTTCCAGAATTATGGGCAAAAATACAATGAAAAATATCTTGCATAGGTAGGTACTCTAAGAAGTTGCTGAAGAACATCGTTAAGCTTTATAATAGAAAAACAGCAGTATGGAATCAATTTTTCTTGTTTTCTATCGGTCGCACACTGTATTGGCAGCATCGAATTGAAGCGCATCCTCCCCCTACATTAGAAGCGCCTCATGGTGTGTTGAGAATGAAAATCAGCAAGAGAGTGGGTGTTTAGGAAAGACATTTTTGCGGATAGATTGGATTTTCATTAGCAATGTTCGGGGAGGCACTTTGTTTACAGTATAAATAGTATCGAGAGAGCCAGAACGGATCAGTTCTATTGTAGAATTTGGGTAGTTAGTAATATATGCAAAGCATACGTCTAGGTTCTACTCGTCTGTGGGGAATAGCATGTGGTAGCAGTGGCAGCTAGGATCAGCAACATAGGAGTACAATCAGTCTGAATCCTTCCGGGAACGTGATCGTGTGCATTGAAAGAAGAACTAAAGTAGTGAGGACTTATCTGGAGCAGCTATGGCGCGGTTAGCCATTCTTTTGGGTATGTTTTGTTGAAAAGTGAGAAGTGGAATCAAATGTGATCAAGTGTTGGGCTTGTTATAATATTCATCAGAAGAATATTGGTGAATAATTGGGCGATTTGCAAAATAACAGAGTAAATGAACAATGATCGTCGTGCTCCACCGGTGGAGCAAAGTTTCATTGAAGGCAATCAATTTTGAATCTTTTATTACTAAAAATGGATAAATATTTCGACAAAAGATCAGCAAAATTGTTGTATGCTGAAGTTTCACTGTGTAGTATTCATTCCTTTTTAACTACTATAGTTTTACTGTAGTTATTGATTATTTCACTAAGATCAAACTTTTGCCCAACTTTACTCTACTCGAGATACCGAAATCACAAGATTTCCAGCTTATACGAATCTCGGAAATACATGAGTTTCATTTTTTTTTCACAACGCCGTGAATAGTCTTTGGTTTAACAAACAATTATACCAAAAGCACCAGTCTTGGGATATATGATTTAAATGAAATATTGAACCTATCTGATATCTCTTAGATATGTAAATTAACATATTCACTCCCTTTCTTGCTTTTGGCGAATCTAACTTTCGATCGAATCCTATTCGTTCGAATCCATAGCCCACTTAATTCTACTAGCGTAAATGGGAATACAACACATTTTCGATTGAAAGTACATTCGAACGTACTATAATCCGGCTACTTTGATCAGTTTTTTAGATACTTATCACAAACAAGTTAACCCAACAAACCATGTTTTGTCTCGCAGTAGGCTTTTTGATAATGCGAAACAAAATTCATCTGAAAGTGTCAGTTTTCTTCCTCTGTTTTCCTTATCATGAAGTTCATCGACTTTTTGTACACGCAAACACGTCGGAAC
This sequence comes from Aedes aegypti, assembly GCF_002204515.2. Taxonomy (NCBI): domain Eukaryota; kingdom Metazoa; phylum Arthropoda; class Insecta; order Diptera; family Culicidae; genus Aedes; species Aedes aegypti. Next base: position 202,294,078 of record NC_035109.1, on the reverse strand, counting down.
ACTTCAAAAACGTGATTGTGAAAGGATCAGGTAAATCCGTTGATTCGTTCTCAAACCATTTCATGACACACTAACACCATTTCATTTTTATTTATATTTATAGATTTTGTTAGAACATGCAAATATTACAAGTTTCATATTCTCAAAACAAGTGCTGTCAACTACCGCATGATTAAAAATAAATCAAATTTTAGCGCTACATAATAAATTGACGCTGCCTAATATAATATTAAACTTATAATCTCAATTTGTAAAAAAACATTCCGTGTAATTTACACATATAAAGGTTATTTTCACTGTAAATATGCGGTTTTATGTCTGACAGTACATCTCCTATAAGATGCTGCCACCCACTTTCCCCCCACCTAAATTTCTCAGGTATTTTCAATCGTTTGAAGCTGATTTCTCGATTGTGACTGAAGAATGATATGAACTTACTCCCTACCAAATTTCACTAGAATCAATTGGCTTGTTTAGGGGTACCGTAAAACGGGGTAACTTTGATAATGCGGGTAACTTTGATAGTGCGAGACTCTCAACATACTAAACGAAATAATAAAGTTTCTGTTAATTCGTTAAGCAAAACGAATGCAAAAGTAAAGAGTATTAGTATGACACTACATGTTAAAGCTATTTTCGTTGGAATCAAGTACATTTGAGGATTTATATGCAAATATTGAAAATTTATAAGATTTTAGCAATTTTGAAACGCTCCCAAACAATCTGTTCTACGATCACTATTTGATGAAGTCATAATGAATTCGTCACTTATACTTGACAGCCTAGTTATAGTAGAACATGAATTCGGTCTTAAAACTCTAAGCGAAAACTATTTTTTACAAACTGGGACCATTTTTGTAATCTAAGTCAGAAATTTCCATATAGCGTTAAACGCCTAGAGGTATGCAACGCCCTACAAATGTTCCGTAATTCATTCACTTTGTTCGATTGATGCTCCATTATCAAAGTTACCCCAAAACAGAAAACCGACTTTCGATTATATGACAAATTATATGCCTATTCAGAATAAATCTTTTGGCAATCTATCAACTGCAATCGATAGTTAGGATGCCAGTACTTGTTTTAAAAATATGAGTTATAATTCTTTGAAACAGCATGCATAAATATTCAAGTTTTCTTCGAAAAAACTATCAAAGTTACCCCGTTTTACGGTATCCACTTTTCTGCATATCATTCTACGCTGAAAACTGGGCCAGAACCCAAAGCTTCATAATTTTCCGTGCCCTGGAACTATTTTTGAAACATGTTTGAAGTTAGTATGGAAATCACTTCTGAATCCCTCGGCAAATTTTACTACGGGACGAAATTAAGAAATTAAGACAAAATCAAAATTAAGATATCGAAGCGCAATAAAATTTGGTTATACTAAGAAAAATGTGCTCTTTAGATCAAGCTTCAAAAGACTGAAACTTTTTCAGCGCTAACAACCCAATGGGTTACATGCATTCGCTACTCGCCACATAGTAACGCATATGCGATAGTTTCTATGCACTATGCACAAAAATCGCTAAATGTTACGCGTAAAATATTTTATTTCTCAAAATTGAGAACTTTTTTCGAAAAAATATTTGGTACCGGTTACACGTGATGGTCATTATTATGCCTACCAAATATTTTTTCGATTGATGCTTTCATTTACAAGAAATTTGATGTTAACGTTCAACGCTCCGTCATCGTAATCATCGTCATTATCGAAACTTTAAAAGCAGTTTTTCTGTTCAAAACTAATAATTATTCGATGAAAATGTGTTTACTGTGTTTCGGTTGGAGAACCGAATACAGTGAACACATTTTCCTGTAATTTTTCTTGACTTGAACGAAAAAAACTGCTCTCGAAAATTCTGAAAACAATGACGGATCCTGACCCCTTAAATGCCTTTCCCAATACAAAATTAAACGAGAAAACTTCTGCTGATCAACTGTGGACAAGAGCGAAGCAGGTAATTCATTGAACGATAGCTAAAAACGCGGTGGGCGTAAAGTGGGTGGCAGTGTCTAATAGGAGACCTGACTGTAAAATATGGTCAAAACTATTAGACAGCGACAAAGTTGCGAAATTAGGATTTTACCGCCTTGGTCACCCGCGGAATTCCCATGTAAACCATGATTGGTAATATTGAAAATGACGCCACTTTACTATAATCATGGCCCCTGACGTCAAATATGAAAGCCAAACTCTTAAAAGTAATTTACTTCTTGAGTTATCTCAAAATTTAAAGCATAATAAACCGCGGAATACCCCTAAAGGTAGATACAGTTAACTCTTCCTTACTCGATATTTCGTATCTCGATATCGAGTTAGAGAGCTTGAGCTTGAGCTTGATTGGCCGCCCGTGGATGCTACTCCAGTATCGCCAGATCAGCTGCACTTACACAAGGAACCAACCGAATGACTGCTTGGGACTAACAGACATCCTCAGTGTATGAGTGCTGGTGATCTTCTATTTTTAGGCAACAATGGCGCCTGCCACGTCAGAGTGCAGACCAATGTGGGGAAGGGGGAGGAAATGATGCTGCACTTATGCTGGCCCACTGTAGACCGTGGAGTCCGACTGCATCTACGCCAGTTCATGCGGAAGTGTATGGATTGGGGGAAAGACATGGCAGAGAGGTAGGTTTGCTTTTGTGGTTAGCAGACTATGTATCAGGCATAAGGAAAGGCATGTGCGTGGAATCTTATGGAAGCGTTAGGAAAACGGTTTCACGTCCGTCTCTGGTTCTAGCATTTGCTATGAATGAATAGTTTGAGTGTGATAGATAAAGAATGGAAGATAGAAGCAAGTGAGAGATATAAACTACAAAGTACGAGGAAAGGGACGGTCCTGGGATTGAACCCATGACCTTCTGCTTATGGAGCAGAAGCGGTAGCCATTAGACCACCAACCCCGCCTCTCGATATCGAGTTAGAGAACCATATTAAAAGTTGGTTTACACAGCTAACTCGATGCACAGACAAACAAAAGTCGCATAATAGTTCACGTAATAACTCGTTTATTCATACAAATTTCATCAAACCAGCAAAACGCAGTGCATAACATCGTCAGATTGATGAGTTTCCTCGCATAAAAGGTTTTTTTTTCTCTGAGTTCATTTGAACATTTTTTTTTTCGTCTTGTACACTCGTACAAAGTAAGTCGAATAAATCCGTAGCAGCTGTCAAATCTACATTTGTCATCATAAGTTAAGTCGCATAAGATCACAGGTTAGTTCGGTAGAAAATTTATACACTCGCATTTTATGCTATTATTAATCACAAAATATATGCACGTATATCGCCTCCACTTTTGTACGAAGGCCTTTTCGCGACATTTGATTTCCAGGTGATTTCGTTATACGAACATTTTGGTTGTCTGGGTGGTTCCTTGAATCGCAGTTGCACTGGATTTGTGTTCTGTAACTCGATACCTTCCTAACTCGATGACCCTTTCAATATCGAGTATTGGGTATTTACTGAAATTTTCTTAGGAAAATCTGCATTCATCAATTTTGCGGGATAGAAAATACATATGCAAATTGTGGGCCTTTTTGACAATGCCATATTTAATAAATACAGCATTTTAATTTTTATATCATATGCAGAACTCATGTGAGACATGACTTTGGTTGTGTCATCCATAATCGTGAGAATCATTGTTTCTAAAAGTTGAAACATTTACACATGAACATAATTTTTACTAAAACCTTAATTTTCATTAGCTCATGAATATGAGAAAGAGCTTTCCTATTTACTGTATACTTGATTGGTATTGATTATTTGTGTTAATGGTGGTCGTCGATTTTTTCAAAGTGGACGCATTGCTTAACTTCTTGAAATTGAGAGTTCAAGATGCCGTGGTGGGAGGAGATGGGTCTTAAGAAAGTATGAAAACTCTCGACTGATCTTTAACAGTTTACTCGACATGTAAACCTGAGTGGATCGATGTGTAAACCTCAACAATGCTTGGGCCAATCCGATGGATCTTAGTAAGAAAAGTATCTGGACATCCTTCAAAGTCCTCCGAACTAAAAATGGACTTCGTATCAATCTGGCTATATTTGATATGGAAGAGACAAACGCAAAAAACACCTCATAAATTGAGATTCTGATGTCAGAGCACCTGCCTCACATCATGGAGATAAATTGTACGGTTATCATCAAGTCTTACGCTCAACGATTGTTGACAAAGGATTCTCTCTTGGTTACAAAAAATAATAAATTAAGACAATTACACGAGCAGACAAATCACAGAACATCAAGTTACATTTGTAACGTTCCCACTACTACTTTTATGGAGAACGTCACTATTTGAGCTCTACGAGATGACGAGGTTTCATATCAATTTTTTTGGGTCCTCAAATCATTCCCGTAAATACAAGTGTTTTAATAAGCTTTATTGCTCTTAGTCGACTGTGGTACAAGTTCTGTCAGCATAGCTGAATTTTGTCTAGGATTCCATCTCCTACAAGGCACCCTTATAATGAATCGACCCCTTTGACATTAACTAGTTGATATCTGGTGTCGGGAAGCAATAAAATGCACAAATTAATCAAGTCCTAATTTTGCCTTCTTTCGGGCTATTTGAACACGTCACAAACCATGTGCTGTCTTGAAGCATTTAATTTTTTATACCTTTGTAAGGTTCCAGTCAATTTGGCTTAGGGCCTTTTACACACTATTTAGTGATTGAACGCAAATGGACCAACATTCAATAAACAACAAAAAAAATTGTAATACAACCTTCACCAACGAAGAACGAAATTTTTGTGGATGATTGCAAAGCATCCACAAAAATTCTGTAGCGCTGTATGACGGTAAGACCTTGAAGAGACTGATCAATTCCTAACCTAACTAGCCTATGTAACCTCGAACAAATAATCTTCCACAAGGAACATCGAATGCTGCTCTTAACCTACCGAAACTTAAAATCACTGCAAAAATAACGGAATACTTTGTCTTGCAACACCATTGGTGCCATATCAAGCAAGACTGCGTTCACCATCGATCATGATGGAAAATATCTAACCCTACTTAATTCTAAACCTAACCTAGAATCGATCGCGCCTTCAACACCTGTGTTACATAGAAAACCCAACGTGGGTTTTTATGTTGGGCGCCATGTTACAATCCCCTGCTTTAAAAGTATTTTGAATTCTTCAGAATACCAATCAACATATTTCTCCAACTTTCCACGCCAAATTGTTCTTTTGCTACATGTGGTTGCATTCAATTTGGAAGGATTGGGAAGGCTCGTGATTTCAAACTTTGTCGAAAAGTGAGCGCAGTTTGTCATATAAATCGGTAAAAAACTGTTTTTGAAACCAGGTTTTGTCTACGCACAAACAAAACAACGTGCAGAAAACTAAACATTACATTTACTTTGCAATTGGATTAAATGAACAAATTGAAAGGAAATACGCGAAAAAGTAACATTTCTTCTCGGTGACAATCGAACTCACGACTCTAGCGAACAGGGACTTGTGAGTTTGATTCTCACCGAGAAGACGTGATCACTTTTTCGCATATTTCACTTCAATTAGTTAATTTAATCCAATTGCAAAGTGTATGTAATGGCTTATTTGCCCCAAAGTCTACTACTAATCTTCACACTCAGGAAAATGTACTATCGAAATACATGGAAACCCGTTATGAAGTTTTGCCATATCTGGTTGAAATTCATAGTTTTGTCTTTCGATACCAAAACTTGAAAACAAAAAAAATACTCGCGGCAACCTGGAATCGAACCAAAAACCGTGAAATCAATATGCCCGTGAGTACGCCACGCGCCTATCAACGCCTCGATGTGGAGTCATGCTATATCGATACGATAAGCGTGCACTTCTATCACACTTATTTGTCACTCCAAAATTTATGTGGTACTCCAATTTATGATAAAGTTCGCAATATCATCCACGAATTTCCGTTCCTCATTAAACCCAATAAATGATCTTAACCCGTTAACTCAAATCTAACTTTGATCATTCATTTTGTTGGATTATCTTCAGTGGATGCTGATGACCTCCAGTGCAGTGTTTGCGGCAAATACCGTAAAACGGGGTAACTTTGATAGTTTTTTCGAAGAAAACTTGAATATTTATGCATGCTGTTTCAAAGAATTATAGTTAATATTTTTAAAACAAGTACTGGCATCCTAGCTATCGATAGCAACTGATAGATTGCCAAAAGATTTATTTTGAATGGATTTATAATTTTTCATATAATCAAAAGTCGGGTTGCTGTTTTGGGGTAACTTTGATAGTGGAGTATGAATCGAACAAAATTGAATGAATTACGTAACATTTGTAGGGCATTGCATACCTCTAGGCGTTTAACGTTATATGAAAATTTCTGACTTAGATTACAAAAGTGGTCCCAGTTTGTGAAAATGCTTTTCGCTAAGACATTTGAGACCATATTCTAATTCCATGATAACTAGGCTGTCAAAGATAAGTGACCAACTATTCATAACTACATCAAATTTTGATCATAGAACAGATTGTTTGTAAACGTTTCGAAAATGCTAAAATCGCATCAATTTTTAATATTCGTATATAAATCCTCAAATGCTCTCGATTCAAATGAAAACAGCTCTTACATGAAGTGTCATACTAGTATTCTTTAGTTTTGCATTCGTTTTCCTTAACCGATTAAAAGAAATTATGATATTTGGTGCAGTACGAGGTGAGTAACGCACTATCAAAGTTACCCGCATTATCAAAGATACCCCGTTCTACGGTACTTCTAATTCACACACGGCTCAAAATGATGAGCTGATGTTGAGTGGTAACTAATCAACACGCTTAGGATCGTTACTATATTTCTCACAGAAAAACTATATATGTAGGCCTCTTGTTCTGAAGTAAGGATGCAATCGAGAAACAAACAGTACAGCATCCAATGTTTTCAATGGACAATTAAAAATGCTGACAGCCAAATTTATTACTCTTTGAGTCGGCGCTTCGTTTGGGTAAATATTGCTGAAGTGTATCTGGAGCATAAAAAACTGATTGAAACGGAACTGACGCTGAGAGCTCCTCCATATCAAGTGATTGATCTGATATAAGCCAGTTTAAAAAAATGCCTAATCTAATTGTTAAAATAGTATTAATGGATCGTGGAAAAAGGTGCACTAGCAAATCTCGATTTAATTGATTCAAAATTGCTGATGTCACGCATTGTTAGCGATTTATTTCCACTTGGATCGGCATCCTCATTTAGACATTTAAGTAACCTTAATTGTTTTTTTCCTTCAGTAACATTCTAACATAATGTCAGTTCACCGTTGGTACAATCACACTAGAATGTCGCTGCCCTAGCACGTAAAAGAGAACTCCGGAATCATAGAATGCACATGATGTCGAGACGCAGACTCAGACTCCGTTCGCAATCAATCCCTCAAACTGATACTCGAATGGCGTGCGGTTGATCTTTCTTTATTGTGCCCGTTTGATCTTGCTGGCTAAGTTGGATACGCGTACGCGAATGTACTGGAAATAAATTGTTCTGTAGGCACAATGTATGCAAATAATCAAAGGTTACGCTGATACTGAATGTGTCTATAATAATTATTAATCCGCGGGAATATTCATCCTTGAGATAACATGAGGGCCATATTTTGGAATTTTGGAATTTACAACGGATATCTGGTAATATTATAAGCAAAATGCAGTGGATTTCTTGCGAAGGTCTTTGGCATATTTTCTAAAACTTATTTACAGATTTCTCGTTAGATTATAGGTGGATTTCTGGATTTCATAATTGAACATTGACAGATTTCTTGTAAGATGCATGCCAATGTTCTAATAAGATCGTTGGTAGGAAATTCATGATATTCTTTAAGATCATTTACAATTCACTAAAGAAGATTTACCGGATTTCTAATAAGAATTTTAGTGGGTTCTAGAAAATATTCTTGGTTTATTCTTTTAATAGATTCTTTAGTGGTAAAAAACACTATATATAGGGATTTTATCGAACATTAATTAGAGTCGATGTATCAATAGCCGCACAGTTAAGAACAAATATTCGCAGAAAATCAAAAAATAAAGCCAGCGGCGTCATTTTTACGTCATCTGGAGGCTTTTTTATTTTAGTTTTGTAAAAAAATATGAAAAGTATAGAAACTCATATTTTTTATATTTAATACCGCTTGTGCCACTGCAGCAACACCAGTGCCTATAGTATTACGTTTTCTAATTGCTTATAGTAGCACTAGCTTCAAGGCGTAGGCAAAACATAAATCAAAATCGTATTTTCACAAAACTTTATGATTTTTTAAAGAATGGGTCAACAGCATTTGATTCATATAAAAGCTCTTCCTCTATTTTGTTTAATAAAAAATAGTTTCCCTTAATAACGCTACTATAGGTACAATACGTGTACTACGTACGTACGTGCAAGGGAGCTTAAACTTAAATCGAATCTATTTATTTCAATAATTTATTTTAACAGTATGTTTCTTAACGGTGGCCCATAATGATGAAACTACAAAAACCTTAAGTTACACCCCCTAAATTTATTCATGGGGCCTTCCTTAGCCGAGTGGTTAAAGTCCGCGGCTCCAAAACAAAGCCATGCTAAAGGTGTCTGGGTTTTTTTTTTCTTTGCTGTCTTTAGAGCTCGGACCTAGTTGATCCATCTCGCTCAAGGTGTCTGGGTTCGAGTCCCGGTCGATCCAGGATCTTTTCGTAATGGAAATTTCCTTGGCTTCCCTGGGCATAGAGTATAATCGTACTTGCCACACGATATACGAATGCGAAAATGGCAGCTTTGGCAAAGAGAGCTTTCAATGAATGAATTGTCTTTATTATCGAGACTTTCAGCCCTTGGCTGGTTCGTCTCTTAGAGAGCTTTCAGTTAATAACTGTGGAAGTGCTCATAAGAACACTAAGCTGATAAGCAGGCTCTGACCCAGTGAGGACGTAATGCCAAGAAGGAGAATAAATTTATTCATCAGACGGAGCTCAACGAGTTTCAAGTTTGTATGGCGAAAATTAACCAGTTATAAGGGAAAATGGTTCCAATCACATTTTCGACCTTAAATGATGCTTTAGTCCAGGGTTTCCCAACCGGTGGTCCGTGAACCTCTAGGGGGTCAGAGGGTCCGCAAAGCGTTTGATTCTAAGTGGCGTTTTTAATTGATGAACATTGCACATTGGTCCCAAAGGAAGACAAAACCTGTTTGCGCCTAAACCGTCAGTTTTAGATATATGCAGGCATTGCAGAATTCGTTATCATTTGAGTATGAAGCACGATCAAAGCAAGCATAGAAAAACATCCCATCTGTTGCGGTCCACGATCGTCATTGTATCGCAAGGTGTAACAAGTCTGATAAATGGAAGCAGCGAGCGAGAGCCCCAAAGAGAGAGCGATGATAAAATCCATTTTTCTCGCTTGTTTACCGTTGGGGATAAGTGTTTTTTTTTACTGGCACGATAAACAATCCACGAACTTCCAATAGCAATAGTGTCCCCCAGGCTTGGAGCATGTTTTGAGGGGTTTTATCATGCACTACTATTCCCCCAATCTGATCAAAGTTGTAGCAGTATACGATAAAAAGTCTCTCATAATGTGCAGCATGTTATGATAGTTACAGAGAGCGATACGTGAGAGATTCTCTCAATTTTCTCCGGATTCAATCCCTGGATATATGGTGTCTTCGGGAAATTTCTCCACATGTTTTAGACATTTTTTCAGTGATGTGAAATTAGGGTGGCCCACATGGTTTACGAGATCAGAACACAAACTTTTTTGCTGACGCATTTAGGCCTTCACAAGTTCCACAAATGTTTTAGAACCATCGATTTGGAGTAACTTTGCCCAAGAACCCAATTTTCTATCTCTTATGGTTCGCGAGTTGAGGGGCCCAGATAGCCGTAGCGGTAAACGCGCATCTATTCAGCAAGACCAAGCTGAGGGTCGTGGGTTCGAATCCCACCGATCGAGGATCTTTTTGGGTTGGAAATTTTCTCGACTTCCCTGGGCATAGAGTATCTTCGTACCTGCCACACGATATACGCATGCAAAAATGGTCATTGGCATAGTAAGCTCTCAGTTAATAACTGTGGAAGTGCTCATTAGAACACTAAGCTGAGAAGCAGGCTCTGTCCCAGTGGGGACGTAACGCCAGAAAGATGATGATGGTTCGCGAGTTATGATTTTTTTTTAACAAATACGTTAGGATGGTCCTGAAAAATCAGTTTTCCTTGATGACTTTTTATTCGATAATTTCTCGCAAAAACATTGTTCCAATCACTTTTAGACCTTTTGATTGCGCAATTTTTTGCCGAAGAAACTTCTGTTCTCTCTTTTATGATTGTAGAGTTATCACAAATTTCGTTCAAAAAATAAATTGTTGTTTTCAAATGTCAATATCTCTGAAAGGCGCAAACGGATTTTCAAGCTTTTGTCGTCATTAGAAAGATAATATTTTTTGTTTATGGTAAGAAAACTGTGAGGACGTATTTTTTCGAAGAGATTGACAATATTTTGAAAATAATATGTTTTTAAACGTTGATTTTTTATGAATACCTTGTATCGAACACTTTCAGAACTTTCAATTTTGCACATTTTTGCTGAAAGCACCAATAAGCTATCACGATTATTTTTCAAGTTATGAACGTTTTTCGTGTAAAAACTTATTATTTTCAAAATATTTTCAATCTCTTCAAACAAAAAACTTCCTCTCAGTTTTCTCACCATGAACAGAAATAAAATGATCTTTCAAATGGTGACAAAAGATTGAGAATCCGTTTGCGCCTTTCAGAGCTATTGGCATTTGAAAACAACCATTTCTCCAAAGAAAATCTTTGATAACTCTGCAACCATAAAAGATAGAACAGAAGTTTCTTCAGCAAAAAGTTGCGCAATCAAAAGGTCTAAAAGTACTTGGAACAAAGTTTTTGTGAGAAATTATCGTATAAAAATTTAAGGAAAACTGTTTTTTCTGGACCACCCTAACTCTTTTATTAAAAAAAATCATAACCGCGAACCATAGGAGATAAAAATTGGGTTCTTGGCCAAAGTTGCTCCAAATCGATTGTTCTAAAATATTGTAGAACATTGTGTAGGCCTAAATGCGTCTGCAATAAAGTTTGCCTTCTGATCTCGTGAACCATGCGGGCATCTGAGTACAGTAAAACGGGGTAACTTTGATAATGCGGGTAACTTTGATAGTGCGAGACCCACAACATACTAAACGAAAAAACGAAGTTTCTGTTAAGCAGTTAAGCAAAACGAATGCAAAAGTGAAAAGTATTAGTAAGACACTTCACGTTGAAGCTATTTTCATTGGAATCAAGCACATTTGAGGATTTATATACAAATATTGAAAATTTATAAGATTTCAGCATTTTTTAAAAGCTAACAAACAATGTGTTCTACGATCACTATTTGATGAAGCCATAATGAGTTCGTCACTTATCCTTGACAGTCTAGTTGGAGTAGAACATGAATTCGGTCTCAAATCTCTTAGCGAATACCATTTTTACAAACTGGGACCATTTTTGTAATCGAAGTCAAAAATTTCCATATAGCGTTAAACGCCTAGAAGTATGCAACGCCCTATAAATGTTCCGTAATTCATTAAATTTTGTTCGACTATCAATGTTACCTCAAAACAGAAAACCGACTTTCAATTATATGAAAAATTATATATCCATTCAGAATCAATCTTTTGGCATTCTATCAACTGCAATCGATAGTTAGGATACCAGTACTTGTTTTAAAAATATAAATTATAATTCTTTGAAACAGCATGCATAAATATTCAAGTTTCCTTCGAAAAAACTATCAAAGTTACCCCGTCTTACGGTAGCTCAAAGGCTGTAATTATTTGAACCAATAAATTCAAAATTTTGCCACCAGGCGGCGCTAGTGAGCATGAATTGGTTTTGCGGATATCTCAGGTACCTGATCACCCAGAAAGATGGCGTCTTTTGCAAAGTTGTTCAGTAACTCAAGGACTATCATTGTAAGATAGTTGATTCTAAGTTTTGCCATCAGGCAGCGCTTGCGAGAATGTTTAGACCAATCAGTCTGACCTCTTTTCTTCTGAAATGTCTGGAACGCATTATCGATCATCACATCCGTGATGTTTATTTGGCAAACATGCCTCTTCACGTGAATCAACATGCTTACCAATCTGGAAAGTCCACTGTGACTCTTTTACACAAAGTTGTATACGATATAGAGAAAGCATTCGCTCAGAAGCAATCCTGCTTGGGTGTTTTCTTGGATATTGAGGGTGCCTTTGATAACGTGTCTTTCGATGCCATATTGGAAGCTGCACGAAACCATGGGCTACCTACAATGATTACAAATTGGATTCATAAAATGCTCAAAAACCGACATCTCTCCTCGACATTGCGTCAAGCAGCGATTCGAAAATTGAGCGTTTGCGGATGCCCCCAAGGGGGAGTTTTGTCACCACTTTTGTGGAATCTCGTAGCAGATACGCTATTGAGGCAACTCAATAATTGCGGTTTTCCAACTTATGGATTTGCCGACGACTATCTAGCTCTGATAGTTGGTATGTGCATAAGCACCCTATTCGACCTGATGCAAAGTGCCCTTCAGGTAGTCGAGGGTTGGTGTCGCCAATATGGCCTTTCGGTTAACCCGAATAAAACATCTATTGTTCTTTTTACGGAAAGACGAAACCGCGATGGAATTCGACCTTTACGTCTTTTTGACACTGAGATTAATGTGACTGATCAAGTAAAGTATGTCGGAGTCATTCTAGATTCCAAACTTTCATGGACACCTCACATTGATTTCAGAGTCAAAAAAGCTTGCATGGCCTTCGGTCAATGCCGGCGAACCTTTGGTAAAACTTGGGGCCTCAAACCCAAATATATCAAATGGATTTACACAACAGTTGTTCGACCAATATTGGCATATGGATGTCTTGTGTGGTGGCAAAAGGGCGAAGTGAGAACAATCCAATCAAAATTGGGCCATCTCCAAAGGATGTGCTTGATGGCGATGTCTGGTGCGTTCTCTACAACTCCCACAGCAGCGCTTGAGGCCATTTTCGACGTTGCGCCACTACACATATATCTTAAACAAGAAGCACTTTCTTGCTCTTACCGTTTATGGGTACTTGATCTACTGGAGAAAAATCCAGTGAATCGTAGATCTACACACATTTCGTTGTTTCCACTTTTGGTGAATTGGGACAAAATTGTCCTTGCTCCAAGTGATCTCACAATTGCTTGACACTTTCCTTACAGGACATTTACCACACAATTCCCTTCACGGGAAGAGTGGACGTCTGGCTATTTGGAAAGAAGTATATCAAACAATATAGTATGTTACACTGATGGCTCCCTTCTTGAAGGTAGAGCTGGTGCAGGAGTATATTCTCGTGAGCTAAGGCTGAATCAGTTTTACTCACTTGGTAGAAACTGCACCGTTTTTAAGGCGGAAATATTTGCTCTTATGTGTGGAGTGCAATCAGCACTTCAACAGCGCGTAATGGGTAAAGTCATATACTTCTGTTCAGATAGTCAGGCTGCTATAAAAGCTCTCGCTTCGGCCAACTCAAGATCGAAGCTTGTTATCGCATGTCGAACTCAAATTGAGGAACTGAATTCAGTCAGCTCTGTAAACCTTGTATGGGTACCTGGCCATTCTTCCATCGCTGGAAATGAATTGGCTGATGAGCTAGCTCGCGATGGAGCATCGCATGACTTCATTGGCCCTGAGCCGGCTATTCCCATTTCGAAGTGCTGGGTGAAGCTTCAGATAAACTCCTGGGCGGCAACTCAGCACAAGCAATATTGGAATAGTTTGGAGTCATGTCGTCAAACAAAATTGTACATTACTGAGCCATCTCCAAGGGTGGCGAAGTATTTAACAAATCTGTCAAAGCAGAATTGCAGTCTCTTGGTCAGAGCGTTGACAGGCCACTGCCGACTCAACTATCACATGGCAAATATTCAGCGTGCTGACTCGTTTGTGTGTGGTAGTTGTGACTCCGATTATGGAACTTCGTATCACCTGATATGTAACTGTCCAGTTTTTGCGCAAATGCGATTCCAATTGCTTGGTAAACACTTATTAAGTGAAACTGAAGCCTGAATCTTCAGGGCATTCTGTTATTTTTAACCCGCTGGGGTAATGAGCTATAGGCTCTCTTTACGCTCATGCGTTTTGCAGTGCCCTTTTTAGGGCGCTGTTCGAACCCATTGTGGTATGGAGCTACATGCTCTCATTTCGCTTATGCGATCTTCCCTCTTCAAGGGGTCCCACTCCTATTTCCTCCCATCTTTCCCTTCCCTTTCCTCTCCCATCGGGTAGATGATAAAATAGGCTCAAATATGGCGATGGCACAAATCTCCCAACTGGTGGGGAACGTGCCTTTGGAGCCGGCCTTCTGATACCTGATACCCCGTCTTACGGTAGCTCAAAGGCTGTAATTGTTTGAACCAATAAATTCAAAATTTTGCCACCAGGCGGCGCTAGTGAGCATGAATTTGTTTTGCGGATATCTCAGGTACCTGATCACCCAGAAAGATGGCGTCTTTTGCAAAGTTGTTCAGTAACTCAAGGACTATCATTGTAAGACAGTTGATTCTAAGTTTTGCCATCAGGCAGCGCTTGCGAGAATGAAACTTTTGTTTTGCAGATATCTCAGGAGCCTGACCACTTAAAAAGATGGCGTCTTTGGTAAAGTTGTTTAATAAGCCAAGGGCAATCATCGATCAAGCTAGTTGGTTTTAAATTTTGCCACCAGATTACGCCAATGAACATGACAAATTTGTTTTGCAATTATCTCAGCAGCCCGATCACTTAGAAATATAGCGCTTTGGCAAAGTTGTTCAGTTGCTCAAAGGGTATCTTTATTTGGGCCTCGAAACTGGAGATTAACTTAAATAATGATAGCCCTTGAGCTACTGAACAACTTTGACGCCAACTTTCTAAGTGGTCAGGTATGAAATCAGGATGAAGAAAAGCTTAACCCACAACACATACCTTTTGAGCGGTTATTTAAGTTTAAAATTGTATCAAATTTATATCCGCGAAAAAGGGCGATATTCAAAACTGAAAAGGCAATAGATGGCTCTTTTTCAATGGTAGTAAAAACGAAATCCTGAAGCAAAGAAAGCACCACGGAAGATGAACTAAACACAAAAAATAATGTTTTCACTTTACACTTGATTTCTAATCACTACTTTTTTGATTCAGTTTCCTAATTGCGAGCAATTTACGATTTTCATTATTTTCCATACGTTTTGACAGCTCTACGACTACCATTCTTCCGTGCGCTTGTGTTGAAAGTTTGAGAAATTTGAGAATCCAGCGTAGCGCGATCAGTGAGAGGAATACAAACATCAGTGTCGCCGCTCGGCGGCCGGTAAGAGAAACTAAATGTTCGAAAGGTTGTTGTCTGCAATTTTTGCCGCTGGCGCCAACTGTTAGTGGTTATGAACGAAATAAACAGTCGTTACCCTATTAATTTTCAAACTTACTCGGCAAACCAAAAGGCCCGAAAACCCTTGTTATATTGTTTTGAAATTTTCCGTATTTCGTTTGGTTCAGTAAAATAAATATGTAAATAAATTGTACTACGAAGGTGATGGGACATAGCCATTATGGTTAACACACACAATTAA
Organism: Aedes aegypti; assembly: GCF_002204515.2. Classification (NCBI taxonomy): domain Eukaryota; kingdom Metazoa; phylum Arthropoda; class Insecta; order Diptera; family Culicidae; genus Aedes; species Aedes aegypti. The sequence continues at coordinate 202,278,463 of NC_035109.1, read as the reverse complement.
AATAAAGTTTATGTATATCATCTGCATGAAAAATGGTTTGTATGCTGAATTTATCAATGCGTAACCATGCCATGCAGATTTATATATGACAATATCTATAATTCTACTCCTTTTGAATAAAATTATATGCAATAATCGCTATAATATCGTTGATGGACGATTATGTATAAAAAACATTGTTGCAAGACAATAATGTTCTTCTGTAGAAGAACAAACAATCTTTTGAGATATTTAGGAACTTTTATGGCTTGATATAAATATCATAAATAACATTTAATTATTTTTTTCTTTTTTCTATTTTACAGCATTATGTGCAATGTGCAGATTAAATTGGGTGAGTATAAAATATCATTCATTTCATACATATTATATTACATTTACATCCCACACACTATGACTCCGGTTCTGAACAAGTGTGCAATATTTCATAGTTGCTTTAGAAACAATTTCATTCTGTCACATTATTATTTTGCAGGCACAAAATGGCTATAATTATGACAGACCAGATTCAGGATTGGGAATCGCCAGTACCAGTCGTCCTGGTTTCCCTGGGACTAGTCCAGCGGGATATCCAACGCCGTCAGGATTCGGTGGTGTGGCAGGGTCAACTACTCCATCTTATCAATTTGGAAGCACCGGATACCCTTCTGGTAGACCTTCCGGTCCAGGTTTTGGACAACCTGGAACAGTAGGTCCCACTGGGAGTGCTGGATATCCTGCTGCGGGGCAACCTGATTTTATCGGAACTGGGTCATTCCAGGGAACATCGGTTGGAGGTACTGGTTTCGGAAATGTAGGCACTGGATCTGGTTTCACTGGTGACAACGTTGGATTCCCTTCAATTGGATCCCGACCTACTAGTGGAGGTGCTGGTCAACAAAGGCCTACAGGCGGTATTGGTTCAGTGCAACCTAGCCCATCTGGACCAGCTGGGGATTCTGTTGGACGGCCTGGTGGTTCCAGTAATGATGGTCAATATGAGGGCGGTGACTATTCTGCTATTCCTGGCGAGCCTGGTGTAGACTATCCCATCTTTTCTGAAATACCCGAAACTTCGTTTGATTGTAAGCAACAACCTTATCCAGGATATTATGCTGATGTCGAAGCTCAATGTCAAGTGTTCCACATATGCGCCTTGAACCGTACATTTGATTTCCTTTGTCCAAATGGTACGATATTCAGTCAGGAACACTTCGTATGCGTTTGGTGGAATCAGTTCGACTGTGCCAGTGCACCAGGATTGTTTGAGAAAAACGCAAATCTGTACGACACTCCACAAGGTAGCCGTTTGCCATCAGATGGTTATCCAGGAGGTCAACCAGGAACCGCCCCAGGTGTTGGAAGCCCAACTGGTCCCACTGCAGGTGGAGCACCATATCCTGGAAGAACCCAGGGAGGTCGTCCTTCAGGTGGTCAAATCGGTGGACTGCCAGGGGCTTCTCCCATTGGAATTCCTGGTGGATCTCCTGTGGGACCACCAACTGGTGCGTCTCTTGGACCACAAGGAACTGCGCCAGGATATCCGACTGGTCCGGCTGGTGGATATCCTAGCGCTCGCCCAACAGGTGGGTTCCAACAAGGCGGTCAAATTCCATCCAATGTGCCAACAGGCTATCCGGCGGCCGGTGTCCCAACAGGCCCTGCTTTCCCTAGCGGACCAAGTCAACAGGGCTATCCAGCGCCTGGACAACCAGAAGGTCAATTTTCGCCTTCACCGCAACTCCCAACACGAGAATACCTTCCTCCAAGGCAGGGCTGAAGCTGAACAATATATTGTAGAATGAACAGGTACGGGCAATTTATTTATATTAGTATAATCATTCATACCTATGTACGGAGTAGCTTGCAGAAGCTGTTAACAATTGTTTATCTCAAGCATTTTAGCAAATACTCATGTGCTATTCAAAACTATCAACTTAAACTGTTACCATTCCTAAGCGATCCGATGGTTCTCAATCAAGTTTCTGCATTGTTTATAACGGGATGAGACCTATTAGTACATATTGTGAGTAGTATGATACGACAGGTGCATTAGGTAGCTTATTGTTAATTTTTAATTACATTTTTACTTGAAAGCCATTGTGAATACTCACCCGCAATCGATATTGCAATAAAAACAAAGCATGACAAAATCGAAACGTGTTGCAGTGTTTTATTTTCAAATATTCAACTTACACGCCGCATAGGGGTTTAATAAATGCATTAAGAACGTAAATATTCTACTTTTCATCATTTGTTTGTGAAGTCCCTTCGATTACCCAGCAGCATACCGACCCGCAGATCTTCTTCTTGGGAATAATTCATGAAGAAATCCATGTAGCAATTATCCGAGGCATCTCTAAAAAACACGTGATTGAATACCTGAATAGTTTGTGGAAGATTCGCAAGGGAGATTCCTTGTGAGTTCTTCGAAAGAGTTCTTGAAAAAAGTTTTACTGGAATTCCGTAATGAAAAATCAAATTTACAAATATCACTGAAGTGCAGTGATAAGAAAAAAAAAATCACAAACAAATAAAATCATTACAAACCTACGCAAACTACGAAATTTGTGATAATCGTGATTATTGCGCCCGACATTACTTCAGTAGAACAAGAAATTGCTAGGTCCCGCCAAAAAAAATATTCTAGCTACGCCAATGGGTGGGCGTTCTGTCCTGAATTGATTGATATTTAGGCCCTTCAATAAGCTTTCTAAGGACAAATTTAACATATTTTTTGCTATGTTATTTTAAATATTGACTATGTTATTTTAACTATGACTATGCCAACTTGTGTTCTCTCTCGGCGATAGTTATAGAAATTTGGTTATTTATCGACTTAAAACTGACCTTGAAAATCGTACAAAATTGCAACGAACACCGTTATTATTCGCTTTTTTTAAATTTTCTTAAGAAAACACATAAACATATATTTAGAGAAGCATTTTTATTCATTTTCTATAATCTAGCGCGTTTCGCCCCCTATGGGCAAATTAACCCCAGTTCCTCTACCAGCATGTTTTTTTTCTTTTCTGTCTTTAGAGCTTGGACCTAGTTGATCCATCTCGCTACCAGCCTGTTTAATGATTTATTTGTCTAATTTACCACAGAATTCAAACCAGAGTTCTGCAGAGTTTGGCTTTTGATCCGAATAAGCCGATCGAACCATTTTCAGAGAGTGTATCAGTTCGTGGCACATCGCGTTCGGAGACCTCTATGAATGTTGATATTCACTCTCTCGCATGGTACATGACGAGAGAGCGTTCAAGAGCATTGTCCTTCATAGGCGACAACGATATCTTGACTTATGGCCCAAATGAAAATGGTGCAAAAGTAAAAACTGAATATGCAGTTTTCTCTTCTTAAATATACCCCTTCTAGCACTAAACCGAATAGCGCCTTCCGCTTTTTTTACTAGCGCTGCCTTCCCTGTACGTTGAACCTAATGTTGGAAGTAGTGCGCAGTATAGAACATCAGATGATCTGGCTTGATTCCATTTGAAGAACCAAGCAAGAAATGGTTCGGAGTTAAAGCGGGAGCGCAGTCATTATCATTATTCGGGACATGGTTGATCGGCCTGGAGTTCATAATATTTTTAACTTCAATCAGTAAGCTCCGCAGCACCTCATCGGTTGGATTTCGTGGCGGATTGGTAGACTGAAGATTTCGCTTTACGCTGCCTATCAGTCGTTCCCAACTGCCACCCATGTGTGGTGCGAGAGGCGGGTTAAACGACCAGGTTGTATCGACGGCGACGAATTCCCTCATTACTTCATCAACGTTAACTGCTGCGGCGGCTTCTTTTAGTTGGCGAGCCGCTCCGACGAAATTTTCCCCCCTATCAGAGTAGAATACGCTGGGCGTGCCGCGACGTGCAATGAAGTTGCGTATCGCTATTATGCAGGAATCAGTGGTTAAGGAATGTACAACTTCTATATGAATCGCCCGAACTGTCAGGCACGTAGCGAGCATTCCCCATCGTTTTTCAATTCGTCGTCCTACGGCGACCTCATAAGGTCCGAAGAAGTCTTACATCGTTGACAGTTCTTCCTTACTTTGGTGTACGCTGCACGGATGTGTGAAATGCTGATTTTTTTACGCAGTTCATTAATTACTGACTCGTGATTTTGATGATGGAACTGTTGGTGGTAGTGCTGAATTATCAAGTTGGTGGTGGGGTGGTCACGAGGCAAAATAATTGGTTTCTTGGCGTTTTCTGTGGCGTATTGGCAGGTTGCAATTCTCGTCCGCAATCGCATTAGCCCTTTGCTATCTATCTATTTCTCTATTTAGAAATAGGTTTTGGGCTATTGATGTTGTGCTGTGACTTTTCCAAATGTGCCATTTCTTCTGGATAACCGGTCTCTTTGAGCAGAACGCAGGATGTAAGCTTCAGCAGAAACTAGTTCTTTCGCGGTAAAGGGGCCAATAATCTTTAGTTTTTTGCATAGTTTATGCTGACAGTTAGTAAGGAATCGGAAGACAAAGGCAGTGACGTTCTACATACGCTACTAGAAAATTCTTTTGGATCGATTGTAGAGTCGCAGGGGGCGTGATACGCAAGGAAACTGTGACGAAGTTCTTCTTCTGTAGAAGCGTTCTTCGTGGGCTGCCGAGGCCAGTCTATTTCACGAAGACGTAAGAATTCTGGGCCTACAAACCATCTGCTGTCAGAAGAGAGATCCGGCCGAGGGCTCCACTTGGTACCGTCGTCAGCCACATTCATCTTGGATGGTACCCAGTACCATTCATATGTTTCCGTTATCTCCAAAATTTCACTTACACGGAAAGCAACAAACTGTGTGTATCGCCGGTGGTCAGAGTTCAACCAACAGAGTACATCACGAGAATCGGTCCAATAGTACTTTTTTAGTTATTTTTATGGACAGCGAGTCAATGATCGTATGGGCCTGCCTAGTACCGATTACTGCAGCCTGTTCTAATCGGGGAATGGAGACGAATTTCAGTGGTGTAACTCTAGTCTTCGCTGCCACGATTCTACATTCGACATTCTCTTACCTCACAAACCGCAGGAAGGCAACGGCAGACATTCCGGTTTCACTAGCATCAGAAAATATGTGGAGGTCGGCTTCCTCAGGTTCCTGGATTAATGATCTGTAGCACCTGGGAACTTCAACTTGTTCAACTTGAGGCAATAACTTTAGCCAGTGCTGTCATTTTGTAAACGAGTCATTGGTTATCTCCTGGTCCCACTGTACCCCGGAGCGCCATATTTGTTGTAAAAGCACTTTCAGATACATCAGAAAGTTAGCGATTATCCCAAGGGGGTCGAAAATGGACAATAGCACCCGAAGAACTTCTCGCTTGGTGGGACGCCTATGGCCTTCTAGGAGAGCGCGATCGTATCGCTTTTATCCGACTTTATAGGTGAATGTATCTGAAGAGGTACACCACCACATACCCAAAACCTTCTCGGTGCTGATTTCTGTCCAGGTCTTTCTCGTTTATCCCGTTTTCGTTTAGCACTTGTAGAACTTTTGGAGCGTTACTGACCCAATTACGAATTTCAAATCCGCCTTGTTGCTGGACGTATTTTACATATTTTGCTACTTTTACTGCTTCTTTATCTGTTTCCAGGCTGACTAGCATGTCATCCACGTAGTGTTTCTTTTGGATTACTTCTGCAGCCTTGGGAAATTTTCCTGATTGGCGCTCTGCATTAATGTTTTTAACATATTGCGCACAGCTGGGGGAGCAACAGGCTCCAAAGGTCATAACCTGAATCACGTAGGTTACGACGTCCCAATGCTCGTTCTGCCACAAAAAGCGTTGACATTGCTAATCTTCATCTTGAATGCGCACCTGATGAAACATTTCCTTTATGTCTCCGGTAAGGCCAACTCTATTTTCACGAAATTGCATCAATATGGCTAGCAATGAACAGAGCTGATCCGGTCCCTTTAGCAGGGCTGAATTCAACGAAACGCCGAAGGAGCACGCTGCACAGTCCCAAACCAGCCGTACCTTGCCTGGCTTATTTGGGTTTACAACCGGGAATACTGGGAGGTAGCACACTCGGGAAGACTGCTGACTAACTTCATTTTCCGAGAGTTCTCGGACATATCCTTTGGATACACAATCCGCTATCATTTCTTGCAATGTCGCAGCTAGTTCTGGGTCCCTATCTAGACGTCTTTGTAGACAGTGGTGCCTTCGTAATGCCATTGCATAGTTATCTAGCAAGCGGGTGTTATCGTGACGCCACAACAGTCCAGTAGTGTATCGATACCCGTCGTAACTGGTCAGTTGCTCCAAAAGATCCTGAGCTCGTTGATCCTCAGCAGAGAGAAGGAGTTTTTCCGGTTTTGTGATGCCGATACTATCTAGCGTAAAATGGTTTTTAACGGCCTCATGTAACTCATCATCGCTCGTTCGTTCGCACGAGCATACGTGGAAGGTATAATGTACCAGATTATTTGCGCTGTTTGCTCGTGAATTTCCTCCGCCGCATACTGTCCAACCCAACCGCGTTTTAACAGCTACTGGTTCGCCAATATTTCCTTCTCTGCTCTTCAATACAAGACTAACTTGAACGTGCTTCATTCCGATGAGGATTCTTGGCCGAGCGTCGTAGTATGAATCGATGGGAAGTCCCTTCAGATGTGGATATATGTCCTATTTCCTCTACATTGAGCGTCTGGTGTGGAAGCAACAGCTCCTCAACTGTTCTCACTCCGGCTAGTTGGAAACTATTGGACGTTTTATTGAACGAATTTCTATGTAGTGTTGCCGCTGGAGGAAACGCCCTGATGATCAGGGGTTTGTATCACCATTCTCACGTAACAAATTTTAAATTTAGATTTGTGTTTGCAATAAATAGTATAAGAAGAATTTTTGTTTCGAGACTCACTTAAATTGCGATAACATTTTGACTAAGGTTTTTTATACGAAAAAATGTATATTACACATTTTGAAACATTTTACATTGTACATTTAACGTTAAAAGTTATGGTTGACATGTTGTAATAAAAGACATAACTATAAATCACATATAAATCGTTTCGACAAAAGCTCCTTTTATACTGAGTCATTTAGGATCACGGGTAGAATATCTTCACAGGGTAGTTTTCGGCTTATAGATGTTCCAACTGCTTTTGATTTGTTTTGTAAAATAAATTTTATTGCGCGTTACTTGGACGGTGTATCTGATTGCATTTTATGAAGTTTCGGACAAAACATTTTGCACAAGATAATATATTTACAATTTTTACTTTTTTCAGTATGCATATTTTACACGATCATGGCTTTTTATGAATACTAAAATAAAGGTTATTTTACATTGTACATTTAGTTGCTAATACATTACAATCAATTGATCGATCAAACAGTGTTCAATTCTGCACCTAGTTGATTTTTCCATAATTATTTTTCTCTGCTCATATCCATAAACCAAAATTTTCTCATATGGCTTCTTTGACTATGATAAATTTGATGTTTTGTGTAGTGTAATGAATGTGATGTTAACTAATAAAAGTGTAATTTTTAAAAGTAGCCATTTGATGGCGCACAATGGTAAGTTGTCGTGGTTGAAGCCATATGAGATGTTTAAGTTTAATCAAATAGAGCAGCTCTAACATGAAGTAAATAGCAAGGGAAGCCTAATGATTCTCATGTTATTTCTGAGTAAGACACAATATTATTTTACCGCTTTGCAATACACGAGTAATATAGTTCATATGTGTTGAGCAAAAGTATTGCAAGTTACGATTATTTGTTAACTTTATTGAAGTTGATTGAAATGCGATTATTTATATTTCAATGTCTGTGAGCGCTCTGTGATAGGCTGATAGTAATTCTTGAAGGTATATGCGAAATGGCTACGTTCGTGACTCAATCCAAGGAGAACGCAAGTATTCCCAATGTGTGTAGCTTGTATATTTAGCCAGAAACATGATATCTAAATATGCGAATATATTAAAATAAAATAGAATATAAGTCGAAGGGCGTGCTTAGGAATTAAGAAAAAATAGCCAATTGACCATCATAAACTGTAGCCGGATGCATATTTATATTCATATAATAGACAAAAACTCAACATTTAATTCAATATTGTTCCATTTAATTGTTAAACAATCATGGATAAACATCTTGAATCTAGAGTCATGGAAGTCACAAAATCATTTTGTCATGATATCATGACTATATGTCAGCATATCATGTATTATAAACAATGATTCCGCATCAGCGGAACTCAAATAATTATATTGTACTAAAGGGAACAGTTGTATTGGTTCAAATTCTGTTCTGCCTTCTTTAATTCTGCCGGAATGAATGACAGAACTACAAAAATAGAAATGACAACGTGAATCATAATTTCATAAGTTTCGTTCATGTTTTGGAACCATTGACTATAAAATTTAACGCGTATGTGGCGTAATGCAAAATAAATCATGTTTCCATGCCACGGTGTGTAGTTTTTTCCCTAAGTTGGCTGTAATTTTATCAATAACTCGCAAACTTTTGAATTTAGACAACCTCTAAAACATGTTTTTCAAGTTCAGAAATTTCAGAATCGTCCCACATTCTTTTGTTGATTTTGTTAAAGCTAAATCAAACTTCTGTAAAGTTCGTTACAATTTTTTATGCATCTCAAATTCCTACATTGTGTTTCATGAAGACAAAATTGTTTGAAGGTATAACACCCGTCTTGTCTTCCCTATCCGTTATGGATAATTGCGCAATCCAACAGGGAAAGGAATTCAAAATCAATCATATGTAAACCTGAATGCGAGCTCAAAAATTCAAACGCACAACTCGCAAGTTTGAAGCCCGTCGGAATATGTTCCGTGTTTGTCATACAATTGGTTCACTGAAACAAGCGTTGAAGTAATGAGAACCATGAACAAGTTTTTAAATTTACTATTTCAATCACGATTGAGCTATCAAGAACGCCTTTTATTTGCGTTTTTGTCCTTCTCAATCCAACCGCATCGATAGCCGAGCGGTAAGTGTTCGCGTTTGACAATCGCAAAACCCTCGGTTCGATTTTGGCTTGCTGCAAGTTTTTAACCATGATATAGTAATTATTTACTGTCGAATTGGAACCATGGTAAAATTGAATGCACAAAATATTTGAAATAAATGCAAATTTAGTCTGCACAAATAATCAAGTGGCGTTGTGTAATATAGTATTTTCGACTGCAACGCTGTTCTCAATGTAAAGTTATCTCTCATAAGAACACTAAGTTGAAAAGAAGGTTTGTCTCAGTTGGGAACTTATTTTTAAAGCTACATTAACGTGAATTTTAACTTTCTTCTTCTTCTTCTTTTCTGGCGTTACGTCCCCACTGGGACAGAGCCTGCTTCTCAGCTTAGTGTTCTTATGAGCACTTCCACAGTTATCAACTGAGAGCTTACTATGCCAATGACCATTTTTGCATGCGTATATCGTGTGGCAGGTACGAAGATACTCTATGCCCTGGGAAGTCGAGAAAATTTCCAACCCGAAAAGATCCTCGACCGGTGGGATTCGAACCCACGACCCTCAGCTTGGTCTTGCTGAATAGCTGCGCGTTTACCGCTACGGCTATCTGGGCCTGGGAAATAAAGCCAGAAAAAAGAAGAACCCTGTATGAGATGTAAATCGTAAAAATAATGATATTTCTGTATTCGGAAGAGCCACTTGAGAAAAATGTATTCTAGTCGACCATTGTGTGGATTAGATAATCTTGTGTGGATTAGATGCTTTATGTAAATTTTAAAATGCTCATTAAATAACCTTAAGATAACCAGTAAGGTGCGGCTTTTATTTCGAAAGTTCTCGAAACCAAAAAGTCGTGTGCTCCTCTGATTTCCAATCACATAAAAACAAAAATCTCAAAGTTTGAGCCGAAATAGTAAGATTTAGAGGTGACGCAAGCGACTTAAATGTGAATTTTGAAGTTAGAAAATATGACCTTCTGTAAAGTCTTCATAATTGTGTTATTTTGAAATTGATTTTGAAATATCACATCGCAGTAGACATTACAAAGATGGCCGTATGACATTTGTTAACCTAGCACAAATAAATTAATCTTTTTTGCACTTAACTTAATATATACTCCACCAACTCCAATTACTTTTACATGCTTTTAAAGAAAATATAGCTGTCTTTCAAAAGTGTGAATAACACATATAGTCTAGAAATCGTCTTGACTTAATTATTTAACAAAAACTGCTCAAAAACATGATTTTTTTTAACGAAAAACCCCTCTTTTAAAAAGCTGCCGCTCAACCGTAAATACTAAGGCTGAAACTAGTATTTCTTATCTGTTAAACTGCTAAAAAGGTCTTAACAATTTAGTGTTAGTGTACAATCAACTCTTTCTAATCTAACTCGATAGTGAATAATAAAATAAATAAAATAGGGAAAATTTGAAGAAAATTACTTTTAACTATGAATAGTTTTGATTTTAGACAAATTGAATGCTCTATAAACTTTTCATAAATTTAATTATGAAGAAAAAATGTTAAAAAGCTTGAAAATTTGTTGGAAAATAACAAAGTTCTGAAAACTTCACTAAAGGTCATATTTTGTAATTTGAAAATTTACCTTCAAGTTGCTTGCACCATCCCTATTTTTTCTATTTTTGGCTCAAACTTTGAGGTTTTTCTTTTGTGCGATTTGAATTCAGAAGGGGATACGAATCTTTTGTTTTGAAAACTTTTTCAATTGGATGATTGATAATTGGATTTTGAGATGTAAAATTATAGTTACATTTCTTCTTCAATTATATATGCAAATGGTATTATAATTTAATTCGATGCTGTTCACGATAAAAATTCGACGGCATACTTTGCAATGTATAAAAAAACCTTAAAATCAACGGTTGAATCCACATTTACAGTAAACATTATTGTATGTATGAAATTTGTATTTGCTTACTTGACACGACGAATCAAAAATCAGTACTGACAACAAAGTATCACACATTTTGGCCATTTGCAATGAAATCAATAAATTTTGGCCAACGATTTTGAATCTTTTCTTATAATTTTGGTAACACGGACAGTTTTTGAATGTAAATGTTTCATTTTGGTTCAAAACTTCCATAGTTTCAAATGAACGCAACTATTTTGATCCACAACAATACTGCCCATAACTGCATAACAGTCACATTCGACATTTTTGACAAAAAGGAGTTAATACCACAGAGAGTCATCTAATGATAAATACTTTCGATCAACTTAATGAAATCTGTGAGATCGTTCTAGAAAATTCGAAAAAAAATCCCAAGTTGTTTTGTCACATTGGTAATTATAACCGCATAGCAGTCACATTCAGATTATTAATGTGCCTCGTAATGTAATATGAAATGAATGAAATTTCTATCAGAACTATTTTCTGACTATTCACCTAGTATATGATATGAGTTGTACAAAATATCAGCCTCAAATAAGCACTTTTGAGTTCCTGGTAATTTTTTGAAATTTTAGTTTCCTCCCATACTGCAATGAAATGCACACTTGGTATTCCATTTACTCAGTGCCTACTTTTGTCGAATGTTACAAATATGCAGTTATGGACAGAATATATGTCTATTAAAATGTATGCTTAGAATTTGTTAATGGAAATTTTTTTTTTTTTTTTTTTAAATCTTTATTTGAGTGTATTTTAACACACGAGGGCTAGTTCTACACTTTCGTCAATTATGGAAAAAAATCATTAAATAGGGTAACCAATATATTTTGGACACCCTGGGCCATTTTTCTGCAAATTTCCCAGTTTAAATCAAAAACCGCACTCAATCCGCATGCCATTTGAAAAGATAGGACTATTCCGCACTTGCATAGGACTATTCCGCGTTTGTACATAGAAAATGTGTTTATTTTATCTGAAATCAATTTAATTTAATCCTTTCATCCATGCAACCGTTACAATACGTTCGTTACACACAGAAATTGAAGCCGTCGGAAATTTTTCAAATGTAAACAAAGTTTTTCAAATTTCTGAACTAAAAGCGTAGAATTTTTTCGGTTTTCCATTGTCAATCGATTGATTAGACTATGGGCAAGCCTATTATACATCCAGTGTCGAGGACTTTGTCGCCAAACGATAAAAAATGCAGGGGGTCCAAAATATATACTCTGAGGTTCCAAAATGTATTGGTGTGTCCAAAATAATGAGAAACAGTGCTTCACAATTCAATTATTTTCGACGTTTTTTGGATCCTACATGACCGTATGGGCATTTTTATCTCGTAGAGAAAGTTTTTCTCTACGTTTTAGCATGTTCTTTGACTTGGTTACGCTGTGCAAATAATTAATTGGGATAAAAAATTAAAATCACTTCCGTAAGGGGTCCAAAATACGACCGTTACCCTAGTGTTCTAAAACCCTGTTCTTATTTAAATACCAAACGCTTTAGTTTAGGCTAGAAACTCATGTTTACTCAATTTTCAATCGTTTTTCTGGATTTTGAGATATTGTCACACTCCTTGGTTTAAACTCATATTTTGGGTGTATTTTGTTTTCCTTGTCTCTCCAGAAATGTCAGATAGGAGCAACACCAGTGTTAGTACTTTTTAAAAAGTAAAAACTCAGTGGAAATTTGTGGACAAAGTGAACTTTGAACAGGATCAAAAGTGTCAAGGTTCAACATTTTTAATTACTTATAATTTTTAACATTTAAGCTTAAATACGATAAAGCCGTTATTTGAGCGGAAGAAAATCCAAAATAGTAGCAGGGACACGTTCTGTCGTGTTATTTACTAATATGGAGATTTTATCAAAAATTTTACTGAAAAAGCAGTGCAAAGCTACATAATATCCTTCGAATGTAAAACTACATTCAAGTTTATAAAAAATACATTTATATCTGATTTTTTGGCTATATTTTTTCTAGATCTATATTTATATCAATATTATTTGCATTTTAAGGTTTAGATAAAAACTCTTTCGAATAACCGGAAAACCAAAAAAAAAATATATATAAAAAAAACGGAGGTTTTTGATTATAAACAAACTAATTCTAGTTCAAGTTCATTATTTTTCTTTTTCAATCAATTTATCAATGTTTATCAATTCATTGAATTTGAACGATTTGGAAGCGTGTACATACTGCAGCTATGGTTTGTGCAATACAAATGCAGAGGGCACAACCTATGTCTATTGAAACATATTGAGACTTTAATTTTCAAATGCAGTGCTAGACTGTACAATTATAGAACGAAACACATTGAAATTTACAAGAAAATATCGGATTTTTGTAATATCACTCCGTTATTATTAAAAACTGTACAGGAAAAACCAAATCGAATGACAAGAACAAGCTTAAAGATTTCATTTCAATAAAATCATAATAAAAATTTTGAACAGCAAAGCTAAAATCTATAGAATAGCAAAAAGTTTTCTTTGTAAACATAGTATTTTTTGAACTAAAAACAGTAATATGGGATTTACAGAAACATTTTTCGATATTTTCTTAAAGTCGCGTTACACAAACTCAGAGAGTATCATAAAGCTCTGCAATGTCAATTAAATAAAATTGTCTACATCGGTTTCCAAAGGCAGGGATTAAGTTTGTGTTTAAACATTTAAATTATTTCACCGATCTTTCCAAACTATTCGCTGAGAACCCGACAGCTTTGATAATTCGATAATTTTAAATACTGAATCACGGTACCAACTTGTTTTATCGAGATGTCGGCAAACTAAATTTATTACCGAGAACTCAGCGCAAGTAACCGAACTTCGGTTAACATTAATCAAAAGCATACAAGAACAAAAAGTTCAGTTTCTATGAAAATACAAAATCTGAATGAATAACTTTCATAGTTCAATAACACGAATACTATGTGAAGTCGATTTAATATAATCCATGCTAAGATTTGTCTATGCAGTGCTAAAATCTAGAATTGTAGAGGACATATAAAAATTTCCATAAAGACATGAAATAAGAAAAACTATATTTTTACGGAAAGTTTATTATTCATTCTCAAAAACTGTCCGTATTACAAAAATTCTGTCCACAGCTTCGAAAGCACCGAGACTATCTAGGAAATTGTAAATAATTGAACTGCGTGAGAACAAATTCAAATTTTTTCGACTAGTAATTACTTGAGGAGATTACCTATAATCTCTATAGAACCAAAGAAATGAAATCAGTCCTCTGGAAAAATGAAGCAACACGCAACTATGCCAAATCAACCAAGCAGAACTGCAGCATTGAAATACTACGGGTCGATTTTTATTGAATAATATCGAATGTCGATTGAATTTACACTCATTAGGATAACGAATGCAAAACTTACTGAATGAGTAAAAACCCGTGTAAGTCTCTATCATCTTCATGCAAAACTTGAAAATTGCAACGAGCATAATCAAGGTGTGTGCATTGTACTCTGTAGCCAGAGTGAAGTGAACCCGCCTTAAGCATGATATAGCAAGGCTTGAATGCTTAAGCTATCAGTACACATCTCAAATATTGCACTGGGATCCGACAGCAGTTTGAAAATTTGTTTGGCTTTATCAGAATTTCTTCAGTGGCTTTTTCTCGAATGGAATAACATTCACTGTAGATTTGAAACTTCATTTATAATTTTGAATGGCTATCAAAAAAGATGGGGCCCATTCACAAATTTCATAACGCTGATGGGGGTGGGTGGGTGTCCTCGATATGTTACAACTCATACAAAGGTTTATGGACAAAAGGTCGAAAGACAAAAGGTCGAAAGGACAAAAGGTCGAAAGACAAAAGGTCGAAAGGACAAAAGGTCGAAAACGATTTGCATGGTGGGAAATTTTCCCTTCTTTGAAAAAAGATTTTCGACCTTTTGTCCCTTCTTTTTTGTTCTTCGACCTTTTGTCCTTTCGACCTTTTGTCTTTCGACCTTTTGTCCTTTCGACCTTTTGTCTTTCGACCTTTTGTCATAGATTCAATAAACCCCTGCAATTGGGCTGTGTGCGCTATAAATATTTCGACTCTGACTGCGAGCCCTGTTTTCAGGTGTGCCGGGAGTGAGAGCGAGACAGCACCAGCACAGGGCTCGCAGTGGGTACACTGGCTACACTGGCTACCTTGGTGAAAATCAAGAGTACAAAAGAATTATAGCGAAGCACGCAGCCTTATGTTAAAGGGTGGAATGTTCTCATTGGAACCCCAAATTTACTGTCAGTTCCATTCCAATCAAACAAGATACCTGTCAAATGATATTTAAGGCACGCTAAGAACTAGCTCGTGTAAAAGTTACTACTGTTCTTATCAGCTTTTTTTTTATCGTGCAGCACATTTTCTGTATAAATGAATTCTGAACGATTTATTACACCAATTTTTCATTCAGTGAGATTTACATTTGGTACCCCAATTTGTGTGAACTCACACAGTTTAAGCGTGTTTTTGAACATTAACGTCGCTCGTTTCGCAAAGTTATGAGCTGCTCTATTTTCAAAGTTATCTGATTTCGTCTTTTTATATTTCAATACTATTACTGGTTGTATACTAGCAGCCCCTTACGGTATCAGTAAAGCTCCAAAATGATAACGGTTAAAAAGAACTGAACAAACAAAAACTAGTTTCACTTTTAAAGGATGATCACTCAGTGTTAGATATCAGAAACAAAAAAACACGATAAGTGTGCCTGCTGTCTAGTTAATATAGGCCTTTTCATCTGACATGTCCGTGTATACATTTGTTTATATCGGTGGAGGTCCGGTGCATACACAGGACTGTAATTGCCATAGAAGAACTGTCGAAGAGCTTCCAAGACAAATGGTTTGAAACTACCCGTGACAAGGCCTATGCTGTGTTCAGAAAGTAAGGATAGTTTGATTTGCCGTGATCGCTAATTTTTGAAGACACGAGCAAAAACCGCAGTTTGCGGATTTATGAAGAGACAGGCAATATATTGTATCAGGAGTATGAACTATCTGTCTTCCTGTGACTTCCAGGTGACTATAAATGTTCTCTAGAGGGCCAAAAGCCATACGTTACAAGTTCAAGTACATTTCTGAGGCATATGAATTCCAAATTACAACTTCTATACATTTTTATCCTACTTTTAAAACATCTATTACTATGCACCTGTTATGGACACATATTGACGACCTCTCCGATCTCCAGTCAGTAACGAACCCCGTTTAAGCTTCTCGCAACACGTTTTATCATTAATCTACTAAACCTAACAAAATAAATATGGCTCAGGCATTTTTAACGACGAGTATGCGCTGCGTTACATTTATCAACAAGAATTTGAACATTTCGGACAACTATACGTCTCGTGTTAAATAGGATATACATGCTCCGCACTCATTAACTTGCATGCATTGTGAAGTCATGACACATCATTATGGTTTCCCTTGCCATTTAACCCCATCGAGACGCTAGCGAATACAGTGATCTGAGTAGTTCTAGTGCCCTGGTGTCCGAATGGTGATGAAAACTGTTCCGGTTGGACTCCGCTACGTATTCTGCAGCGGTGCCTAGACTCTTCTGCTTTCTACTACTGCTTGTAGGGGACTCCCTGAGGGCAGCGCTTCTCTTAGGTGTGGTTGGTTCAGCCGATGTGCGCGTTGTGGTGGATATTGTGGAAGGTATCGTCGTTGTAGGGATTTCTGTAGTTGTTATTGCGTTTGTTGTAGTTTCATAGTCAAACGTAGTAGTTGGAATACTCGTTGTGGTATACTGTTCAGGAAATAGGCTGATTGCTGAAGTAGTTGTTTCAGAGTCGTCGCCAAATCGATTTTCGAAATACCTGGTCGAGGATTCGGTTGATAAATCTAGAATTGTTGACTTAGTTTCTTCATAGCCTTGGGTCGTAGTTTCGAAGCTGCCTCTGCTATCCAGGTCAAGTTCAGCGGTGGTGCCAGTAAGTCTTTCAAATTGTGAATTTCTGTAGGTTGTTATTGGTGTTGCAATTGTGGTAGTTGTAGTTGGAGGTTTTGTACTCTTCACTCGTTTGCTTGATCGTGACTTAATAATTCGGATTTCACTACTATCATCCTCTTGGCTGTCCATGCTGATCAGTGCATTGAGTAGTGCTTTTCTAGAATCTTCTACCGTCTTGTTGTAATCATCATCGCACGTTTGAATGAGCAGAAGGATTAACCGACGAACCGATTTATTTGTGTCGGCAGTTTTCATCACATTCATTAAATGGTCCGCTTCACTTTCGTTTAGGTCGCCAAACATTTGATTGGCCTTCCGCTGCATTGTTTCCATCAGTTCATTTTCGTTTGATTCTTCTTCGCTTACTTTCTTGCTCTTTCCTCGTCGTGAGGCAACTGCTCCTGCTTTCACGGGTGTTGTCAATACTGTAGGTGTTGTCGATGCTACATATGCGTGAGTGGATTTCTTTTGATTTCTCGGCAGATAAGTGTGAGCGTTCAAAACAGTAGTTTTGCCTGCATTTGCTTCTTCTTCCTCTGAATCCATCAAACCATCGTTAATTGTAAGAGGGTCTAAGAAAACTGTGTAGGATAGGGTAGTTTTTTCGTTTGTAGTTATCTTACCAATATCTGGGATCGATGGGGTGGAAATATCGCTGGAAATGGTAGTAGCTTCGAAATTTTCTCCCTTGAATTGCTTCGTAATGTAATGACCTTTAAGCGTACTTGGCGCGACAGTTGTGGTTGGAATATCCATGGTAGTGGCTGTTAGTTTGCCGTTCTCTTGTAAGGCTTTGTCCAGGTTGAGGAAGCTGTAAATGGTTTTAGGCTTTTTATTGCCTCCGATAGAATTACGACTAGCTACAATCGATTGACTTTGCGCCCTTTGCAGTTGTTCATCATCTTCCAGGATGTCATCGCGATCTGGTGGCAGGAAAATTTTACTGGGTTCCTGGCCAAGGGAATTTGATTTACCGTGACGAGGTGGTTGTAGCTCATAATGAACTGTCGGTGCGGAATCCGTGGTTGTAGTTAGAGTTGCCAGTTCATCTCCCCATCTAAGCGGCACAGCTTGTTTATCTGAAAGAGCTGTTGGATATGTATCGGTTATTGGAGTGCTATTTGCAGGTTTAACATCCTTACCATATGGTGTTGGGGTTGATTTTCTATCGTATCCACCTTGTGACGGAAAATAGCTCGCATTGTCAATTTTTTCGTCAAAGTCTTCAAGGCTCTCAACAGCTTTATAAGTTGGCGGTTTCAAGGTTCCTAGTTCCTCGTTTACTTCATCGGCTAAATCGTTCTTTTTTTCATCTTTGGTTGGCTTGAGGGTTTTTGACTGTCTTTCTCTATACGCAGATGCAGTTTTTTCGAGCTCTTCGGTTATGAGATTAGAAGCAGGTGTCTTCTTTGCACCATCAGCCGCCTTTGGAAGACCTGCTGTAGGAACGGCATTTGTCGTAGAAGGAATTTCTGTGGTTGTTTCTGATGCACCGATTGTGGTTTCTCGTTTGACTGTCGTTGGTAGGGTTACGTCTGAGAAATCCAAAACTTCTAGATCTTCCGTCAGTGCCGCTCGTGGAGCGGGAGTTATTTGGCTGCGAGGAGAGAAATAAGAAGCTTCCTCAGCCGATATGTCGTCATTCTTGCCATGCTTCGCCTGATCGATCTGGTTGGAGACAATAAGCTGTGGAGGAGCTTTGGGTCTTATTTCCGACAAAATACGACGGAATGTGTCAGGATCTTGCAAATAAGCAGACAAAGCGTGGGTGAATACTTGTGCAAGCTCACGGATCTGAGGTGAAGCAGATGTTCCGAAAATAGGGTGCCTCGAATACTGTCCTTCCAAATCGTTCCCAGAGTCGTCTGAGAAACGTGTTTCAAATTCCAGACTTTCAGTAGTTGTGCTGGGAGTTTTTGTGTGGAAGAGTTGCTGATACCTCTCGATTGTTTTTTGACTCAATAATGATGCACTCACCGATGGTCTGTTTTCTTCCATTTGAAACTTTTCAGTTTGTATCCGTATTTCAACTGGACTCATTGTAGTCGTAGCATTGATTTCTGAATCATCGGCGAAATAGAGGGCTAATGAGTGCAGCGCGTTTGGCCCTGACGACGGGGGCACTTCTACGCCTGGACGATTTTCTACCACAGGCTCTGATATTTCAAGCTCTTGTAACGTCTTCATCATTTCCATTGCGTGTTCAGCTGCTCCTGAAACTGTTGCGGACGTTGGGGCGAAAGGAGTAGTTTGCTCAGTTGAAGATGCTCTATTTGTTATGGTCGGAATAGTGGGAGTATAAAACGGTTTGTCTTTCGTTTTTGTACTGGGCTTTCTGGCAGTGGTATATGCTGGGAAGTTCAGATTTTCTTGAGTTGGAATGGGTGGGGATGGCTTTGAGCTTTTGAGGTCTACTGTAATCGATGGTTTACGTTCTGTTTTCTGATTCAAGGTACTGGTTTGGTGAGTGGTACTTCCTCGACTTGTGGTGGATGCTGTAGTAGCTCTTAGCGTTTGTTGTTTCATGGTGGTGGACGTCACGGTTATTGGTACTTCAGTAGCTCTTGTGATAAATGGCTTTGCATCAAATGTAAACGTATTTTTCTGACCGAATTGTTGACCTAAATTGTTCTCTAAAATTTTGCCTGTTCGCGATGATGTCGCTAAGGGCTTGTCGTTTTTATCCAAAACCTTGATTGGTTTATCGTAATTGTATCCTTCTTGTTTTGCATTACTACCATCGAATAATTTGTCAGGAGTTGGATAGCTGTATCCGTTTAGAGCTTTTCCACCTCGTACAAATGATGCTGTTTCGTCTGCAGTTTGTGTTTCTTCAGAACTGGCTTTTTCAGCTCTGGAAACTTTATTGCTTCTACGAACGTTGTTTCGTTTCAGAGAGATGTCTTCAAAATCTATGCTTTCGTCGGATTCTTCTACACTTGTATCCATACGTCTGTTGAATGCTAGCGCATCTAGATTCGGCCCTAAGGGCCCATTAAGAATTGCATGTTTTCGTTGCACGTTGAGTGAAAACTGCTCGGGAGATTTGATCGGCTGCGGAATCGGATGCTTGCTCTGAATTCTTGCCCGCTGTGCTTGTGTGAGCATTTCCGAACTCTCGGCATAGTGGTTCGGAGCGGCAGCGCAATCCACCTTGAACCACCAGTCGCAGATCAAATCCAACTGTCGAAAAATGGTACCGTTTGGACACAAAAACGATATCTTTTTGCCTTCATCACATATATGGAAGACCTAAAATAAACAAGTGACAATTATTATGTAATTAGAGTAGAAAAAAAATGAATGTAAATAGCATGGAGTTTGTCCGAATTTATCTATTCAGTTTTTATAGCGTAATGTTGACATTTTGTGCGATCAAAAAAAAATCAAGCCGATGTTTCTTATTAACACTGAACCTCATACAGATTTTGGAAAAAGTTTTCATTTTCAAGAAATAAGATTAGTGATTTGATGCATTTTTCTGAATTCCATTGCACTATCAATTAGATATCTTTACCAGTAATAAAAGTAGTAGTAATAGAACGAGTCTGTGTACTGAGCATGAAGGGCAACTGCAGCTCGGAAGAATAGACGCCTAGATAAGGCCTACGGAGAGTACCCTAAACAAGATAGTCAACAACCCCCCCGCGAAGTGACAGATAACGCAATTTTCACGTACCTACTTTCAACGTAAACAATAGGGCCATCCACCGCTGCCGGCACAATTTTTCACTATGGCAGATCGGAATTTTGTTTCGTTGTTGACGGGTGCAAAACAACGAATGGAATGAAATGAAATAAGGGCGAGTCTGATATTTTCGTCTGCCAATGGAAATAAATTTAATGATATCACCAAGTTTAACCACCAAATGAACTTAAGAGCGTACCAATTCGTTCGGTGAAAAGATTAAATGACGTGTTAGTACTTTGTTTTGCGGAAAAGTAATCTATAAGAAATTACTTACAATACAGCCTAACTGATTTGGGGATCGCTTTTATGCCCTCAAAAGAAAGCGCTGGCCGTAACATAAAATAAAATAAAATATAGTGGGCCTCGTGGCCGTGCAGTTAGTGTCGTTAGGCATTTAAGCGCATCGTGTCATTGTATGTTGGCTCGATTCCCGCTTCAGCCATTGAAACTTTTCGTCAGGAATATTCCTCAACTGTGCCACTGGAGCATCCAGTGTCCATTGTCTAGTGTTAAGTTACATTCCGTGCAGCTAAATGGCTGAAGACGGTGTCCTTATCTTTTTATTCGAGATCGAATCAAGTCGAAAAGTGATATTTTTTTATTTGCAGTTTTTGTCTATGCGGATGTGTCAATCATATGTGAGAAAAGTGTTCTATTTTTCTCATACTCACCACCAGAGGTCTAAGTTTCAATCAAATAAGTCTATGAACTAATATACGATGACGTCATGCTGCAACTTTCAGCGTGAAGAAAACCTTTACTGCGGGCGATGTATACAGAAAAATAAACGATTTCGTTGCACATTCATCCACGAATTCATCCGGTGAACATTCGTGTTGGCATGGATGTCATTTTATGTAAACATATTTAGATCGGAAAAAATCGACAAGAAAAGAAGACCGTGGGTAAGTCCATTGGATGAACTATCCAGCTTCTTAAGAGCGATAATGGCCGCTAAAAGTTAGCTTACTTTCTGGTAGGGATCCAACATATTGACGTTTGGCTTTGGTCCGGTCAATAGGCCTTTTCGCATGACAGGTCTATGCATTTGTTTACATCGGTGGAGGACCGGTGCATACACGAGGCTGTCATTTTCATAGAAGAACTGTCAAAGAGCTTCCCGATCAGCTGTTTTGGAACGTCATGAGAATAGGCCTATTGACTTGTCCACCGGTGTGATAAATTCACTCGGTTAAAGAATTTTGACACTTTAGCGGGTCACGTAGATGCTTCCCACTAGAGTGCCTGTAAACAAGAGTGACGTCTTGTTCCAGCTTTGACAGGTCTCCTGCTCGATTGGAACGCGGATTTGTATGGAATTGACAGTTCGCCGTTGTTCCAATTTTGAAATTGACGCCACTCTTATTTAAATCCACTCTGCTTCCCACGTGTTTCGGTCAAGTGTCAAAATTATTGGACTGAGTAAATTTAGTGAACCGGTGGATAAGTCCATATCAAGCGACCCAAGTCAAACGTCAGATCACTAGATCCTTTTTTGTAAAAGTGGGCTAATTTTTGGTGATATGAGCGTTCGTAAAAGCGGGATACTTCATTCAATAAGCTTATCTGATTGAAACTTAGACATCTGGTGGTGAGTATGAGAAAAAAATTGTTCAAATCCGCAAAAGAAAATGTACTGCGAATTGATATGATCTCAGATTGATTTTAAGCTTATAACTACAGTCAATTTCCCATAAATTAATGATTATCGTAAATATCTAAAGGATGATTCAAATATTACGTAACGAAGAAATTTGCCAATTTAAATCCTCTCCCTCCCTGAAATAACAGGTTTTATATGGAAAATTTCAATTTATTGTATGGACCGAAACACTTCAAAATATCCCTTACCTCCCCTTGTCGTGTTACGTAATATTTGAACGATCCCCAACAAATTTGTCTTGCTTTGAATTGCCAAGTGGTCAAAAAATAATTTCGTAAACAAAGGAATGGTTACTATAAGCAACTTACAGCATGCGGACCACATCACACCACTATTCAAAACTCGCTCGTGGGCCATACAAAATCTTCCCGATGACCGTACAAATCCTTTAAGAGAATCGCTATTTGGTGATCACTCGTTTATAATGATGTTCCAAATGCCAAACAAAATATGTTAAACTTTTTTATGTCCATCAAGCATAATTCTAGTTTACGCCCTATTTTGAGCACACTCCATAATTTCATTGAGTTTGACAGTACCACGGACCAAAATTTTTCGGTACATTGACGTTGTACTGCAGCTGTCATGATGCTCCCGGGTTGATAGTCAACGACGAAAATGCTCATTTTGAGGAAGAAAACCGCCAGCAGCTAGACGAGCAATTTTGAAGATTCAACGATCATGGAGATGTCAACAGCTCGTTGGGGCCTTTCCATGTAGTTGTCCACGTAACAGTGCGAGATGTGATTGGCATGGGCCAACGATAAAGACAAAACAACTGGTTCGATAAAGTTTGCCAGAGAGTGACAGCCGTTAAAAATACCGCTGAAAGTTGCAAGCCAGTAGCCGGTACTCGGCGAAAGCATATTGACCGCGGAAAGAAATGAAAACAGTATGGAGGAAACGTGATAGTTGAAGCACAGACAAACACACGTAACACTTAGAGCAAATCTAAAGCAAAATCATAGTCACGAGGACATGTACGCCCAATGCTAAAATTAGTGTGTTTGGCCGACAGGCCAACAGATAGCGGTAATGTGTAAACGTCAAACGCGAACAAAAACGATGCGAGCGCTGCGGGTGGTGGATTGGCCACCTACTATATTTTTGAATCGACCGTTAAAAAGGCGGTCGATGGACAATGTTGAGAGTGTGACGTCTGTTTGTCTGTGGTTGAAGCATACGATAGCATGAATCGATACAAAGAGGGTTGACACATGTCCACTTTCTGGTCTTGCTCATAATTTTCGAGTATACGGGTAATTTGCTGCTAGTGCTAGTTTCCACCAATTGAACATAGCGTAATAAGACTATAAGTGAGCTTAAACGCTGTGAAGTTATAGAGAAGGATGAGATTACAGTCGAGCTTGTTATGCGCAGAAATGAACTGCTTTACCAATCAATTCATCGAGTACCTACTTCTGAAGGAATGAGAGGGCCCAGAAATTACTTTTGTTCTAGGTTTTGCTGAAAGCCGGATGAGCTTAACAGACTGAAAGCCATGATATAGAACGCAATCATCACTGTCGTATCCCAGGTAAAGGAAATGCCATTCGGTTGGTTGGATCTCCTCATACGCACAGACTTGAATGCGCCAATTACAGAAGGATTACCCTGCCGAATACGGCGCTCAAAATACTGTCGCGCATCCTGTTTAACAGAATTAGACCGTTTTAGATTCGTAGGCGAATACCAGGCTTTTTTCCATAAGATCAAATCAACAAAGGACCAGATGTTCAGCATTCAAATGAGCTTGCATATCAGAAGCATATATTGCAAACTCACCTTTGCTTCTGTTAGCTGATCTCAAGGCAGCATATGATTCAGTGAATAATATGTAGCTTCGTAAAAAAATGTTTGAGCATGGTTTTCGTGCGAAACAAATTAGGCTGATACGTGCATTGCCAGACCGTTCGTACCAGTGTCCGAATTGCAGACGAAGTGATGATCTCATTTGTGACTTCAGATTGATGCAAGAAGATGCACTTTCAATTTTACTGTTAAACATTGCACTCGAATGGCAATCAGGCTATGTAACAATTTGAATACAACATTGAGAGCTAACGAACGAAAGTAATCAAATCAACCATTTGTCCATACATTCCAAAACGTTTCCAGAATTTCAGTCTGAAATTGATTGAAGACAATAGATACAATTTCATCACCTTACCTGCATGAGATCAATTGCATACAACCACTGTAAAATACCTGACATTTTGTGTCCAGATCTGCAAAATATCCATTTCCATACTGTCGACAGTTAAAGTTTGTGTTGGGTATGCCGGTTAGGACTGGAAAATCAATTCCAGAGCGACCGACCACACCCTGGTAGTTTTCGACATCGATATTTCCGGTATCGGCGATGAGCCGTTTCTGAAATCTCTTGCTTTGTTGTTCTCCCCGTCCGACGTTTCTGCCATCATCTGCATATTCCTGAAATTGTGTTGCCCCTGTTCGAGCTGCCAGTACACGTGCTGGTGTGGCGATTCGCTAGCAAGTATGGAAAATGGAAATCAATTAGTAGCCAGATGAGTATTACTAAAGTACGATAATCGAATATGAGCTACTTCCTTACCACAGAGCACTGGTACAAGGGGATGTGACAGGTTATAAGTATACCTGTAAAGGCAGAAAAATAATACATATTAGTTATGAACTTGGTATGAAAAATATTATTGATGAAAATTGTGAATCTCAGATTGTTACTTGATATTACGAGCAGAAACTTATTACTACATGTTGTTGGGCAGATCGGACAAAAAACAGGTATAAAACGAGATGTACAACGGAACGTTTTTATTTGTAGCGATTCGATTTGCACAAGAGTCGAGTCAAAGAACGAGAATGAAAAAGGAAACGGAAATACAAAGAATATCAAAAACAAAGTTCATGGGTCGTTCTCTCTTGATGTTGTTGTCGTGTGACACTATAGCGGCAGGTGGTGGGAATTCTAACACTTCTCCTCACCAAGTGCCGCTACCTTCCCTGTAGACAATCCAAGCAATCGGGATAACTGCTTAACCTTCGTCGTTCCTAGTGGCTTTGTCTGTAGGTCTGCCGCCATTGCAATGGCAATGCATTGGTTCGGTGGAGCAGTAAAATAGAAATATTAGTAGTAGAACGTTAGTAGCGCTGATGTCACACAACTGATTTTAATTATTATTAAATTTAATTATGGTTTTTCATTGTTTGTTCAATGCCTTGTTGTTGTTTATGTTTTTATAATTGATTTGACACTTTGATGCCCGGTACTCAGGCTGTCAATTCGAGGCAAACTAGATGTTGGTGATAATGATAATCTTCGAGCTGTTTAGTACCTATAAGTAGATGAAAAAACCGAATTTAGTACTATACCATTTAATTCCACTAGAGTTTGTATCCTTTGACAGATACGCGTATTTCGACCTCAACTGTAAGGCCGTCTTCAGTGTCGTGTACTAGACTCGACTTGAAGAAAACCATCGTATGCACACATTATATATTAACACTAGGTATAAACGTATTTCCCTACCCATTATTATTTTTTAACTTAAAATTTATGAGCTTTAGGTACATTCCATCCCTCTTTTGTTTGTACCTTTCAGCATTTAAAGTTTCAACAAAAGAGGGATGGAATGTACCTAAAGCTCATAAATTTTAAGTTATAAAATAATAATGGGTAGGGAAATACGTTTATACCTAGTGTTAATATATAATGTGTGCATACGATGGTTTTCTTCAAGTCGAGTCTAGTACACGACACTGAAGACGGCCTTACAGTTGAGGTCGAAATACGCGTATCTGTCAAAGGATACAAACTCTAGTGGAATTAAATGGTATAGTACTAAATTCGGTTTTTTCATCTACTTAGATGTTGGTAACACGAACAGCAGCGACATTAGCATTCTTAGGTTAATGCTTCTACTAGCAGTAATCAAGCCTGATTATTTTCAGGTCGCCCTTCTCACGAACGTATCTTTCCTTCGTCTCTATATTGCTGTTTGCGTTTGACGTGCAAATCTTCCTTAACCTTTACGTTACCAGCCTCCGACAAGGCATTTTCAAGCAGCTGTCATTTCGTCAATTTCCATCCGATTTTTTTGAAACTACCCTCATTTTACTTTAAAAAGGTTTCAGCTATTTGTCATAAATGGACAATTCTGTATTCGGAACCATGCCGGAGATATTCCGAGTTGTACTGGGGTCACGAGGGTGCCAAATGCGTGAAATGTGATTATTTTTTATTTATTTCAGCTACAACATTAAAGTTGTTATGTGAAACGTGAGATAATGGTCGATTGTCATCATTTCAACATAATTTGAAAAAGTAGACCGGTCCGGAATATCGTAGTCGGTTCCGCCATGGCCAGTTTGGGGACATTTCCGTTTCATGTGCAAAACATACCGTGCGACGTCTTATTTTTTATTTTTTTATTTATTTATTTATTCATTTAAATTAGTAACTTAAGACTTCCGGTCTTATATATGTTACATTGTTTATATTGCAGAAGCAGTGCCACATTTCTAATAATTTTTAATATTGATGCTTTGTTGGATAACATATTATTACTTCTTACAATTAAATCTATTATTTCTTTAATTAAAGTGCTCATGTATCTCGTTCTGAATCTCATTCTTGACAACTCATTTGTCAGTTCATTGGGAAGGGAGTTCCAAAAGGCAACACCTCTGACAAAAAAGGAATTTCCGTATTTAGAAGTACGATGCCGTGGAAGAATTATTTTTTTAGATCGATAATTTCTACATAAAGTTAACTTCCTGTATAAGTAACCAGGTTGCTCTGTGATTATAAGGTTATGAAGCTGAAGGCAACATCTTAATTTGTCAAAATTTCCAAAGAACATCCATTCAGTACCGATTGCAAATGTGAAACAGGGTCAAATATGTTCAAATTAAAGATGTATCTTATGCAAGAATTTAAGGCTACTCTTAATTTGTTTCTCGTATTCCAAGATGCTTGCATCAACAAAAAATCGCAATTTATTAAAAAAAGGGAATATTAAACTTTTGAATAATTTAAGCTTTATATTTGACGACAGAAAATGTCCTGATAGTCTTAAAATTCTCAATTTGGAAAAAAAATTACCGCATTGTTGTAGAATGTAGTCATCCCATTCAAAGTTATTTCTTAATCTTCATGAATTCGGGAGAACATGTCAATAAAGGTAAAATAAACTAAATTTCAATAGATTTGGCCACTCCAGAGCTCCTGACACAGGTTCCGCCAGGGCCTCTTTGAGGACATTTCCTTTTTTTGTCGGAAACATACCGTGCGACGTATCGATCTTCATAAATTCGAGAGAACTTGTCAATAAAAAAAGAAAAACCCCGGTAAAAACAGATGTGGCCACTCCAGATCTCCTGACACAGGTTCCACGAGGGCCTCTTTGGGGACATATCCATTTTATGTCCAAAACATACTGTGCGACGTCTCAATCTTCTTGAATTTGGGAGAACATGTCAATAAAGGAAGAATAAACTAAATATACATAGATGTGGCCGCTCCACAGCACCTGGCACAGGTTCCGCCAGGGCCTGTTTGAGGACATTTCCGTTTTTTGTCGGAAACATAACGTGCGACGTATCAATCTTCGTGAATTCGAGAGAACTTGTCGATAAAAGAAGAATAATCTGGGTACAAACAGATGTGGCCACTCCAGATCTCCAGGCACAGGTTCCCCGAGGGCTTCTTGGGGAACATTTCCATTTTATGTCCAAAAACATACCGTGCGACATCTCAATCTTAATGAATTTTAAATAACTTGTCAATAAATGAAAAATAACACGGTAATAAAAGATTTGGCCACTCCAGAGCTTCTGGCACAGGTTCCATAAGGGCTTCTTCGGGGATAGTAGCGCCATGGATTATGAAGTATATTTTTCATGTTTTAAAAATACGTGAAAAATTAAGAGATGTTTTCGTGAACCAGAAATAATTAATTTTTGATTCAACTTAGGTTACAGAACCATATTACAAACGTACCGTTTTGTCTCAAATTCCGAACAGACTCATATTCCGAACACTCGGTTTTTGTATGGCGATTTGGTTGAAATGTTTCGCTGAAATATGTCACCAAATAACAAGGAAATGGCAGTCAATTGCAATTCAATTTTAACGTCTCGAATACAATTTATACCGCAGGAGTAGTGATGATTCTCTAGTTTGAGACCAGTAGAACAAGCTCAGATAAATTTATTTGCGAAATTTTGCATTTGATAACGATTTATTCGTGCTGTTCGGAATTTGAATCAAGGTGTTCGGAATATGAGACAGAATGAACACAGTGTTCGGCATTTGAATCAAAATGTTGTTCCATACTTTTACGTAAAAACAATACTAAAACTAATTCAATCAACATTATTATTGATACACTCAACAGCCAACAGTTAGGCTTTGCGAAGAAATTAATATTCACACAAATATCAGCCAATTTATGCCAATCAGATGCATTTGAAGTCACTGTTGGCCTTAAGTGTTCGGAATATGAGTCAAAACGGTATATCTATAACTTCCGGTACATTTTAGAGCGTTAATTGACATCTAGGAGCCAGTAGTGATGTGAGTAATGAGGATGAAAATATTCTCATTTCATAACTACATCATTATTTGAAGTACGTTTTTGAATATGTTCTTAATCACATTCAATGAAACTTCTGCCGTCAAATGATTATATTTGAGTAGGAAATTAAACCTGTGAAGGTTTTAGCTGCAAATATTTGCAAATAAGTTTTTATCAAAAGAGGCAATGATAAAAATATTCATAGTATTTATCACATACCAATGTGTTTGTAACTAACATGGAATGAATGTTGATTATAATGAATTTTTTACTGTAACTACTACAACTCGATATGAATACACTTGCAACATTTTATATTGATTTAATAAGTATTTTCAGTGAGTGCGCTGAGGCAATTAATTCTTTATTAATTATTTATGGTATAACAGCATGACATGACTTCCCAAAGTGTTCGGAGGAATGATATGAAAAAAATAATATAATAAGCTTTTTATACACACAAACACGTCGGAGCACTTAACTAACAGTTTAGTAGAATATTTTTTAAAATGGAATTGCTCGTTCGCTAGCCATTTCGTGACATACAAACACCACTCCATTTTTATTTATATAGATACACACCTTCGGCACTTAGAAAAATGTCGGCTTTTTATATCCACACACCAAATATACGCTTATGAGCTTGTAAGGCAACTCATAGCATGGAATCTTCTTAAATTGAAAAATAATAATCCTGATATATTGCTTCCAATGTATACATTTTCTGGTCCTTTTTAATGAGATAAATATTTTAGTTAATCTTGGATACGGGAAGATAAATAATTGCAAAGTCGACAATATGCGCATATAAGCATGTAAATAATAGCACCTATGTGGTATGCTTTCCGCATCATTAATACGATTTTTTTAAAGTGATATCAATGACGAAAACAACCTCAACGGTGTCTCAGCAGCCAGAAATAATAAAATTGGTGATTTATAATGGTATTTGTCATCGGATATTGAGTGAAATGATTTATGACCGCTTCGTAGAACAAATGGAGTATTCTTCTCTATCCGAACAGATAACCTTCGGCAGCTGGCCGAACAGATTCTGCAGCATCCTCGAGTACTCAAAGATTTTCCCAGCGGCCTCCGATTTGTTCATCAGCAAGGAAATGACACAATACTGGATGTAATCATCCACCATCCTCATCAGGTAGTGGTTCCCACGAGGCGTTGACACTTCCAAAGGTTCACATTGATAGAGGTAAGCCAATAAATTTTCGAAAAAAGCCAATAAATTTTCATAATAATTGATAGAGGTAAGAGAAGGAAATTGTATTATATACCCAGACAGTGAATAAACGAGAGGTGCTGACTAGCCTGGGACACGATTGTATGAAAAATTTAGATTCTCGCTCCAGTCCACTTTTTGGATTGCGTTTTGTCCTCTATAAAAATTCTGAACACAGATCTCGATAGATATTTCTACGATGAACAACATTGCCGAAGACCGCAAAGCAATCCGATGCTTGTGAAAAAAGTTATTAGGCATAGACTATTCGTTAATTTGGCCCGATTCTGTTATTATTATTATTCCTTTACGCGTTAATCAACGTCGTCTTGCCATGAGGTTTTCATTGAATAACTTTTTTCACAAGTGTCGGTTTGTTTCGCGGTCTTCGGCAATATTCTTCATCGTAAAAATACCTATCGAGGTCTGTGATCAGAATTTTTATAGCGGTCAATGGGCGACCTCTGGCGATTTTTCTTTGCAAAAGTAAGTTTTTCCATAGTAGGGGAACTGGGGGTAATATGCCCATAGGGAGCAAAACGCGCCACCCTCGATTTGGTCAAACGGTGTGGTTTAGAATATTTTTTTTTCACCCTAGGTTATAGAAAATGGATAAAAATGCTTCTCTTAATATACTCTTATGTGTTTTTCTCAAGAAAATAATAAAAAACGTATAAAAACGTTTTTCGCTATTTTCGTTGCAATTTTGTGTGACCTTCAAGGTCAAATTTTAGGTCGATAAATAATAAAATTTTTGAAACTATCGCCGAGAGCCAACTTGTGCACTGTCATAGTTTGTATAACATGCAAAAAATATGTTGAATTTGTCCTTCAAAAGCTTATTGAAGGACCTAAACTTTAATCAACTCGTGGGGCAAAACGCCCACCCCTACTTCGCCAACAGTCGTATTTTTAATGTAATTTTAATATTATTTCAATGTAATTTTAATGTCATTTTTATGTAATTTTAATGCAATTTGAATGTTATTTTAGTGTAAGTTTAATGTAATTTTAATGTTGTATCAATGTTATTTTAATATTATTTCAAAGTTTTAATGTAATTTTAATGTTATATCAATGGAATTTCAATGTAATTTTAATGTAATTTTAATGTAATTTTAATGTAATTTTAATGTTATTTTAATGTAATTTTAATATAATTTTGATGTACTTTTAATGTAATTTTCATGTAATTTTCATGTAATTTTAATGTAATTTCAATGTTATTTAAATGTAATTTTAATGTAATTATAGTGTAATTTTAAAGCAATTTTAATGTATTTTTTTAATCTTCATGTAATTTTAATGTAATTTTAATATTATTTCAATGTAATTTTAATCTAGTTTTAATGTAGTTTTGATGTTAGTTGAATGTAATTTTAATGTTATTTTAATGTAATTTTAATATTATTTCAATGTAGTTTCAATGTAATTTTGATGTAATTTAATGTAATTTTAATGTAATTTTAATGTGATTTTAATGTAATATAAATGTGATTTAAATGCAATTTTAATGTAAATTTAATGTAATTTTAATGTAATTTTAATGTAATTTTAATGTAATTTTAATGTATCTTTAATGTAATTTTAATAATGTAATTTTAATGCTATATTAATGTAATTTTAATGTAATTTTAATGCAATTTTAAAGTACAGTTAACTCTCCCTTACTCGGTATTCTGTATCTCGATATCGAGTTAGAGAACCATTGTAAAATTTGGTTTTCATGGCTAACTCGATGGATCGCAGTTTCACTGGTTTTGTGTTCTACGATACCTCCCTAACTCGATTGCCCCTTCAATATCGAGTTATGGAGAGTAATTTCTATGTAATTTTAATGTCATATTAATGTAATGTTGAAGTAGTTTGATGTAATATTAATGTAATTTTGTAATTTAATGTTATCTTAATGTAATTTAATGTTATCTTAATGTAAATTTAAAGTTTAAAATGTAATTTTAATTTCATATTAATGTAATTTGAATTTAATTTTAATGTAATTTAGTTTTTTTTTAATTTTCAACGATATTGCTCCAAATCGCACCAACTGATCGAGGTCCCGTACGCGCTTATTTGATTCTAAATGGTCGCAATGTTCGCAACGTTTTATGAAGCCTTTTAATTTTATGAGTCAACTAGAATTCCAACCTCTTAGGCAATCAAGTGATATGACCAGCCCACTTGAGTATGCCGGTAGATGATAAAAATCATTTTTCTATAGATATGAAACAACTCGTTTGAACAAAGCACAAGTATTAAATGAAAGCAACAAAAAGTATATGACTGACACAGAGTTTCTATCATAAATTTCGCCTCGTTTCTTCAGCTCACTGTTCTTTTTATTGTGGCATTACAAGCGTTGTGTATGTAAAAACTTATCACATCAATAGAAGCAAGCCTAGCAAAAGGTCGTGTCTCTTAACTTTTTATGGAATGTCATAAAATAAATTGCATACTTCAAGTAAATTCGTATTTAAATAAATGTCAGAAGTGTCAACCTATAATCCATTACTTTAAAAATAGCTAGATAAATAAATGACCCAATCCCCATATGCCATTTATAGCACCACCATGTCAATTGAAAT
Organism: Aedes aegypti; assembly: GCF_002204515.2. NCBI lineage: Eukaryota > Metazoa > Arthropoda > Insecta > Diptera > Culicidae > Aedes > Aedes aegypti. Next base: position 202,245,922 of record NC_035109.1, on the reverse strand, counting down.
ACAGCCTTAACTACACGTTATTCTCAATAATCCAAGTACCACTATCCCGCTTATTTGCCCTTTTGGTTTAACAGGGTTGTTATACGGCTAATATAGTGCATGTCAGCTCTATAAAACCCCTATATTAGCACAGAGGGCGAATCAAAGTGCTGTTTGGTTACTTGGGAAGGTCTTTTCACGAGACGTTTCATATCAGCTGATTTTGAAGCACTTTGACAGTTCTTCTATGGAGATGACATTTCCATCCTGGTGAGATCCTGGGGATCTCTAGCTGGGTCTAGGAGTTTTCCAACTGGATTCTGAAGATTCCTTTGTTCTTAAGGTGGGTCTCTGAGAATTTTCAGCGAATTCTTAAGGATACAGAGCGAAATCTGATTATTCTTATTGAACAGAAGAAACCCCTTCTTGAGGATTCTGAACAGATTTCTCAACAGCGGAATATGGAGTTTGCTAGTGGTAATATGGAAACTCGTTTTTTTTTTTTCCATCGGTGACTTGAGTATAGTTAATATTATGTTACGAAAAATATCAAACTATCATTTTTTGTATAGTTTCAACTATATTCAGTTATCTGATATGAGACAGCCAATGCAAGAAACATAATTTTGAAGATTCAAATTACCGAATACTGTCTGTGTTCAATAAATTAGAAAAAAAAATTAAATCACGTTTCTAATAATATGTTCTATATTTCCGTAATCTTACACTTCTTTGGTGAATAGAACAGTTCTTGAACAAAGGTCACTTATGCGTGTTTTGTTTTTACATGGCTGATGTATACAAATGGTACACATACGGCTTATAAAACTCATTGAAGATACTTCAGCAATAAAAAATGTGTGGAACGTCTGTCACAATGAATATGACGGGTCTATAAGTTTAAAGCATGACCCTATCCTATGGAAATCGGCTTCAAAGTGGACCATTAGAAATTGTGGCCAAAATTTGGTTCCATAAAGATGATGTTGTTAATACTTTCAAATGATATTCTTGATATTAAAAACAGGGGTTCCGATTTTAGCACGGTTCCGTTTTTGGCAACTGAAAATTTCGAGTTTGTTGCAAAAAAGGAAATCCCACTGTAATTTTGTTAAAATATGATGTATTTTAAAAGTTATTTTGTTGTAATTTTAAAGTTTAAAGTAATTTTAATGTAATTTTTAAGTTATTTTGTTATTAATGTAATTTTGATGTAATTCCAATGTAATTTTATTTTGATGTTATGTAATTTCATTGTAATTTTAATAAATATATTTCTTCATACCTCAATTGATCGATATCTTTATGAGGATTGAGATGGGGAAAAGCCATTTTGCATGAACTGTAGTCCAATCAAATGGGCGCAAAACACCATATTAAAATGTAATTTTGATGTAACATTAATGTTTTTTTGAATTATTTTGAGATAAATTATATGTAATTTTGATGTAATGTAATATTAATGTAATTTCAATATAATTTTAATGCACTTTAAATGTAATTTTAATGTTATTTCAACGTAATTTTAGTGTACTTTTTCAATGTAATATTAACGTATTTCAATAATTTCAATGTAATATTAACGTAATTTTGATGTTATCTTGATGTAATTCTAAAGTTATTTTAATCTCATTCTCATTTAATTTTGATGTAATTTTTAAGTAATTTTGAAATTATTTTGATGATGATAATTTAATGTTATTTTTATGTTATTTCAATGTAATTTTATATTAATTTTTATGTTGTTTTTTAAAGTAATTTTAATGTTATTTTAATGTAGTTTATATGTTATTTTGATGATATGTAGTTTTGATGTAAATTACATGTAATTTTAATAATATTGTAATGATTTGTAATTTTCATGTAATTTTAATATAATTTTAATGTTATTTTAATCTAATTTTAATGATATTTTGATGTACTTTTGATGTAATATAAATGTAATTTCTAAGTAATATCAATGTAATTTTGATGTAATATTAATGTAATTTTAATGTACTCCCTATCAATGTAAGAAAGAGCAAACACATCACCATAGTCTTATCCACTGGTGTACTAAACTGACTCGGTCGAAGTATTTTGACACTAGAGCGGGTCCAGATCACGTGGGGATCAAATGGTAGCGTGCCCTGCTCAAGTGTCACTTTTTTCAGACCGAGTGAATTTAGTGCACCGGTGGATTAGACCATATCGCGTCAGAGACGTCCCTACGCTACGAATCATCGTATTTCGTTAACCTTCTAATAACCCAAATTTTTATTTTCGATCAAAATATCATTTTTCGTTATCTAAAATCATTCTAAACACGTTCTGGGCAATGATTTATTTTTATTTGCAAGTTTATGAATTTTGGTTTTTAATATTTATAATTTTTATTTTTAGCATCCCTATCCTTTTCCATGTTTTCTTAAAGCCTCTTCTGATTACTGATTTTTGGCGATAATAGAAATTCAAATTTTTATGATACTTTTGAAAATATCACATTTTTATTGTTTTTCTGGAGTATATCTTATTTTCAGTGGAACTAACGGAAAAACAGGTTTGAAATTATTTCAATACCATCAGGCTCTTCTTCTGTGATAGGTTGATTGTAGAAAAATATTAAAGATACGATTTTTTGTATTACATGATAAATTAACCCCAGGCATTTGTAGGTTATATAAGAATACAAATTTTCAAACACTTTTAAAAAATACAAAAAAGTTTCAAAAGTCATAAAAAAACTTCCCTCATATGCGTGTTATGAGCCAAGGTTTAAGCCAAAAATAAAATCATATTGATTTCCGAGCTACGAAAAAATACACAAAATTGCAAAGTGTACCCCGTTTTAAGGCGGGGTTAGGTATTTGAGGGTTAACCCCTCTACCGGCAGCTTCATTTTTTACCGCTAAAAAAATATTCCAATCGCTATAGCTTTTTTGTTTCTCGATATTTTGCACCATTTTTTCACAAGCTTTTAAAAAACTCTTCTAGTTGTAGAATATGTGTCGATATTAATAATTGGTCATCTGGATCCGGAGATGTTCCAAAACTCCTTTGGGGACCGACGCGTAGCCATAACCTACGTAAATATCTCAGGCTACAATTTTTTTATCGTATTCGGATATTCACTCCTCGAAATGATACATTAATGAGAGTATGTTGTGATAAAATGAAGCAATTTGGTGCAGCCGGCTTTGAATAATGAGCATTTATGTTTCTGGTACCACCCTGAACAAATAAAGATCTTGAAAATTCTAAAAAACCTCATATCGTAATTTTAACATTTCTCCAAAAACACTGAACCGATTTGTACGATTTTTTCAGGGTAGCTCCTTGTTACCTGGCATTGTAAAATACACATTTTATTTTTTTGATAAATTTATCAGAAACAAAATAGCCTCCAAAGATATTTTACATGGAGAATGTCGGTCTCCCAAGGAATATCGGAATATCTTCTAAACTAGATCACCAACAATCAATATCGACATGGATTCTTAAACAAGAAGAGTTTTTTGAGGTCTTGTGAAAAAATGGTGCAAAAATACTGAGAAAGAAAAAAG